>NC_053392.1:230627315-231235886 GCF_905171765.1 Bufo bufo | reverse complement strand
CACCCATGCGGCAACACACTGGGTCATGTGCCGCATGGGTGACAAGCGACCGCTGAGTAGTCAGGTGAACCACGTCAAATCTGATGTTGACATGGGGTGCCATGGGACCTGCAGAGCTGGTGGGATAAAGCCAGAACCCAGCTACGGGTATAAGGTAAGCATCATTACCAACTAGCGTCCAATCATGTTGGCGGGTCTGAAGAATGGTGATCAACCCCTTTAAAGGCACATCATCTGCTTTCTCACTTAATAAATGTGGTGCAAGGCATGTAAGTTAGTTTTTTGGTGCAAATTGCCCCAGAATTATGGTAGATTTTGATTACTTCTTCCTTATGACAAATTGCTATCTATATTCTCTGATGAGTCTGGGTGGCTCAATGGTGAAAAAAGCTTTGCAGGAGATTTAGATCCAAGCAGGGTTTATTTGGATTTTTTTTTCTTCACACAAGACCAGTTCAATAGAAAACCAGTTATACTTATTTTCATTAGATTGGATAGAAAGGACATGGTGTCCACACACACAGATGCCACAGGAAACCGTGGCGGGTGTTCAATTGCATTTTAATGCTAGTAAATAGGTCTGCATTCAAATTGATAAAGTGCAGTACAAAACAGAGGGGTATCTTTCCCAAAATATGTGGCAGATTTTGTCAAAGGCCAAAGCCACTGTGTGACCTAGCCCTAAGTCATTTTGTTGTAGCGTTCTTTGGCATATATAACTGCTAATTACAGGGGCTTCCCAGGAGCAGAACAACTACTATAAGACTGGCTGAGGCCCAACACCCGGCTCCTTCACGATCAGATGTCTGAAGACACCGCATCTCTCCTGTGAGCACAGCAGCCATTTCGTAGGCTAGTAACATCACATTCATCAGTCACATGGCCTATGTGCAGTTCAGTCCCATTAAAGTGAATGGCCTTGGGCTGCTTAAAGGGCTTGTCCGGGATCAAAGTAATTTTTTAAAACTTAATAATCACCTTGACATTACGCAGTAAAGTCATTCTGATGCTCTGTGTATTTTCTTTCATCCCCTTTGCTCCTATGAGTCCCTATACTGCTGTCGGTATTGTTTACATAGCAGCTCCTGTGCAATGTCATTTCCGGCCACACTGCCTTATGGGTCCCACAAGGCTGTGTGACTCTGCAGCTGGATCTCACAAGCCTTTCCACTCCCCCTAATCAGTATTTCCGCCTCCTGCCCCTCATACTCCTCATCAGTATTCCTCCCCTAAAACCACTTTTTCTAAGCCTACAAGCTGAATCCCTCCCTGCTTCCATGTATCTGCTCTCTGCTAGCATTGCATAAAAGACAATAGTGGCAGGGAGCGATCTGACTGACATGTAGGGACATGGAAGGCGTGGTCAGCACCCATACTGTAGCATATCCCATTCATTGTAAATGACCATGGGAGGCGTGCACTATGCCAAATAGCATAGTTTGCTGCCTCCAATACAACCTCTTTCTACTCCAAATAACGCTCCTCTATGGCTGGTTAAGTCAGGCAGAGAGGGGCGTTCCTTAGTGAGGCGACGTCCCTCCTCCAATACTGCCTCCTTCTTCCCAGACTAACGCCCTCTGTGCCCGGTGATGTCACAGAGGGGCGTGGTTTAGCTCCGACATTTCCCTCCTACTGACAGCCTTCTTGCTAGCTCCAGAACGCCCCTGTGTACTGGTGACTAGGGTTGTTTCGATACCAAAATTTTGATTCGGTTTCGATACCATAAAAAAGTATTGTGATACTCAATACCATTTTTTACCACGTGTTAAAAAAAAAACCACCAAAAAAAGCCACGTGCATTTCGCATTTTATGGAACGTCCGGCCCTATCCTATTTTTTGGGGGGGCTAGGTGACAAAAAAAAATTGCGAATCAGGCAGTTTTTATTTATTTATTTTTGTTATGGCGTTCACAACATAGGAGTTTTCTTTTATATTTTAACCCCTTCCCAACCTATGACGTACTACTACGTCATGGAAACCACTGCGTTCCCGCAATTTGATGCAATAGTACGTCATAGTGATCGCGCAGGCATCGGAGCGGTGAGCGTGCGATCACTGCAGGGGCCCGGCAGTCCGCGGTAGCCGGTCCCCTGCTGTATCCGCCGGCATCGCTGTAAAAGCCGATGCCGGCGGATTAACCCCTTCTATGCCGCGGTCCGCACTGACCGCGACATAGAAGGGGTTTGTGTCGGGTGAGTGATCGTATCGAGTCCCCACGCTGCTGTGAAGGGGACCCGATGCGACACAAGGCAGCCCGATGCCGGGCAGAGGCTGCCCAATGCCTTGCACGGCATCGGAAACTGCCTTCTACGGGTGCCGAGGAGCTCTCAGAACATGGAGGCACTAAAACATTATTTTTTTTGTTTCAAAACTGCTATTATTGTGCTAAAGTGAAATACATTAAAAAAAATATACATATTAGGTATCACCACGTCCGTAACAACCAGCTCTATAAAAATATCACATGACCTAACCCCTCAGATGAACACCGTAAAAAATAAAATAAAAAAAAGTGGAAAAAAAAGCAATTTTTGTCACATTACATCACAAAAATTGCAACAGCAAGTGATCAAAAAGGCGTATGCCCCCCAAAATAGTACCAATCAGACCGTCACCTCATCCCGCAAAAAATGAGACCCTACCTAAGAGAATCGGTCAAAAAATAAAAAAGCTATGGCTCTCAGACTATAGAGACACTAAAATATCATTATTTCTGTTTCAAAAATTCTATTATTGTGTAAAACTTAAATAAATTAGAAAAAGTAGACATATTAGGTATTGCCACGTGCGCAACGATCTGCTCTATAAAAAAAGTCACATGACCTAATCCCTCAGGTAAACGCTGTAAATATAAAAACGGTGTCAAAACATAAATTTTTTTGGTTACCTTGCCTCACAGAAAACGTACCCCAAAATAGTACCAATAAAATTGGAACCTTATCCCGTAGTTTCCAAAATGTGGTCACTTTTTTGAGTTTCTACTGTAGGCATGCATCAGGGGGGCTTCAAATGGGACATGGAATCTAAAAACCAGTTCAGCTAAATTTGCCTTCCAAAAACCATATGGGTTCCTTTCCTACTGCGCCCTGCCGTGTGCCCATACAGCAGTTTACGATCACATGTGGGGTGTTTCTGTAAACCGCAGAATCAGGGTAATAAATATTGAGTTTTATTTGGCTGTTAACCCTTGCTCTGCTACTGGAAAAAAATTATTAAAATGTAAAATCTGCCCAAAAAGTGAAATTTTGGAATTTCATGTCCGTTTTCCATTAATTCTTGTGGAACACCTAAAGGGTTAACAAAGTTTATAAAATCAGTTTTGTATACCTTGAGGGGTGTAGTTTCTAAAATGGGGTCATTTTTGGGTGGTTTCTATTACGTAAGCCTCACAAAGTGACTTTAGACCAGAACTGGTCCTTAAAAAGTGGGTTTTGGAAATTTTCCGAAAAATGGCAAGATTTGCTTCTAAACTTCTAAGCCTTCTAACGTCCCCGTCCCCCCAAAAAAAAAAAATGTTATTTTCAAAATGATCCAAACATGCAGTAGACATATGGGGAATGTAAAGTAATTACTATTTTTGGAGGTATTACTATCTATTATAGAAGTAGAGAAATAGAAATTAGAAAATTTGCTAATCTTTCCACATTTTTGGTAAATTTGTTATTTTTTTATTAATAAATAGATATTTTTTTTACTCATTTTTACCACTGTCATGAAGTATGATATGTGATGAGAAAACAAATCTCAGAATGGCCTGTATAAGTAAAAGCGTTTTAAAGTTATCACCACACAAAGTGACACATGTCCGATTTGCAAAAAATGGCCTGGGCAGGAAGGTGAAAACAGACCCGGGGTTAAAGGGGTTAATAGTTTGGACTTTGTAATATGTTTATTTATTCTTTATATATTTTATTACCAAAATTGGGAAAGGGGGCGATTTATACTTAATACTTTTTTTTTTTTGAAACTTTTTATTTACTATTAGCCCCCTTAGGGGCTAGAACCTGGGATCTTTTAATCCCTTGTCCTATTTAGCCTAATAGATCTCTATCAGGGTTAATAGGACTTTGCACTCTCCCTGCTGCCCTGTGGTAACCGATCGGAGCCCCAGGATTACATTGCTGGGGCTCCGATCAGAACTGCCACTGAGGAGGGGAGGGGACCCTGTAGCCACTGCCACCAATAATTTTAATACTGTGGGGGGTTGGGGGGGTGTACTGCGCCACCAATTACTTTAATACTGGGGGGGTTGGGGGAGGGCGCACTGCGCCACCAATGATAATTAACCTTTAATACAGGGTACCGCCTCCTGTATTTGTATTAAAAGGTTAATTATCATTGGTTGTACAGTGGCCAGGCACCTGCTATGCTGGTTGCTTGACTCTGGGGGGAGGACACTCAGGAGAAGGAGGCTGCTGCCGTTCACCGAGCTCACTAGCTCAGACGGCACAGCAGTGTATTGCCTCCCCTGTCCCGCCTCCTGCTTTAATTAATAGCGGCACATTCATTGGTGGCAGTGGTGCAGGCAGCTTCAGAGCCCGCTCACTTCATTGGGCTCAGCGCGGCCACGTCATAGGAGTCGATACCCGAAACAACCCTACTGGTGACATCATCGGGCTCCTTGGTAAGCGGAAGAAGAGGCTTAGCACACCAGGAAGGAGCCGTGTACGTCACTTGCCGAGCGAAAAAACTCACTTCCGGTCCTTGTTTGCAGCATGAGGAATGTGGGCATAAAAGGCAAAGCAATGAAGGTAAAACCCACATGGAAGTATGCTATTAGGGAAATGTATCCTATTAACAAATACTCACCAAACCCGGACAACCCCTTTAACACAGCCATGTTACAATGTATGGTTCTGCGCTTGGCACGCTGTGAGTTGGCCGCAGCACTCACCATGGTGCCATGGCCTTTTGAAACAGCTGATCAGCTGGGGTGCTGGAAGTCAGACCCCCACCGATAAGACATTGATGACCGATCCTGAGGACTGAGTAGTTCTGTACAGAGGCTGCAGGGACTGTAGGCTGTAGCTTTCTCTGATGTAATCAAACTTTTTGTCTGAAGTATGTGGCAAAATCCTCAGCTGAGATGAGAGACGAGGTAGCGGGCACCGAGGGACAGAGTAGAGAGGTGAAGGTGTTAGATAGCTGCTTAGGGTTGTGAGACAGGGAAGATATGAGAGATGTGAGGTAGACCTGTTTTTGAGCAGCAGGTGAGGACTTGAAATTGAATTGATTGTTTGTACGTGAATGGGTTTTCTGTTTCTCCAAGGTCTAAATAAAGGAAATATCTGTGAAAGTGCCAATATGCAAGTATATACAGCAAGGAACAAACACGCTACAATTCTGTTTATATCCTGCCACGTGAAACCACAGAAAACACTGGAATGCTAAGTTAACACCTCTGTGCTGAAGGTTTTACAGATACAAAGATTCAGCTATCATGCACACAGCAGTATCATGGGTCTGATCTGTACACAGTCATAATAGGCATTCCATAGAGGTAAATGAAAATTCTATTGTATCTCTGGAAGTCTCTGAGGAACATAAAACTTCTTCAGTCAAATTCATGCAGAAAATAAATCCTGGCAGGTTCCAAAGAATGTATTTCCATAGGTGATATCTCCTAGAAGCACTGCCTGTACATCAACACTCCAATAGTATACCATACTAGGGAGGCATATAGGCTCAAAATGGCCCGCAGGGGAACCACGGAATCCCTGGTAGACCCCTAATCCCTCACTCCCTGCACAAGTGGCACATGGCACAGTACACTGACTGCACTGCATACAGAAAGCAGTACAGCATCTCAACCAGCCTATGTGATCATATAAAACTGGGTAAAATATTTAACAAACCACCTAGTTTATCATTATAGATGCATCAGGTGACACTTTCAGCTATCCCCATTTACCAAGAAATAAAAAATCAACAGCCTCATTTATTTAGTATTATTATAAAAAGGAATCTTTAAAATTCTAGGCTTAGGCTGCAGCAAAAGGCTTTCCACAAACACAAAGGAGGAAACGTGATGATTTTAATATTGATGACCTAACCTTAGGATATGTAAGCAAAGTTGGGGTCTGCACTACTCAATCACATTTGCGTTGGTGCTAGCCAAATGACCCGGTGGTCAATGCATCAAGTAAAGAAAGATCGCAGCACTCCAGTGATATATTATATTGCAATATATCACTGGAGTACTGTGATCTTTCTTTACCTAACCATAGGATAGGTCATCAGTATCATATCGGTGGGTGTCCGACTCCTGCCACCCCAACAAGTACAGTCTCATTATTGTGCCATACATTCTGTAGGTGCTGTATGTTGCACTACACATATTTCTGGACCATTCACTTCATCTAATCCACCAACTTAATATTAATAGGCTATCCTAAGGAAAAGTCATCAGCTTTAAAATCCTGAAACTGAACTTTCCATAAAACTAGAATAAATCTATAGTCCTACAAAATTCCTTTTCGTCCAACTTTTTCTCCTCCCTCTGCCACATTGACTGGTCTATCACCAACACTGCATAGAGAAAGATGCCCTTGTCAAAAGAGACAGACTCACTTAGGGATCAGATTACATGCTGCCCATGAAAATCTATGGAAAGGGAAAGGGAGGAGGAGTGAGCTGCACAGAGGCACAGATACAGTACATGGAGATGCTGATGCTATCTTGGTTGAGCTTTATAGGCTCCTAGGAAGATGAAGACCCACCCCCAAACAGTATTGACAACCCACGTCCACCACTACAACAACACTTACCCTAAACACAACTCTAAGGCTAACACAATGCAGACCACACAGACGCCTTTCAAAAATTCCTATGGACATAAAAGCACAAAACACAACTTTCACCACTATCCGTCTCAGTGTAACATGTCCTCCTCCCCGGTCCCTATATACGCTAGGCTTTACCATACTTCTTTAGTAAGTTTTCTTTCTCACTCGAATATGACATTATAAACTTGTAGGGTACAAACATCTAGTGACAGGTTCAAGTTAGACAAATGTGACTAGACTCAATGAAAACCACAATTCACATATGAGTTGCTTACAGAAGGATCAGATTACATCATACTATAGAAGTCTATTTAGGAAGCAGAATCTCCTGTCTCCATGTGAAGTCTATGAGCAGACATGATACCTGCTAGTCTCCACCTACTAGAGGAGAAACTGTAAAAAATATGCCATACACATTATATAGGGGGCCATTTATTAAGCTGAAATACGCCTATATTAGGCATATTTCAGGAGAAGATTGCGGCACAACAGCTAGTTGAGCCGCAATCTGTGCCTTCTCCCCGCTCACGCCACGTCTAAAAAAGTGGGCATGGCGTGGGCGGTGAAGGGGGTGGGCCTTAACATTTTCTAGGTCAGTTTCAGGCGTGGATAAAGGTCTAAATGTAGGACAGCTTGAAAGCTGTCTTACATTTAGAACTGGCAGAGGATCATCCAAAGTTATGAAGAGGGTGGTGCCCTCTACATAACTTCGGCGGAACCACCGCCAGCTTAGGGGTTTATTAAGACCGGCGTCTAAAAGGCCGGTCTTAATAAATGTGCCTTATAATGGTCATATATAGTGCCTATACCTATAAATGGCTTCTTATTCTGAAAGTTTAGGTACATATTAAGATATGTTTTTTTTATTATGGAAGTCAAAGGCAGACATATCCACACATTATAGGCATATGTTTCTACAGTATACATTTGGATTTATTTGAAGAACAAAAAAAAGACAAAACATTTTTAAAAAAAGGGATCATCAACTAGATGCTAACTATATAACTTTTTTGATGGATCCATTTCACACATCCATTAAAAAATATACAGTTGCATACAGTTATTACTAGAGATGAGCAAATTTCATAGTTTGAAATTCATTCACGCTTCGTTTACTGGTAAAAGGTGAATTGCGTTATGGATTCCATTACCACGGACCATAACGTGGTAATAATTCTATGACAGAACAACCAATATTAGCAAAACACCAATAATTCAATATGTGTGGCAATATGCAATAGCTCACCAAAAATCTAAACACACACATATAATATAGATTCATTCTTTATTGTTTCGAAAATATAAATACATGATATTAAACAAAATACATATAATGACAGCAATGCAGGACAATACTGCGACAAGAAAGAATCCCCCCTAAACTCCAGCTATCAGTTTTACAACTTCTGAATAATATGTGCATAAATCTATGCATCATCGTTATACAAGACCAATGCAAAAAAAGGTGCAACTTGCACATGGTATATTATGCTATTGCAACAATCATTGTCAGGCCTCATGCACACGGCCGTTGGGCGGCCGTAGCCGTATTGCGGCCCGCAAATGGCGGGTCGGCAATCCACTGCTGCTGGCCATGTGCACCCCGCATGCGGACCCATTCACTTGAATGGGTCCGCAGTTCCGGAGATGCAGAACGGAGTCACGGAACGGAACACCGGAAGCACTACGGAGTGCTTCTGTGGTGTTTCTTTCCGTTGTTTCGCACCGCAAATAAATATGACATGTCATATTATTTGCAGTGCAGACAGACCACGGACCCATTCAAGTTGAATGGGTCCAGCCCACTGCACGGATGTGCCCGTGCCATGGGGACCGCAATTGCGGATGGGGACCGTGCCATGGGGACCGCAAATGAATGACGGAATGCCTCTAAAGGCATTTCGTCATAGAATTGCATTATGGTCCGTGGTAACGGAGTCCATAACGCAATTCACCTTTTACCAGTAAACGAAGCGTGAACGAATTTCATAACCGGAAATTTGCTCATCTCTAGTTATTACCCATTTTGCTGCCACAAATGTGGTGTGAACCTAGCCTAGCTAAAAGTGCAGGACATAAATAAGTACCGCTGGGGGCCAAGCATTTGTTGAAAGAGCTTGAGCGGCTTTTTGAGCACTCCTGGTCTCACAATATTCGCACCTCAAGACCACCATAAGAATCATGCAGTTTCCTAGAAGCTTGAGAACACAAAAAATGAGGCCAACATATGGAAAATACGAGCAGATTCACGCTAAGCCATGTTAATCTTCCCATATGTGTGACATCAACTAGACTTACCAGCTGAATTAAACATTTATGAAATATTACTGCTATAAAAGTAATGGGTAAGCCACAGGCAAAAGATATTTACATGACAAGTACACTCTACGGCTCAGTTGGGAGTAGTATTCAAAGTGTTCATATTATTAGCTGTGCACTGATTAAAATGTTGATCCATTTACTACACAATACAGCTGTATGACATTATAATACATGAAATATTCAGATGTGGTTGGCCTCATAAACAGATAATGCAGGTGGCTTACTTATTATTTTTGCATAAGTCCTCTAAATATGATGGCACAACGAGTATGTTAATTGGGAAACAGACGAAAAATAGTACAAAACCCTGTAAACACAATTTAAACACACTTAAAAGCACAGAAAGCTAATTTCTTGGCATATCGGAAATCTAAAATAAATGACTAAGATCACTGCAGACTGGACCAACCATTTTTCTTAATTTACATGGCCTATCAGATTCTACATTCCACATTTTTGAGTACAGAAAAACAAATATAATGACCCAGACTGTGAATGCAGTCAGCGAAGGGTAGTTATAATCACAATGGCCTATATGCTGTGATAAATCCATGATTCTATGTTTTTAAAGGCTTTGTCAAGGATTTTCAACCTGGCTAAGAATAGGCAATGGTATAAAGAATGCTCACTTCTTAAAGGGGTTATCCAACCCCAAAAATGCCCCCCAAATGCCTGGGCCCCTCACACAGATTGTACTTACCTCGCTCCTGGCACCCGCATCGCTTCTGATGCCCGCTGCTGCATCTCTCCGTCGCGCGGATCAAAACATCCGTTGATGGGGGGAGCAGCCAATAGCAGGCCGTGACGGGAACAAGCCTCCCTAGCATCGCGGGTGGGATGCAGTGGTGGCCATGCCGGCCTCAGAAGCGACGCAGGTGCCGGGGAGAGAGGTAAGTACAATCTGTGTGAGGGGCCTAGGCATTTGGGGGGGAATTTTTGGGGTTGGATAACCCCTTTAAATCCCAAGCCACTACAGAGTAGTCTTTGCGGTTCTAACCAGTCCTGCAGCGACGTTGTTAGGTAAGTTAACCCGGCAGCCAAACAGGCTCAGTGTTCACAAGTCATACATGAGTATGTGACCACTGAGGCCAGAAAGCGAGACTTTTGAAACTCCCAGACATTCACACTGGCAGAAATGATGTCACTTTTTGTACACCAGGGCCTGTGTAGAACGGAGGTGCAACTTTTCTTTCTCAAGACAAACTAATCTTCAGAGAAATGGTGCAAATGCTTTTAAATTTAAGATTATAAGGCTCTGCTCAAACTTGAGTTACCAGCTGGTATTCTGGTTTGCTATTCTCGCAATCAAAAATGCTGCTAAATACCCTGATGGAAACCTGACAGGCTCCATAAAAGTCTGGTACACTGGCTGAGGCAGAGCTTCACAGGAAAGGGGCAGAGATACACAGGAAAGGAGTGGGCCTCAGATGTGACATTTTGAGCAAAAATTGTCTGTAAAATTCTGTCTTAAAATAAGCCAACCAATAATTGGTAAAGAATCCGAGAAAAATGTCCATCTCTGCACCAGATTTATCATCCCGCCTGAGCCACTGTGATAAATCTGATGCAGGTCTAAACAGCCTGTCTAAGGCCTCTTTCACACTTGCGTTGTCCGGATCCGGCGTGTACTCCACTTGCCGGAATTACACTCCGGATCTGGAAAAACGCAAGTGTACTGAAAGCATTTGAAGATGGAACCGTCTTCCAAATGCTTTCAGTGTTACTATGGCACCCAGGACGCTATTAAAGTCCTGGTTGCCATAGTAGGAGCAGGGATCGGGGGAGCAGTATACTTACAGTCCGTGCGGCTCCCGGGGCGCTCCAGAATGACGTCAGAGCGCCCCATGCGCATGGATGACGTGATCCATGCGATCACATGATCCATGCGCTTGGGGCGCCCTGACGTCACTCTGGAGTGCCCGGGGAGCCGCACGGAAGGTAAGTACACTGCTCCCCCGCTCCCCGCTACACTTTACCATGGCTGCCAGGACTTTAGCGTCCCGTATCCGGCATGGTAACCATTCAGAAAAAGCTAAATGTCGGGTCCGGCAATGCGCCGAAACGACGTTTAGCTTAAGGCCGGATCCGGATCAATGCCTTTCAATGGGCATTAATTCCGGATCCGGCCTTGCGGCAAGTGTTCCGGATTTTTGGCCGGAGCAAAAAGCGCAGCATGCTGCTGTATTTTCTCCGGCCAAAAAACGTTCTGTTCCGGAACTGAAGACATCCTGATGCATCCTGAACGGATTTCTCTCCATTCAGAATGCATTAGGATAATCCTGATCAGGATTCTTCCGGCATAGAGCCCCGACGACGGAACTCTATGCCGGAAGACAAGAACGCAAGTGTGAAAGAGCCCTTAGGCTACTTTCACACTAGCGTTTTTCTTTTCCGGCATAGAGTTCCGTCACAGGGGCTCTATACCGGAAAAGAACTGATCAGGCATATCCCCATGCATTCTGAATGGAGAGTTATCCGTTCAGGATGCATAAGGATGTCTTCAGTTCAGTCATTTTGACTGATCAGGCAGAAGATAAAACTGTAGCATGCTATGGTTTTATCTCCGGCGAAAAAAACTGAAGACTTGTCTGAATGCCGGCCTTTTTTCCCATAGGAATGTATTGGAATACCGGATCCGTCCTTCCGGTCTGCGCGTGCGCAGACCGAAAAAAAGGTGGGAAAAATAAATGCCGGATCCGTTTTGCCAGATAACACCGGAAAGACGGATCCGGCATTTCAATGCATTTTTTTGACTGATCAGGATCCTGATCAGTCTTACTAATGCCATCAGTTGGCATACGTTTTGCCGGAACTGATTGCCGGATCACTCTGCCGCAAGTGTGAAAGTAGCCTAAACTTACGCCATCCATAATATTGGTAAATCAGGGCCAATGTCTGTAATTCATAGATGGATTAATACCACATTCATTTGCAGATTAACATAAAACCATTTTGGTCATCACTTTTGGTGTTTATGTAGTGGGTGACAGTAGGAGGGATCCATTAAAACTTAGAAATTTGATAATCTACAGATTTTTATACATGTAATAAAATGGTAATAGTTTTCTGGTGGCCAGTTGTGCTGTGTACAAAAGTAGGAAGGCTAATAACACTTTTACTGGGAGCTATAAATGGTACAATTTACTCTTTCACATTTGTTAAATGTAGTCATAAAGCTCAGAAGACATTAAACAGCTGAGGTAAAGCACAATTTAGGGGTCACTAAGTAACAGCAGTTAAGAGTTTAATGTTTTTTTTTACCCTCTTTTATGCTTTCTTAAGTAATATACAGTTTACAATGGGAATGTTACATGGCGAGAAGTACTTTGGCAAATGGCTCATATCCGGTGTGTGAGTTTTTGGGAATATCTATAGATAAGAGGAAACAACTGATGAGTTTATTAAAACGAGAGGCACATATGGGTGACAATCTACCTACTGAAAATGTCAAAATACAATGGTGCTTGTGAATGTGCTTTAGAGAGTTAAGAACATAACGCTCATTTTAAAATTGTCTGCAATTAGTTTGAAACATAATTAAAACAATTGTGACCTACTGGGTTCTCCTTAGTAACACAGTCACATATGCAGTGTCCCTATTTTATGCATACTTCTGTGTTTGTCCCATAAGGCTGTATATTGAGTGGTGTGTTACTAGTGGCTAGGCAGGGCTGGCTCCACCCTTTCCTCTTTAGGAGGAAATGGAAGTTAGTCTAGGCAGGTGAGTTGTGGGATTACAAAAGTGAAAGAGATACTGAAAGCAGCAGAAAGTAGAGCAACCTTACAAGGGGATGGCAAAGCATTTGTCAGAGGAAGGTAAACACATTTACATTGTGGCTACAGCCTTCTCCGCATGAGGTGGGGACTAATAAGACTCCGGCTGCCCATCATAGAGACAGAAAGGGCCCTTGGTTCAGAGACTGTAGTGTATTCCACTGAGGATACTACTGAGCAAGCAGATAGTCAGAGTTAGAGATATAAATTGCTTCCCTTGGTCAAGTTAGAAAGATTGTATGGGCTATTGGAAAGAGCCTCAGCCCTCTATCGTCCATATACAGCCTGGGGAATTACGTATGTCAATTGTAAAGACTGGATCTAATGTGTACAGTGCCTGTGTGAACCAATTATGAACTGCTTCAGTAAAGTAGAGTGGATTTGTTGCATGAAACCTGGCTTCATCATTGACTCAAGTTTCAGGGAACCCTGCCTTGCACCTCACAGCAATAATTAACACCAAAGGCACCTCTAAACACCATCAGCAGGAGAACCCCAACAACAGGGAGTAACCCAAAGGAATAGAAGCATCTGTCAGAAGATAACAGTGGAGGAGGGTGTGATCCAGCAGCAACTGAGAATTGAGAACAATTGAGAACTTAAAGGGGTTGTCTCATCACAGCTTTTCACTCGTTCATCGGGCAATAGGATCGTTGGTGTGGCCACCTCAATCATCATTTGTCTAAACAGCACTCCGCTGCCGGCAAACGATGATTCTGTATGAGGACGAGTGATGGTATTAGCAATCACTCCTGCTCATACTGTGGAGGAGATCGCTGCATTTAAATGTAGCTTTCTCCTTCACTGACAGTCCATTGTGAGGAAGGAACGATTCCTTCCAGACAATTGTCTTCTCCTTCGGGCCAAGTAAAGGGGTTGAGTGCACCATCGTATTACCTGATGAACAAGCATTTTGCTCATTCACTGAATAATCGGCGGCACTTTTACGTCAGAAAATTATTTCTAACAAGCGTTTGTACAGATGCTCGTTGTAATGATAATCTGCCCAAATATCGGGCAGTGTAAAGGGTTCTTAAAGGGAGTCTTTCACGCAGATTCACCCTATTAACAGTGTTATGTCCACGGCATCCCCCCTATTAGAACGGTGCTTACCGTTTGTTCCTTGCTATCATCGTTGTGGAGAAAAACACTTTTAATCCACATGTAAATGAGTCTGTGAAGGTGCCTAGGGGCGGCGTTACAACGGCCGGTGCCCAGGCCCCTGGGTCATTTTCATATGAAGGCACTCCCCCTCCGCCGCATCTGCCCGCCCTTAGTCTGTGTTCTAACCTCCCTCCTCCCGTCCGTAATCCCGCGCTTGCGCCGATGAACGTGATATCGGCGTGTGCACATTGAATGAGCACTGTCGGGCCGGGACATCGTAGTTTAGCGTGCGCATGCGCGGGATTACGGACGCGAGGAGGGAGGTTAGAACAGAGACTAAGGGCGGGCAGACGCGGCGGAGGGGGAGTGCCTTCGTATGAAAATGACCCAGGGGCCTGGGCACCGGCTGTTGTAACGCCGCCCCTGGGCACCTTCACAGACTCATTTGCATGTGGATTAAAAGTGTTTTTCTCCACAACGATGATAGCAAGGAACAAACGGTAAGCACCGTTCTAATAGGGGGGATGCCGTGGACATAACACTGTTATTAGGTTAATAGGGTGAATCTGCGTGAAAGACTCCCTTTAAGTCACAGAAATTTCAACAACTGAATCTGCAACGTATGAAGGGAACCATTATTCCGTTTTGAATGTATTGATTGAGCCTTCTTCTCTCCCATCACTTTACCTTTTACTATTTTTTATCAGCCATTATTTCCACCTGGCAATCTGCATACAGTACAATACCCTGTCTTACTCTATACCTTCACAAATTGTTTCCAGCCACTGTAATCTGCACCTTTCAGACCGTTACGTTGTTTCTACAAATGCCAATACCAAAACCCCTCCTCGTTATGCGATTGAAATAAAAGAAATGTTTTATGTCCTCGCTACACACATTTTCCCATTTAATCTTTATGTGTGTTTTCCTTTCCAATATCACTAAATGACTTGATGGTTTTCTTTTGGAGGGAAGAACACAAAATAATTCCATGTGAAAGAAGAGGTTGCGGAGACAAAATCAGCCTGGTCTTTCTGTACTCCTTCGACAAACAGTGTACCCTTCAAGCAACTGGATTCCATTAACCTCAGGACCTGCAGCGTTCACCTTGTGCTTCTTCTCTCTTTCATTGTTACACAATTAACTCCTTTTTTACACATTTACCAAGAGAAGCATCAAAACAAGTTACAATTAAATGTCTGTATAGTGCTTTGCAATAGTATTCGTCCCACTTGGTGTTTTTCCTGTTTTTGCTGCATTACAACCTGGAATTAAAATGGATTTTATTTTAATTTAGATTTTAGGTAATAGACCTGACAAAATAGTCCAAATTGTTACAGAGGAATAAAAAAATGAGTGCATATGATAGTGCCTTTGATAGTAAATCCCTAAATAGAATCTGGTCAAATTAACTTCCAAAGTCACGTAATTTGTTGGATTGGCGCCCCCTTGTGTCAAAGTTCTGTTCATCTGTTCTGAAAGGCCCTTGAGTCTGCAACACGACTGAGCAACTAATAGGACAACCAAGATGTTCTCTAGACACTTGACAGGTCAGATACAAAGTTGTGGAGAAGTATAGACCACGGTTGGGTTATTAAAAAAATATTCCAAACTCTGAACATCCCAGGGATCATTAAATTTAATTCATTATCACAAGATGGAAAGAATGTGGTACAGTTAGAATCCTGACAAGAAGAGGCCACCCACCTAAACTTACAGACCAGGCAAGGAGGGCATTAATCAGAGATTCAACTATGACCTCAATGATAACAGTGAATGAGACCCAAAAATCCAAAGTGGAGTTGAAAGTTTCTATCGACTACACTACAGAGTGGGGCTTTATAGAAGAGTGGTCAGAAAAAAAGACACTGCTGAAAAAGTCACTGTACTCACACAATTTCATTTCATTTAATAGAGAATGGTGTAACTTCAAAATAACTTCATTTTACAAAATCTGCCTGCATCCATGGGGAAAAAAAAGCTGTAAAGTCATGGCCACAAGCGATCTTCCACCTAATTTGCTGTCCACTGCCTTTTGTTAGGCAAGATCCGTCCCTGGTAACAGACACAGAAGACGGCTGAGAGGAAGCGGGGGCGAGTCAGAGCTAGCTGAGCTTCTGAGCCTGATAAAAGAACTGCTTTCTACACTGCTTCTAAAGATCACAGGATCCTCCCGCATTTCTGTGTTATTTATCCCTCCATATCTGTTCTGTCAGCTCCAGAGCCAAAAACATAGTGGGAAATAAGGGAAAGGAGTAGTACAATGGTGGCAGAGGGGAGATGCCCCTTGCTTCTGAGTGAAATGCATCTAGCTGTGCAGCTGAAACAGGGAATAATATGGCTGGGAAAAAAAAAACATTAGGGAAGCCCAAACAAGAACTGCTCCTTCACAGTTATGATTTTATAAGGAAGCACAGCCATTATGCAAAATATGTTTTTGAAAACTCAGGTAACGCTTTAAAGAAAAGATGTTTGAAGTTCACCAAACAGCATGTGGCAGACTCCTCAAACACATGGAAGAAGGCTTTCTGGTCAGATGAGACAAAAATGACCAACAAGGAAAACTACTTCCCATCACCCTAAAAACACCATTTCCACAGTGAAGCATGTTGGTGGCAGTATCATGCTGTGGGGATACTTTTCATCAGCAGGGACTGGAAAGGAGTATTCCAGTTTCATGACATTGATTAACTATCCTAAGGTAATCAGGTCATCAATATCAGATTGGTGTGGGTCCAATTTCCAGCACCATCACTGATAAGCTGCCACCGGAATACCCCTTTAATTATTGTCTGTTTCACAGAAGAAAAAAAAATGTTACAACTTCAAAGTGGGCATGTTGTGTAAAAACAGGAAAAACATCAATTCAGAAAATGCATAAAGCCAAGCTGCAGCGTATAGTTCCATCTGTTCCAGCAGATGAGGTCACAGACTTTACCTGTTAGCTCGGAAGAACACACAAAGGGTGTCAATAAAGACTGTGTCGGAAGTGGAGGAAAGGACACATTACAGGATGACATGGAGCCTCTTTTATGGGGATCACTGGGCATCCACCTTTAAATGTTTGTCTGACCTTTTCAGAATTGTCTCATTAAAAGGTGAGGTGACAAGATGATTACTACAGGTCTGACTTCTTTAACCCCCCGCAATCAGCTATTACGGCCATGGGAACCTACCATGCCAAATATTCAATTGAATGGCTATCCATGTAATGCAAGGACTTATCAGGTCCATTCGTGACCTTCACATACCCTAAAGGGGCAACTGCACAGAGGTTATTGTGCAGCAACAACTCCTTTAATTATTCTTTCCATCTTGTACAGAAAGTAAAACAATTACCAATAGAAGCTGCCTTCCATAAAATGGATGGGGAGAAAGAGTGTTTACATGCTGCCACAATTAATTTTGTGAAAGTTCCCTCACCTTTCTGGGGGGCATTTATGGCAGTTAAAGGGGTTTTGTCGCTTGCTGAGCACTTCCTGGAAGTTCAGAGAGTGGATCCATTCTATTTGTTTGAAAGCAGAAGCAAGCAGTGCTGTAATGACATCATCGCGCCGCTTATCGGTGTGTGTGCGCGTGTTCCCAACCCTGGGTTTAGCCGCTCTGGCTTATTGTAGCTGTACAGAACAGCTCCAGGGCTAGAGGGCATGCCCTGGAGCTGATCTACTGAAACATGACATGGGCATTCATGGATATGCACTCCTGTGATCGGGGCAACCACATCAAGCAAAGGACTTCATCCCACTTCATCCCATTGCAAGATGCAGGACCCACACGGAGAAGGAAGGGGGAGTCAGAGCTTGGAACGGAGGCTCTTCCAATAAAGCACTGCAATTGGTAAATGCGTTCTATTGACTTTTGCTGCAAGAGGGGACCCAAATAGCGAGATGCTTTTCTAAGGACGTTTTTTTCACATGCATAAAGAAGCCTAAGGAAAAAAAACACAAAAAATGAACATCTGGCCACAAAAACACTGTCAAAATGTGACGTCATGCCACCCCTATTGCAAGTAAAACAACCTTAACGTCTTATTAAATTGGCCATTACTCTATAGCATAAAATATAATTCTGAACAACAACAATAATAGTAATAATGAATTATTGAACTGTAAAATGATAGAAAAGGTGATTTGTTTCCCTGCTTGCTGCCATAAACGCGCACGTACAGGTCCTCCTTGGACTAGCTGCTTGTATTCTTAATTATCACTGACATGCTTCATAAGGCACTACTGCAGTGGGAGAGCCTCCTCTCAGCTGCTATTATGGAGTCAGGGGCAGCAAGGACAAACACAGGCTTATGGCTAGAAAGAATGTGCAGTCACATAATGACACGTACAATTGCATGTTCTTTTTCAATACTGTTCTTCATCAGAATACAGTTGGCATATTTGATTTCACCATTAACCTGTGAGTGTGACTGCCATCCCCTGCCTCCTTTCAATTATTACTTTTCTGTCCCCTGCATCGCAATCACAATCTACAAAGAGAATTGCACGTATATGAGTTATTCTAAACAAAGCAAGTGAGCTACATTCAGATTTGAACTTTTACATAGCATAATACGACTCAGACATGACTATGTATGAACATGTAAATGAATGCCTGCATTTTTGGCTTCACTTCCCAAACCCACGCATGGGCTGCCTGATTACACCAGTGGCAGAGATGCTGCATTGCCTTCAGGTAATTAAAGCTAGATAGCTGTACAGTCCTGGACACTGAATTCCAGTGCCCCTATGTGCAATATTATAAGAAAACCATCTTATCACTGTTTAAAGGGGTTGTCCCACGAAAAATATTATACAGCTTTCGAACCAGCACCTGCATCTGAATACTTTTGTAATTACATGTAATTACATTTTTTTGTATAGCTACTGAGTTATTCAATAAAATGTATCTGTATAGCGCAACCTGATTTCTGTTCTTTTGTCTTGTTTCTTTGACCTGCTCACTGAGAAGGCCGCACATGCTCAGTTTCATACTTCAGCTGCCTCCTGAGCTGTGATAGGGAGAGCATGGACACACCTCCTTAGCTGTGATAGGGAGAGCATGGGCACGCCTCCTGAGCTGTGATAGGGAGAGCATGGACACACCTCCTTAGCTGTGATAGGGAGAGCATGGACATGCCTCCTGAGCTGTGATAGGGAGAGCATGGACACACCTCCTTAGCTGTGATAGGGAGAGCATGGGCACGCCTCCTGAGCTGTGATAGGGAGAGCATGACACGCCCCCTTAGTTGCAGCAGAAAAGACACTCCCCTAGGGCTGTCAGCTTGATATAAATCTAGCAGAGCAATGAATGTGGAGATCTCTGGATCCATGTGAGGTACAGGGCTGGTTCTAGCTTTATTAGAAAGAGATTGCCATGTACTATATGAGCTCTGATTTTGATTTCTTACATTAATCATGGGATAACCCCTTTAAGGATTCTGTTCTCTGGGAAGTATAAGAAGATATTTCATTTCACTGAGATACATAGGACTAAGGTACTTTTACACTGTGCCTTGCAGTGTCCGTCAGAGGTACAGCCGGGGAATTTTCCAATCAGATGACCCTGTGGAATAAAAAAGGTATACTGATGCATACAGGCTGACAGAGGCACCATATTGAATGAGTACCTATGCAGCTTTTCTGGCATGTTTCGCAAGCAAACCCTATAAATCACAAAGGGGCACATTTATTAAGACTGGCGTTTTAGACACCGGTCTTAATAAGGCCCTGCACTGGCGGTGGATCCGCTGATGTAGAGGCGCCTCCACCAGGTGATCACTTCACTCCACCAGGTTATTTAAGCCGGCTGGAGGAGAGGCTCTGCCTGATAATTTGGGGTACTGTCTGTTTTTCTTGCTGTTCCCATTTCTGTAAGCCGACCCTGCTACTCCACAGCATCATCCCTGCAACATATTTTGCTCTACTTCACCAACTATGCAA
Source organism: Bufo bufo (assembly GCF_905171765.1). Classification (NCBI taxonomy): domain Eukaryota; kingdom Metazoa; phylum Chordata; class Amphibia; order Anura; family Bufonidae; genus Bufo; species Bufo bufo. The sequence goes on along the minus strand of NC_053392.1, from coordinate 231,215,970 downwards.
TATCAAGTCTTCTGCATCCTCAGCTCCATTGCTTCACTATATCTACAATCATGCTCTACCATTGGTTCTGCAACCTATTTAGCTCTGCTACATTATCGGTGCATCTGCATCATTCTCCAGGACCAGCCCTCCAGTTCGCTGCCTCTGTCCTTCTACACCAGCGCCATCTGTCTGTGTTGTGCAAGACCTGCATTCCACACCAAAGCTTAGTGGACCGACCTCATCAGTTCAGACATAACACAATGTAATAATTGATGTAACACATGGTTCCAAATTATCAAAAATGATGTCCTTCGAAATTACAGGAGCATTTATTACACGTGTTGTAAAACTTGGATGTTTAATTGCTCTGTGTGTGTGTGAATTACCATGTACAGTAATCCCTCAAGATACAATGGCCCCTGGATACAATATTTTCAACATACAATGGTCTTTTCTTGGTCATCGTAAGTTGAAACTAGACTCAACATACAATGCCTCAGACTTAGATCCAACCAATCGAAATAGCCATTTCTGTGGTAAAACACCATATCGGTTGTCTAGTGGCTCATCTGTAGTACTAAATATCTGTAACAAATAAATCAAGGCAACTGGACTTACTGTAGATTTCTTGAAAACGTTTCACTCGTTCCTCCGTTTTCAAGAAATCTACAGTAAGTCCAGTTGCCTTGATTTATTCTTTACAGATATACCATGACCTGGATAAATGAGAACCTTCACAGACATGTAGTATTAAATGTTTTGTACTGCCCCCTGTATGTGCCAGGATGAGCTTCTCCTTTGGATACCAGTTAAGCAACAACTCCATTCATTTTTCTGGTCACTCGAGGTACTATGCAAGACCCTGACGAAGCTCCTGCCCTCATCATACAAAGCCATTTACAGCTTCCAGCATCTATCCCTGCTTGCTTTATATGTTTTGGTTATCTGCTTATTGTTCTTATATGTCATTTTTTATTATTCACGGATGGAATTTTTGGGCTTTGGAACCAATTACTGGCTTTCCACACCTTATGGACTCAATGGTTGACAATGGTCGCCCCGGAACCAATTAATATTGTAACTTGAGGGGTATATTGCACTAAAAAGACTATTACCATCATTTACATCATATTATTGAGTAACCTAAGAAATCACAAACCGTAGTTCACTGTGTAAAATACTGAACACAAAAAGAGGCGCATGTAGCCATGACAAGAAAATTCAGAGAATAATAGAAAGTATATAAAGTAATACAGCTCATAAAAGGAGAATTAGAATAAAGATCACAATAATTTAGTCTCCAGTTTCTGACCTCCGCTTCAAGATATTTCTAGTTCCACATAACAAATACCAGCACCACATCCAAAAATGGTTAAAAGTTAACAATGAGGAACGTTTATAGTTTACACCACAAAAGTCACGTAAAAAGTCACAAGAAAAGTGAGTGGTCAGGCATCTTGAGGTCCATTAGATTTACTATAACTTACATCAGGAACTAAGGCTACTTTCACACTAGCGTTGTTTAAATCCGGCGTTCAATTCAGACACCGGAACTGCCCGCCGGATCCGGAAAAACGTGTGAAAACGGATTACATTTGAATCCTGATCAGAATTTTGATAACAATGAAAAGATGCATTGGAAAAAGCGGATCCGCCATTTATGGACTTGAACTTTTTTTTCACATTTTTTGGGTTTAACATGCAAAAGCCGGATCCGGTTTGATGGAACACACAGCGCCAGATCCGGCGTTCAGTCAAAGTGTTCAGAATTTTTGGCCGGAGGTAAAAATACTGCATGCTACGTTTTTCTGAAAAGCCTGATCAGTCAAAAAGACTGAACTGAAGACATCCTGATGCATCCTGAACGGATTGCTCTCCATTCAGAATGCATTAGGATAAAACTGATCAGTTCTTTTCCGGATTTGAGCCCCTAGGACGGAACTCAGCGCCGGAAAAGAAAAACGCTAGTGTGAAAGTACCCTAAGCTGGCATAGATTTCATTTTTTGTCACATGGGCTCCTGGAAGATGCTCCAAATTTACTACTTATCATATTTAGTGCATTTCACACCAATGGACTCTTCAGTAAGACTGGTGTATGCACCGTTGGTCTCAGCGTTCTCACCACACCGTCTGATCAAACAGCATAAGCCCCTTTGCAGAAACTGCATTCAAGTGGGTCCAACAGCCGAGCTGCAAGCGGAGGAGTTGATTCGAAGCCAAAATGGCAACCCCTGCTGCCAAAGCTTTAATGGCACAGAGTTGCATACCTTGCAGACACAGCACGACAGCAACCAAAGCAGCCATACAGACACACACCCACATGAAGGAGGAAGGGGTGATACTTGTCTGTTCCAACAAATACATATAAAAAATGAATTCCTAACTTGTCAGAGAAGCTTGTAAATTTAACTCTTAGGTTCTTATGCTCACAGGAATTTATCATATAATTACATTGTGTGATGATATTCTTCTTGTGTTTTTGCACTGCAATCGGTGGCATTTGCTTATACTCAAAGCATTAGACTGCGAATTACACTAATGGAGGTTGTATCACTGTACGAATTTTTATCACCGCAATAAAGGAACCGATGGCTCAAAATTTATTTTTGGAGTGCTGGATTGCTTTTCTCCTTTATCCTTAGCTATCACTGAAATCTAATGTCACAGTAGTGCATGGCATCATGTAAAAACTATGGATTCATAGGTATTAATGATATAAAGTATACCCCCTTTATAATGTATAGATATTTATACAGTGATCTGCCAGCCGCATACACATTAATATTATGCTGCAGAGAGAAGAGATCTGGGACCAAGCTCAGAAAGCAAAGGCTTGGTGCGTGGGTGGTCGAGGTAAACACTTTGGAATTAGATGTCCTGTCAAAGCTTAAATTTATTGCAAGATTCTAAAGATCTGCAGACATAAAGACCTTGACACCGTCGAACCATTAGGAATCAGCGTCACTAAAAACCTAGTAGGTTCTAAAAAGTGAAAAATAATTTTGTCCTATATTTTTCCAGATCTTTAAGATATAACATTACTTAAAGGAGTCTGGATCATATTAATATGAGATGCAATAACTAATTGCTGATTGATCCAGTCTACCGGCCTCATTGGAAAACAGTGGCTGGTCACTTTCCTGCATAGTCTACTGATACAGCTGTAGTATAGGAAGTTCAGGCAAAAATACACACAGGCTCGGCACTACCTTCCTCGAACAGTCTTGAGGCTTTGAGTTTTGAGGCTTATAGCCCCTTCATTAAAGTACAGTGAGATGACTGCACCTGATGACAGGGCTGTGAGCCTCGAAACGTGCTGCAATGTGGAAACCAATAAAATCCAATAAAGACCACTCAGGCTGCTTGAGAAAGGTAACACTAAGCCTGTGTGTACTTTTGCCCGGACTGACTATGCCAATATAGACCACCCTGACGTTAACAAGGATCCAAGCCAAGGTGGCTATAGCCCAATTGACAAATCTACATGCAATAACTGGTTGTTGAGTCCATCACACAACCAAACGATGTAGTAGGTTTCAACCAAATCATACTGCTGCTGCTGAATACTGTCTTTCTTATGAGGCGCTCTGCAGTATTCCGACCTTATCTTCTGCTTGCTTTTAATGGAGAACATCTACAACATACAACATGCAACACCCAATGGAGCATCACACAGAGCACACAGAGCTCCTGTGGCTTTGTAGTACAGAGGGACCCCCCTGCATAGGTCTCTGGAGTGACAGAATCCAGGATGGATATATATTGGAAAATTGCACCTCATCTTGATTTCAGGCTCTGGAAACCCATTTTAATAAAAAAAAAAAAACTGAAAAAGGTGTGCATTACATCTGAGGAAACTATTGTGGTAATGGACTGCTTTCCACAGAAGCATATTTGAGCTGCTGAAGAGTTAAATAAACTCAAAGATTACAACACAAACATTTTAAAAGGTCAAAAAATGGAGAACTGGAGGGAAAACAGGTGCACTGGGGGCGTCTGCCTACCAACCAGCAGAGAAAATATGCTATTTAACAGGGGAAGGGGTGGAATCTGGGAGGAATGACTTATAGACAAAGGCTGCATGATAAACGGCTACAAACGTTCTGCGGTGATGACTCCATTGTCATGCCAAATATTATAATATAAATGTCCTCACCCAAAAACAGCTTCAATTTTTGTCTTAATTGTGGGGTAAATCCTAAAACTAAATAACAGACATTCCCAGCTACAGCAGTAGGACATCTGGTACTGTGAGAACTTACCGGTCACGTTGAACATTGTATTTGAGCAGCAGGCCGCATGTTATAGAGCAGGAGGAGCTGAGCAGATAGATGTTAATATACAGTCAGGTCCATAAATATTGGGACATCGACACAATTCTAACATTTTTGGCTCTATACACCACCACAATGGATGTGAAATGAAACAAACAAGATGTGCTTTAACTGCAGACTGTCAGCTTTAATTTGAGGGTATTTACATCCAAATCAGGTGAACGGTGTAGGAATTACAACAGTTTGTATATGTGCCTCCCACTTGTTAAAGTAATGGGACAATTGGCTTCTCAGCTGTTCCATGGCCAGGTGTGTGTTATTCCCTCATTATCCCAATTACAATGAGCAGATAAAAGGTCCAGAGTTCATTTCAAGTGTGCTATTTGCATTTGGAATCTGTTGCTGTCGACTTTCAAGATGAGATCCAAAGAGCTGTCACTATCAGTGAAGCAAGCCATCATTAGGCTGAAAAAACAAAACAAACCTATCAGAGAGATAGCAAAAACATTAGGCGTGGCCAAAACAACTGTTTGGAACATTCTTAAAAAGAAGGAACGCACCTATGAGCTCAGCAACACCAAAAGACCCGGAAGACCAAGGAAACAACTGTGGTGGATGACCAAAGAATTCTTCCCTGGTGAAAAAAACACCCTTCACAACAGTTGGCCAGATCAAGAACACTCTCCAGGAGGTAGGTGTATGTGTGTCAAAGTCAACAATCAAGAGAAGACTTCACCAGAGTGAATACAGAGGGTTCACCACAAGATATAAACCATTGGTGAGCCTCAAAAACAGGAAGGCCAGATTAGAGTTTGCCAAATGACATCTAAAAAAGCCTTCACAGTTCTGGAACAACATCCTATGGACAGATGAGACCAAGATCAACTTGTACCAGAGTGATGGGAAGAGAAGAGTATGGAGAACGAAAGGAACCGCTCATGATCCTAAGCATACCACCTCATCAGTGAAGCATGGTGGTGGTAGTGTCATGGCGTGGGCATGTATGGCTGCCAATGGAACTAATTCTCTTGTAGCTATTGATGCTGTGACTGCTGACAAAAGCGGCAGGATGAATTCTGAAGTGTTTCGGGCAATATTATCTGCTCATATTCAGCCAAATGCTTCAGAACTCATTGGACGGCGCTTCACAGTGCCGATGGACAATGACCCAAAGCATACTGCAAAAGAAACCAAAGAGTTTTTTAAGGGAAAGAAGTGGAATGTTATGCAATGGCCAAGTCAATCACCTGACCTGAATCCAATTGAGCATGCATTTCACTTGCTGAAGCCAAAACTGAAGGGGAAATGCCCCAAGAACAAGCAGGAACTGAAGATAGTTGCAGTAGAGGCCTGGCAAAGCATCACCAGGGATGAAACCCAACGTCTGGTGATGTCTATGCGTTCCAGACTTCATTCTGTAATTGACTGCAAAGGATTTGCAACCAAGTATTAAAAAGTGAAAGTCTGATTTATGATTATTATTATGTCCCATTACTTTTGGTCCCTTAACAAGTGGGAGGCACATATGCAAACTGTTGTAATTCCTACACCGTTCACCTGATTTGAATATAAATACCCTCAAATTAAAGCTGACAGTCTGCAGTTAAAGCACATCTTGTTCGTTTCATTTCAAATCCATTGTGGTGGTGTATAGAGCCAAAAATGTTAGAATTGTGTCAATGTCCCAATATTTATGGACCTGACTGTAACTTGTTGTTGTATTCATTTATATCCCTGCTCATTCTGGTCTTTGAAGTCAAGGAGGTGGTCCTATCAGTGATTGACAGCTATCTCTGTATACACAGTCATAGAGGGAAGGCTGTCAATCACTGATAGGACCGCCTCCTGGACTTCAAAGACCAGAATGAGCAGAAGCTTAAATGACTAAAACAAGGCTTACTGAATCTTTTCCCATAAATATATTATATATATACGTTTGAGGAAGGCTCTATGGAAGAGCTGAAATGTCGCTGCTGCTATTTTGTTCCACATGGGTGAATACATTTTCTTATATTTTATAACCTTGGAGTGCTGTCCATCTTTCCATATATATATATATCTGCTCAGCTCCTCCTGCTCTATAACCTGCTGCCTATGGCGTACACTGCATTTCCATGGTGAAAGGTTCCCTATAAAAAGTGCTAACAAAAAGGTATCTATGAATGCTCCTTCTGGAAATCTTTGCTCAATGCCATTTTTTTTTTTTAACTTTTAAAAAGAAATAGCATGAATAGCCTCACTGGACAGATGCAATTATTTTTCATGGCCATCACATTTTGTCATTTTATAAGGGGTTGCCAAGCCTAGGAGCTGACAACCTGTATGGTCTTACCCTGTGCCCCATAAACAAAAAAAAACCTACACTCACCTATTCATGCTGCTGCTCCATTCCCAGTCACATCCACACCCTGCAGGACCAGGTAGTGGCTTGGTCCTGTGACCGCTGCAGCCAATCACAGACCTCAGCGGTCGCATCTGCTTGAACAGCGCTTCACTGCTGAGCAGGGCAGTAGAGTGGGCAAAGTGGGACCACTAACAGGTGAGTCTGTTTTTTTTATTTTTATGGGGCACTGGTTAGGACCATAGGGGTTGGTGGCTCCTAACTCACCACATCTATCCCCACTGCTCTGGTTCTGATGCTTCACATTTTCCTTCTTTCACTGTCCCTCTTGACACACAGGAAATGATTGCTTAGCCAATCACTTACTGAGGCGGTCTGGTGCAGTGCGAGCTCGTATCATCGCTGAGGCCAATGTCAGTGTGGCTGTGTCAGCACTTAAATAATGCTTGTTTTATGCCTGTTCGTGACGCTGCCCCGGTTCCAGGTCGAATCGGGACCATGCAGAACCAAGTAGTGACCGCTGCAACCAATCAAAGACCTCAGCAGCCACATCTGCTTGAACGGTGCATCACTGCTAAATGGGGCACTGGGTTAGGTGGCTCCTAACTGACCTCATCCTTACCCACTGCTCTGGGGGTTCTACCTGCAGTAGTCAAGTCGTAATGTCAGAACCGGATTTAAGAGGTGAATAGTGCATTTTTTTGTTTGTTTTATGATAATTTTTTTAACACTTGGACAACCCCTGCTCACTCGCTAGGGTTCCCTGACTGTACAATCACCACTGTCCAACACTATGCCCTTGACATATCCTCTACGTCAGGTTCTGCTCCATACAGCTCTTCTGTGGGGGCAGCACAGTGGCTCAGAGCTCAGCACAGCTGGCTTTGGATCTGCATGGAATTTGTGCGCTCTCCCTGTATTTACATGGCTTTCCTCTCAGAAATAAATTAATAAGTTAATTTGGAATTTAGATTGTAAGCCCCATAGGAGACAGTGAGTGTTAATCTCTGTACAGCGCTGCACAATATGTTGGCGCTATACAAATTAATAAAATAATAATATGTGATACAAATACACCTTTTAGTCTCCTGGTTTACAGTGCAACCAGTAGTAGTAGAGGGTCTGCATGAGGCAGTGGGGCATATTACAGGAGAACAAGTAAGATCCTGACAAAAATATTACAAATTAACCACTTTCTGATTTTTTTTATTTTTTTGGTGGCTTATTAAAAAAGATATGTTCCTTTCTCTGAACATGTGTGAAGTGATAAGATGCAGAAGTGGAATTTATCCTGCTGACCAGAACTCATCCAGGCAGTAAAAAAGCTACAGCACGGTCAACATAATGAAACCAGACGGCACCGGCCTCCCTGTATTTATCCGTACAGCCCGCAGGGCATCATTTTGTATAAAACCAGAGAGCAGATTATAGGCATCGCACACACTCCCCACTGAGGCTCGCCTAGGAGTTATATGACACACTTGTCTTTAATATAGAGGCAAGTGATAAGACAGGTTTTGTTTCTGGTCTGAGGAACCGTCTCTTTCACAGCGCGTCTCAATAACGGTTTCTCTGCAGGGCAATGCGGAGCACACGTGCACTGTGCAATTTGAGAAATCAAGTGCACCACTTAATAATAATAGGCTTGTCTCTTCAAGAACAGTCGTGTTTTCCAGGGGGAGAAAATCCCTTCAACAACATGAATTCGGTCACTTCTGACTGTGATGCATCTCGACTGGAAAACATATTAATGAACGCTATGAAACATTTGATTAAGCCCCATTTTCTCAAGACACGTAGCAATAATGAATACTTTCTCAAAGGATTAATGTAGTTGTCTCCTCCTGTTTTCTCTATCTTTACACACAAAAATGCCACAAGAGAGAATAGGTGGAGTTTTAAGCTGAAGACCCCTCTTTAAGCTACAAAAAGGAGCCCCAAGTGCGTACTCATTACAGTCCCCATCATTCATACTGAAGTGTGATGAATATTACTGTAGCGATCTTGTAGGTCTGCCAGCGCAAGGATTCTCACAATTCTTTTAACATGTCTTTTTCACATCAAACAATATAATCAGAGGGTCCATTTTAAAGAGGACCTTTCACAGGAATTTTCTAGCTTAATTAAATACCTTTCATTGCGGGGTACCCCCCACTGATGCTGACACCCTGGTTGTTTTTTTTTTTCAAATACCGCTCGTACGCCCCGCTGTGCCCCCTGCAGTTTTCCCGCTCAGTATGTAAATACTGAGCATCGGTACAGGGAGGAGGAGACGCCAGGGTTTCTCAATGGGCGTCTCCTTCTTCCTGGCTGTGCCGCGATCCAATCACAGTGGAGAGAAGGTGAGCATTTTTTTCTCCTTGGCTGTGACGCTCTCCGCTGTGATTGGATCGCGGCACAGCCAGGGAGAAGGAGACGTCCATTGAGAAACCCTGGCGTCTTCTCCTCCCTGTACCGATGCTCAGTATTTACATACTGAGCGGGAAAACTGCAGGGGGCACAGCGGGGCGTGCGAGCGGTATTTTAAAAAAAAAAAACAACCAGGGTGTCAGCATCAGCAGCAGGGATTTAATTAAACTAGAAAATTCCTGTGAAAGGTCCTCTTTAAGGCCTCTTTCACACTACCATATGGCTTTTTCAGTGTTTTGCACTGATCCGTTGTTCCGTTTTTTTGTTTCCGTTGTGTTTCCGTTTTTCCATTCCGTTTTTCCGTATGGCATATACAGTAATTACATAGAACAAATTGGGCTGGGCATAACATTTTCAATAGATAGATGGTTCCGCAAAAAACGGAATGGATAAGGAAGACATACGGATGCATTTCCGTATGCATTCCGTTTTTTTTTGCAGACCCATTGACTTTCATGGAGCCACGGAACATGATTTGCGGCCAAATATAGGACATGTTCTATCTTTGCACGGAACGGAGATACGAAAACACGGAAACTGAATACATACGGGAGCTTGTGCCGAGTCATTTCTCAGGGGGCGTTATTTGTGGATACATTAGGTGGGCACTGTCCCCCTTCCTCTACTCTCCAAACCCCTGGGGTCTTTTTTCGTTTTTCTGAATACATACGGAGTACATTCAGTTTTTTTGGCGGAACCATTGAAATGAATGGTTCCGTATACGGAACGCAAAAAACGGCCCGCAAAACAGAAAAAATAAACGGTAGTGTGAAAGAGGCCTAAGGCTATGGTTACCTTTAGGGTCCAATCACACGTCCGTGTGTGTTTTGAGGATCCACGGATCCGCAAAACACGGACATCGGCGATGTACGTTCCGCATTTTGCGGACCGCACATCGCCGGCACTTAATAGAAAATGCCTAATCTTGTCCGCAATTGCAGACAAGAATAGGACATGTTCTATATTTTTCGGGATCGGAATTGCGGACCCGGAGGTGCGGATCCGCAATTCCGGATCCGGGCAGCACATCGTGCTGCCCCATAGAAATTAATGGGTCCGCAATTCCGTTCCGCAAAATGCGGAACGAAATTGCGGACGTGTGAATGGACCCTTACACTGATGTTTATGTTTTTGTTGCTGTTAATTTGCTTCCTAAATGCAAAATTAAAAGGGTTGTCTGAGCTACAGATATTGTTGACCCATCCTTAGGGCAGTTCATCAATATGAGATTGGTGCGGGTCCGATGCCCAGAACATCAGCTATTTGAAAGGGCCACAGCACAGGCTCCGGCGTCCTCTTCACCATTTTCCTGCACGATGTCCACGGTGTATTGGCGGTGCAGTGTAATTACAGCTGTTTGTCCCATTCAAGTGAACAGGAGATGGAGCTGTAATTACACTGCAGAGCCGCTATAAAGTAGATGGATAGATGCAGGTAAACATTGTAGAGGATGCAGCGCTTGCTCTGCCTCTCTAAACCGTTGATCGGCGGGTGTGCAGGGAGTCACACCCCCACCAATCTGATGCTGATGACCTGTCCTGAGGATAGGCCATCAATATTTGCAGCCCGGACAACACCATTTAGTAACTTTCTATACTTTCTTCATCAAAAATGTCCTTCTACAAAGAGTGTGCAAGTCCTTCACCAAGCCGGTGACGCTGCTGCTAAACAGAGTGCTGTTCTTGTTTTTGACTGCTCTCTTTACTGTCCCCTCACTTCTCTTAGCGTTAGAGTAGCAGCAGACAGTTTGTACATGGCAAATGCTTGTGGAGAGTGGGCAAGGATTCAAGAAGGGCATTCCATACAAGCACAATCACACACGCCTCAGCATCAGAGATGGGGAAACAGTCCACGAATGAGTCTCAATCATACATACTGTAAGGCTACTTTCACACTGGCGTTTTGGCTTTCTGTTGGTGAGATCCGTTCAGGGCTCTCACAAGCAGTCCACAACGGATCAGTTTTGCCCTAATGCATTCTGAATGGTAAAGGATCCGCTCAGAATGCATCAGTTTGCCTCCGTTCCGTCTCCATTCCGCTCTGGAGGCGGACACCAAAACACCACCTGCAGCGTTTTGCTGTCCGCCTGACGATGGGGAGCCAAACGGATCCGTCTTGGAACACAATGTAAATCAACAGGGACGGATCTGTTTTCTCTAACACAATCTGGCACAATAGAAAACGGATCCTTCCCCCATTGACTTTTAATGGTGTTCAAGACGGATCCGTGATGGCTATAGAAGACATAATACAACCGGATCCGTTCATGACGGATGCATGCGGTTGTATTATTGTAACGGAAGCGTTTTTGCAGATCCATGACGGATCCGCAAAAAACGCTAGTGTGAAAGTAGCCTAAGCTAGTGAAGACAGCAGCATCCTGGACCTGCAATTTTTTTTTTTTACTCATGGCAACCACTAACATGCAAAAAATATTCAAAGTATGTGACTGAAAAATTACCAAAGGCTGTGAATCTAATTCCTCCAGGAAACTGAACAAACTTTCCACAGATCAACAGCATCTACACCTATACGTCATGCTAATGTAATAAAGCTGTTCAGAGATAGACCAGCACTCAGCTATCTTTCCTCACTATACCATTCACAAGGTCAATTAGCTAGTTGCCCTTCTTTGAAATATAAATGTGCAAACACCTTCAAAGGTGACGACCAAAGCTGAAAGCGATTTCTCTCAAATTCCCTATACTTGGTTCGGCCAAGCATGCAGGTGTTTTCAGTGGGGAGAGAGGAGAAAGCCTGTGCTTCTGGAAAAACAAAAGAATTGGGAGAAAAAATGTCAATGTACCTAATCCATCCCCCAATATTACCTGTAAGCGAAGACTAGGGAGCTCCCCTTACACATTAGACTGTTGGCCGGTCCCACCAACTGATAATATGCTAATGTCTATGGGGGCATGTACCCCGGTTCCATGTAGCTCGAATATCTTTTTATTAATTGTGCAAACAGAATGGAGTCTTCTTGCCGAACAGCTATAATCCTGCATCCACCGCTTTATTTCAGTGGAGTCAGGGAAGGTTCTGGGTAAGAAAGGAACAATAAATGCCCTGTCCAAAGAGTATTTGACCTCTAAATTACGAAAAAATGAATGAGATTTCACTATGGTGAGATTTACTGTCTCGGGAGCTCGGAATGAGCACAGCAGTATTACTGAAAGAGAGCGAATAAAATTCCTCAAAATGAAAATGTCCCTATTTATAATGCCTACGGCTTCCATATTATAAATTATGCTAACATGCCAGTAAAAATCAAGCTGTGCAGCTGGGGTATACTTCTGCAGCTACACCGAGCAGACCAGCTCATGATCTTCTCATTTAACACTGTAGTTCCATCATTAGACAACAAGAACATTGACTACCTTTACTTTTTAAATACTGCAAGTCGAAAATAATTGTAATTAGGTCTGCTCCGTAATTACAGGGGCTCACTAAGGCTGGTTTTACATGGCAATCTTGGCCACGTCACACGTCACCCGAACAATGATCACTGTGTAGCACTGAAGCCATCGAACTGAACGGTATTGCAGCACAATTCACAAGTTGCCGTTACCCCAGAGTTGCAAAGGAAAAACAGCAGTTCCAGAATTTTTTGCAATTCTGGGGCCGTGACAACTTGCGAGTTGCAGTACAACCCTATTTAGTTCAATAGCTGCTGTGCAGGAGTGTTGGGGCCAAGATCTCCATGTAACTCCAGCCTTGAAGAAGATTGCCTTGAGAGTAAAAACTCCAACATACAGTCGTCATAAGACACATCGGCTAAAAACCTATTTGGTCACAGCCCACACCCAGATATGCTGTGCCGACCAAAGGGGTTTTCCAGGACTTAAAGGCGAATTCCGGTTTTGAGATATTGATGACCTATCCTTGGTTTACTAGGAAGGGGCTACAGTGCTTGTCTAGGTACACAGCTTTTTAGGTTTACGGTTTGTATACAGGGATCTGTGCTAATGTTCCTCAAGATAAAGGTGCATTCAGACCGCCCGACAGAGAAGGCAATTATCGAGAAGGGACCGTTCCGTCCGAATAACTGGCTGCTCATCATCGGAGGAAAGAGCTGCATTTACATGCAGTGATGACCTCCACTGTATGGGGGCAAGTGATGACTACTACCTTCATTCATCCTCATACAGATTGTTCCGCAGCTGCAGATCACTGTTTACAGAGCACAATCTGCTGCCCAAAAATAATGATTGGGGTGCCGCACCAAAGATCATTTCACCTGATGAACAAGCATTTTGCCCATTCATCGGGTGATCTGGGGCAGCTTTTCATGGACAGATTAAAAGGAAAAAGGGTTAATACTAACAGTTGTTCCCGATAAGGTGCCCGACCCAGCAATTATTTTAACCTACAGCAGGCTCATCTTTGAAAGCTTGTGCATCCATCGAGTTCTACTGATAAGCTTATAGGTAGGCTTCAGCGAATCCGAAGTCAATTTGTTCAACTACTTTGATTTTAATGTTTTATCTGTACAGCATTAAAATGTATTGGCTCCGTGGAGCCAAAGTTCTTCTTGCCCGAAGTCACGCGAGACTTCGATTATCCTACTTCCTACTCCGTGCATATCTGCATACTGAAAAACAATTTAAAATAACAATCCGAACTGGGCTTTGGTACTTTGGGCGAGAAGAACTTTGTCTCTACGGAGCCAATACATTTTAATGCTGTACGGAAACAGCATTACAATCGAAGAATTTGAACAAATCGACTTTGGATCTATGATCGAATGTCGATTCGCTGACGCCTACTTGTAGGTGAGTCCATGCAGTGTCTCACAAGGATGAGCCTGCCAGCACTCTGATAGCTTTCCTGCTCCTCTGGTTTATTTTCTAGCTGCTCTCAGTGGTAGAAGTTTAGCACACTGAATATGACGAGGTGCTAGTGCAGTACCCCAGAGCAGGAGGTACCTGCAAATTGTTTGTTGTTCAATGTTTGTCACATTATTTAATGCCATTTATTGTGATTTATTGTCCTATATAACTAGTACATTTAGTGGGTATGGATCCTGGATCGTCCAGAGCTCAGTCTAGTTAGTTCTAGTCTGGAGATAGGAGATAGCCTAGTGAGGAAGCAATTCTATGTGCTCCAATCCTCACAAGACTGGTAAAAGTTGCAGAAAATCCGCTTCTCTGAAGATTATCTGCTGAGAGTAAGATTTCACAATTTCTATGGTACCCAAGAAAGAAAGAGGAAAATTTTAAAAAAAGAGGTCCAGAAATTTGCCTTGCCGAGCATAGGAGTCAGACAGAAAAGTATTTGCTGATCAAAGCTATTAGACCTTACTGCTGTGACGGGAATACTGCTAAGAAATCCTTCACATTTGGGCACGACCTTGCCAGTCATATCTCAAACCTGTATGTTTCAGGTTTCATCTCAAAAGTAATATAGCCAGCCATAAATTCTACAGAAAGACATTTTGGGAAGACAGAGAGGAAAGAGTACTATAATTCCCATCCTTGCTAGCCAGCCATAGATTCTACAGAAAGACATTTTGGGAAGACAGAGAGGAAAGAGTACTATAATTCCCATCCTTGCTAGCCAGCCATAGATTCTACAGAAAGACATTTTGGGAAGACAGAGAGGAAAGAGTACTATAATTCCCATCCTTGCTAGCCAGCCATAGATTCTACAGAAAGACATTTTGGGAAGACAGAGAGGAAAGAGTACTATAATTCCCATCCTTGCTAGCCAGCCATAGATTCTACAGAAAGACATTTTGGGAAGACAGAGAGGAAAGAGTACTATAATTCCCATCCTTGCTCAAGTCCATACAAAACCATCTGAGAAGATTGCTTGTATATTTTGGGATCTTTGTTTTGGTACTGTTGAATTGTACCACAACTCCCATTTTGCGCTTCAGTAAAAAAGAGACATTTGTCTTCCACATCTGGCCTGGCTACTGACTCCAACACCATCTGCTGCCCACAGCTAAACCCTCTCTTGCCTTGCAACCACAGCAAAAATTACAACACCAAGGACACCACAACTTGCATAAGACAGGAGCCCCAATATCAGGGTGTGCCCTGAGGAAAGAAAGGGTGTACAAGAATGGTGCACCTCATTTCACTGCCCTGGTCCTAGGGAGCAAGGGTTTGAAGAGAGCCACTGTGATAGGCTTTTGCAGCTAGAGCCACTGTCACTCCCATCCTCCACTTCGGCTCCTCGGATGCTTGCGGCACTAGCGCTTGCTGTGCTGATACTTTGCATCATATTATAAGCATGTAATCCCTTGCTTCTGAGGCTGAAACTGCCTTCAGCTTCATACTTCCAAGAATTTCCAATCCAGCATGAAATCTTTGAACGATCAGGTCATCCCCAGATTCAAAATTGATTTGTTAAACTCTTTCTGTAGTTCCTGAACCATCAAATACTTGTCTACGGGTCTGTACATCAAAGAAACCCTGAAAATATCTTTATCACACGATCAAAAAGAAAAACTGAGATTGCTTTCATGAAAATTAGGTCAGTACTAAAAGAATGAGGAATGAACACGTCTTCTAGATAATTAGCTAGCAAAGGTTTATAATTGAGCACTACATAGGAATGGTGTAAGCTATGTGTAGGCCTCTCTTCAGTCCTAGGTTACATAAGTAGACTATTTTCACAATGTTGTATGAAGTCCTATACACGACAAATGCCAAACCCCGACATTTCAATTTTAAGCTCTTCTCCAATCTTAATTATAGCCACCTATTAACAAAGGGAAAATAAATGACAGAAAGCACTTGACATTTTTGATAAGTAGAGGAAGCCTTGAAGATCCTAACCATAGATGATCCACAGTGTACGTCAATGAAAAAATAAGCCTCAAGTCTGTCAAAGAACTTCAATCATTTCTATTAGACATACAGTCACATATTCCTGTGAGTACACCAAAAACTACACAACTAGTGCCGGCTAGAGACGTACCGAAATAATGTCAGTGATTGGTACAGTATGATAAGCTACCTTTTCAAGTTGGCTTCAAAAGAGTACCTCAACGGCAAGGAACTCAACTGGAATTTGGAAGACTTTTTCTGTAGGTAAAATGAACCTCATACATTCAGATGTCCAAAAAAATAACATCACTGGGTCCTATGAGGTGACAGGGAGATAAGCGGCCATCTAACATCAATGACGCTCATCTCACAGGGAAGAAACAACACATTACATTGTGTTTACAGGTCACAAGTCACGTGAATGGCTATCTCACTGTCTTCTCGCATTGTATTACTGGCTTCCTTTAAATATATACAGGAGTGTCGGTACGGTATTCATTTATCAGATACAATTTTTACGGGACAGTCTATTCCATCCAGAAAAAAATCAAAAAACGGCAACCCTGACAATTTCGTAATTGTAGCTCCTGCTCATACTGGGCTTAGGAGTCCAGTGGGTGGTCCTACTCATTAGGTGGTTGACAGCTATGTATGAACTCTTATACATGGAAGGCTGTCAATAGCTGATACTGCCACCCACTGGACTCCTAAGCATAGATAGAGCAGAAATGTACTTGGCAGATATACACCTCCTTTATAAGATGCTGTCTACTGACCAACCTGCATGCACAACGTGTCAGGAAACTATGGTAAGAAGTGTATAAAGGCTTTCTTGGGAAATATATCAACAGATTTGTAAAAGGGTAGACAGGTTACAGGTTACATGAAGTTATCCCCTGCTAGACCACCAATCATGACAATGAACGCCATGGAAGATAGAGCATGGGCACTGACGATCCATTCGTCTTTATAGGACTGCCAGAAATAGTTCAGCCCTGTTACTCAGCAACCTATTTTCACCTGAAGAAGGGGAGTTGTTTCCCCGAAACGCGTTGTGAAGTGATTTTATAATCAATAAACCTTAAAGATTGCTACTAACTCCAACTGGCCGGTCCTTTTTTGCGCCGAAGGATGATCCTTTCTGTATTCGTACTCAGCTATCTTCGGCATAGAGAATGTATGGAGCAGCAGTGCACATGCAAGGGGTACTGGGCTCCGTTCTGATGAGCAGCAGGGGTCCCAATGGTCAGACCCCCAACAATCTACTAGTTATTCCCTATCCTGTGAACAGGGGATAGCTTCATTTACCTGGAAAACCCTTTTAGTAAATGACGTCTATACATTTACTGAACAGTCGTCCCCGAGAGCTGATTGCAGGGATCACGGCTGTAGGACTGGGTGGCAGTGATGGTGGGGGGGGGCTTCATGCAGAGGACCACCGACTAGGAATACGATGCACATACAGCTGTATAGATAGATGCCACTTTCTTCAGCAGCAGTCTCAGTATATAGGACATATAAGAGCATCTAAATCTTCTACTATTAATTTGCATTATGTGCAGTGGTTTAAATTTTTAGGCAAAATGTCGACATTTTTTAAGTTTATATACTTAAATGATGCCCTGCGTATGTGTCACGAAGGAGCATAATATTTCAGAGCTAAAAGCAGCACACCAGGCTGAAATATACATAGGGCTCACATATACCGGAGAGATTCCACCTGCGGATACCCACTGTAATAGAACTGGGACACTGACTACTGAACTCAGGAACCGGGGAAGGGGGGGGGTTGATTACATGGACTCCATTTATACAGGTCCAGGAAGCCCCATCTCACGACATGGACTGCCAACCGAATCTGCGTGTATCCTCGCCCCAGTATCCTCCTAAAAAGCTGAGATCCCCTCTTGGGAATATATTTGGAACTGTTACCACTGCACGGGCTCTGTTAATAAAGTCCTATAGATATACTGTACCGGACATGTTTCAAACTTCAGAAAACTTTTCAGCAAAAAATTTGACTTAAAATCTGATATTCTGATGGGTTTTATTACACGTTGGTCGTAATTATTCGTTTCATCAGGATAGGCACAGAGGTAAACCTACATGTAATGCACAATGTATGTATTCACTGGCTATACTGTACATACAGTAGTGGGATGACATACAGCACAGTCATCTACCTACAATCTGAGGGACCCTCAGCAGACCAGGCAGATAATATATATATATGTTTGTATCATGCAGCGCCCCTGTGGTAATCCCTTGTGTTACCATTTCTGACTATAACGAAATATAATAATACTAATAATAATAATAAATATGTCGAATTATAACACAATAGAATAATATGTACAATATTCATAATAACATATACACAAAAAACTATAAAAAGTATAACAATGCTACTAAAACCATGAGTGTAATATTACGTAGCAGCCCCAGTGCTGTGTGTGAGCCTAGGTACTGGCCCAGTGCTGTCTGTGAGCCTAGGTACTGGCCCAGTGCTGTCTGTGAGCCTAGGTACTGGCCCAGTGCTGTCTGTGAGCCTAGGTACTGGCCCAGTGCTGTCTGTGAGCCTAGGTACTGGCCCAGTGCTGTCTGTGAGCCTAGGTACTGGCCCAGTGCTGTATGTGAGCCTAGGTACTGGCCCAGTGCTGTCTGTGAGCCGCTACTGGCCCAGTGCTGTCTGTGAGCCTAGGTACTGGCCCAGTGCTGTCTGTGAGCCTAGGTACTGGCCCAGTGCTGTATGTGAGCCTAGGTACTGGCCCAGTGCTGTCTGTGAGCCGCTACTGGCCTAGTGCTGTCTGTGAGCCGCTACTGGCCCAGTGCTGTCTGTGAGCCTAGGTACTGGCCCAGTGCTGTCTGTGAGCCTAGGTACTGGCCCAGTGCTGTATGTGAGCCTAGGTACTGGCCCAGTGCTGTCTGTGAGCCGGTACTGGCCCAGTGCTGTCTGTGAGCCGGTACTGGCCCAGTGCTGCCTGTGAGCCGGTACTGGCCCAGTGCTGTCTGTGAGCCGGTACTGGCCCAGTGCTGCCGGTGAGCCGGTACTGGCCCAGTGCTGCCTGTGAGCCGGTACTGGCCCAGTGCTGCCTGTGAGCCGGTACTGGCCCAGTGCTGTCTGTGAGCCGCTACTGGCCCAGTGCTGTCTGTGAGCCGGTACTGGCCCAGTGCTGTCTGTGAGCCGGTACTGGCCCAGTGCTGTCTGTGAGCCGGTACTGGCCCAGTGCTGTCTGTGAGCCGGTACTGGCCCAGTGCTGTCTGTGAGCCGGTACTGGCCCAGTGCTGCCTGTGAGCCGGTACTGGCCCAGTGCTGTCTGTGAGCCGGTACTGGCCCAGTGCTGTCTGTGAGCCGGTACTGGCCCAGTGCTGCCTGTGAGCCGGTACTGGCCCAGTGCTGTCTGTGAGCCGGTAGTGGCCCAGTGCTGTCTGTGAGCCGGTACTGGCCCAGTGCTGTCTGTGAGCCGGTACTGGCCCAGTGCTGTCTGTGAGCCGGTACTGGCCCAGTGCTGTCTGTGAGCCGGTAGTGGCCCAGTGCTGTCTGTGAGCCGGTACTGGCCCAGTGCTGTCTGTGAGCCGGTACTGGCCCAGTGCTGTACTGACCTGTTTTTTTCCTGACAGGCCTCTTCCTGCCGCTGCAGAACCGCACTTTGCTGAACACTCCAAACACATGCCTCTCGCACAGGGACCGGCCGTCCTTGCTGGGGCTGGTGCGGCGCTTGGACGTGCACACTCGGTCGCTGTTGGACTCCCGCGCCTGCCTCTTCTGCCGGATCAGGGAGCTGGCTATAGCCGCAGCCATGGCTCCCCCTTCCCGCAGCCGCCTCCCAGCTAGTCCCTTGTATTAGAGTCACGGGATAGCCCTGAAACTAGAGAGCCGCAGAAGTGTGTGAGGGTCCGCGGGGCATGCAGGCAGCGCTCTACACTGCTCCGGAGCTCGCCATGTCCCGCACCCTAGGAGCCCATGGCCGGAGACGAGGCGCCGCCGCCTTCTCTCCCCTGGCAGGGTGCAGTGGGCGCTGCTGCTGCTGGGGCTCCACAGGTCACTCGGCTCCCTCACTGACTGCAGGATTCCCGCAGTCTTCTCCCGACACACATGATGTCCTCCTCTTCTTATATGTCATCCCCGGCACACGTGTGTGTCACACTGGGGCGCCCCCGCCGCACACCCAGCACTTCTGCCCATCCATAGCTCAGCGCTGTCGCCGCTCTCAATGTCACCGGATCATCCCGCTCAGCCACAACTTGGATGGGGGGAGGTCCCAGGTAGCGCGGGCCCCCGGGGGTGTCGGGCAGGTGACGAGTCCCCCACTGACTGCAAGTTCCACCCTTAAAGTGCCCCATGCACAGCTGTGCCAGAGCCCTCCTCCTCCGCCGGGCTCCCTGGCATCTCCCGGGCACTGAGGGTGGGGAGCGGGGCGCTGCAGGTAGACCTCCCTCACCGGCTGGAGGAATGCAGCGGTCCTCTGTCTCCTATCTCCGCTCTACGCAATCCTACGTGATCGAGGTTTGGATGAGGAATTCTCACCGGCGGTCAAAGGGAACTGCAGCTTCCAGCCACCCCCGGCTACTCACATCCTATGTGCCATCATGTACATGTGCCATACTGCCCGCTACACGGTGTGTCACCCCTGTCACTGCCCGCTACACAGTGTCACCCCTGTCACTGCCATACTGCCCGCTACACAGTGTGTCACCCCTGTCACTGCCCGCTACACAGTGTGTCACCCCTGTCACTGCCATACTGCCCCTACACAGTGTGTCACCCCTGTCACTGCCATACTGCCCCTACACAGTGTGTCACCCCTGTCACTGCCATACTGCCTGCTACACAGTGTGTCACCCCTGTCACTGCCATACTGCCCCTACACAGTGTGTCACCCCTGTCACTGCCATACTGCCCCTACACAGTGTGTCACCCCTGTCACTGCCATACTGCCCGCTACACAGTGTGTCACCCCTGTCACTGCCATACTGCCCGCTACACAGTGTGTCACCCCTGTCACTGCCATACTGCCTGCTACACGGTGTGTCACCCCTGTCACTGCCATACTGCCTGCTACACAGTGTGTCACCCCTGTCACTGCCATACTGCCCGCTACACGGTGTGTCACCCCTGTCACTGCCATACTGCCCGCTACACAGTGTGTCACCCCTGTCACTGCCATACTGCCCGCTACACGGTGTGTCACCCCTGTCACTGCCATACTGCCTGCTACACAGTGTGTCACTGCCATACTGCCCGCTACACAGTGTCACCCCTGTCACTGCCATACTGCCCGCTACACAGTGTGTCACCCCTGTCACTGCCATACTGCCCGCTACACGGTGTGTCACCCCTGTCACTGCCATACTGCCCGCTACACGGTGTGTCACCCCGGTCACTGCCATACTGCCCCTACACAGTGTGTCACCCCTGTCACTGCCCCTACACAGTGTGTCACCCCTGTCACTGCCATACTGCCCGCTACACGGGGTGTCACCCCTGTCACTGCCATACTGCCCCTACACAGTGTGTCACTGCCATACTGCCCGCTACACAGTGTGTCACCCCTGTCACTGGCTTACTGCCCGCTACACGGTGTGTCACCCCGGTCACTGCCATACTGCCCCTACACAGTACGTCACCCCTGTCACTGCCCCTACACAGTGTGTCACCCCTGTCACTGCCATACTGCCCGCTACACAGTGTGTCACCCCTGTCACTGCCCGCTACACAGTGTGTCACCCCTGTCACTGCCATACTGCCCCTACACAGTGTGTCACCCCTGTCACTGCCATACTGCCCCTACACAGTGTGTCACCCCTGTCACTGCCATACTGCCCGCTACACAGTGTGTCACCCCTGTCACTGCCATACTGCCCGCTACACAGTGTGTCACCCCTGTCACTGCCATACTGCCTGCTACACGGTGTGTCACCCCTGTCACTGCCATACTGCCTGCTACACAGTGTGTCACCCCTGTCACTGCCATACTGCCCGCTACACGGTGTGTCACCCCTGTCACTGCCATACTGCCCGCTACACAGTGTGTCACCCCTGTCACTGCCATACTGCCCGCTACACGGTGTGTCACCCCTGTCACTGCCATACTGCCTGCTACACAGTGTGTCACTGCCATACTGCCCGCTACACAGTGTCACCCCTGTCACTGCCATACTGCCCGCTACACAGTGTGTCACCCCTGTCACTGCCATACTGCCCGCTACACGGTGTGTCACCCCTGTCACTGCCATACTGCCCGCTACACGGTGTGTCACCCCGGTCACTGCCATACTGCCCCTACACAGTGTGTCACCCCTGTCACTGCCCCTACACAGTGTGTCACCCCTGTCACTGCCATACTGCCCGCTACACGGGGTGTCACCCCTGTCACTGCCATACTGCCCCTACACAGTGTGTCACTGCCATACTGCCCGCTACACAGTGTGTCACCCCTGTCACTGGCTTACTGCCCGCTACACGGTGTGTCACCCCGGTCACTGCCATACTGCCCCTACACAGTACGTCACCCCTGTCACTGCCCCTACACAGTGTGTCACCCCTGTCACTGCCATACTGCCCGCTACACAGTGTGTCACCCCTGTCACTGCCCGCTACACAGTGTGTCACCCCTGTCACTGCCATACTGCCCCTACACAGTGTGTCACCCCTGTCACTGCCATACTGCCCCTACACAGTGTGTCACCCCTGTCACTGCCATACTGCCCGCTACACAGTGTGTCACCCCTGTCACTGCCATACTGCCCGCTACACAGTGTGTCACCCCTGTCACTGCCATACTGCCTGCTACACGGTGTGTCACCCCTGTCACTGCCATACTGCCTGCTACACAGTGTGTCACCCCTGTCACTGCCATACTGCCCGCTACACGGTGTGTCACCCCTGTCACTGCCATACTGCCCGCTACACAGTGTGTCACCCCTGTCACTGCCATACTGCCCGCTACACGGTGTGTCACCCCTGTCACTGCCATACTGCCTGCTACACAGTGTGTCACTGCCATACTGCCCGCTACACAGTGTCACCCCTGTCACTGCCATACTGCCCGCTACACAGTGTGTCACCCCTGTCACTGCCATACTGCCCGCTACACGGTGTGTCACCCCTGTCACTGCCATACTGCCCGCTACACGGTGTGTCACCCCGGTCACTGCCATACTGCCCCTACACAGTGTGTCACCCCTGTCACTGCCCCTACACAGTGTGTCACCCCTGTCACTGCCATACTGCCCGCTACACGGGGTGTCACCCCTGTCACTGCCATACTGCCCCTACACAGTGTGTCACTGCCATACTGCCCGCTACACAGTGTGTCACCCCTGTCACTGGCTTACTGCCCGCTACACGGTGTGTCACCCCGGTCACTGCCATACTGCCCCTACACAGTACGTCACCCCTGTCACTGCCCCTACACAGTGTGTCACCCCTGTCACTGCCATACTGCCCGCTACACAGTGTGTCACCCCTGTCACTGCCCGCTACACAGTGTGTCACCCCTGTCACTGCCATACTGCCCCTACACAGTGTGTCACCCCTGTCACTGCCATACTGCCCGTTATACAGTGTGTCACCCCTGTCACTGCCATACTGCCCGCTACACAGTGTGTCACCCCTGTCACTGCCATACTGCCCGCTACACAGTGTGTCACCCCTGTCACTGCCCGCTACACAGTGTGTCACCCCTGTCACTGCCATACTGCCCCTACACGGTGTGTCACCCGTGTCACTGCCATACTGCCCGTTATACAGTGTGTCACCCCTGTCACTGCCATACTGCCCGCTACACAGTGTGTCACCCCTGTCACTGCCATACTGCCTGATACATAGTGTGTCACCCCTGTCATTGCCATACTGCTCGCTACATACAGTGTGTCACCCCTGACACTACCATACTGCCTGCTACATACAGTGTCACCCCTGTCATTGCCATACTTCCTGATATATAGTGTGTCACCCCTGTCACTGCCATACTGCCCGCTACATGCAGTCACCACTGTCACTGCCATACTGCCCGCTACACAGTGTCACTACCATACTGCCCGCTATACAGTGTGTCACCCCTGTCACTGCCATACTGCCCGCTACACAGTGTGTCACCCCTGTCACTGCCATACTGCCTGTTACATAGTGTAAGCCCTGTTACTGCCATACCGCCCGCTGCATAGTGTCACCCCTGTCACTGCCATACTGCCTGCTACACACACTGTATCACCCCTGTCACTGCCATACTGCCTGCTGCACAGTGTGTCACTCCTGTCACTGCCATACTGCCTGCTACACATTGTGTTAGCCTTGTCACTGCCATACTGCCCGCTACATGCAGTGTCACCCCTGTCACTGCCATACTGCCCGCTACATGCAGTGTCACCCCTGTCACTGCCATACTGCCCGCTACATGCAGTGTGTCACCCCTCTCACTGCCATACTGTCTGCTACATAGTGTGTCCTCCCTGTACTGCCATACTGCCTAATGCATGAAGTGTATCACCCCTGTCATTGCCATACTGCCTGCTACATACAATAAGTCACCCCTGCACTGCCATACCGCCTGCTACATGGAGTGTGTCACCCCTGTCACTGCCATTCTGCCTGCTACATACAATGTCACTCCTGTCACTACCATAATGGCTGCTGCATAGTGTGTCACCCCGTCACTGCAATACTTTCTGGTACACACAGTGTGTCACCCCTGTGACTGCCATACTGCCTGCTACTTAGTGTCACCCCTGTCACTGCCATACTGCCCGCTGCATAGTGTGTTACCCTTGTCATTGCAATACTGACTGCTACATGCACTGTCACCCCTGTCACTACCATACTGCCAGCTAAATGCAGCATGTCACCCCTCTCACTGCCAAAATGCATGCTACATGCAGTGTGTCACCCTTGTCACTACCATACTGCCTGCTACATAGTTTGTCATCCCTGCACTGCCATACTACCTGCTACATGCAGTGTGTCACCCCTCTCACTGCCATACTGCATGCTACATGCACTCTCACTGCCATACTACCCGCTACATGCAGTGTCACCCCCTCTCATTGCCATACTGCCTGCTACACGCAGTGTCACCCCTGTCACTGCCATACTGCCCACTACATGCAGTGTGTCATCCCTGCACGGAGGGTATCACCCCTGTCATTTCCATAATGCCTGCTACATGCACGCAGTGTGTCACCCCTGTCACTGCCATACTTCCTGCTACACACAGTGTGTTACCCTTGCACTGCCATACTGCCTGCTACATGCAGTGTGTCACCCCTCTCACTGCCATACTGCCTGCTACATACAGTGTGTCACTCCTGCACTGCCATATTGCCTGCTACATGGAGTGTGTCACCCCTGTCACTGCCATACTGCCTGCTACATACAATATCATCCCTGTCACTGCCATACTGGCTGCTGCATAGTGTGTCACCCCGTCACTGCCAAACTGTCTGCTACACACAGTGTGTCACCCCTGTCACTGCAATACTACCTGCTACATAGTGTCACCCCTGTCAGTGCAATACTGCCTGCTACATACAATAAGTCACCCCTGCACTGCCATACCGCCTGCTACATGCAGTGTGTCACCCCTCTTACTGCCATACTGCCTGCTACATACAATAAGTCACCCCTGCACTGCCATACCGCCTGCTACATGGAGTGTGTCACCCCTGTCACTGCCATTCTGCCTGCTACATACAATGTCACTCCTGTCACTACCATACTGGCTTCTGCATAGTGTGTCACCCCGTCACTGCAATACTTTCTGCTACACACAGTGTGTCACCCCTGTGACTGCCATACTGCCTGCTACTTAGTGTCACCCCTGTCACTGCCATACTGCCCGCTGCATAGTGTGTTACCCTTGTCATTGCAATACTGACTGCTACATGCACTGTCACCCCTGTCACTACCATACTGCCAGCTAAATGCAGCATGTCACCCCTCTCACTGCCAAAATGCATGCTACATGCAGTGTGTCACCCTTGTCACTACCATACTGCCTGCTACATAGTTTGTCATCCCTGCACTGCCATACTACCTGCTACATGCAGTGTGTCACCCCTTTCACTGCCATACTGCATGCTACATGCACTCTCACTGCCATACTACCCGCTACATGCAGTGTCACCCCCTCTCATTGCCATACTGCCTGCTACACGCAGTGTCACCCCTGTCACTGCCATACTGCCCACTACATGCAGTGTGTCATCCCTGCACGGAGGGTATCACCCCTGTCATTTCCATAATGCCTGCTACATGCACGCAGTGTGTCACCCCTGTCACTGCCATACTTCCTGCTACACACAGTTTGTCACCCTTGCACTGCCATACTGCCTGCTACATGCAGTGTGTCACCCCTCTCACTGCCATACTGCCTGCTACATACAATATCATCCCTGTCACTGCCATACTGGCTGCTGCATAGTGTGTCACCCCGTCACTGCCAAACTGTCTGCTACATACAGTGTGTCACCCCTGTCACTGCAATACTACCTGCTACATAGTGTCACCCCTGTCAGTGCAATACTGCCCGCTCCATAGTGTCACCCCCGTCACTGATATACTGCCTTCTACACACAGTGTGTCACCCCTGTCACTGCCATGCTACATGCACTGTCACCCCTGTTACTGCCATTCTGCTTGCTACATAGTGTCAGACCTGTCACTGCCATACTGACCACTGCCATAATGCCTGCTACACACACTGTGTAACCCCTGTCACTGCCATACTGCCCTCTAAATGCAGTGTCACCCCTGTCATTGCCATACTGCCTGCTACACA
The DNA here is from genome assembly GCF_905171765.1 of Bufo bufo. Classification (NCBI taxonomy): domain Eukaryota; kingdom Metazoa; phylum Chordata; class Amphibia; order Anura; family Bufonidae; genus Bufo; species Bufo bufo. Next base: position 231,189,409 of record NC_053392.1, on the reverse strand, counting down.
CAGTGTCATCCGTGTCACTACCATACTGCCCGCTACATACAGTGTGTCACCTTTCTTACTGCCATACTGTCTGCTACATAGTGTGTCACCCCTGCACTGCCATACTGCCTGCTGCATGGAGTGTATCACCCCTGTCATTGCCATACTGCCTGCTACATGCAGTGTGTCACCCCTGTCAATGCCATACTGCCTGCTACACACAGTGTGTTACCCTTGCACTGCCATACTGCCTGCTACATGCAGTGTGTCACCCCTCTTACTGCCATACTGCCTGCTACATACAATGTGTCACCCCTGCACTGCCATACTGCCTGCTACATACAGTCTGTCACCCCTGTCACTACCATACTGCCTTCCACATACAATGTCACCCTTTTCACTGCCATGCTGGCTGCTGCATAGTGTGTCACCCCATCACTGCCATACTGTCTGCTACACACAGTGTGTCACCCCTGTCATTTCAATACTGACTGCTACATGCACTGTCACTGCCATACTGCCAGCTAAATGCAATATGTGACCCCTCTCACTGCCAAACTGCATGTTACATGCAGTGTGTCACCCTTGTCACTGCCATACTGCCTGCCACATAGTGTGTCATCCCTGCACTGCCATACTGCCTGCTACATGGAGTGTGTCACCCCTATCCCTGCCATACTACCTGCTACATGCAATGTGTCACCCCTCTCAATGCCATACTGTCTGCTACATAGTGTGTCACCCCTGCACTGCCATACTGCCTGGAGTGTATCACCCCTGTCATTGCCATACTGCCTGCTACATGCAGTGTGTCACCCTTGCGCTGCCATACTGCCCGCTACATGCAGTGTGTCACCCCTCTCACTGCCATACTGCCTTCTACATGGAGTGTGTCACCACTGCCATACTGCCTGCTTCATACTTTCACTGCCATACTGGCTGCTGCATAGTATGTCACCCTGACACTGCCATACTGTCTGCTTACACACAGTGTGTCACCCCTGTCACTGCCATACTGCATGATACATGCACTGTCACCCCTGTCACTGCCATACTGACAGCTAAATGCAGTATGTCACCCCTTTCACTGCCAAAATGCATGCTACATGTAGTGTGTCACCCTTGTTACTGCCATATTTCCTGCTACATAGTTTTTCATCCCTGCACTGCCATACTGCCTGCTACATGCCGTGTCACCCCTGTCACTGCCATTCTGCCTGCTACATAGTGTCAGCCCTGTCACTGCCATACTGCCCGCTGCATAGTGTCACTCCTGTCACTGACATACTGGCTGCTACACACACTGTGTCACCCCTGTCACTACCATACTGCCTGCTACATGCACTGTCTCCCCTGTCACTGCCATACTGCCTGCTTCACAGTGTGTTAGCCTTGTCACTGCCATACTGCCTGCTACATGCACTCTCACTGTCATACTGCCTGCTACATGCCGTGTCACCCCTGTCACTGCCATTCTGCCTGCTACATAGTGTCAGCCCTGTCACTGCCATTCTGCCTGCTACATAGTGTCAGCCCTGTCACTGCCATACTGCCCGCTGCATAGTGTCACTCCTGTCACTGACATACTGGCTGCTACACACACTGTGTCACCCCTGTCACTACCATACTGCCTGCTACATGCACTGTCTCCCCTGTCACTGCCATACTGCCTGCTTCACAGTGTGTTAGCCTTGTCACTGCCATACTGCCTGCTACATGCACTCTCACTGCCATACTGCCTGCTACATGCCGTGTCACCCCTGTCACTGCCATTCTGCCTGCTACATAGTGTCAGCCCTGTCACTGCCATTCTGCCTGCTACATAGTGTCAGCCCTGTCACTGCCATACTGCCCGCTGCATAGTGTCACTCCTGTCACTGACATACTGGCTGCTACACACACTGTGTCACCCCTGTCACTACCATACTGCCTGCTACATGCACTGTCACCCCTGTCACTGCCATACTGCCTGCTTCACAGTGTGTTAGCCTTGTCACTGCCATACTGCCTGCTACATGCACTCTCACTGTCATACTGCCCGCTACATGCAGTGTCACCCCTGTCATTGCCATACTGCCTGCTGCACACAGTGTCACCCCTCTCACTGCCATACTGTCTGCTACATAGTGTGTCACCCCTGCACTGCCATACTGCCTGCTGCATAGAGTGTATCACCACTGTCATTGCCATACTGCCTGCTACATACAGTGTCACCCCTGTCACTGCCATACTGCCTGCTACATACAGTGTCACCCCTGTCACTGCCATACTGCCTGATACATAGTGTGTCACCCCTGTCATTAGCATACTGCCTGCTACATACAGTGTGTCACCCCTGACACTAAAATACTGCATGCTGCATACAGTGTCACCCCTGTTACTGCCATACTGCCTGCTACATACAGTGTCACCCCTGTCACTGCCATACTGCCTGATACATAGTGTGTCACCCCTGTCATTAGCATACTGCCTGCTACATACAGTGTGTCACCCCTGACACTAAAATACTGCATGCTGCATACAGTGTCACCCCTGTTACTGCCATACTGCCTGCTACATACAGTGTCACCCCTGTCACTGCCATACTGCCTGATACATAGTGTGTCACCCCTGTCATTAGCATACTGCCTGCTACATACAGTGTGTCACCCCTGACACTAAAATACTGCATGCTGCATACAGTGTCACCCCTGTCACTGCCATACTGCCTGATATATAGTGTGTCACCACTTTCACTGCCATACTGCCTGCTACATACGGTGTGTCACCCCTCCCATTACCATACTGCCTGCTACATACAGTGTCAACCATGTTACTGCCATACTGCCTGCTACATATAGTGTGTCACCCCTGTCACTGCCATTCTGCCCGCTGCATAGTGTCACCCCTGTCACTGCCATACTGCCTGCTACATAATTAAAATACAACAGTCACAGAATACACATAGATTTGCGTTCACTAATAGTGATCCTATGTGATAAAGAGTACCCTATGGTAACGTACCCACTCAGTGTACATAAACATACACAAACAGAAGATATACTGAGACTAAAACGGTATAGTAGCAAAATGTAATATACTTTATTAGGTGATATATAAAAAAATAATTATACATAATGTAATGCATCAGATAAAAAAGGTGGACTACACCTGAGGGGACATAACAGTCACACAGAAAAATAGGAAAAAGGGGCAATGAAGCAACCAAAGAATCATGACATACACTCACCTAAAGAATTATTAGGAACACCTGTTCTATTTCTCATTAATGCAATTATCTAGTCAACCAATCACATGGCAGTTGCTTCAATGCATTTAGGGGTATGGTCCTGGTCAAGACAATCTCCTGAACTCCAAACTGAATGTCAGAATGCGAAAGAAAGGTGATTTAAGCAATTTTGAGCGTGGTATGGTTGTTGGTGCCAGACGGGCCGGTCTGAGTATTTCACAATCTGCTCAGTTACTGGGATTTTCACGCACAACCATTTCTAGGGTTTACAAAGAATGGTGTGAAAAGGGAAAAACATCCAGTATGCGGCAGTCCTGTGGGCGAAAATGCCTTGTGGATGCTAGAGGTCAGAGGAGAATGGGCCGACTGATTCAAGCTGATAGAAGAGCAACGTTGACTGAAATAACCACTCGTTACAACCAAGGTATGCAGCAAAGCATTTGTGAAGCAACAACACGCACAACCTTGAGGCGGATGGGCTACAACAGCAGAAGACCCCACCGGGTACCACTCTTCTCCACTACAAATAGGAAAAAGAGGCTACAATTTGCATGAGCCTACCAAAATTGGACTGTTGAAGACTGGAAAAATGTTGCCTGGTCTGATGAGTCTCGATTTCTGTTGAGACATTCAAATGGTAGAGTCCGAATTTGGCGTAAACAGAATGAGAACATGTATCCATCCTCTGATGGCTACTTCCAGCAGGATAATGCACCATGTCACAAAGCTCGAATCATTTCAAATTGGTTTCTTGAACATGACAATGAGTTCACTGTACTAAAATGGCCCCCACAGTCACCAGATCTCAACCCAATAGAGCATCTTTGGGATGTGGTGGAACGGGAGCTTCGTGCCCTGGATGTGCATCCCTCAAATCTCCATCAACTGCAAGATGCTATCCTATCAATATGGGCCAACATTTCTAAAGAATGCTATCAGCACCTTGTTGAATCAATGCCACGTAGAATTAAGGCAGTTCTGAAGGCAAAAGGGGGTCCAACACCGTATCAGTATGGTATTCCTAATAATTCTTTAGGTGAGTGTATATCGAGCACCTTAACACATAAGGATATCACATCTACTCATTGTAAATGTCAGAAAGGATAATACATATATGCACATTAAGTATGCACATATATAAATCTCCAGGCATACATATGCGTATAGGAGACCTATCCAATGTGTCTAGAGATGTCACTCATGTCTAAATCGTATTAGTATGCACATGGACACAAACCACGTGTGCACTAAAACCCACATAAAGACATGCATGTGCATAACAATCAATCACTTGAATAGTCCCATGCACGTAAATGACCACTGTCAGTGGAACCATATGTGAAGGTAGCGGGGATTAATCACCCAGACACCCGCATCCACGAAGTGAAAAACGGGGATTAACCCCCGCAGCATGCACAGAGTAGCTGATTGTGCTGCGGGAAAAGTGATAGTTGCAACAAAGACTCACACTATAAGGTTACTTTCCCATAAGAATAATGACCTGTCCTACTCAGGAGAGCCACGTACTCCGACGCGCGTTTCGGCTGCGATGCCTTCTTCTGGGGGATGTGGCTCGTCCTTTACATGTGTCCATATTTAAAATGCCTAGCTCACCTGTATGTAACCAGATTAATTTGCAGACTCCTTCGTCTGCTAAAAACCACGTCACACCGCCGGGGAAACAGTGGGCGTGCCCTGCTGCCCGATGGCCAGTCAGGCGGCAGCGCACGCAGTTCCGCCCCATGACGCGGCGGTCACGTGGTGGCCAGTCACGTGACCGCTCGCGTCATGTGTCAGGAAGGTCCTTGAACCATAGTGCAAGAAGTACTTCTGCACCAGGAACATCCTCAAACCCGGTGATATGTTAAATTTAAGGGCATAGATTAAATGCCACCATACATAACTGCGGATATATCATCCTATATTGATAAAATAAATAGATAAATAGCTGCACAACCAGTTCATGTATACATACAATAGATATTAATAAATAGATAAGTGCTAAAAAACAGGGGGGGGAGAGGGGGTTGGGGAACTACAAAGTATGTCACCCCTGTCACTGCCATACTGCGTGGTACATACAGTGTCACCCAGCTGATCGGTCACTGCCATACTGCCTGCTACATAGTGTCATCCAGCTGATCGGTCACTGCCATACTGCCTGCTGCATAGTGTCATCCAGCTGATCGTCACTTCCATACTGCCCGCTACATAGTGTCATCCAGCTGATCTGTCACTTCCATACTGCCTGCTACATAGTGTCATCCAGCTGATCTGTCACTGCCATATAGCCTGATACATACAGTGTCACCCCTGTCACTGCCATACTGCCTGCTACATACAGTGTCACCCCTGTCACTGCCATACTGCCTGCGACATACAGTGTCTGCCTTCTGATCTGCCACTGCCATACTGACTGCTACATGCAGTGTCACCCTGCTGATCTGTCACTGCATGTCCGCCATACAGCCTGCTACATACAGTGTGTCACCCAGCTGATCTGTTACTGCCATACTGCCTGCTAGTGTTGATCACGAATATTTGTATTGCGAATTTTAGCACTTTGGGAATTCGCAAATATCTAGAATATAGTGCTATATCTTTGTAATCGTGAATATTCTACATTGTTTTTCATTAGTACCCATGATCCTTCACTGCTTCTTACTGTTGGGCCAATGAGAAGGCTGCAATATCTTTCACTTTAGGAGTAGTGTTGATCGCGAATTTTTGTATCGCAAATTTTTATCGCTAATTTTCTGATTGCCGATTCTCGCATTCAAGAAAATAATGCCTGGAGATCACAAATTCTCGAATATGTGACGAATATTCGCCCAAATGTTCACGAAATATTGCAAATTCGAATATTGCCCCTGCCGCTCATCACTGCTGCCTGCTACATACAGTGTCACCCAGCTGATCTGTCACTGCCATACTGCCTGCTATATACAGTGTGTCAACCAGCTGATCTGTTACTGCCATACTGCCTGCTATATACAGTGTGTCAACCAGCTGATCTGTTACTGCCTGCTACATACAGTGTCACCCAGCTGATCTGTCACTGCCATACTGCCTGCTATATACAGTGTGTCAACCAGCTGATCTGTTACTGCCATACTGCCTGCTATATACAGTGTGTCAACCAGCTGATCTGTTACTGCCTGCTATATACAGTGTGTCACCCAACTGATCTGTCACTGCACATCTGCCATACTGCCTGCTACATACAGTCTCACCCAGCTGATCTGTCACTGCCATACTGCCCACTACACAGTGTCACTGCCATACTTCCTGCTACACACAGTGTGTCACCCCGGTCACTGCCATACTACCTCCTACAAAATGTGTTAGCCTTGTCACTGCCATACTGTCATGGACGTTCATGCGACAGGTGGCAGGAGATCGGTGAGACTGATTTGACATGTTTTCCGTTTGGATCAAATGACGTCTGTGTTGTTTCTGCTGCTTGCCACACCTTCTTTCCCCAGGTGTAGCTATTATAGCCATTTAACCTTCTCTATTTATTGTTGTTTCTCCCACTATGCTATGCAGTTTATAGCTTAGGCCACTGCCGCATGATCGATACAGGTGAGAGCCACTGCCTTCAGCACCTGAACATCCTCTCTATTCCCTGAAGAGCCATACCTGGCGAAACGCGTCGGATAACAAAAGGAAATCAACCGCAGAGAGGTAAGAGCATAGGGACTCTTAGTACAGGCCCGAGGTTCCTGAGGCTGGGGGTCGTCTTTTTAAAGACGAGTGCCCCGACTACAGCCACTAAGGTTATCACCCTGACTAGATTAGGTCAAGTAGAGTAAAGGCATAGGGACTTCTAGTAAAACTAACTAAGCTCTCCCCTTATATGCAACAGGCCTTTTAGACAGGTACATTACTCTAAACCAGTACTATTTAATTGGTCCCTCCTCTCTCTCTCTAATTTAAATAGCGCAGCAGTTTCACTAAACTCAGCCGTCTCATCATTATTTTAAATGATAAAGAATAAAAGTTAAATCTTATAATAAGTATAATAAGGCATACTCAGTTAATAATAAACAGATATTATAGCTTCTCTTGGTGTTGTGGATAGCTGGTGTGTGGATCTCGGCTGAGTTCCTAGTGCTGCCATAGCCACTTGAAGTTAAGTGTTTTCTTTGCCTTTTGTATTTTGTTTGGGTTATTTTGTGTGTTGCATTTCCCTGTCATTTGTATTAAGGCCTGAGGGAGACTCCTGTTCGTCCTTCCTTTTGGAGGAACAAGTTGTCTTAGTCCTGACATTAGTACCAGGGTCCTATAGGGTGAGTTAGGACACCAGGTATACCGGTGCATGCAGGGCCGGCCTTAGGTGTTCAGGCGCCCTGTGCGAGCTAACCTTGTGGCGCGCCCCCCCCCCCCCAACAAAAAAAAAAACACTGCTTGTTGCTGGCATCATGGCATAGGCTGGCTGACTATCCAACCAAGTAGTTACCAGCCCGCACACCCCAAAGGCCGGTGTAATGTTATACTTCCCTACTTCGTGAGATTTCCCTACCTTCGTCACTTCCGGTCGCACCGGACATGACGTGAGGAGGTGTGCAGCGCCGCGCAGGCGCACAACGACAGGTTGGGGAAGTTTCACAGCAGAGTGCGCATGCGCCAGGAGCCTCGCCGGCGGTTAGGGTAGGGAAAAACTATGGGCCAGTGCGCAGGTGCAGTGATCGGATGGATGTTCTCAGCTGGACACCGGCCGACACTGCGCATGCACCGGGAGCCTCACCAGCGGTTAGGGAAGGGGAAAATTACGTACGGGCCAGTGCTTTTTCCTTACCCTAACCGCTGGTGAGGCTCCCAGCGCATGCGCAGTGTCGGCCGGTGTCCAGCTGAGAACATCCATCCGATCACCGCACCTGTGCACTGGCCCATAATTTTTCCCTACCCTAACCGCCGGCGAGGGTCCCAGCGCATGCGCACTCTGCTGTGAAATTTCCCTAACCCGTCGTTGTGCGCAGTGCGCCCCCCCAATATGATAAACATTGGCGCAGTGCGTCCCCCCAATATAATAAACATTGGTGGCGCAGTGCGCCCCCCCAACACCCCAGTATGATAAACATTGGTGGTGCAGTGCGCCCCCCCCAACACCCCAGTATAATAAACATTGGTGGCGCAGTGCGCCCCCCCAACACCCCAGTATAATAAACATTGGTGGCGCAGTGCGCCCCCCCTCAATATAATAAACATTGGTGGCGCAGTGCGCCCCCCCTCAATATAATAAACATTGGTGGCGCAGTGCGCTCCCCCAACACCCCAGTATAATAAACATTGGTGGTGCAGTGCGCCCCCCCTCAATATAATAAACATTGGTGGTGCAGTGTGCCCCCCCCTCAATATAATAAACATTGGTGGCGCAGTGGGCAGTGCCAATGAGAGTTAAAAAATAAAAAAATAAATTTACTCACCTCCTCCAATTGATCGTCTCCTGTTCTTTCTTCATGACCTGTCAAAGGACCTGTGGTGACATCACTGTGCTCATCACATGATACATCACATGATCCATCACCATGGTAATGGACCATGTGATGAGCTCAGTGACGTCACCACAGGTCCTGAAGAGAGAACAGGAGACCGGCAGCTGCGCGATCAACTGGAGGAGGTGAGTTAATTTAAAAAAAAAAAAATTTAACCCTCATTGGCACTTCCCACTGAGCCACCAATGTTCCTTATACTGGGGTGTTGGGGGGGGGGGGCGCACTGTGCCACCAACGTTTCTTATACAAATACAGGAGGCGGGTGCTGGAATCAAATAGCCGGCACCCGACCTTTGTGACAGGGAGCTGCGATCAGCGGCAGTTAACCCCTCAGGTACCGCACCTGAAGGGTTAACTCAACTGCAGCTGATCGCAGCTCCTTGTCACAGAGGTCGGGTGCCGGCTATTTGATTCCGGCACCCGCCTCCTGTATTTGTATTTCAGGTCAGTTATCTTCATTGGTGGCACAGTGGCCACAGCCCCTCCCCTCCTCCTCCTGTCTCTCTTCTTATTGGCAGCGGCGGGGGCAGAAGGCAGGTCAGACACAGGGAGGAGGAATCAGGTCAGACAGGGGAGGGGGAGATGGAGGGGGCGCCCCGAGGGAGAACACAAGTGCAGCCTCGCCTGGAGCATATTACATTGCGAGCTGTCGGCCGCCCAGCGCCCCTGTTGCTATGGCGCCCTGTGCGGCCGCACAGCCCGCACACCCCAAAGGCCGGCCCTGGGTGTATGAACTCGCCTACCTCCGGGGTCTGTTCATACTGCTAGTTAGTCAGGATTTTGATTAGGGTTTTACTAGGAGGTGTCCATCTCCTTTCCCTAGTTTCCAGGCCTTATTCCCTCACCCCTTTCCCTCCTATGTTCGGTGTGGTGTTTCCCTCCCACACCTGAACATGACACATACTGCCTGCTACATGTACTGTCACACCTCTCACTGCCAAACTGCCAGCTACACACAGTTTGTCACCCATGTGACTGCCATACTACCTGCTACATGCACTGTCACCCCTTTCACTTCCATACTTCTTGCTGCACACAGTGTCACCCCTGTCACTGCCATACTGCCTTCTACATGGTGTGTCACCCCTGTCGCTGTCATTCTGCCTGCTACATCGTGTCACCCCTGTCACTGCCATACTGCCTACTACACACAGTTTGTCACCCCTGTTACTGCCCTGCTGCCTGCTACATGTAGAGTCACCCCTGTCAATGCCATTCTGCCTGCTACATCGTGTCACTCCTGTCACTGCCATACTGCCTGCTACACAGTGTGTCACCCCTGTCACTGCCATACTGACTGCTACATGCAGTGTGTCACCCCTGACACTACCATACTGCCTGCTACATACAATACAGTGTCACCCCTGTCACTGCCACACTGTCTGATACATAGTGTGTCACCCCTGTCATTGCCATGCTGCCTGCTACATACAGTGTGTCACCCCTGTCACTACCATACTGCCTGCTACATACAATACAGTGTCACCCCTGTCACTGCCACACTGTCTGATACATAGTGTGTCACCCCTGTCATTGCCATGCTGCCTGCTACATACAGTGTGTCACCCCTGACACTACCATACTGCTTGCTGCATACGGTGTCACCCCTGTTACTGCCATACTTCCTGATATATAGTGTGTCACCCCTGTCATTGCCATGCTGCCTGCTACATACAGTGTGTCACCCCTGACACTACCATACTGCTTGCTGCATACGGTGTCACCCCTGTCACTGCCATACTGTCTGATACATAGTGTGTCACCCCTGTCATTGCCATGCTGCCTGCTACATACAGTGTGTCACCCCTGTCACTACCATACTGCCTGCTACATACAATACAGTGTCACCCCTGTCACTGCCATACTGTCTGATACATAGTGTGTCACCCCTGTCATTGCCATGCTGCCTGCTACATACAGTGTGTCACCCCTGACACTACCATACTGCCTGCTACATACAATACAGTGTCACCCCTGTCACTGCCATACTGTCTGATACATAGTGTGTCACCCCTGTCATTTCCATGCTGCCTGCTACATACAGTGTGTCACCCCTGACACTACCATACTGCTTGCTGCATACGGTGTCACCCCTGTTACTGCCATACTTCCTGATATATAGTGTGTCACCCCTGACACTACCATACTGCTTGCTGCATACGGTGTCACCCCTGTCACTGCCATACTGCCTGCTACACAAAGTGTCACCCCTGTTACTGCCATACTTCCTGATATATAGTGTGTCACCCCTGTCATTGCCATGCTGCCTGCTACATACAGTGTGTCACCCCTGACACTACCATACTGCTTGCTGCATACGGTGTCACCCCTGTCACTGCCATACTGTCTGATACATAGTGTGTCACCCCTGTCATTGCCATGCTGCCTGCTACATACAGTGTGTCACCCCTGTCACTACCATACTGCCTGCTACATACAATACAGTGTCACCCCTGTCACTGCCATACTGTCTGATACATAGTGTGTCACCCCTGTCATTGCCATACTGCCAGCTACATACAGTGTGTCACCCCTGACACTACCATACTGCCTGCTACATACAATACAGTGTCACCCCTGTCACTGCCATACTGTCTGATACATAGTGTGTCACCCCTGTCATTGCCATGCTGCCTGCTACATACAGTGTGTCACCCCTGACACTACCATACTGCTTGCTGCATACGGTGTCACCCCTGTTACTGCCATACTTCCTGATATATAGTGTGTCACCCCTGACACTACCATACTGCTTGCTGCATACGGTGTCACCCCTGTCACTGCCATACTGCCTGCTACACACAGTGTCACCCCTGTCACTGCCATACTGCCTACTACATACAGTGTCACCCCTGTCATTGCCATGCTGCCTGCTACATACAGTGTGTCACCCCTGACACTACCATACTGCTTGCTGCATACGGTGTCACCCCTGTCACTGCCATACTGTCTGATACATAGTGTGTCACCCCTGTCATTGCCATGCTGCCTGCTACATACAGTGTGTCACCCCTGTCACTACCATACTGCCTGCTACATACAATACAGTGTCACCCCTGTCACTGCCATACTGTCTGATACATAGTGTGTCACCCCTGTCATTGCCATGCTGCCTGCTACATACAGTGTGTCACCCCTGACACTACCATACTGCTTGCTGCATACGGTGTCACCCCTGTTACTGCCATACTTCCTGATATATAGTGTGTCACCCCTGACACTACCATACTGCTTGCTGCATACGGTGTCACCCCTGTCACTGCCATACTGCCTGCTACACACAGTGTCACCCCTGTCACTGCCATACTGCCTGCTACATACAGTGTCACCCCTGTCATTGCCATGCTGCCTGCTACATACAGTGTGTCACCCCTGACACTACCATACTGCTTGCTGCATACGGTGTCACCCCTGTCACTGCCATACTGTCTGATACATAGTGTGTCACCCCTGTCATTGCCATGCTGCCTGCTACATACAGTGTGTCACCCCTGTCACTACCATACTGCCTGCTACATACAATACAGTGTCACCCCTGTCACTGCCATACTGTCTGATACATAGTGTGTCACCCCTGTCATTGCCATGCTGCCTGCTACATACAGTGTGTCACCCCTGACACTACCATACTGCTTGCTGCATACGGTGTCACCCCTGTTACTGCCATACTTCCTGATATATAGTGTGTCACCCCTGACACTACCATACTGCTTGCTACATACAATACAGTGTCACCCCTGTCACTGCCATACTGTCTGATACATAGTGTGTCACCCCTGTCATTGCCATACTGCCAGCTACATTCAGTGTGTCACCCCTGACACTACCATACTGCCTGCTACATACAATACAGTGTCACCCCTGTCACTGCCATACTGTCTGATACATAGTGTGTCACCCCTGTCATTGCCATGCTGCCTGCTACATACAGTGTGTCACCCCTGACACTACCATACTGCTTGCTGCATACGGTGTCACCCCTGTTACTGCCATACTTTCTGATATATAGTGTGTCACCCCTGACACTACCATACTGCTTGCTGCATACAATACAGTGTCACCCCTGTCACTGCCATACTGTCTGATACATAGTGTGTCACCCCTGTCATTGCCATACTGCCAGCTACATACAGTGTGTCACCCCTGACACTACCATACTGCCTGCTACATACAATACAGTGTCACCCCTGTCACTGCCATACTGTCTGATACATAGTGTGTCACCCCTGTCATTGCCATGCTGCCTGCTACATACAGTGTGTCACCCCTGACACTACCATACTGCTTGCTGCATACGGTGTCACCCCTGTTACTGCCATACTTCCTGATATATAGTGTGTCACCCCTGACACTACCATACTGCTTGCTGCATACGGTGTCACCCCTGTCACTGCCATACTGCCTGCTACACAAAGTGTCACCCCTGTCACTGCCATACTTCCTGATATATAGTGTGTCACCACTGTCACTGCCATACTGCTTACTACATAGTGTGTCACCCCTGTCACTGCCATACTGCCTACTACATACAGTGTCACCCCTGTCATTGCCATACTTCCTGATATATAGTGTGTCACCCCTGACACTACCATACTGCCTGCTACATACAGTGTGTCACCCCTGACACTACCATACTGCTTGCTGCATACGGTGTCACCCCTGTCACTGCCATACTGCCTGCTACACAAAGTATCACCCCTGTCACTGCCATACTTCCTGATATATAGTGTGTCACCACTGTCACTGCCATACTGCCTACTACATACAGTGTCACCCCTGTCATTGCCATACTGCCTGATAAATAGTGTGTCACCAGTGTCACTGCCATACTGCTTACTACTTAGTGTATAACCCCTGTCACTGCCATACTGCCTGCTACATGCAGTGTCAGCCAGCTGATCTGTCACTACTGTATTGCCTGCTTCATACAGTGTGTCACTCAGCTAATCTGTCACTACTGTATTGCCTGCTACATGCAGTGTGTCACCCCTGACACTACCATACTGCTTGCTGCATACGGTGTCACCCCTGTCACTGCCATACTGTCTGATACATAGTGTGTCACCCCTGTCATTGCCATGCTGCCTGCTACATACAGTGTGTCACCCCTGTCACTACCATACTGCCTGCTACATACAATACAGTGTCACCCCTGTCACTGCCATACTGTCTGATACATAGTGTGTCACCCCTGTCATTGCCATACTGCCAGCTACATACAGTGTGTCACCCCTGACACTACCATACTGCCTGCTACATACAATACAGTGTCACCCCTGTCACTGCCATACTGTCTGATACATAGTGTGTCACCCCTGTCATTGCCATGCTGCCTGCTACATACAGTGTGTCACCCCTGACACTACCATACTGCTTGCTGCATACGGTGTCACCCCTGTTACTGCCATACTTCCTGATATATAGTGTGTCACCCCTGACACTACCATACTGCTTGCTGCATACGGTGTCACCCCTGTCACTGCCATACTGCCTGCTACACACAGTGTCACCCCTGTCACTGCCATACTGCCTACTACATACAGTGTCACCCCTGTCATTGCCATGCTGCCTGCTACATACAGTGTGTCACCCCTGACACTACCATACTGCTTGCTGCATACGGTGTCACCCCTGTCACTGCCATACTGTCTGATACATAGTGTGTCACCCCTGTCATTGCCATGCTGCCTGCTACATACAGTGTGTCACCCCTGTCACTACCATACTGCCTGCTACATACAGTGTGTCACCCCTGTCATTGCCATACTGCCAGCTACATACAGTGTGTCACCCCTGTCACTACCATACTGCCTGCTACATACAATACAGTGTCACCCCTGTCACTGCCATACTGTCTGATACATAGTGTGTCACCCCTGTCATTGCCATGCTGCCTGCTACATACAGTGTGTCACCCCTGACACTACCATACTGCTTGCTGCATACGGTGTCACCCCTGTTACTGCCATACGTCCTGATATATAGTGTGTCACCCCTGACACTACCATACTGCTTGCTGCATACGGTGTCACCCCTGTCACTGCCATAATGCCTGCTACACACAGTGTCACCCCTGTCACTGCCATACTGCCTACTACATACAGTGTCACCCCTGTCATTGCCATGCTGCCTGCTACATACAGTGTGTCACCCCTGTCACTACCATACTGCCTGCTACATACAATACAGTGTCACCCCTGTCACTGCCATACTGTCTGATACATAGTGTGTCACCCCTGTCATTGCCATACTGCCAGCTACATACAGTGTGTCACCCCTGACACTACCATACTGCCTGCTACATACAATACAGTGTCACCCCTGTCACTGCCATACTGTCTGATACATAGTGTGTCACCCCTGTCATTGCCATGCTGCCTGCTACATACAGTGTGTCACCCCTGACACTACCATACTGCTTGCTGCATACGGTGTCACCCCTGTTACTGCCATACTTCCTGATATATAGTGTGTCACCCCTGACACTACCATACTGCTTGCTACATACAATACAGTGTCACCCCTGTCACTGCCATACTGTCTGATACATAGTGTGTCACCCCTGTCATTGCCATACTGCCAGCTACATACAGTGTGTCACCCCTGACACTACCATACTGCCTGCTACATACAATACAGTGTCACCCCTGTCACTGCCATACTGTCTGATACATAGTGTGTCACCCCTGTCATTGCCATGCTGCCTGCTACATACAGTGTGTCACCCCTGACACTACCATACTGCTTGCTGCATACGGTGTCACCCCTGTTACTGCCATACTTCCTGATATATAGTGTGTCACCCCTGACACTACCATACTGCTTGCTGCATACAATACAGTGTCACCCCTGTCACTGCCATACTGTCTGATACATAGTGTGTCACCCCTGTCATTGCCATACTGCCAGCTACATACAGTGTGTCACCCCTGACACTACCATACTGCCTGCTACATACAATACAGTGTCACCCCTGTCACTGCCATACTGTCTGACACATAGTGTGTCACCCCTGTCATTGCCATGCTGCCTGCTACATACAGTGTGTCACCCCTGACACTACCATACTGCTTGCTGCATACGGTGTCACCCCTGACACTACCATACTGCCTGCTACATACAATACAGTGTCACCCCTGTCACTGCCACACTGTCTGATACATAGTGTGTCACCCCTGTCATTGCCATGCTGCCTGCTACATACAGTGTGTCACCCCTGACACTACCATACTGCTTGCTGCATACGGTGTCACCCCTGTTACTGCCATACTTCCTGATATATAGTGTGTCACCCCTGTCATTGCCATGCTGCCTGCTACATACAGTGTGTCACCCCTGACACTACCATACTGCTTGCTGCATACGGTGTCACCCCTGTCACTGCCATACTGTCTGATACATAGTGTGTCACCCCTGTCATTGCCATGCTGCCTGCTACATACAGTGTGTCACCCCTGTCACTACCATACTGCCTGCTACATACAATACAGTGTCACCCCTGTCACTGCCATACTGTCTGATACATAGTGTGTCACCCCTGTCATTGCCATGCTGCCTGCTACATACAGTGTGTCACCCCTGACACTACCATACTGCCTGCTACATACAATACAGTGTCACCCCTGTCACTGCCATACTGTCTGATACATAGTGTGTCACCCCTGTCATTTCCATGCTGCCTGCTACATACAGTGTGTCACCCCTGACACTACCATACTGCTTGCTGCATACGGTGTCACCCCTGTTACTGCCATACTTCCTGATATATAGTGTGTCACCCCTGACACTACCATACTGCTTGCTGCATACGGTGTCACCCCTGTCACTGCCATACTGCCTGCTACACAAAGTGTCACCCCTGTTACTGCCATACTTCCTGATATATAGTGTGTCACCCCTGTCATTGCCATGCTGCCTGCTACATACAGTGTGTCACCCCTGACACTACCATACTGCTTGCTGCATACGGTGTCACCCCTGTCACTGCCATACTGTCTGATACATAGTGTGTCACCCCTGTCATTGCCATGCTGCCTGCTACATACAGTGTGTCACCCCTGTCACTACCATACTGCCTGCTACATACAATACAGTGTCACCCCTGTCACTGCCATACTGTCTGATACATAGTGTGTCACCCCTGTCATTGCCATACTGCCAGCTACATACAGTGTGTCACCCCTGACACTACCATACTGCCTGCTACATACAATACAGTGTCACCCCTGTCACTGCCATACTGTCTGATACATAGTGTGTCACCCCTGTCATTGCCATACTGCCAGCTACATACAGTGTGTCACCCCTGACACTACCATACTGCCTGCTACATACAATACAGTGTCACCCCTGTCACTGCCATACTGTCTGATACATAGTGTGTCACCCCTGTCATTGCCATGCTGCCTGCTACATACAGTGTGTCACCCCTGACACTACCATACTGCTTGCTGCATACGGTGTCACCCCTGTCACTGCCATACTGCCTGCTACACAAAGTGTCACCCCTGTCACTGCCATACTTCCTGATATATAGTGTGTCACCCCTGACACTACCATACTGCCTGCTACATACAGTGTGTCACCCCTGACACTACCATACTGCTTGCTGCATACGGTGTCACCCCTGTCACTGCCATACTGCCTGCTACACAAAGTATCACCCCTGTCACTGCCATACTTCCTGATATATAGTGTGTCACCACTGTCACTGCCATACTGCCTACTACATAGTGTGTCACCCCTGTCACTGCCATACTGCCTACTACATACAGTGTCACCCCTGTCATTGCCATACTGCCTGATAAATAGTGTGTCACCAGTGTCACTGCCATACTGCTTACTACTTAGTGTATAACCCCTGTCACTGCCATACTGCCTGCTACATACAGTGTGTCACCCCTGACACTACCATACTGCTTGCTGCATACGGTGTGACCCCTGTCACTGCCATACTGCCTGCTACACAAAGTATCACCCCTGTCACTGCCATACTTCCTGATATATAGTGTGTCACCACTGTCACTGCCATACTGCTTACTACATAGTGTGTCACCCCTGTCACTGCCATACTGCCTACTACATACAGTGTCACCCCTGTCATTGCCATACTGCCTGATAAATAGTGTGTCACCAGTGTCACTGCCATACTGCTTACTACTTAGTGTATAACCCCTGTCACTGCCATACTGCCTGCTACATGCAGTGTCAGCCAGCTGATCTGTCACTACTGTATTGCCTGCTTCATACAGTGTGTCACTCAGCTAATCTGTCACTACTGTATTGCCTGCTACATGCAGTGTCACTCAGCTAATCTGTCACTGCCATACTGTCTGCTACATACAGTGTACATCTGCCATAATGCCTGTGTGTTATATTACAGTGTGTTATACTGTTGAATCTGTCACTGCGCATCTCCTGCTACAAATACTACAGGGTGTCACACAGCTGATTTGTCACTGCATATCTTCCATACTGCCTGCTACATACAAGTCAGGTCCATAAATATTGGGACATGGACACAATTCTAACATTTTTGGCTCTATACACCACCACAATGGATTTGAAATGAAAGGAACAAGATGTGCTTTAACTGCAGACTGTCAGCTTTAATTTGAGAGTATTTACATCCAAATCAGGTGAACGGTGTGGGAATTAAAACAGTTTGCATATGTGCCTCCCACTTGTTCAGGGACCAAAAGTAATGGGACAGAATAATAATCATAAATCAAACTTTAACTTTTTAATACTTAGTTGCGAATCCTTTCCAGTCAATTACAGCCTGAGGTCTGGAACGCAGAGACATCACCAGATGCTGGGTTTCATCCCTGGTGATGCTCTGCCAGGCCTCTACTGCAACTGTCTTCAGTTCCTGCTTGTTCTTGGGGCATTTTCCCTTCAGTTTTGTCTTCAGCAAGTGAAATGCATGCTCAACCGGATTCAGGTCAGGTGACTGACTTGGCCATTGCATAACATTCCACTTCTTTCCCTTTAAAAACTCTTTGGTTGCTTTTGCAGTATGCTTTGGGTCATTGTCCATCTGCACTGTGAAGCACCGTCCAATGAGTTCTGAAGCATTTGGCTGAATATGAGCAGATAATATTGCCCGAAACACTTCAGAATTCATCCTGCTGCTTTTGTCAGCAGTCACATCATCAATAAATACAAGAGAACCAGTTCCATTGGCAGCCATACATGCCCACGCCATGACACTACCACCACCATGCTTTACTGATGAGGTGGTATGCTTAGGATCATGAGCAGTTCCTTTCCTTCTCCATACTCTCCTCTTCCCATCACTCTGGTACAAGTTGATTTTGGTCTCATCTGTCCATAGGATGTTGTTCCAGAACCGTGAAGGCTTTTTTAGATGTCGTTTGGCAAACTCTAATCTGACCTTCCTGTTTTTGAGGCTCACCAATGGTTTACATCTTGTGGTGAACCCTCTGTATTCACTCTGGTGAAGTCTTCTCTTGATTGTTGACTTTGACACACATACACCTACCTCCTGGAGAGTGTTCTTGATCTGGCCAACTGTTGTGAAGGGTGTTTTCTTCACCAGGGAAAGAATTCTTCGGTCATCCATCACAGTTGTTTTCTGTGGTCTTCCGGGTCTTTTGGTGTTGCTGAGCTCACCGGTGCATTCCTTCTTTTTAAGAATGTTCCAAACAGTTGTTTTGGCCACGCCTAATGTTTTTGCTATCTCTCTGATTGGTTTGTTTTGTTTTTTCAGCCTAATGATGGCTTGCTTCACTGATAGTGACAGCTCTTTGCATCTCATCTTGAGAGTTGACAGCAACAGATTCCAAATACAAATAGCACACTTGAAATGAACTCTGGACCTTTTATCTGCTCATTGTAAATGGGATAATGAGGGAATAACACACACCTGGCCATGGAACAGCTGAGAAGGCAATTGTCCCATTACTTTTGGTCCCTTGTGGGAGGGACATACAGTCATGTGAAAAAATTAGGACACCCTTTGAAAGCATGTGGTTTTTTGTAACATTTTTAATAAATGGTTATTTCATCTCCGTTTCAACAATACAGAGAGATTAAAGTAATCCGACTAAACAAAGAAAACTGAAGAAAAGTCTTTTCAAGATCTTCTGTAAATGTCATTCTACAAAAATGCCTATTCTAACTGAGGAAAAAGATAGGACACCCTTGCCCCTAATAGCGAGTGTTACCTCCTTTGGCTGAAATAACTGCAGTGAGACGGTTCTTGTAGCCATCTACCAGTCTTCGACATCGGTCTGAGGAAATTTTACCCCACTCCTCAATGCAGAACTTTTTCAGCTGTGAGATGTTTGAGGGGTTTCTTGCACGTACAGCCCTTTTCAAGTCACCCCACAGCATCTCAATGGGATTCAAATCTGGACTTTGACTTGGCCATTCCAGGACTCTCCATTTCTTCTTTTTCAGCCAATCTTTGTTTGATTTACTAGTATGTTTTGGGTCATTGTCATGTTGCATGGTCCAGTTCCGCTTCAGCTTTAATTTTCTAACTGATGGTCTCACATGTTCTTCAAGCACCTTCTGATACACAGTAGAATTCATCGTGGATTCTATGATGGTGAGCTGACCAGGTCCTGCTGCAGCAAAGCAGCCCCAAACCATGACACTTCCACCTCCATGCTTCACAGTTGGTATGAGGTTCTTTTCTTGGAATGCTGTGTTTGGTTTACGCCAAACATGTCCTCTGCTGTTGTGTCCAAATAATTCAATTTTGGACTCATCTGTCCAAAGAACATTATTCCAGAAGTCCTGGTCTTTGTCAACTTTATCGCTGGCAAATGTCAGTCTGGCCTCGATGTTTCTCTTGGAAAGCAAAGGTTTCCTCCTTGCACACCTCCCATGCAAGTTAAACTTGTACAGTCTCTTTCTGATTGTAGAGGCATGTACTTCTACATCAACAGTAGCCAGAGCCTGCTGTAGTTCTCGAGATGACACTTTAGGGTTTTTGGAGACCTCTTTTAGCATCTTGCGGTCTGCTCTTGGGGTGAACTTGCTGGGGCGACCAGTCCTGGGCATGTTGGCAGTTGTTTTGAAAGCCCTCCACTTGTAGACTATCTTCCGGACAGTGGAATGGCTGATTTCAAAATCTTTTGAGATCTTTTTAAATCCCTTCCCAGACTCATAGGCTGCTACAATCTTTTTTCTGAAGTCCTCTGACAGCTCTTTTGCTCTCACCATGGTGCTCACTCTCACTTCAACAGTCAGGAGCACACCAAACTAAATGTCTGAGGTTTAAATAGGGCAAGCCTCATTCAACATGCAGAGTAACGATCTACTAATTATGTGCACCTGGTGTGATATACCTGTGTGAGATCTGAGCCAATTTAAGAGGGAATACATGTGAGGGTGTCCTATCTTTTTCCTCAGTTAGAATAGGCATTTTTGTAGAATGACATTTACAGAAGATCTTGAAAAGACTTTTCTTCAGTTTTCTTTGTTTAGTTGGATTACTTTAATCTCTCTGTATTGTTGAAACGGAGATGAAATAACCATTTATTAAAAATGTTACAAAAAACCACATGCTTTCAAAGGGTGTCCTAATTTTTTCACATGACTGTATGCAAACTGTTGTAATTCCTACACCGTTCACCTGATTTGGATGTAAATACCCTCAAATTAAAGCTGACAGTCTGCAGTTAAAGCACATCTTGTTCGCTTCATTTCAAATCCATTGTGGTGGTGTATAGAGCCAAAAATATTAGAATTGTGTCAATGTCCCAATATTTAAGGACCTGACTGTATATTATATTGTGTCACAGAACTGATCTGTCACTGCATATTTGCCATATTGCCTCCTCATATGCTACAGCGCATCACAGATCTTGCCTGCCGCTGCACATCTCCCATACTGGCTGCTGTATACAGTATACAGCATGTTATATACAGTATGTCTGATCTGTCACTGCACATCTCTTGCACTAGCTGATGCATTTACTAGCATCTCACACAGCTGATCTGTCACTGCCATACTGCCTGCTACATACATTGTCACCCAGCTGATCTGTCACTGCCATATTGCATGCTATATACAGTGTCACCCTGGTGTTCGGTCACTGCCATACTGACTGCTATATACAGTGTCACCCAGCTGATCAGTCACTGCCATACTGACTGCTATATACAGTGTCACCCAGGTGATCTGTCACTGCCGCACTGCCTGCTTCATACAGTGTCACCCAGCTGATCTGTCACTGCACATCTGTCATACTGCCTGCTACAGTCTCACCCAGCTGATCTGTCTCTGCCATACTGCCTGTGTATTATATTAGAGTGTTTTATACAGCTGATCTGTCACTGCACATCTCCTGCTACATATATTACAGGGTGTTACACAGCTGATCTGTCACTACACATTTCCTGCCCTGGTTGCTGCATATATTAGTGGGTCACACAGCTGATCTGTCACTGCACATCTCCTGCTACATATACTGCAGTGTGTCATACAGCTGATCTGACACTGCACATCTCCTGCTACATATACTACAGTGTGCCATACAGATGATCTGTCACTGCACATCTCCTGCTACATATACTACAGTGTGCCATACAGATGATCTGTCACTGCACATCTCCTGCTACATATACTACAGTGTGCCATACAGCTGCTCTGTCACTGCACATCTCCTGCTACATATACTACAGTGTGCCATACAGCTGATCTGTCACTGCACATCTCCTGCTACATATACTACAGTGTGTCATACAGCTGATCTGTCACTGCACATCTCCTGCTACATATACTACAGTGTGCCATACAGCTGCTCTGTCACTGCACATCTCCTGCTACATATACTACAGTGTGCCATACAGCTGCTCTGTCACTGCACATCTCCTGCTACATATGCTACAGTGTGTCATACAGCTGATCTGTCACTGCACGTCTCCTGCTACATATACTACAGTGTGTCATACAGCTGATCTGTCACTGCACGTCTCCTGCTACATATACTACAGTGTGTCATACAGCTGATCTGTCACTGCACATCTCCTGCTACATATACTACAGTGTGTCATACAGCTGATCTGTCACTGCACATCTCCTGCTACATATACTACAGTGTGTCATACAGCTGATCTGTCACTGCACATCTCCTGCTACATATACTACAGTGTGCCATACAGCTGATCTGTCACTGCACATCTCCTGCTACATATACTACAGTGTGTCATACAGCTGATCTGTCACTGCACATCTCCTGCTACATTTACTACAGTGTGCCATACAGCTGATCTGTCACTGCACATCTCCTGCTACATATACTACAGTGTGCCATACAGCTGATCTGTCACTGCACATCTCCTGCTACATATACTACAGTGTGCCATACAGCTGATCTGTCACTGCACATCTCCTGCTACATATACTACAGTGTGCCATACAGCTGATCTGTCACTGCACATCTCCTGCTACATATACTACAGTGTACCATACAGATGATCTGTCACTGCACATCTCCTGCTACATATGCTACAGTGTGCCATACAGCTGATCTGTCACTGCACATCTCCTGCTACATATACTACAGTGTGCCATACAGCTCATCTGTCACTGCACATTTCCTGCTACATATGCTACAGTGTGCCATACAGCTGATCTGTCACTGCACATCTCCTGCTACATATGCTACAGTGTGCCATACAGCTGATCTGTCACTGCACATCTCCTGCTACATATGCTACAGTGTGCCACACAGCTGATCTGTCACTGCACATCTCCTGCTACATATACTGCAGTGTGTCATACAGCTGATCTGACACTGCACATCTCCTGCTACATATACTACAGTGTGCCATACAGCTGATCTGTCACTGCACATCTCCTGCTACATATACTACAGTGTGCCATACAGCTGATCTGTCACTGCACATCTCCTGCTACATATACTACAGTGTGCCATACAGCTGATCTGTCACTGCACATCTCCTGCTACATATACTACAGTGTGCCATACAGCTGATCTGTCACTGCACATCTCCTGCTACATATACTACAGTGTACCATACAGATGATCTGTCACTGCACATCTCCTGCTACATATGCTACAGTGTGCCATACAGCTGATCTGTCACTGCACATCTCCTGCTACATATACTACAGTGTGCCATACAGCTCATCTGTCACTGCACATTTCCTGCTACATATGCTACAGTGTGCCATACAGCTGATCTGTCACTGCACATCTACTGCTACATATGCTACAGTGTGCCATACAGCTGATCTGTCACTGCACATCTCCTGCTACATATGCTACAGTGTGCCACACAGCTGATCTGTCACTGCACATCTCCTGCTACATATACTGCAGTGTGTCATACAGCTGATCCGACACTGCACATCTCCTGCTACATATACTACAGTGTGCCATACAGATGATCTGTCACTGCACATCTCCTGCTACATATACTACAGTGTGTCATACAGCTGATCTGTCACTGCACATCTCCTGCTACATATACTACAGTGTGCCATACAGCTGATCTGTCACTGCACATCTCCTGCTACATATGCTACAGTGTGCCATACAGCTGATCTGTCACTGCACATCTCCTGCTACATATGCTACAGTGTGCCATACAGCTGATCTGTCATTGCACATCTCCTGCTACATATGCTACAGTGTGCCACACAGCTGATCTGTCACTGCACATCTCCTGCTACATATACTACAGTGTGCCATACAGCTGATCTGTCACTACACATCTCCTGCTACATATACTACAGTGTGCCATACAGCTGATCTGTCACTGCACATTTCCTGCTACATATGCTACAGTGTGCCATACAGCTGATCTGTCACTGCACATCTCCTGCTACATATACTACATTGTGTCCTACAGCTGATCTGTCACTGCACATCTCCTGCTACATATACTACAGTGTGTCATACAGCTGATCTGTCACTGCACATCTCCTGCTACATATGCTACAGTGTGCCATACAGCTGATCTGTCACTGCACATCTCCTGCTACATATGCTACAGTGTGCCACACAGCTGATCTGTCACTGCACATTTCCTGCTACATATACTACAGTGTGCCATACAGCTGATCTGTCACTGCACATCTCCTGCTACATATACTACAGTGTGTCATACAGCTGATCTGTCACTGCACATTTCCTGCTACATATACTACAGTGTGCCATACAGCTGATCTGTCACTGCACATTTCCTGCTACATATGCTACAGTGTGTCATACAGCTGATCTGTCACTGCACATCTCCTGCTACATATACTACAGTGTGCCATACAGCTGATCTGTCACTGCACATCTCCTGCTACATATACTACATTGTGTCCTACAGCTGATCTGTCACTGCACATCTCCTGTCACTGCACACCTCCTGCTACATATACTACAGCGTGCCATACAGCTGATCTGTCACTGCACATTTCCTGCTACATATGCTACAGTGTGTCATACAGCTGATCTGTCACTGCATATCTCCTGCTACATATGCTACAGTGTGCCATACAGCTGATCTGTCACTGCACATCTCCTGCTACATATACTACATTGTGTCCTACAGCTGATCTGTCACTGCACATCTCCTGCTACATATACTACATTGTGTCCTACAGCTGATCTGTCACTGCACATCTGCCATACTGCTTGCTGCATATTCTACAATGTGTCACAGGGCTAATCGTCACTGCACATTTACCATACTGCCTCCTCATATGCTAAAGCGTGTTGCAAGTCTTACTTGCCAGTACATATCTCTCATACTGACTGCTGCAGCATATACCGCAGCATGTCGCACGGCCGATCTGTCACTGTACATCTGGTTGCTGCATTTCCTACAGCGCAATACAGGGTCGATCTCAAATATTGGCTACTGCTATATGGCTTAGTATGCGGACACCTGATTTTATTACATATTGCACTCCAAAACCATGGTTGTTATTATGGGAGGACTTTATAGATAGGCGTTCCACTAAATCTTTGTGTGTGTCTATGAGTATTTGTGGCCGTAACTGTTTCCCATTAGCTGGATTCAAACCCAGGACCACCAATACTGCAAACCAAAAGTGCTGACCACTAATCCTGACCACTGTGTATATAGGTACTGTGTGCCACTAAAGGGGGTGTCCGGTCGCGTGTCCTCAGGATAGGTCATCAATATCAGGTCAGCGGGAGTCTGACTCCCTGCACCCCAACTAATCAGTTGTTTGAAGGTGCTGCGGCACTCGTGCAGCCATGCTTCCTGTTCAAACTTTATCAGTACGTTGTCTCGTTTGTAGCGGCAGCACAATGTAAAATTACAACTGCTCTCCCCGTTCAAAATGGTCATTGGCATAGTTTATTACAGGCCTCACTCACTAGTAACATTGGTGACGTTATGATTGCTCACACTATATTTAGTTTGAGGACATCCTTAGCACCACTGGTTCACACCTGTTAGACTACTTCCACACTTGTGTTGTTAATTCCGGTACTGAGATCCGGCAGAGGATCTCAATACTGGAATTAAACAGATCCGTTTTGATTTTGCACATCAGGATGCATCCGTTCCATTAGGATGCGGTTGTGTGAAATCAAAATGGAAAAAAACAGACCCGTCACTAAATACATTGAAGGTCAATGGGTGACAGATCTGTTTTTTTAGGCTCCTAAAAAAAATAAAGATCTGTCACCATTGACTTACATTGTTTTCATTGGCGGACCCATTTTTTCAGTTTTTATGGCCGGACAGAAAACTGCAGCTTGCACCAATTTTGTGTCTGAAGACAAAACGGAATGCTGCTGGAATGGAAAACATCTTGATGCCTCCTGAACGGATCTCTTTCCATTCAGAATGCATGTGGACTAAACAAAATTTCTTTTTTCCATTATTGAGATCCTCTGCCGGATCTCAATACTCGAAAACAACAACGCAGGTGTTAAAGTAGTCTTACTGCTGCTATCAGCTGGAGAGCCACATAATGTCCCTATAACTTTAGACCACCACTTTGTCACATGGGACGTGGAACCTCCTCATACAGTTGCAAGAAAAAGTATGTGAACCCTTTGGAATTATATGGATTTCTGCACAAATTGGTCATAAAATGTGATCTGATCTTCATCTAAGTCACAACAATAGACAATCACAGTCTGCTTAAACTAATAACACACAAAGAATTAAATGTTACCATGTTTTTATTGGTGAACACACCATGTAAACATTCACAGTGCAGGTGGAAAAAGTATGTGAACCCTTGGATTTAATAACTGGTTGAAACTCCTTTGGCAGCAATAACTCCAACCAAACGTTTCCTGTAGTTGCAGATCAGACGTGCACAGCGGTCAGGAGTAATTCTTGACCATTCCTCTTTACAGAACTGTTTCAGTTCAGCAATATTCTTGGGATGTCTGGTGTGAATCGCTTTCTTAAGGTCATGCCACAGCATCTCAATCGGGTTGAGGTCAGGACTCTGACTGGGCCACTCCAGAAGGCGTATTTTCTTCTGTTTAAGGCCTCATGCACAAGGCCGTGTTCCGCGGCCGAGAGTGGTCCGTGGTAACCCGGCCGGGATTCCTTCTGACAGCAGGAGCACACGGCGTCATTGGTTGCTATGACGCCGTGCGCTTCATGCCGCTGCTGCTGTACAGTGATACACTAGTATGATCTATACGAGTGTATCACTGTACAGCAGCGGCGGCATGAAGCGCACGGCGTCATAGCAACCAATGACGCCGTGCGCTCCTGCTGTCAGAAGGAATCCTGGCCGGGTTATCACGGACCGCTCTCGGCCGCGGAACATGGCCGTGTGCATGAGGCCTTAGCCATTCTGTTGTTGATTTACTTCTATGCTTTGGGTCGTTGTCCTGTTGCAACACCCATCTTCTGTTGAGCTTCAGCTGGTGGACAGATGGCCTTAAGTTCTCCTGCAAAATGTCTTGATAAACTTGGGAATTAATTTTTTCTTCGATGATAGCAATCCGTCCAGGCCCTGACGCAGCAAAGCAGCCCCAAACCATGATGCCCCCACCACCATACTTCACAGTTGGGATGAGGTTTTGATGTTGGTGTGCTGTGCCTCTTTTTTTCCACACATAGTGTTGTGTGTTTCTTCCAAACAATTTAACTTTGGTTTCATCTGTCCACAGAATATTTTGCCAGTACTGCTGTGGAACATCCAGGTGCTCTTGTGCAAACTGTAAACGTGCAGCAATTTTTATTTTTTTTGGACAGCAGTGGCTTCCTCTGTGGTATCCTCCCATGAAATCCATTCTTGTTTAGTGTTTTACGTATCGTAGATTCGCTAACAGGGATGTTAGCATATGCCAGAGACTTTTGTAAGTCTTTAGCTGACACTCTAGAATTCTTCTTCACCTCATTGAGCAGTCTGCGCTGTGCTCTTGCAGTCATCTTTACAGGACGGCCACTCCTAGGTAGAGTAGCAGCAGTACTGAACTTTCTCCATTTATAGACAATTTGTCTTACCGTGGACTGATGAACAGCAAGGCTTTTGGAGATACTTTTATAACCCTTTCCAGCTTTATGCAAGTCAACAATTCTTAATCGTAGGTCTTCTGAAAGCTCTTTTGTGCGAGGCATCATTCACATCAGGCAATGCTTCTTGTGAAAAGCAAACCCAGAACTGGTGTGTGTTTTTTTATAGGGCAGGGCAGCTGTAACCAACACCTCCAATATCATTTCATTGATTGGACTCCAGTTGGCTGACACCTCACTCCAATTAGCTCTTGGAGATGTCATTAATCTAGGGATTCAGATACTTTTTCCAACTGCACTGTGAATGTTTACATGGTTTGTTCAATAAAAACATGGTAACATTTAATTCTTTGTGTGTTATTAGTTTAAGCAGACTGTGATTGTCTATTGTTGTGACTTAGATGAAGATCAGATCACATTTTATGACCAATTTGTGCAGAAATCCATATAATTCCAAAGGATTCACATACTTTTTCTTACAACTGTATATTAGATGTCAGCCCAGTCTTCTCTATGTAGCAGTGGTGAAGTGCTGTTCTTGGTTAAAGGGAGTATGTTAGCAGTATTTACCATGCTAAACTGCTAACCGCACCAAGCTAAAATGATGACAGTTTAGTAATTAGCATCTTAAAGCGATCCTACGGGTATGGCTAAACTGCCGACAGCACTATGTATGGGCTGGGGAGATCTGTACAAACATTCCTTTTGTGGAGATTTTCTGATCAGTAGAAAAAGTGTGAATATTAAATTTTATTCTGCCAGGTACTGCTCCTGCCAGTGTCCAGGAGGCAGGGCTTCATTGGGAAGTGCTCTCTGCATTGCGCTGTTTTACTGCTCTGAGTGACAACTGTACAATTCAACCAGGAGACCATTACAGCTCTCAGAGCAAGGGGTAGGGACTTTAAAGCAGCTCAATGCAGAGACTACTTCACAGTGAAGCTCCACCCTGGACACTTACAGGAGCAGAGCCAGGCAGCACAAAAGTTCATATTCTTCTAAAAGCTCCACTGTGATGAGACCAACCTCGCCACATTGCATTGGAGAAGCCTGGTTGCCCGCCTGCTTCTTTTAGACTATGGCCCCATGTTGAAACGAATTTGGCTCCATGGCAATTGAACTGTATTCGTGTAGTCTGAGTGCCATTCACCTAATAATATGCACTCAGACCGGAGATATCTGGGGATATGTTAAATGTCTATGTTTTATGCAATAGCTGCACAGTTAAATATTGTTATGTCTTTGATTGTCTTTTGCTACCATGTGGCTAATGGAGTTTTGACTCTGCCCTTGGAGATAAATTGGATTACTTCCCAATTGTCTCCAGGACAGAAGACATTGTGTAAAACTGTGTATTCTCCTGCCTGTGATAATTACATTAACCCATTGTGTAAGGTAATTGTATCACAGGCAGAGGGGAGGATTTTGTGTGGGAGCATCTGAGTGTATTGTACGGGGTTACTGGTTGTTTTACAAAACCCTGTGGGTGGTACTAATGTGTAAGAATGTGTATATAAGAACAATAAACACACAGCTCTGGCTGTCCACTTCTTTACCCTCAACACAGAGCTTGGTCTCGTTCTTGGGGGGATTGTATGCTGTTTCAGTCCGACTGCTAGGAGTGTAAACCTTTCATATGGTTTTTCCTATTCGGCTGTATGCAGCATTCATATGGTTTCCAGTTCGGGAGATTGTTGTCTTTAGTAGCTGCCTTTGCATCTGGAAAGGGAATATCTCTTAAACGGCTTTTACCCCCTTTTATGCCCGGGGTGCCGTTACATCCACAAAGGCATTTTTGTACTGCACTCTCCAGCCCCCACGTTGTTCTGTCAGCAGCTTAGCATGGACAAGACTAGTGCTCACAGACTTACTATAAGGGCTCATGCACACGGCCATTGGCTATTTTGCAGTCCATAAATTGCAGATCCGCAAAACATGGATACCGGCCGCGTTCTTTTCCTTGTTTTGCACGCGGCTGGCATTCGGAACGTCCGGCCACCAATAGAACAGTCCTTTCCTTGTCCGTAATGTAAACAAGAATAGGACATTTTTTGCGGGCCACGTAACAGACATACGAATGCGAACAGCACATGGGTGTGCTGTCCGAATCTTTTGCGGGCCTACTGAAGTGACCAAAAATAAGGCCTCTTTCACAGGAGCCATACGGAATGCATCAGGGTCTGTTCGGTGAAAAACTGATGGTTTGGCATGCACATTGAGTAGGTTTTGTCTGTGAGTTAAAAAAAACTGAAGAATAACACACAGCCTCTCCTACTAACCATCAATGAAATACGACTACATCCAGATGACACGCGTGTGTGGTCAGTTTTTTTTTCACTTAGCCATTGATTTGAATAGACCAGTCCTGCGTGAGAAACTGATGAAGGTAGAACATACTGTGATCTTTCTTGAACGGACAGAGATAGTGGAAAACAATGCTTATCTGCATACACCCATTGAGATGCTGTCCACTGTAAAAACAGATTGAATCCGGATGGAAATATGCCTAAAGCTAATTTCACATGAGCGAGTTTTCCCTCTGGACGTGCTCCGTTTTGCATCTGCACTGAATCTTGACCCATTCATTTCAATGGGTATATGCAGATAAGCATCATTTTTCACTCATCTTCTTTGCATTCAGGAAATGTCTCAGCAACAACCCTTGCCCCATAGAAATAGAAGTGGCTGCATGAAAAACTTGCTCGTGTAAAAGTGGCCTTAATGGGGTTTTCTGGTAAAAAAGATTTTTTGACAAGCATGGCCCCTGAAACAGAACATTCATATTTACCTGATCCCACCACTCCAGTCCTCCATGCTGCCTCCGCTGTCTCCATTCTCCGGTCCCCGCACTGGTTACATCCGGCTAGCTATAGCCTTGGGCATGCTCACATGTACCGCTCCAGCCAATAACTGGCTTCAGCGGTGACATACTGTTTGTGGCCACATCACCTCTGAAGCAAATCATTGGCTGGAGCGGTGAATGTCACCATGCCCATAGCCAGCTGGATAAAACAGTGCCGGAACGGGAAGATGGAGGAGGTTAGTATGAATCTTGATTCAGGGGCCATCCTGTTTTAAAAAAAACATTTTTTACCAGAAACCCGCTTTAAGCACTGAAATAGTTGACTGGGACATTTCTACCCTAAACTGAGAAATATAATATGAAAAAAAATAAGCATTATACTGTATGCAATAGACAAGCTATGATCCCCTGACACTTTATATATGTCTTGGAACAGTAAAACAAAATACTTATTAATATAATATTAATATACCCGTATTTTTCGCCCCATAAGACGCACTTTCCCCCCCCAAAAAAAGTGGGGGGGGGGAAATGCCCCTGCGTCTTATGGGGCGAATGCTTCCATTTTACATCGCAGTCTGCGATGTATGAGCCGGGAGAGAGGAGGAGCTGGAGTCCGGAACTAGGGGCGGGGCCCGGTGCAGTCACTGTACTCTTACACCGGGCCCTGCCGCTCACCGAAGTATTTATAAACATGAATCCTTATCAAGTTATTAAGTTTAACTAACGCTGCGCTCTCCCCTGTTCCCATGTTCCCCTGTATCCCCACAGCACTTACGAACAAGCTTCAATAGCAGGCAGAGCGGTAACGTCACTCACTGACGTTGAGCGCCTGCTCCGCCCACTTTATGAATGAAGCAAGCGGAGCAGGCGCACGACGTCAGTGAGTGACGTTACTGCTGCCGTCCGCTCTGCCTGCTATTTAAGCTTGTTCGTAAGTGCTGTGGGGATACAGGGGAACATGGGAGAGCGCAGTGTTAGTTAAACTTAATAACAGGATAAGGATTCATGTTTATAAATACTTCGGTGAGCAGAGGGCCGGTGTATTGGGGGACACTGTTATGAGGGGATCTGTGGATGACATATAGCAGTGTCATCCACAGATCCCCCCATAACAGTTCCATCCACAGATCCCCCACCCCATAACAATGCCATCCACAGATCCCCCCACCCATAACAATGCCATCCACAGATCCCCCCACCCCATAACAATGCCATCTACAGATCTCCCACCCCATAGCAATACCATCCACAGATCCCCCATAAAAGTGCCATCCACAGATCCCCCATAACAGTGCCATCCACAGATCCCCCATAACAGTGCCATCCACAGATCCCCCATAACAGTGCCATCCACAGATCCCCCATAACAGCGCCATCCACAGATCCCCCATAACAGTGCCATCCACAGATCCCCAATAACAGTGCCATCCACAGATACCCCATAACAGTGCCATCCACAGATCCCCCATAACAGTGCCATCCACAGGTCCCCCATAACAGTGCCATCCACAGATCCCCCACATGACAGTGCGTCATCCACAGATCCCCCATAACAGTGTGTCATCCACAGATCCCCCACATGACAGTGCGTCATCCACAGATCCCCCATAATAGTGCCATCCACAGATCCTCTATAACAGCGTCATCCACAGATCCCCCATAACAGTGCCATCCACAGATCCTCTATAACAGTGCCATCCACAGATCCCCCATAACAGTGCCATCCACAGATACCCCATAACAGTGCCATCCACAGATCCCCCATAACAGTGCCATCCACAGGTCCCCCATAACAGTGCCATCCACAGATCCCCCACATGACAGTGCGTCATCCACAGATCCCCCATAATAGTGTCATGCACAGACCACCATTAATTCAAAACCCACCAAAAGCACACCTTTTGGTTAAAAATATTTTTTTTCTTATTTTCCTCCTCAAAAACCTAGGTGCATCTTATAGGGCGAAAAATATGGTACCATTAATAATAAATATTAAAATAGGATACCTGAATAGAAATCTATACAATATTACTTTATCCTTTCTATAAAACCGTTTGTCCAAATGGCTGCAGAGCAAATAGCAAATTGTTTCACGTATCACCTACAGTATACAAAAAAGGGGAAAAAAACGAATTCAAAAAGGCATCAAACTAATAAATGTTTAGTGAGTAAAGTTTCTATCCCATTGACAAGGGCATTTTTAATGGCACAGATTGTACCATACAGTATATGAGCAATCAACATCATTTCAATCCAAGTTTGTCAAAGTAATGAAGATAGCTGGCAACTGTTGTCTGTACAAGATGCTTATCTCTATATTTCAACTAGACAGAGCGGCAGATTTCAGAAAAATGTGTGGATGTTGCTATTTAGAGAAAGTCAGAAAAACCGAAGTACAGTCAACCAGCATGATGGAAAACCTTTAGGCTCAGGTAAGTGACAGCACTTATATACAGTACTTCATTATGAATGCCATTAATGTAACACACCATTAGAAAAATAGATATGAGTTGTCAGACTAATCTAATTGGTTTTTACGTAAAGCCAGGACATCTATAAGAGGTCACCTTGCCCCAGGGGATGGGCTCATTTATTTTTTATCAAAATATTTGCTAAGTACCTCATTCATTTATATGGTGAATTTAACATTAGGAAAATGTTTAATCCATGTATTCAATGTTTGCAGTGTGAGGTTGCATTTTGTGTTTGCTTTTGGACTTTGGGATGACCATGGATATATCCAGTAGAGTAAATGACCCTATCCAGAATGTTCTGGTCAATAATTCACAGGTAGGGTACTCCAAGGTGCATTGCTAGGTCCACTACTACTCAGCTGATTTATAAATGATATAGCAGATGGGACTATTAGTACCAGGGGCGTAGCTATAGGGGGTGCAGAGGTAGCAGTCGCCACCAGGCTCAGGATCCTGAGGGGGCCCAAAGACCCTTATGCCACATAAGAAGACACCAGTATTTTAGAAAGTGCATGCTGGGAGGGCGCTGTCATACATTTTTGTACTGGGGCCCAGAATCTGCACGTTACACCTCTGGCTGGAGATCTAGAATTTGGGATGGGGAACGGGCGCCATTTCAATTTTTGCCGCAGACAAAAATAAAGCTATGTGCTTCCCTGCTCCTGGCCACAAAGCACTAAGAGGAGGGGGGGCCCAAGCTGAACTCTTGCACTAGGGCCCATGAGCCCTTAGCTACACCCCTGATTAGTACTATTCCTATCTTTGCAGGCAATCCTAAATGGTATAATCTAGTACAGTCTATAGGAGAATATAATTTACAACCAGGCATACAGTCACTGAGGGGGACATTTACTATATATAGCGCAATGCCAGCTTTCTGGCATAGAAAATTCACAAATGTTGTCGCATATGCCATTTTGCAACAAAGTTTGCAACTTTTTAGCTTTTTCTGACACCCTCACCACTTTTTCCAAAAAGTGGGTGGACTGCAGGCAGGAAAAGTGGTTCCCATTACACCAGAAATCTAGTCTAGCTCCCGGCGGCAGCGGATTCAAGCTGACATACAAGCCTGACATACACCGCAATTATCAAGAGGTATGCATCTACATTGCAGGACAAATTAAGACTGGACTACTCAAGGTCTGGTTTAATAAATGTGTCCCTGAATGTTTGGACATTCAATTAATAGGGTAAACTCTTAATCTGGGTATTGATTATCTGTACATATCATATGTCATGTCATAGGCAAAGTAAAGCTAGAAGAGTCACTAGTGGAGAAGGATCATGGAGTAGTTCTGGGATCAGCAGCCCCCAAGACTCCTGCTGTGGTGAAAGTATGACTCCCATTATGCACACTTGCTTGGCTGTTCTCAGAACAGCTGGAGGTTGCTGATCACCTGTGATAATAGACTAAATAACAGCATGCAATGCCAGTCAGCTGCTTGTAAGCCTGCGAGATGCTGCGGTGTATTAAGACTTTTGGACTTGTGGGACAAG
Source organism: Bufo bufo (assembly GCF_905171765.1). Lineage (NCBI taxonomy): Eukaryota > Metazoa > Chordata > Amphibia > Anura > Bufonidae > Bufo > Bufo bufo. Next base: position 231,154,474 of record NC_053392.1, on the reverse strand, counting down.
GACATGATATTACCACTTTATAAATCATTAGTGCAGCCTCATCGAGAATATGTAGTTCAGTTCTTGACTGGTTCAAGGAAGGATGCTCTGGAGTTATACAAAGTGCAAAGAAGGAAAATTCATAAGAGGCATTGAAAACCTGAATTATAATTACATTGATCTAGGTTTGAGAAGAGATTCGTGAAGCAGATTTGTTTAAATTTGTATAAATATATAACATGATAAAAATGGTACTCTCCAATAGGTGGGCACCTGACCGGGGGCTGCACAGTGGTCTGTTCATTTTAGGGTGCTGCAGAATAAGGGTACTTTCACATTAGCGTTTTTCTTTTCCGGCACTGAGTTCCGTCACAGGGGCTCTATACCGGAAAAGAACTGATCAGGCATATCCCCGTGCATTCTGAATGGAGAGTAATACGTTCAGGATGCATCAGGATGTCTTCAGTTCAGTCATTTTGACTGATCAGGCAAAAGAGAAAACCGTAGTATGCTACGGTTTTATCTCCGGCGAAAAAAACCTGAAGACTTGCCTGATCCGGCATTTGTTTCCATAGGAATGTATTAGTGCCGGATCCGGCATTCAAAAATACCAGAATGCCGGTTCCGTCCTTCCGGTCTGCGCATGCGCAGACCTTTAAAAATGAGAAAAAAAAATAAACACTGGATCCGTTTTGCCTGATGACACCGGAAAAAACGGATCCGGTATTGCAATGCATTTTTCTGATTGATCAGGCATTTTTCAGACTGATCAGGATCCTGATCAGTCTGAAAAATGCCTGATCAGTCAGAAAAAATGACATGCGTTTGCATACAGTTTGCCTCAGGCAATAGAACTCCCTGCCGGAATCAAACAACGCAAGTGTGAAAGTACCCTAAAGCACCCTAACGGCCTCCGTAAACGCATGAATGGACTATGGTTAAGGAGTTAAAGGAACACTTACATCAGAAAGGGCTATTTTTCTAAACTGACTATACATAGAAAAGTTTTGTTCATTTCGCCATTACTATGCAAAATGACAATGAAATGAAGATTAAATACACAATGTGCTTTTGCAGCAGTCTGCACAGAGAGATAAAACTCCCATATTGATATGAAACCCATTGTTTAGTTTACTGCTGCTGTAAGGGAAAGATGTTATCTGGTAGACCACATCCACATCTGCAGCAGGCATTGCAGTATTCTGCCCTGACATGGCTGGGGCTCGATGGATCCCATTCACTATGATGGGGTCCACTGGATTTCTGGCATGAATACTGGCATTTTACCTGGCACACTGCCAAAATTCATGAAATACATAAATAATAAAAGAAATTACATAGAATATTAACATACAGGCTGCTAATATGTGAGAAAAATGTTGATGGTAGTTCCCCTTAAATAAGATCACCTGATTTTGTAATAAATATATATATATATATATAGATCTTACAACAGCAAGAGTACGACTACATGGACGTGGGATGCGCTTCATAGAGTGTACGAGTGGCAGCTACATCCCGTTAACTACAGTCGTGGCCAAAAGTTTTGAGAATTACATAAATATTGGAAATTGGAAAAGTTGCTGCTTAAGTTTTTATAATAGCAATTTTCAGATACTCCAGAATGTTATGAAGAGTGATCAGATGAATTGCATAGTCCTTCTTTGCCATGAAAAATAACTTAATCCCAAAAAAAAATTTCCACTGCATTTCATTGCTGTCATTAAAGGAGCTGCTGAGATCATTTCAGTAATCGTCTTGTTAACTCAGGTGAGAATGTTGACGAGCACAAGGCTGGAGATCATTATGTCAGGCTGATTGGGTTAAAATGGCAGACTTGACCTGTTAAAAGGAGGAGGATGCTTGAAATCATTGTTCTTCCATTGTTAACCATCGTGACCTGCAAAGAAACGCGTGCAGCCATCATTGCGTTGCATAAAAATGGCTTCACAGGCAAGGATATTGTGGCTACTAAGATTGCACCTCAATCAACAATTTATAGGATCATCAAGAACTTCAAGGAAAGAGGTTCAATTGTTGTTAAGAAGGCTTCAGGGCGTCCAAGAAAGTTCAGCAAGCGCCAGGATCGTCTCCTAAAGAGGATTCAGCTGCGGGATCGGAGTGCCACCAGTGCAGAGCTTGCTCAGGAATGGCAGCAGGCAGGTGTGAGCGCATCTGCACGAACAGTGAGGCGAAGACTTTTGGAAGATGGCCTGGTGTCAAGAAGGGCAGCAAAGAAGCCACTTCTCTCCAAAAAAAACACCAGGGACAGATTGATCTTCTGTAGAAAGTTTGGTGAATGGACTGCTGAGGACTGGGGCAAAGTCATATTCTCCGATGAAGCCTCTTTCCGATTGTTTGGGGCATCTGGAAAAAGGCTTGTCCAGTGAATAAAAGGTGAGCGCTACCATCAGTCCTGTGTCATGCCAACAGTAAAGCATCCTGAGACCATTCATGTGTGGGGTTGCTTCTCATCCAAGGGAGTGGGCTCACTCACAATTTTGCCCAAAAACACAGCCATGAATAAAGAATGGTACCAAAACACCCTCCAACAGCAACTTCTTCCAACAATCCAACAACAGTTTGGTGAAGAACAATGCATTTTCCAGCACGATGGAGCACCGTGCCATAAGGCAAAAGTGATAACTAAGTGGCTCGGGGACCAAAACGTTGACATTTTGGGTCCATGGCCTGGAAACTCCCCAGATCTTAATCCCATTGAGAACTTGTGGTCAATCCTCAAGAGGCGGGTGGACAAACAAAAACCCACTAATTCTGACAAACTCCAAGAAGTGATTATGAAAGAATGGGTTGCTATCAGTCAGGAATTGGCCCAGAAGTTGATTGAGAGCATGCCCAGTCGAATTGCAGAGGTCCTGAAAAAGAAGGGCCAACACTGCAAATACTGACTCTTTGCATAAATGTCATGTAATTGTCGATAAAAGCCTTTGAAACGTATGAAGTGCGTGTAATTATATTTCACTACATCACAGAAACAACTGAAACAAAGACCTAAAAGCAGTTTAGCAGCAAACTTTGTGAAAACTAATATTTGTGTCATTCTCAAAACTTTTGGCCACGACTGTAGGTCTTCATTGTTAATGGCCATGTGGTAAACCACAATGAAGGCACATGTGGTAATTAGTTAATAGGAGGCAGCTGCGGCTCATACGGCATTGCAGTACTCGCCCGCAGTTGGCCGCTCTGTGCGGTTGTGCCCTTGTATACACTGGATGGATGAACTTTATTTCATGATTATATATGTATAACATCACTTACAACATCTGAAAGATAACTGTATATGGGCAATGTTCTCCGCGTTTTAGGATGCCTTCGCACGTGGCAGATTTTGTGGCAGAAAATTCCACGACTGAAAATCAGTTCCATCCATTTGAATGGGCTAGCAAGCACATGGATTTCTGCAAGTTCCAAGGTGAATGGAACTGATTTTAAGTCGCAGAATTTTAAGCCACAAAATCTGCCAGGTGTGAAGGCACCCTTAGGGTCCATTCACACGTCCATGGTGTATTGCGGATCCACAATACACCCGGCCGGCACCACCCATAGAACTGCCTATTCTTGTCCGCAATTGCGGACAAGAATAGGACATGTTCTATTTTTTTGCAAAGTGCGGCCCGGAAGTTCGTGGGCCGAAGCCGGAAAACGCGGATGCGGAGAGGACATAGTGTGCTCTCTGCATCGATTCCTGCCCCATTGAGAATGAATGGGTCCGCACCGGTTCCCGATATTGCGAAACGGATGCGGACCCATTTGCGGACGTGTGAATGGACCCTTAGTCAGCTGTGATTGCATATATCTAATAGTCAAGCAGAAATGTTGCATCAAGGTTTGCAGAACGTTCCTCACTCTAAGGCCTCTTTTACACAACCGTTTTTTTTTTTTCGTTTACAGGCCGATTTTTTGCGTTCCGTATACGGTCTGTATATGGAACCATTCATTTCAATCCGTATGCATTCCATTTCCATTTATCCGTTCTGTTGAAAGATAGAACATGTCCTATTATTGCCCGCAAATCACGTTCCGTGGCTCCATTCAAGTCAATGGGTCAGCAAAAAAAAAACGGAACACATATGGAAATGCATCCGTATGTCTTCCGTATCGTTCCGTTTTTGCAGAACCATTTATTGAAAATTTTATGCCCAGCCCAATTTTTTCTATGTAATTACTGTATACTGTATAGGCCATACAGAAAAACGGAACGGAAAAACGAAACAGAAACAAAAAACGGAACAACGGATCCACGAAAAACACTGAAAAAGCCATAAGGTCGTGTGAAAGAGGCCTAAGAGTCCATTCACACATCCGTGTGTGTTTTGCGGATCCGCAAAACACGGACACCGGCAATATGTGTTCCGCATTTTGCGGACCGCACATCGCCGGCACTATAATAGAATATGCCTAATCTTGTCCAAGAATAGGACATGTTCTATTTTTTTCGGGAACGGAAATGTGGACCCGTAAGTGCGTGTCCGCATTTCCTGATCCAGGCAGCACATCGTGCAGCCCCATAGAAATGAATGGGTCCGCAATTCTGTTCCGCAAAATGCGGAGCAGAATTGCGGACGTGTGAATGGACCCTAAACAGCATTTGTTAAAAACCTCCAGTGTAACTGAGTTTGGTTTCAGGACATTCTAGTGAATTTAGCATATGAATCCAATTGTGTGTTCTCCTCAGAAACATTCATTCCATTTCTTCGGGTCAAAGTCATAATTTACATTTTATTTGCATTGCTGCGTATTGAGTTATTGTATTCATGCGAAGCAACACAGAAAAGAAAACTTCTAATAGTATTTAATGAAACCAACAAATGTAAAGAGAAGGAGAAGTAGCTCTCCTGCCCACATATTAATGCTATTTACACCACAATTTGGAAACCCGCAGAGCTTTCTCTGGAATCAACCACTTTCTTCTAGTCAGTGGAGGCGTTTCATTGAAAGTTTCCATTTATTTGACTTTGCTGAAAGTCAGAGCAGAAATCTCCTGATTAGATCACAGCTAAGGGAAAGAAAGAAAAAAAGAAAGTAGCCGACCTGTCAATGGGAGTTTTCTACGGGATGTAGAAAGATGGATTCATTAAGAGGTTCCTCTTCAATCTGTCTAATAAGCCGTAAAGCACGTCCTAATCAGCTTTTTGACACCTGTCAAGTCCCTAGTTGTGTGAAATCACGTAGCCATGGCTTGTCATTTGTTCATATTTTATACTACTTTATTGCTGACACAGAAAAAAAAAGTGAATTGCCAATGATAGATGATCAAGTCTATGCTGAGTGAGTGTTTGACTAAACTACTGTACTATTGATCTGCACTCAAACAGTAAGGCCGCTTTCACGCAGTCAGTATTTGATCAGTGGCTTCCATAAGTGATTGTGAGCCAAAACAGGAGTGTTGCCTACACAGAGATAAGGTATAATAGAAAGATTCAAAACTGTTTTGGATTTTTGACCCTGGTTTTGGCTCAGAATCATTGATGGAAATCACTGATCAAGCACTGACCAAACACTGACTGTATGAAAGTGGCCTCGGGGTACGACCACACATAGCATCCATGTGTACCGCAGCTGCTTCCCATTCAATATCTACAACCGCATTGCTTCTTCTTTCTTCATTGTTAATGGCCATGTGGTAGTCCACAAAACCATGTGTAACAGTGAAGTAATTAGTTAATATGATGCATCTGCAGCTCGAACGGCCACACAGTACTCAACCGAAGGCGGCCGCATCCCAACATGGCCACTGTGTGTGATCGTACCCTTATATACACTGGATGCAGGAACCTCAATTCATGATATCACCTACATCATTTTCAAAAATGGGGCACCTTAATAATCTGTGCTGTCCCTTAGGCCTCTTTTACACGACCGTTTTTTTTTCCCGTTTACGGGCTGTTTTTTGCGTTCCGTATACGGAACCATTCATTTCAATGGTTCCGCAAAAAAACTGAATGTACTCCGTACGCATTCCGTTTCCGTATTTCCATTTTTCCATTCCGTTGAAAGATAAAACATGTCCTATTATTGCCCGCAAATCACGTTCCGTGGCTCCTTTCAAGTCAATGGGTCCGCAAAAAAACAGAACACATATGGAAATATACTTAAAATAATGGGCTGGACTTAAGGGCTCATGTACACAAACGTGCCCATGATGTGGATGGCAAATAGCGATCCACAATGCGCAGGTACCGGCCATGTGCCCCTTGTTTGTGGATGCGGACCCATTCACTTAAATGGGTCCCCGATCTGTGAAATTCAGTCTGCACCTGCAATGTTCTATTTTTTTGCAGTGAGGAGGCACGGACCAAAATGCCATGGAAGTGCTCTGTAGTGCTTCCATGGGCTTCCGCTCTGTGACTCTGCACCACTCTGTATCTTGCGGATTGCATCCACGATACGGAGCACACATGGCCATGGCAAGTGCCTGTATACTGCGGTTTGCACTGCAGGCTGCAATACAGGCACAGGCTGCACAAGTTCGTGTGCATGAGCCCTAACTCTGAACAGTATTTTTCATGGGGTAACCCCTTTAACTTTTTGTTCCAGCTTAAAGGGGACATAAAAATGGATTAACTTTAGCTATGGTCTTCGTACCATTAAATTTGCAATGTGTTTACATGAGTTACAGAACACATGTGCCTTCCTAAAGTTAGCAGCTGTTGATACGCAGGATCATGCATAGTGTCACACACTTTGGTCCTGTGTTGATGGACAGTACCTTTGTTTTTGACATGGTTTAGTTGACAAAGGGAAACTATTCCAGGAAAATTGGGGCAAGTCAAGCCATAAGGGATATGAGGTGAGAGTCAGATGATGGAAGGATATGAGGACCCTGTGCTAGATTCCTGACATATTTGCTCCTGTTTATCATTAGTTCTTGCAAAGGTGAAAAATGGAGTAAACCTACACTTTAATGCTAGAGCTTGGAGTTCTATTATAGAAATCTGGGGGGGTGCAGCGCATGAGAAAATGCAATCTATTGTACAACATTTATAGTAAATGAAACAATAGGGTGCTTCTAATTGTTGTTCCAAAAAAAGACAGCTTAGAGGATAGCGTTGAGAAAAGAACGCAGAACACCCATAGATATCTCACACGTAAAGATTTATAAAGTGAATATACAAAGTCTACAACGTTTATTGACTCTAGTGTGCAGATATAGTAAAGCAGTTGCAATGTGTTACATTTAGTTGCTTTTCTTTATTCTGTGTCCTTTTAAATGCACTAAATAATAATCTGTGGATCTACATTACCCATGGACAGTGTAGCTATTTTCAACAAAATATGTACTGTACATCCTGCCTGCTAAAATGAACTGACAATTTACCGAAATCTGTTTTTTTCCCTTAGGCATAAAACAGCTGAAAGAAGAAAACACATGGGTTCCTCCGGGTCACTGGACATGCAGCTCTAGCAAATTTCTCAATTATGCATGGCCTTGGTAAGAGTGCATGTTGGGTAACATGGCACTCGGTATTTCACTAGATATCCTAAAAACATTTTAACTCTATCTCTCTTCTCGTGATTCTCACAAAACCAAAATTAAGTTGAAAGAAAAGAAACATAGCAAAATGTGGTCTAATACAACATAAACCTATCTGGCTTGTAGCTTTTACTCCGACCAGATTATTCCATACCACCCTAAATAATCAGACTGTATCAATAACATCAATAAACTGTCTCTGTAGATCATGTACAAACATAACCCTGACCTTGTGGGCTTTGGAGAAAGCAGTCCCAGAAATTATGGCCCTCATACCATACAGTATTGTACAAATTGCATCTAAAATTGCATTCACTAATTAAAAAGGGGTGTAGAGTCAAGTTGGGTGTTCAGGAAAAGGAAATACAAAGTTTCCGATGCAGTTTTGGAAGCCAAAATAAGAAGTGTATCGTAAATGGAGAGAAATTATAAAGGACAGATAAAACTTCTCCTCTTTATAGAATTGACTTCTTTTGGCTTCTAAAACTTCATGCAGAAATGTGACTGTGTGGTCATACGCTTACCACTATCAAGCTTTACATAGCATGAACAAGTGATATGAATGGCCTTGATCTTACTATTGTATGGCACAGTGGTTCAACACGACAGAAATGCCAGCAGATTCCTGCTCAGCTACTCATCGGTTGAAGTAGGTAAAAGCCAAGTCCAATGTTTGGCTGAGCAGTCATTTCCCGGCATTTCCAACATGTTGAGCTGGGACCAGGAAGTGGAGAGCAGTGGGCAGAACTGCACAAGCAGGTGACCAATGAGGAGGAATATGGCTTCTATTTTTAAGCCATTATGAGCCATATATAAAATATTAATATAAGAGTGTGGAGAATAGAGAGATAGGCGGCACTGCCAGACGTCACATTTGTACTGATACCCGGTCTTCAACTACCTGTCCCTTTTACACGCCTTGGTGGTGCACAGCCTTGACAATATGCACGTAAAAATATGGAGAGTAATAGGAAAAGCAGCACTCACCAGCGTGGTTGAAAGTCCTTTATTCATACAAAAAGGTAAAATCTTCGGGCTAGAGCATATAGTGCGGCACAGCTGAAGTCAGCGGCGACGGCCGTTTCGCGCTAACTTGCGCTTTGTCAGGCCAGTGACATAGTTGCGCTCACCGGCGCATCTTATACCCGTCACTGCTTCTGGTTGTCACGGCAACCAGGACACTTAGACTCCTCTGCAGCCGCCCCTGCGATCCAGCCCAGCTGAAGACAATGATTTACATACAGCATCAAGACAGAAAGTTAAATGAATGCGCCGAGATCATTTCTATCATTGAGTCCCAGTGGACCTACGGCATCGGCTCTGATAATCCACATGGATTCCCTCTGTAGGAGAGCACGGTGTCTGTCCCCACCTCGGGACCTAAATGGCACTTGCTCTATCCTCGCAAAAGAAATACAACGTGGATAACCACTATGTTCCTGGCGGACATGTTCAATGAGCCTAGTACAACCCTTGCCGGTTTTTAAAGAATTTAGATGTTCTCTGAACCTCTCAAATAGGGGAGAAATTGTTTTTCCTATATAAAAGGCTCCACATTGGCAAGTGATCAAGTAGACCACATAGTTACTTCTGCAAGTAATGAATTGAGTGACGGGGTGAGAAACCCCACCAAAAGACAAATGTTTCTTTTGGTTATTATAGTTGCAGAAGGAGCAATTCCCACACTTGAAATTGCCCTTGGGTTTACTTGATGACAGCCAATTACTGGTCACTTTGTTTCTAAACCTGCTCCTTATGATCTGGTCTTTTATGGTATGACATTTCTTGAAGGCTATGAGTGGCCTATTGTTAACAACCCCTTCTAAACCTTCCTCATTTTTTTAAATGTCCCAGTTGTTGCAAATGGCACGTTTTATGAGGTTTGCTGCGGGACTGTATTTAAAGGTGAAGACAAATCTCTCCATTTCCTTATGAACATTTTTGCTTCTCTTATATAACAACTCTTGTTGGGTGAAGGAACCTGCTTTCTTTCTAGCTGTGTCTACCTCCCTCTCCTTATATCCTCTGTCTAGTAGTCTACCCTTTAATTCCTCTGACTGTCTCCTATAGCCTTCTTCAGTGTTATTTATCCGCCTTAGCCGCATAAATTGGCCATAGGGTATAGATTTCTTGACACTGTCCGGGTGGAAGCTCCTGTGATAAAAAAATATTAATATCTGTGGACAACCCATGTAAAATCAGTTGAAGCTACTGACCATCTAATATTTATGAATATGTCCTGACTCTCCCATGACAGCAAATGTCGAGGGAAATAAGAGTCATGCATGTCGGTTTTAATCGTGGCTAAGCCTTTTGTTCTCAGGATAGATAAGTTGCCATGAGAGATGTCTAGCAGTGACTTATTTCTCTCACTGGTTGGTAGAGAAGGCCTTGCGGTTCGCCGGGCAGTTGTTTCGCGGCGATCTTTGCTCGTTCACGATTCACTGAACATATGGCGATATTCGCACGCGCCATATTTTTTTGCATAGCGCCGAACTTTGACCCATGACACATCCATCAGGTGGGACAGGACAGCCAATTGAGACGTTTCAGCACATGGACACACCCCCAACCCTATAACAGAACCCGATCTGGCAGCCATTTTACATTATGTGTTTTGCCAGTGTAGGGAAAGGTTGCATTTTGGAGCAGGGACAGTTAGGGACACCAAACGCTAGTTAATAGGGCCACAAAAGTCCTTTTAAGGACTGGTATAGGTGTGCTATCGATAGGTGTGATATAAAGGGGTGTGATATACTTATAATATACTTTCTAACATAGAAATAATATTATAGTGTATTTGTATTGAGCAGCAGTTGTGTGCGGTTCTGCTGCGATACCGCAGCTAGATAGAGGGACAAACGCTATTGGAGTAACTAATTGCAATGGGTGTGATTTACCTGTTGCCCCAAAATAAAACTGCTTGAGGGCTGCGATATACCTTCTTCCACAAAATCCTTATTGAGGGGTGCTATATACCTGTTTCCACCAAATCCTGATTGAGGGGTGCTATATACCTGTTTCTGCCAAATACTGATTGAGGGGTGCTATATACCATTTTCCGCCAAATACTTATTAAGGGGTGCTATATACCTGTTTCCGCCAAATACTGATTGAGGTGTGCCATATACCTTCTTCCACCAAATACTGATTGAGGGGTGCTATTGCTATATACCTTCTTCCACCAAATACTGATTGAGAGGTGCGATACACCTGCTTCCACAAAATACTGATTGAGGGGTGCCATATACCTGTTTCCGCCAAATACTGATTGAGGGGTGCTATATACCTGTTTCTGACAAATACTGATTGAGGGGTACTATATACCTGTTCCCGCCAAATACTGATTGAGGGGTGCCATATACCTTCTTCCACAAAATACTGATTGAGGGGTGCTATTGCTATATACCTTCTTCCACCAAATACTGATTGAGGGCTGCGATATACCTGCTTCCAAAAAATACTGATTGAGGGGTGCCATATACCTGTTTCCGCCAAATACTGATTGAGGGGTGCTATATACCTGTTTCCACCAAATACTGATTGAGGGGTGCCATATACCTTCTTCCACAAAATACTGATTGAGGGATGCTATTGCTATATACCTTCTTCCACCAAATACTGATTGAGGGCTGCAATACACCTGCTTTCACAAAATACTGATTGAGGGGTGCCATATTCCTATTTCAGCCAAATCCTGATTGAGGGGTGCTATATACCTGTTTCCGCCAAATAATGATTGAGGGGTGCCCTATACCTTCTTCCACTAAATACTGATTGGGGGGTGCTATTGCTATATACCTTCCACCAAATACTGATTGAGGGCTGCAATACACCTGCTTCCACAAAATACTTATTGAGGGGTGCCATATTCCTGTTTCTGCCAAATCCTGATTGAGGGGTGCTATATACCTGTTTCCGCCAAATAATGATTGAGGGGTGCCCTATACCTGCTTACACAAAATTCTAAATGAGGGGTGCTATATACCTGTTTATGCCAAATACTGATTGAGGGGTGCTATATACCAGTTTCCACCAAATACTGATTGAGGGGTGCTATATACCTTCTTCCACAAAATACTGATTGAGGGGTGCTATTGCTATATACCTTCTTCCATCAAATACTGATTGAGGGCTGCGATACACCTGCTTCCACAAAATATTGATTGAGGGGTGCCATATACCTGCTTCCGCCAAATACTGATTGAGGGGTGCTATATACCTGTTTCCACCAAATACTGATTGAGGGGTGCTATATACCTTCTTCCACAAAATCCTAACTGAGGGTTGCTATATACCTGTTTATGCCAAATACTGATTGAGGGGTGCTATATACCAGTTTCCACCAAATACGGATTGAGGAGTGTTATATACCTTCTTCCACAAAATAGTGATTGAGGGGTGCTATTGCTATATACCTTCTTCCACCATATACTGATTGAGGGGTGCTATATACCTGTTTCCACTAAATACTGATTGAGGGGTGCCATATACCTTCTTCCACAAAATACTGATTGAGGGGTGCTATTGTTATATACCTTCTTCCACGAAATACTAAATGATACACCTGCTTCCACAAAATACTGATTGAGGGGTACCATATATCTGATTCTGCCAAATACTGATTGAAGGGTGCTATATACCTGTTTTCTGCGGTCACAGGCCGATCAGTGGCTCACCCCGCTCAACTTGACACTTAAGGTAAAGTGGTGTGCGACAACGATGCCAATCTGCTAAACGTGCTAAAACAGGGCAAAATGACACACGTGCTGTGCATGGCACACGTCCTGAACTTAGTCGTGCAGCCAAATACCCCGGGGCCTAGGACATCTTGCGGCAGGCCAGGAAAATCTCTGGCCATTTTAGAAGATCTTACACGGCCATGGCTTGCCTTGCTGACGTTCAGCGGCGACACCACTTGCCCGTCAGACGTCTGATTTGTGACTGCCTGACGCGCTGGAACTCCACCTTGTATATGCTTGATAGGCTGCTCCAGCAGAAACGTGCCGTTAATGACTACCTGTACGAACTCTGCGGTAGGACAGGTTCTGGGGAGCTTGTATTTTTTCACTGCGCCAGTGGCTGCTCATGCAGACTTCTGCGGCCATTTGATTAGATCACCAAACTGGTCAGTTGCAGCCAGGGCGCCATCAGTGACATCGTACCTCATGTCTTCTTTCTGGAGCGTGCATTGTGTCGTGTCATTGATCAAGCCGTTGAGGAGCAGGAGATGGAAGATGAGGAAGTCGCAATGCTGAATGAATTCTCAGGGGGGCTACTCCATTTGAGACAAGTCAGCAGGAGTCTGAAGAGGAGTCAGTGGAGGATGGTGTCTGGGAGGAGGAGGAGGAGCAAGAAGAGCAGGCTCTAAACTTTTCGGGGATCCCTGGTGTTGTCTGCGGCTGGGGGGATGAGACTGAGGAGGACATTCTCCTGGGCAATGAGCAGGAGCCAGGATGCTCCACCGCTTCCAATTTAGTGCAAATGGGGGCCTTAATGCTCCAGTGTTTGAAGAGGAGCCCTCATATAAAAAGCATAAAGGTCAAGGACCTGTACTGGGTGGCAACATACTTAGACCCCCGATACAAACACAAAATGGTGGACATGTTACCAGCATCACAGAAGGCTGTCAGAATGCAGCATTTCCAGGCCTTGCGAGCGATGCTGCATTCTGCTGTTGCGGGCACTGACAGAGGAATTTCCACCCACAGCGAAACAGGTGCGGGTACCAATCTTTCCGCGCCTGCAAAAAGAGGCTGGTTTAAAGATGTCTTGGTCACTTTGGTTATGAGATTATTCTTGCAGCCAACCCATCGACAGCCGCTCTCCGGATCCAGCCTCAGGGAACGCCTAGACCGACAGGTGTCCGACTACATCGAGTTAACGGCTGATATGGACACTCTGAGAAGCGAGGAACACCTTTGCTGTCAGGTGAATTCCGATTGCCTAATTTTTGGGGCCTGTACTGGCCGACAGTTACATTTTTATCCTTAGCCACATAATCACACCACTGTCTCACTCCTCTGCCTCTCATTATGGTGGCGTATGAACTGCAGTCACCATAAGGACCTTCTAATGTCACAGTGTCATGTGACTGTGCCCCCCACCCTGTACTGTGCCCCCTTATACCCTGCATTGTTCCCTCTTACCACACCCTGTGCAGTGCCCCTAGTCACTCCCTGTACTGCGCCCTCTTATACCCTTTTATCCGGTCACTGTACAGAGGAGTTATCCGGTTAATGTATGGCGGTGGTATCCAATAACTGGATGGCCATAACTGTATCCCTTTCCCTGCCCATGCCATCCTTTATTAGACCTGGCATGAGCGGGAAAAATATGCAGATTGTGGTGCTAAGGACCTTTGCGCCACAATCTGTGTCAGAAATACGCCTAATATAGACGTATTTCTATATAATAAATGACCACCTAATTGTATTATTATTAAGGGGTAGGGCTAATATCTTTATATTATATAGATTCTAGTGTATTATACTGTGACCTGTATTTCCCAGTAGAAAATGATCCTTGGGAAACACAGTCCTCATCCCTGACCACCAGGACCAGGTAGCGCTCTGTCAGTACATGGCGGCCTCCCCTCTCCGCCACGCTGCTCCGCTGTGTACTGGTGCTTATTCTGACACTAGGGCTGGGTTCACATTCTATATTTTTGCCATCCATTTAATGTATACCAAAAACTTATGTATTAACAGATGCCTCAGACTGATGCCGTACAGTGGCGTCCGTTCACCATACAGTTCCATGGTAGAAAAAAATTTTTACGTTAACGTATGCATTTTTTAATAGACTCTGCAGTATACAAAAATGTGGAGTGCTGCACATTTCTATACATAATAGGAAATAAACATTTTCTAGGCTCCAGCAGGGCACATTTTTGAGAGTTTCCCTTTAAGATGCATAAAAATGGCCCCTGATTAAAATACATATTTTCTGTGGGAATTTTTTCCAATGATCCCCCTCTGGTATATCACTGTCCATATTGTGGGACTATTTGTGTACTTCTAGTAAGTGTTTGCTGGCTGCAAATATGACCTGAAGATTTTTCAGGTTCGCCTGCCATTAAAGTGAATGGGGCCCGCCGCAAACGTGCGTTCGCGAATCGTCCCGGACAATGTTCGTCCATCACTACTGGTTGGTATTTCCGCCGACTGTTGTTTCATGGTTGCATCAACTTGTGGGTTTTATCCTGACTACATTTACTATTATTAGGTGCAATGTAGTAGCATGACATTGTGATCCTAAACTGTGTATCCTTTGCCTCATGGAAGATCTATCTATCTATGTATGTAATAATTCCTAAAAACTAGGCAGCACTCCAACATCAAGTGAAAAAGGTGGTGACCCAATTTTTTCCCAGGCAACATTTCAGCCCACTCAATGAGGCCTTTGTCAAGCAAAGTAATAGTGTCACACGTGAGTATATATACCCATGATTCCAGTGGAAAATTAATCACGTTACAAACTAAGTGGATAATTGAACACATCATAGACACATCAAATGAGCAGATGATCACATGATGCATAAATTTGTTGCAAACAATAAAGATTACAAAGCTAGTGCATAAATATCATATAAAACCTTTCAAATCATAATTGTGATGAGTTCATGTTGTATAAGACACAAAATCAAAAAATTGATATGTGAACTTTTGCCTCAGTGCTAAAGTGCTAGTGCATAGTGCTTATGAAGGGTTAAAAAAAACTTTGTCAATTGACTTAAACTCAGCTGTACTATATTTTATATTCTTCAAAAATTAAAACCAGCTTACCATTGGTGGTTCAATGTGTCCGCGTGCAGCCAGCGTCCCCGTGTGCGCATTGCGCACGTGTGGAGCCCGACAGACCGCTCCACCCTCCCAGACGCGAGCGGCGCGCCTACTAACGCATGTACACGTGATCGGAGACGTGATGACGAAGATCACATCACCCGCATCGTAAGGAGGAGAGGAGCGGACCATGTGATCCAACACAGGCCAATCCACCACAGTGGCGTGTCTGATCTCCATAGTGACCAGACAAGTTTACTAACTCACTAAGAGAGAATAATACATGTGCTTAAACAGGGCATCAGTGGAATCCATCCAAATCTAGTCCACAATAAATAACCGGTCTATTAAGGACCCTGGATTGTAAATGCTACGTGCGTTATTGTGATAACATATGTGGCACCTCAAGTGTCGTGACGGCATCCCTCAAAGTGACATTGCGACACACATTTGTGCGGCGTGCCACTCAACTTGTCAGTGTCAGGCGGCCCGACGCTAGGTGACATACCACCCACTATCACAAAAATGAGACAAACTGCATAATAGGTTGACAAAAGAGGAGGAACTCCTTCCTAGCAACTGTTAAATTCAGCGTGTATTGGTGCAGCCTAGGACGAGGGCCACTGTAATGGACCCCTCGCCCCCTGCCTTTATGACAGCCGGAAAAGGGGCACAACTGTGTCCCATTCCGGATGGCAAATTTACACCAACACTGTGAAACATGGAACAGTCACCACAACAGCAGATGAATCAAAAGGATATCAAATAAAGAGATCATTAGTAACGAAAGATGAGACCACTGATGTCCTATAGTCTTTCAAACGAATACGATGAATAACAAGCACAATGGTAAGTGGGAACAGATAACCACTTCTGGCATTGCTGGACTGATAACACAAAGGACTTCCAATCTACAAAATATGTATACAAAAATAGAGAAAAAAATTAGTAGAAAATATATAACTGATACTATTACATAATCCTATAACCAGGCTGGACAAACAAAAAACCACCACAATTATGGGGTGGGCAGCACCTATCTATCAAAAAGATCCCATTTAAATTCTGTGTTCAGACCATCAGGTTTTAATGTGTGTAAGCGGTGTATCCATATCAATTCCCACCGTTTGAGTGCCAATTCTCTATTGCCACCTCTTTTGAGAGGGGGAATATGATCTATGATTCTAAATTTTTGATGTTTTTCTCTGTCCAACTTCAGCAAAGTGTTTGGACACAAGAAGATCTTTTCTTTTTTGACGAATAGTGTACCTGTGTTGGTTGAGACGCGTTTTTAGATCGAGAGTGGTCTCTCCTACATACAGGGGGCTGCTGGGACACTGAAGTAGATAAATAACAAAAGTACTATCACAAGTGAGATAATGACGGATCTCATACTGTGTGTTCAGAATAGGATGGACAAACTTGTCAACTTTTGTTTGTTACAATCAGTGAGTTTAGTGTATAGATCGGTGGTTAGTAAGTCTCCCTGAACCTTAACCATGGTGTCCAGGAACTGAACCTGCTCAGTAGAGTAAGTAAGAGTGAATTTAATATCAGGATCTACCTTGGTTAGAAAACTATGGAACTCCACCAGTTCACCTTCTGTACTATTCCAGATGACAAACACATCATCGATGTACCTCCACCACCCCAGCACATGGCTGAAGTGGTGGGAGACATACAGCCAGGTCCATAAATATTGGGACATCGACCTCAAACATTTTTGGCTCTATACACCACCACAATGGATTTGAAATGAAACAAACTAGATGTGCTTTAAATGCAGACTGTCAGCTTTAATTTGAGACTATTTACATCCAAATCAGGTGAACGGTGTAGGAATTACAACAATTTGCATATGTGCCTCCTACTTGTTAAGGGACTAAAAGTAATGGGACAATTGGCTTCCCAGCTGTTCTATGGCCAGGTATGTGTTATTCCCTCATTATCCCAATTACAATGAGCAGATTAAAGGTCCAGAGTTCATTTCAAGTGTGCTATTTGCATTTGGAATCTGTTGCTGTCAACTCTCAAGATGAGATCCAAAGAGCTGTCACTATCAGTGAAGAAAGCCATCATTAGGCTGAAAAAACAAAACAAACCCGTCAGAGACATAGCAAAAACATTAGGCGTGGCCAAAACAACTGTTTGGAACACCCTTCACAACAGTTGGCCAGATCAAGAACACTCTCCAGGAGGTAGGTGTATGTGTGTCAAAGTCAACAATCAAGAGAAGACTTCACCAGAGTGAATACAGAGGGTTCACCACAAGATGTAAACCATTGGTGAGCCTCAAAAACAGGAAGGCCAGATTAGAGTTTACCAAATGACACCTAAAAAAAGCCTTCACACTTCTGGAACAAGATCCTATGGACAGATGAGACCAAGATCAACTTGTACCAGAGTGATAGGAAGAGGAGAGTATAGAGAAGGAAAGGAACTGTTCATGGTCCTAAGCATACCACCTCATCAGTGAAGCCTGGTGGTGGTAGTGTCATGGCGTGGGCATGTATGGCTGCCAATGGAACTGGTTCTCTTGTATTTATTGATGATATGACTGCTGACAAAAGCAGCAGGTTGAATTCTGAAGTTTTTCAGGCAATATTATCTGCTCATTTTCAGACAAATGCTTTAGTACTCATTGGACGGCGCTTCACAGTGCAGATGGACAATGACCCAAAGCATACTGCAAAAGCAACCAAAGAGGTCTTTAAGGGAAAGAAGTGGAATGTTATGCAATGGCCAAGTCAATCACCAGACCTGAATCCAATTGAGTATGCATTTCACTTGCTGAAGACAAAACTGAAGGGAAAATGCCCCAAGAACAAGCAGGAACTGAAGACAGTTGCAGTAGAGGCCTGGCAGAGCATCACCAGGGATGAAACCCAGCGTCTGGTGATGTCTATGCGTTCCAGACTTCAGGCTGTAATTGACTGCAAAGGATTTGTAACCAAGTATTAAAAAATGAAAGTTTAATTTATGATTATTATTATTCTGTCCCATTACTTTTAGTCCCTTAACAAGTGGGAGGCCCATATGCAAACTGTTGTAATTCCTACACTGTTCACTTGATTTGGATGCAAATACCCTCAAATTAAAGCTGACAGTCTGCAGTTAAAGCACATTTTGTTCATTTCATTTCAAATCCATTGTGGTGGTGTATAGAGCCAAAAATTTTAGAATTGTGTCGATGTCCTAATATTTATGGACCTGACTGTAGATGTGCCCGGTCTCCAGGTCTGACATAAAGATATTCGCGTAAGTTGGCACCATATTCGAACCCATAGCGGTTCCCCGCAATTGCAAATAGTATCTATCTTTGAATGCAAAATAATTATACCTAAAGACTATACTAAGGAGATCAATAATGAATTCTTTACAACCCATAGTATAGTCCATTTGAGTCAGGCATCTTCGAACAGCCTCCACACCTCTATCATGATTGATAGAGGTGTAGAGGCTAATCACATCGAAGGATGCCAGTATGGTATTTGGAGTCACTAGGACATTAGAGATTTTGTGAAGAAAATCCCCTGTGTCACGTACAAAGGATCTAGAGGAGACAATAAAGTGGCGCAATACCTTATCTAAAAAGATAGCAACATTAGAAAAAACTGAATCCCTACCCGACACTATAGGTCTACCTGGAGGATTAGTTAGAGACTAGTGAATTTTAGGTAGTACATATATTAAAGGTGTTTTAGGAAGGTAAGTGTATAAAGATTAATCAATAATTCCAGCTGACCTGTCGGTATTCAAAGTGCTTATGATTACTCTTAACACATCAAACTTAGGGTCGTTATTAAGACGCCTATATACATCAGAGTCACCAAATTGTCTAAGGATCTCTGAAGTATACCACTCAGTGTCCATAACAACAACGGCTCCCCCTTTATCTGCCAGTTTGACAGTGAGGGCGCCGTTGTTGCACAGTTCATCAATAGCCTGTATCTCAGCAGCTGTCATATTAGGGTGCTCCAGATCACCATCTTGTAAAGCATGTTTCAATGTATCTCTGTATTCACAGCATTAATGGAAGTGTCAACTGCGGGACAATTCAATTGTGGAGTGAAATCACTGTTGGTCCGTAAACCAACTCAGCCAAGAGTGAGTTCACTCATCCATATACTAGTCTGATCCTTATGACTACTGAGATTTTTTGCATCTGCAAACCAAACCTTCAATTTGATATTACGAAAAAAGCGCTGTAATTCCAATTGGAACCAGTCCGTGCCCACAGTGGGACAGTATGACAAACCCTTAGATAGAAGTTTAATCTGTGCATTTGTAAGTGTGTAAGAGGACATATTTACCACAGATGATGTCTCTTTCTCACAGTCCGACTTATAGTGGCTCTCGTCCCAGGCTGCACCACTACACACTGAAGTTAACAGTTGCTAGGAAGGAGTTCCTTCTCTTTTGTCACCCTATTATGCAGTTTGTCTCATTTTTGTGATAGTGGGTGGTATGTCACCTAGCGTCGGGCCGCCCGACACTGATAAGTTGAGTGGCACGCTGCACAAATGTGTGTCGCGATGTCACCTTGAGGGATGCCGTCGCAACAACTTGAGGTGCCACCCATGTTATCACAATAACGCACGTAGCATTTACAATCCAGGGTCCTTAATAGACCGGTTATTTATGCACTAGCTTTGTAATCTTTATTGTTTGCAACAAATGCATGCATCATGTGATCATCTGCTCGATTGATGTGTGTATTATGTGTTCAATTAGCCACTTAGTTTGTAACGTGATTAATTTTCCACTGGAATCATGGGCATATATACTCATGTGTGACACTATTACTTTGCTTGACAAAGGCCTCATTGAGTGGGCTGAAATGTTGCCTGGGAATAAATTGGGTCACCACCTTTTTCACTTGATGTCGGGGTGCTGCCTCATTTTTTCGAATTATTGAACAGTGGAAGATTCGCCTACCTTCCCTGAGGAATTGCACCCTATCTACGTTTGTCTAACTGTGCTGCTGCTCTGTCTGTTTTTTTGTTGATATCTATCTATCTATCTATCTCTGACCATCTATCTATATCTATCTATCTTTATCTGTTTATCTGTCACAGAATACAGTATAAAAAAAATATTTGTAGATTCTGGTATCACACATTGGTTTGTGTGCGTTGTATGACTGATACATAAAGCATTTTATTCAACATTTCTTTTATTTTATAAACCATAAAGTATAAAGCATTGCTCCATTTTATGTTGATGATCTATAGGTCATATATGTGTGCAGCACAATGGGATTTACCACTAACAGGTGTATATACTTGGTAATGGACATTGTCATCAGCACTGAGGTGAGGTATAAAGAATGTACTTTGAAGTGGTTTTAAGGGTCAATGTAATTGATGGAACTGAAGGATTGGGTATTTGCCAAATAACTTTTGAACTACTCTAAGAACTTATATACTTATGGTCTGTCATCACTAAATTCCAAACTGTCTAGCTGAAGACTTTTGCTATTTTCGAATGCCATGTGTATTTGAGCTCACAATACTGTATATAGACAATACGATAATAAACATGAGTCTTCTTATAGTTTTAAAAGACCCCAAATTGTGTCATATATGAATTAATATAATAGGACCCATTTCACTCACATTTTCGTAGCATGTGGTTTAGCACACATGAGGTGGTCTCGGCCAGGCCTTTGTGCCTGGGGGGCCTAAAGACACATGTATCACATAAGAACCTACCCTAATATAAATGGAAGATACATATTCTGTATTGGAGCCAACGAGTTTCAAGTCATGCCTCTGCCTAGCCCCACTGTAGGGCCATATGTACAATGCAGGCAAGGCAGACATGTTTATAGGGCAGTATCACTTGGAGGAATGAATGGTTAGAAAAGGCGCACAGATGCTAAAAAGGGATACATGTACTCATAGCACCAGGGCAAACTAACCTGACAATAGTATCAATGGTTATATAGTTTAGCATAGACACAATCATTCCCTGCTTATCACATGGATTTCCTCCTTTGGCACACGCCAATTTCTTAAGCCAACATTTACTAATAATTTATGGGAGTGTCATCATGCCACCAATTGTAAGAAAGAGATACCCAAAAGATAATTTACTAACTGATATACGCCAGTTTTATGGTATATAGCTGTCACAGATCGTGGTGCAAAGGTTGTGCAGGGAAGGGGGACGGGCAAATCTATAGCTCCAAAATCCTAGAGAACATGGTTGGACAGAAAACCAATGTGGTGCGGTGGTTGCTTGGCATGTCCATTTATTAAATGTACAAAGGTATTTGGAAGCAACCCCACTGACAGGGAAGATAAGTAGAGATGAGCGAATAATTGAAAAGTTCGATTTTGCTGACTACCCAAAAATTTGCTTAGTGACAAATTACTTCGTCACGAAGCGCATTTTTTTGTAAGTAGCGGGTGCAATGACAGCGAGCTGCGATAGCGCTGCCCCATCATTGTACCCCTCAGATGCCGCGTTCATACATGATTATGGCATCTGAGTGTAAAAACAGTGTAAAATTAACAATAATAATTTTTTTTTATCAAACTTATCGCCTCCATTTGCTCGCGATGGGCCAGCCGCCGCCATCTTGCTTGAAGATCTGGAGCGAAATCTCGCGCGGCGCCAGATTACAGATTTCGGTCGAGATCTTCAATCAAGATGGAGGTTGGTGGCCTGTTGTGAGCAAATGGAGGAGGTAAGTATGAATTTTTTTGTTTTTTTACACTATTTCAGGTAAAATCGATTCGCTGACACGAAGCACGAGAAAATTCAGCTTCGAGGTAAATTGAATTTATCCTGAAATTCGGATCGAATTACATTTTGTGGGATTCGATTTGCTCATCTCTTAATATAAACTATTTCTGCATGTACTTGCCCTTGCCCACTAGACTATGTTGAGATAACCAAGAGGCAGGGATGGATTGGGAAATGTGCTATGGGTAAGAGAGGATTATACACTCGAAAGACCTAAGAGGTCATGTTTTTTTTACAGCTATGGTTGGTGCATATTAATGTGCAGCAATATAAGATTCATAATTTTATTACTGTACTGTTCATAGATTTTTTTAGGGTTCCCTCACATGCAGCAGATTTTGTTCAAGAAATGTTGGCATTGTGCTTCATATACTATGAAGAGGCCACCTCAAACAGTTGATATGCAGGGTGCTGAACATAAGAATGGCTCCTGGAGATAGGTCATCAATATGTAAGTCCCGGCAAACCCCTTTAAATTATTGGCAGGAAGAAAGTTAAGAGAATAACTATGAATGGCCAAAAGACGTGATGGAAGTTTTTAGAGTATTTTTTGCATGTACATTGTACATCCCATATCTTGGTGCCCCACTGTGTGTAGATTTTTTCATAGAGTGGGTCCTTATGAAAGATAAAAGAGTGGACAAGCAAAGGAAGACCCCCGCTGTTAGGTAGGAGGAGTGAAGAAAGAGTGCAGTGATAGAACTGGCTACCTGAATTATTGCCGTATCACCTACGGCCATCAGATGGATGGATATCAAAAGGTTAGACACCAGAAAATGCATCAGTGTCAATGACCCTCTAGCAAGCAGAAGTAACAGGCTTCAAATATTCCTTTGGCTATATTTCTGCAAAGAATTAATGTTGTATTGGGTTTAAACGTGTAGGTAATAAAATATATATTTCAACTAGGGGTTTTAAATTTGCAGTGTCACCCTTAGAAATCTGGATTTGATTTACATTTCTTTGAAGTCCCACACCGATGATAACTGGCAAAAACGTAATGAGTGAAATATTATCAACATATAAAATTAAAGTAATTTCTGTTGCATTGAGTCCCCGGTATTTCTTTTTTTAAATTAGTAGATTAGTTCTTCCTCATAAAAATATATTTTTAAAAAACAATCCAGCAATATAAATGTGATACTGTTCAGAAGGAATGAGACAGGCCTCACTGCTGAAATGTACACATAATCCCGGATCAGCGAGATAATCCATTCGGAGCAAAATACTAATAATCAACGGCTCCACTTCTCTACCTTTCATCATCTCCTTTGAAGTTTTGTGCACAAACAAAATAGAAATATTGAGTACTTAAAGGGGTTTCCTACAATACAAACATCCTCTATCCATACAAAAGGAGCGCCAGGTTGGCATGCATGCCACAACTTTATTCTCTAGCTATGGGACTGCCAGAGGTAGCAGAATACAGCTAGGGGCTGGCATAGGCTTGAGCTAATTTCCAGTTTCTGGCATGTTATAGTAAATCCGGTGGACCCCAGGAGACTCTGCCACCTTCTGCCAAGCCCTGCAATTATTCTTGCTACTAGTCACAAATTATGGTGCCAATATGGCTTGTGTGTGATGTCACAAAATTGGCATTGAATGATTAATAAATTTCGCCCTATATTTTCAGGAACCCTGCAGGTTAGGAGCCCATTGCCAACTTAAAGGTGTTGTGTCACAAAACATATTCTACATTTTTCAAACCAGCACCTGGATCTGAATACTTTTATATTTGCATGCAATTAAAAATTTTGTATAGCTAGTGTGCTATTCAATAAAATGTATCTGTATAGCGCCACCTGCTGCTTGTTCTTTTCCTTATTTTTTGTCCTTCTCACTGAGATGGTCAAACGTGCTCAGTTTAAATCTGCAGTTGCCACCAGCCATACTGTATGTTCTGTTACAGGGAGAGAGCTGCAGCAGAAATGACAGAGAGTGCACTGATACTGTAAGTGATATAACTGAGGAGTAAGGCCCTGGCACAGCTGTGCTTAGATATCTCATATTACTATGTGCTATTACAATGTCCTATTAGTAAAGCAAAATTCTCTGACATTCAAGGTGCATTACAGACCCATCTGACAGTGCAGCAGAGCCGTCCATCATGTCCATCTTATGATACTACAATCCTAACTGTAGTAAATTCTTAAACTTTACTATAAATGGAGCTGTTACATTTAACTGCATTTTTCATAGAACAACCTAAAATGAATCAGGAAATTTGTTGAGCACTTCAAAGAATTGAATGCTAAATCTCGCTTCCCTGTAATATAAGGGTACTCAGAGTTGCTTCTGCTGATTAAATATTGAAGCAGCATTTTTACAGGTTAGAGCGGCTTTGATTGGAAACCCACTTTTCTTATTTGAATTTATCTAGTACTAATACACTATGCACTATGCATTTCTTCATAACCTTTGTAACATCAGTTTTAGCTAATGTGCAAAGGAAGGTTGATGACATGACACAGCAAGAAAGAGATGCAGGAGCATTGACTTGTGTTGATTTTATTGTTGCGCATTTTATTCTATTTAAATGTGAGTATAATAAACCATATTTATGAATTTTAAAATACGGATTTTCACTATAGGAGCAATATCGAATCATCTGTAGGATGCACAACGAGAACAACTGTGCAGAGGACCTACTGGTCGGCCTTCTTTTGAGGCGCATATTCTACCTATACGCTTGTGAGTATAACATTGAGAGGAGGAACGGCTGGTTGTTGCAGTGCTTCACTATGTGCGTGTCTTCTTTATAATCTCACAGGATGTTAATTGAAAGAAACGCATAACGAAGCTAGTGTGTGCTTGCTGAAAGTTGGTGGAAGACGCACATCTGTCCTATTGGTTTGGAGTTTTGCGCGGCCCCTTAGAAAAATGTCTCTGTCCAAATTTACATGGACCTAACTGTGTATATATATATATATGTGTGTGTGTCTGTATATATATATATATATATATATACACACACACACATATATATATATATATATATATATATATATATACACAGTTAGGTCCATGTATATTTGGACAGAGACATTTTTCTAATTTTTGTTCTGTACATTATCACAAAGGATTTTGAACAAAACTATTCAGATGCAGTTGAAGTTTAGACTTTCAGCTTTAAAGGGAACCTGTCAAAAAAACTTTATGCTGACCTCACTGAGGGCAGCATAAAATAGTGACAGAAATGCTGATTTCAGCGGTGTGTCACTGATGAGCTAAAAGTAAGTGGTTGCCGAGAACCAGCATCACAATCATTGCAGCCCAGGCCTTGAAAAGAGTCAAATCTACCTAAGAAGAGTCATGGTTATTCCTAATCTCCTGCACTCTCACCCATCTGCTGATGATTGGCAGTTCTCTCCTAGAGAGAAAGAGAGAAAATTAGGTAGAAGACTGTCAGTCATCAGCAGGTGGGCAGGGAGAGCAGGAATTCATGAATAACCAGGACTCTTCTCAGGTGGCCGTGACTCTTTTCCAGGCCCAGTCTGCAATGATTGTGATGTTGGTTCTCGGCAAACACTTACTTTTAACTTATAAATGACAGACTGCTGAAATCAACTCACCTGTCTCTACTTTATACTGCCGTTAGTATGGACAGCATAAAGATGATGACAGGTTCTCTTTAATTCAGTAGGTTGAACAAAATGATTGCATAAAAATGTGAGGAACTAAAGCATTTTTTAAACACAATCCCTTCATTTCAGGGGTTCAAAAGTAATTGAACAAATTAAATAATTGCAAATAAAATGTTTAAATAAAGTTTTCTGATACTTGATTGAAACCCCTTTTTTGTTGGCAATGACTGAAGTCTTGAACTCGTGGACATCACCAGATGCTGTATTTCCTCCTTTTTAATGCTCTGCCAGGCCTTTACAGCAGTGGTTTTCAGTTGCTGTTTGTTTGTGGGCCTTTCTGTCTGAAGTTTAGTCTTTAACAAGTGAAATGCATGCTCTATTGGGTTCAGATCAGGTGACTGACTTGGCCATTCAAGAATATTCCACTTCTTTGCTTTAATAAACTCCTGGGATGCTTTGGCTTTATGTTTTGGGTCATTGTCCATCTGTATTATGAAACACAGACCAATCAGTTTGGCTGCATTTGGCTGGATTTGAGCACACAGTTTGTCTCTGAAAACCCCAGAATTTATCCGGCTGCTTTTGTCCTGTGTCACATTATTAATAAACACTAGGGACCCAGTGCCACTGGCAGCCATGCATGCCCAAGCCATCAGACTGCCTCCGCCGTGTTTTACAGATGATGTGGTATGCTTCGGATCATGAGCTGTACCATGCCTTCGCCATACTTTTTTCTTTCCATCATTCTGGTAGAGGTTGATTTTGGTTTCATCTGTTCTAAGAATGTTCTTCCAGAAGTGTGCTGGTTTTTTAAGAGATTTTTTAGCAAAGTCCAATCCAGCCTTCTTATTCTTAAAGCTTGTGAGTGGCTTGCACCGTGCAGTGAACCCTCTGTATTTACTTTCATGTAGTCTTCTCTTTATGGTAGATTTGGATATTGATACGCCTATATCCTGGAGAGTGTTGTTCACTTGGTTGGCTGTTGTGAAGGGGTTTCTCTTCACCATGGTAATTATTCTGTGATCATCCACCACTGTTGTCTTCCGTGGGTGTCCAGGTCTTTTTGCATTGTTGAGGTCACCAGTGCTTTCTTTCTTTCTCAGAATGTACCAAACTGTAGATTTTGCCACTCCTAATAGAGTAGCAAAGTCTCGGATGGGATTTTTCTGTTTTCGTAGATAAAGGATGGCTTGTTTCACCTGCATGGAGAGATCCTTTGACCGCATGTTTACTTCTCAGCAAAATCTTCAAAATGCAAGCACCACACCTCAAATCAACTCCAGGCCTTTCATGTGCTTCATTGAGAATGAAATAATGAAGGAATTGCCCACACCTGCCCATGAAACAGCCTTTGAGTTAATTGCCCAATTACTTTTGGTCCCTAAAAAAAAAAAGGGTGCCACGTGTAAAGGAGCTGAAACTCCTAAACCCCTCATCCAATTTGAATGTGGATACCCTCAAATGAAAGCCAAAAGGCTGGACGTTATGTCCATGCTCATTATATAACTATAACTTGAATATGTTTTAGTAAACAAGTAATAAAACAAAATTTGTGTCAGTGTCCAAATATATATGGACCTAACTGTATATATGTATCTCAATCACTGTATAGCGCATTCACCGAATGCGCTCCTGCGAGGCTTCAGGGCCAGGTGTGAATATGTTTTCATTGCCTGGCCTGTTACTCAAAGTAGGGGGCACGACATAGCAGACAGGGAGCAGAGCCCCTGAGTGCAACGAGGTGCAATGGCACCTCCCTCATTACTACTGTAATTTTCATTCCACAATAAGTATTTTTGTCTGGATTGCCGGCAATTATGGAGATGCCACAGATATCATGAGACTACTGACAAGTGTTAATCTATAACGGCCAACCATTTGAGCTACTGGTATGTGGTGACAAATGCCCTTTAAAAGATAACATACTAGTCCTACAATCACCACTAGAGGGAGCATAACAGCTAATTCGTTTACTGTCTTATCATTAAATTCAATGTATACCAGTATGCAGTTAGCTCTTAAGCTCCCTCTAATGGCAGCTGCTGGTAGCCTCTATGTTATATTTTAGATTGATATCTATGCAGGGAATATATATAAAAGATAGATGTGAATCACTAAAGACGTATGAAAAATTGAAACAGTACAGGATTTGGAATCTATTTACAGTACGTTAAAAAAGTCTCTGATTATAATGCTGGAATATAAGTAAATACAAAAATAAATAGTTCCTAATTGCTTTTAATCACTGTGGCCTCTCACAATATAAGTTTACAACATTTAAATTTTCCAGTAATCTTTCAGGGAAGTACTTTCACTATTGAAAATGTGGGAAATCTGGTCTCTATAAGATATGCTTTACAAATAAAAAGGCTATCAAGAAATATAGCCAGCCTTAAAATCCATTAACAGAGTAAATTGGTTTAATCCAGTAAGGGAGACTGGCACTCTTTAGGAATAAAGTTATTTCAAGTTGAATAGGTAGAGCTATTCAGCAATATAACTCATATACAATTTCTATGATAGAAGCCTTAAATATAAAAGTTCTGCTGTGCCTGGCAAAACTAATAGTCTATAACATTTTTCCCTGATGTTTAATATCAAATATGAGATAATGAAGATCTTTTCAGTTCATTGCAAAGTGTAGGTATCTTATAACATGATATACCGGTAATATTTATTTATTATTTTTTATTCTTTAGTATATTTAAAAAAACATAGCTGTGCTGGTGGTGTATGTGTGCCACATCTGTATTATAACTGGCACATGACAGATAGGTGCCCTGCTGTACGTTTGCTGTGGCCAAAGAGCCTAATGTTAAGTTACCCGTACACCTTCCATAGATGTTGGCCGAATAAGCGCTCATACACATATATGCTCCCCCATACACATACATGATTTGTTCAGCCGAGCATGCATATGTTTTCAGTGATAAGAGAGGGAAAAGCCGCTGCCAGACATTTCTGGCAGCTTCTTATCTCCTTTCAGAACAAAAATATCAGGCATTGAAATTCACTCACTTGCCTGATCCTTCTTTTCCACCAATATCACCTGCCGGGGGTCCCCATACATCTCAGATAGTTGGCAAAAATCAGCAGGTTCAGCCGATGATAGCTTAATGTGTGTGAGGGCCTTTACACTTTTGTATATAAATATACCGAAGCAGTCGATGGTGATAATCGAATCCACACAATTGCATATCCAGTTACCGTATTTTTCGCCCTATAAGACACACCTGCCCATAAGACGCACCTAGGTTTTTGAGGAGGAAAATAAGAAAAAAAATATTTTGAACCAAAAGGTTTGCTTTTGGTGGGTTTTAAACTAATGGTGGTCTGAGGAAGACACTATTATGGGGGATCTATGGATGACACTGTTATGGAGGAGATCTGTGGATGACGCACTGTTATGAAGGATCTGTGGATGACACTGTTATGAGGATCTGTTGATACGCACTTATGGGGATCTGTGTATGGCACTGTTATGGGGATCTGTGGATGGCACTGTTATGGGGGATCTGTGGATGACACTTTTATGGGCGGGATCTGTGGATGACGCATATATAGCATAAGATGCTATATATGTGTCATCCACAGATCCCCCCCCCATAACAGTGTCCCAGTGTAAATAGTAAATGACCCCCAAAACAGGGGCTGGGGCCAGCAACTGATATTGGAATGGCAGCAGGGCCTGGTGCGGTCATTGTATTCTATTACACCGGGCCCCGCTCGCTGTAGTATTCATATCTAACGGGGCAGGGGCGCTTTGTTAAACTATAGCAATTTTTTGCAGCGGTAGAGAAATCAACTATAGTACCGTACTTACTTGAAATTCCCATAGCAGGGAATTAACAAAGTGCCCATGCCTACATGTTAGATATGAATACTACAGTGAGCGGGGCACGGTGTAATACAGTGACTGCACCAGGCCCCGCTGCCATTCCAATATCAGTTGGCGGCCCCCAGCTCCTCCTCCCTCTCCGCTGATACATCACGGCCGGAGATGTATCAGTGTTAAATGGCAGCATTCTCCCCATAAGACGCACTGCCATTTCCCCCCCATTTTTTGGGCGGAAAAGTGTGTCTTATAGGGTGAAAAATATGGTATACGCCGGGCTCTTTCAGTATGGCCCAAGAGTTGAGAAACCCCCCACCGAAATCAACAGTTTCAGCTGACATTCATGTAATATAATGTGTATGGCGAGCTTAAAGGGAGTCTGTCACTCCCCAAATTCATTTCAAAGTAAACATACTGCCATGTAGAGTGGGTGCTCGAAAACATAACCAAAATTTTGTGAAAATCTAATCATGAGAAATGCCTCTTTTTATTTGTAAGCAAATAAGGTTTTCAGTCAGTACCTTAATTTTCAGAGACGCTTGTAATAACGCAAAGGAAGCTAAGTGCACTGAATGGAGTGACCCCTCCCACTATGCACTGAAAACTTTATTTGCAAATGTTTTAAAAGTAGTATATCTCAGGATTAAAGGACCAGATTTTCACAAGAAAAGGTATTGTCATGGTTCGAGGGACCTACTCTACATGGCGGTATGCTTATTTTGAAACTGATTTTAGAGCTGACAGACTCCCTTTAAAGCTTAAAATTTTATACTTTTATCTTCCTGATAGGAAATTGATCCTGGATGCCAGAAACACAACTGCTAGAGGAGTGGTGTCTGTAAATCACAGCTACCACGTGCCTTTTCCACCATCTACCTCTCGAAGAAAGGGGTTATAGACAGATAATAATGTACATACAGTTTTGAGTAATTTAGTTATAATCTACAGCCTATTTCGCCCTATCTTTTTGTTTTTCCAGCCACCACTAGAAGTATCTGGGAGCATCTTTCTCCTCACTCCCCATTGAATACACATACACAGCTGAGCCAAACGTGTATGGGGGAGCCAGAAAGGAGTTGGAAGAGAAAGCTATTGAATGTGTACTGCCACCCTAACTGCCAAACTATAGCACTGCTTTTCTTATGTTCACTGAAACACTATAGGGGAAAAGTATCACACCCTGCACTTCAGAATTCTGGCTTTGCAACTTTTTGAGCTTGCATGAATATTTTTACCATTTTTTTTTTTTTTTTTTTACCGCTCAGTCCAGTTTTGAAACGTGTATGGGAAATTGGTGTGGTTAATTCGTATTATAGATTTATTTACAGATTTATGAACTGTAACTTAAAAAAAAAAAATACAAAAAGAGGCAATGACCCACATCTGGTGGACTTGCCCAGCGATTCAGACAGTCTTAAGACTGGTTTTCGATATTTATTCCCAAGTAACATGCTCCAGTCTAGTTTCTTCACCACAAATAGTACTCCCATCTCTCCTGCCGGGCTCCATTTCTGCTTGAAAGAAGGGGCTTCTATGTCATTTTATTTCACCAGCCCAGATGGTGTTACCTAAGTTCTGGAGGTCCACAGAGGCTCCTTCACTGGCCTATAGAAGTTAGCCATATCCATCGCATGGAGTCTCTCATGGCAGAAGTCCATAATAGAATGGAAGTAGAATGGCAGTGGCTCCCATGGACCAATCCTCATATTCTGGATTGGTCGAGATGAAATAAGAGGTTGTATTGGTCAGAACTGCATTACTCAGAACCTTATGTACCCCCCTGCATTTTTTATTTTCTCCATTTTTTCTTCTTTTGTTTTTGCTTCTTTTCCTCTCCTAATGCTTCTATGTCTCACTTCAGCATCATTGCTGTGGTCCAGAGAGGTCCTATATATTGTTTGATCAGACAGCTGACTATGGATTTAGACTGACTGGCTTAGTTTTTGGCGTTCCATTTATCATTTGTTACCACATTACTGTACCTATCATTTTGTTGCAGGCTTTATAATGTTTTTTTTTTGCTTACTTTTGGATGCTTATTCTTTGGTCTGTATACTTCATAGTAATAAAATTAATACTTTTCAAAAAAAGACACACATTTACTCCATTAGGTGGGGTGCTAAAACAGCAACATTTAAAAACAAAAGTGTCCTGTTTAAAGATGCACCAAATTTATCAAACAAAGCGAGTTATTTGAGAAAATTGAACTCAATGACGCCAATGCAGACTGAATGAAAACTGACTTAAAAACTGACTTCAAAAATTACCATCATGATAAATTTCCTCTATAGGGGGCAATTCATCATTGGGGAATGTTTCATTTATTCTGCATTGCAATAATTTCTGACATATTTATTAAATGTCTCACATTGTTTGGGTAAATGTAGCACATCTTTAAACACGACACTTTTGTCTTGAGGGGATGTTACTCCAGTTTTTGTACAGCTAATGGACTGAGTTTGTGACTTTTTAGTGACTTTAAAAAAAAAGTCACAGTTGATAAATCTGAAGTCAAACTCATTACCATGTCATGGTCATGGACATAGTTAACCATGTCGACTTTCTCACCTACTTTTCAAAACTGGAGTAAAAAAACAAGACGTTGCAAAAGTTTTCTGCAAGTAAGCTCAAAAAGAGAAGAATAGCCCTCATTTTTTTGCCACTTTTTGAGGCCAGAATTCTGGAGTGCAGGGCGTAATAAATTTCTCCTTATGAATACAATTACCAACGCTAAACTAGTATTTGTGATTTTCTACAGTACCTTGTCATCCGTATGTTTAATGCTGAATGAATTGTGTCTAGTTTAAGCAAAACAAACAAAAAAAAAACTTTTGCAAAACAGAATATTCTATAGCGCTTATGGTGGCAAGTCATTGCTTTATATGAAAAAGGAAGAGAGCCGACTCTACAAGAGTCCCAGAGACAGATTTGAACCTTTTTCTGAGGGTCACATCAAAGAGACAGCAACAAGAAATCCATCAAAGCAACAGGATGAGAGGACACTTGCTGCTCAGCTGTCTCTTTCTGTCGCTGGCTGAACAACAGCCAAAACCGTTGACCAGGCATCTGTTAATGCAGGTTCCATCACAAAGCACAAGGTGCCCCATCTGTACTGCCGCAGAATACTAAGGAGGAAGGCACATATGTAGTGTGTTAGAAACTGCATACGCCATTAGGTTAGAATATCGTCACTTTTTAAACTTTTTTTTTAAATTATGAAATAAATAGCATGTACATGTGACAATTACAGGGATGTATAAAGCATGTCCATTATCTGCTCGTAGGCAGGGCCGTCTTTTCGAATGGGCACGCTGGGCAGTTGCCCGGGGGCCCCACTTGCCTGGGGGCCCGCCTGCCCAGTGAACCCACCAGCCAACTTCCCAACCGTCATTTAGCAGCGTTGCCGCCAGGGACGTCTTTACCAAGGGGCAAAAGGGGCAGCTGCCCTGGGCCCAGTTGCTCCTGGGGGGGCCCAAGGCAGCTGCCTCTTGAGCCCTGCTAGCTACTGCCCCGGGTGTCAGGCTGTCGGCTACACAGGCATCATGATCGTACTGTGTTAATGATCTTAATTCTAGGACCTTAATGAGTTTTGATCTAGGACCTTAATGACATCATTACCATGTGACCAGTAACCTAGCAATTACTGGTCACATGGCTATGAAGTCATCACAGGTCCTATCAGGAGTGTTGCAGAAGTTAACTGTGGAGCTTTTCTGTGTAAAGATTACATCAGAAAAAGGTGACATGGGGTTGTTATTTTAATATACTGTAAACTACTGTATAGTGGGGTGCTGTGTACTGTGTGGGGGGCTGTATACTGTGTGGGGGGCTGTATACTGTGTGGGGGGCTGTATACTGTGTGGGGGGCTGTATACTGTGTGGGGGGCTGTATACTGTGTGGGGGCCTGTATACTGTGTGGTGGGCTGTATATTGTGTGGTGGGCTATATATTGTGTAATGGGCTGTATATTGTGTGGTGGGCTGTATACTGTGTGTGGGGGGGGGGGGGGTGGCCTGTATACTGTGTGGTGGGCTGTATAGTGTGGGGGGCCTGTATAGTGTGGGGGGCCTGTATAGTGTGGGGGGGGGCTGTATAGTGGGGGGAGTGCTATACTGCTGTACTGTATAGTGTGGGGGGCTGTATACTGTGGGTGCGGTATAGTGTAGAGTGCTGTACTGTATAGTGTGGGGGGCTGTATCGTGTATAGTTTGGGGTGCTGTATACAGTGAGGTGCTGTATAGTGTGGGGGTCTATACTGCTCTACTATATACTGTGGGGTACTGTATAGTGTGGGGTGCTAAACTGCATACTGTGTGGTGCTGTATACTATAGGGTGCTATACTGCATACTGTGTGGTGCTGTATACTATAGGGTGCTATACTGCATACTGTGTGGTGCTGTATACTATAGGGTGCTAAACTGCATACTGTGTGGTGCTGTATACTATAGGGTGCTATACTGCATACTGTGTGGTGCTGTATACTATAGGGTGCTATACTGCATACTGTGTGGTGCTGTATACTATAGGGTGCTATACTGCATACTGTGTGGTGCTGTATACTATAGGGTGCTATACTGCATACTGTGTGGTGCTGTATACTATAGGGTGCTATACTGCATACTGTGTGGTGCTGTATACTATAGGGTGCTATACTGCATACTGTGTGGTGCTGTATACTATAGGGTGCTATACTGCATACTGTGTGGTGCTGTATACTATAGGGTGCTATACTGCATACTGTGTGGTGCTGTATACTATAGGGTGCTATACTGCATACTGTGTGGTGCTGTATACTATAGGGTGCTATACTGCATACTGTGTGGTGCTGTATACTATAGGGTGCTATACTGCATACTGTGTGGTGCTGTATACTATAGGGTGCTATACTGCATACTGTGTGGTGCTGTATACTATAGGGTGCTATACTGCATACTGTGTGGTGCTGTATACTATAGGGTGCTATACTGCATACTGTGTGGTGCTGTATACTATAGGGTGCTATACTGCATACTGTGTGGTGCTGTATACTATAGGGTGCTATACTGCATACTGTGTGGTGCTGTATACTATAGGGTGCTATACTGCATACTGTGTGGTGCTGTATACTATAGGGTGCTATACTGCATACTGTGTGGTGCTGTATACTATAGGGTGCTATACTGCATACTGTGTGGTGCTGTATACTATAGGGTGCTATACTGCATACTGTGTGGTGCTGTATACTATAGGGTGCTATACTGCATACTGTGTGGTGCTGTATACTATAGGGTGCTATACTGCATACTGTGTGGTGCTGTATACTATAGGGTGCTATACTGCATACTGTGTGGTGCTGTATACTATAGGGTGTATACTATTCTAGTGCGTGATTGTGTAGACAGGGCCCCAGTGCACTGTATTGCCCGGGGGCCTATAATGCTCTTAAGATGGCACTGCTCGTAGTTCAGGCAGTGAGAATACTTGGATGTCTTGTGTTAAATGGCCAGTCTTGCCACCAATACTGCTAATGATACTATGAGAGGCTAATATGCCAATTCAAGTGTCAAGGTCAGCTGCATCCTTCAACGTACAGCTATTTTCCTGTAATTTAAAGGTTAACATTTCTTAATAAATCTGAACTTTACAGAGAAATTTCCTCCAGCTGTCTAAGTCATGCTGCTCTGAAAGTGACAAGAGTGACCTTCAGTGAAAGGCAGTATTTTATTTATTGCGATTTTCATTTTCCAGAGGTTTGCAGCTCATGTGATGGAAAAGTATAGACTGCAGTGCAACGCTTATTCTTAAAAATATAATAATAATAAAAAATAATACAAAATAATACTAAGAAATTGAGTGGTCAGATGTCTACAGTTGCTTCTTTTAGAATAATAAGGTCACGCTGATAAAAAGATAATGATGACATCCTCAGGATAGGTCATCAGCAGGGATGAGCGAATCGCCTTCGGATGAAACATCCAAAGTCGATTTGCATAAAACTTTGTTCCAATACTGTATAGAGCAGGAGCTCTGTACAGAATTAGAATGTATTGGCTCCGATGAGCCCAAGTTATTACTTTGCGAAATCTCGCGAGACTTCGCGTAATAACTTCATAAATTAATTTGTACTGTAAAAAACGTTTCCCGAACTCGGGTTGGGTACCACTTGGAACCAAACCTGAGTTCGGGAAATGTTTTTTTTTTACAGTAGAAATCAATTTATGAAGTTATTACGCAAAGTCTTCGGCTCAT
Source organism: Bufo bufo (assembly GCF_905171765.1). NCBI lineage: Eukaryota > Metazoa > Chordata > Amphibia > Anura > Bufonidae > Bufo > Bufo bufo. The sequence continues at coordinate 231,118,814 of NC_053392.1, read as the reverse complement.
CGGAGTCAATACATTCTAATACTGTACTGTAGTGCTCGCTCCATACAGTATGGGAACAAACTTTTGTGCGAATCGACTTCGGGAAGTCGATTCGCTCATCCCTAGTCATCAGCATCACATCAACGGGGATCAATGTGATGATGTGAGCGATCCAGGCTGTGAGCGATCGGGCAGCTTTCCCAGCACAGTGCCATACATTGTATAGTGACAGTGCTTAGTATTGCAGCTCAGCCACATTGACTTGAATGGGGCTGTGGTGCAACTAGGCCACATGAACGATGTACAGTGAGGTAGCGGCGCTCAAAGCCTCTTCTAACAGCTGATCGGAGAGGGTCCCGGGTGTCGCACCCTGCAGATCTGATACTGATAACCTGTCTTGTGGATAAGTCATAAATATCTTTTCCTGCATAATCCCTTTAAGCTGCTTAGCACCATAGCCATGCAGTCATTACTTAAAACAACCTCACCCTTAATGATCGTGAAGAATGCTGATGAAGCACTCTGCACAATCATAGAGAGAACTATGCCGCCATACCATAGCTGCATAGTCGTTCTTTCCCTCCCTGCACTCATGTCTAAGAGGAAGAAATAATAAATTTTTTAATAAAGTAGCAATGACAAATCGATAATTCAAATTTCTACATTTGACCTAGTTTTTTTGACCTAGAGCAATTAGGACTGGCACCAGGGGGGATCAACTTGGTAGGTGTCTATGGTCACCATCTCCAAAGGGGCTCCTCTGGTACTTTTTACTTTAAAGGGAACCTGTCACCAGTTTTATGGTGTCCTAACTAAGGGCAACATAAATAAGTGACTGATTCTCCTAGCACAATGCTGGGTCACTTTCTTTAATTGACCCAGTCAATCTGCCAACATCTTGTATTGAAAAGCTCCAGCTGATAATAATGAGTCATGAATATTCATGAGCTCCTGACTCTCCCTGCCCACCTGCTGCTGAATGACAGTTTGTTTCCATATGAACCAGCAGCAGGTGGGCAGGGGAGTGGCTATAGCGCTGAATTAAATATACGCTGGACTCAATGACATCACGCTGGACTCAAATCAGCTCATTAGCATGCGGCATGCGGCATCTTTGTGTGTATATTATGAGGTAACCATCTGTCACACCAGTAAGTGAATACATCTAAGGCACTTTTTAGTAGTTAATGATTGTATATAATTAGTTAGATTATAATCAAATATCCACATGACAGGTTCCCTTTAAAGGAGCTGTCTCACATTTTGATATTGGAATACGTAATTAAGACCTGACCGGTGGAAGTCTGACTCGTGGCCCACCCAGTGAGTGCCACAGGCTCTTTCTAGGCCATGTGACATCACGTACATTGGTCATATGACTTAAGCGCAGCACAGTCCCATTCAAGTGAATGGGCCTGACCTGAAATACCAAGCACAGCCGCTATACAATTTACGATGCTTTGCTTGGTAAACTGCGAGGAGACTGCAGTGCTCACCAGAGTTTTGTGGCCTCTTCAAACAGCTGATCACATGATTGATCCCAGAAGTCAGATCCCCCAACCCCCAGTCAGATATTAATGACCTATCCTCAAGACAGGACATCAATCTCAAGATGTTGGACAACCCCAGCTCCCTTTCAATGATTTGGCAGCATGCTGTGACTGCCCTCTGGCCAATCATAGAGAAAACTGTGCAGCTTTACCACAACTGCACAGTTGTCCCTCTCCTCACTGCACTCATCTCTGTGATCAGTACAGGGAGGAAACAGGTAACTTACCCACCAGCATTGTGATTTGCAAAGGTTGCACCCAACCGTGGGTAAACCCTGCAGCATATATTGGAATGCTATGGAATGAGAATTCTGATTTACGCCATCTGGGGACATACTCTAACTACAATAACTGATCCATTAACTCCAACTTGCTGATGGTTTCCAGGTATCAATAGCCAACAGATGGTAAGCATGCCGGTCTATACAAGAGTATGGAGATTCAGCATAGCTCTGTTGCTCGTTCATGTTCTGAGCTTACAAAGATTGTTCATTAGTGAATCTGAAGGACTCCCTTATGAATAACTAACAACATTGTCTTCACAGAAGATCCCCTTGCAGTTGCATGCCCTCGTGCACCACTTCCCAAGACTGTTACCACCAGAATGATAATACAATAGAAAACTGGTTTTATTTCTATAGAAATGAGCATGTACTATTATTATTATTATTATTATCTTCATAACGAAAGCATTCATATTTGGAAGGCAGGGATTCTGTACAGCAATTAGTCAGTATCATTAGTTATGTAATAATTTAACGATGCATGAGACTTTGTTAATAAAAAGTAAGATTTGCATAGACAACAATTCAGTCAGCACTTATTTATTAATTACATCCTAATTAAGTCTTCATATACAAATCACTGTATACATCAATACCTTTTTAGTGTACACTGGACAGACATCCATCATGTTTATCATCCATTCTTTAAAGCCTTAATGTCCCAAATGTACACAAATTTCCGTTCTCAAAGGTCATGGATTCAGCTATACCAATTAATTACGCAACCCTGTTTGTACGCAATATGCAAATCTGATTCTGCTGAAGAGCAGGGTTCATTTAATATGTAAATTATTAGACAGTCTTTTTCTCATCAACTCCGCAGGATGCCAGTCTCTCTGTATCTCTGGGCAGTGGTTCATCAGTTTTTTTTTTCTTCCTTGAATCTCCAGTACATGCTGCAGGCTCATTCTTGCAGGTCATGTAGTTGTCTTCTGGGTTTTATAAAATAGGTATACTACACTGCCATCTAGTGGACATATAAGATATTGCTTCCAAACTGAATATAATGTAGAAAAGCCTTCCATATCAGGCCGACCATGAGGTCATATATCCAAAACTTTAAAGATTGTGCTGAAATATTTTTTACATTTCTGGCTAATTCTAGGGGAGCTTAAATTTACAATGTGTACTGGCTGCTTCATGATATCCTAAGATAAATGTTGCAAGATGATCAGCTTTGAAAAATAAGCCTCATATGTTTCGCACCATGCCTGACAGAGTGACTAGTTTTTTTCAAAGCTAGTCATCTCATGCCATTTATTCTGGGATACCTCCAAATAAGGGAAAAAGTAAGGGAGGACTTATTTGTATATTAAAAGCAGTGACCCGACAAAGCAAGCCATAAAATATTAATTCAGCTTCTATTTCAAGATATTTGAAGCCTCCAATTGAAATGTCATTTACATGCAATTACTTTTAACTCTATGGACTGTTGGGACAGAGGTGTAACTTTTGGGCCCCTCACCTATTATGCCTTACTTCTTGTACTCCCTGTAGGGAAGAGAGCCCTTATCGGTACCATCGGGTTCCTGGGCTTGGAACAACTGCACCCTCTACACTCCCTGTACTTACACCCCTACATTGGGAGCCTCAGAGGTCAGACCCCCATCTATTTAAGAGATATGTTTTAATGTTCTGTGCTGTTTCTGTGTTTTTCATTTGTATTTTTATGCAAATCACAATTCCTAATGCAATGTAAAATATACCGCCACATTACAAATCCCTTTTATTTAGGCTTCACTGACTTCTATGTGAAAATTGCATCTATCATATGATATCCAATTGAGCATTTAGAGGATTGAGTTGTTACATTATGGAGCAAAACAAAATGATCTAGATGCGATCTCTACATATGGTTGTACTGATGAGGCATATCAATGGTCAGCTTGATGTTCATGCATGTCTCTGGCCATGCTCTCCACAGCAGGCCTTATGCCGTGACAGCATCATACCTGGTTGGCTGAGTAGAAGAGTTCAATCTCCAGCCTATGCACTCTCCTACTAAGCAGGAGTAATGATGTCACTGCATCATGCCTGCTGAGTAGAGCGGATTTGATCTGTTCATCGGGGAACATGGCTAGGTGAGTAGTAATTTTTAATTTAATTATACCACAGGGGATAACACTAATATAAGGGGGCACTAAGGGGAAGTACTACTGTGTGGGGGAGGGCTATGGGGGCAAAACCACTGTGTGGGTGCTCTTAGGGCCATAACTAGTGTGTTGGGACACTATAAGAAGGAGAATCCATGCAAGTATTGGATCCTCAAGCGAGTTTTAGGTATTTGGGGATAGTTGTCTCTTCAGAATATAGAAGCTTTGTTGATCTCAATCTACAGCCATTCTTGAGAAGGATTAAGGTTAAGGTCGGTATATGCAATAAATTACAGTTAAATAAACCGGCTTCATAAAGATAGTAATTCTTCCACAACTAATGTATATTATCTCCAACTCTCCTGTGTATTTGGATGATGCAGTATTTAAAAGCATAGAAAATATGTTTAACAAATTAATACGGGCTGGAGGAAGAGTGAGAAAGAAGCTATCCTATTTGACTTTTCCATATGATAGGAGGATTAGAGGTTCCTAATGTTAAGACATATTTTCTGGCATCTATTATTGCATGACTAATTAAATCTGAACATTTTTTTTTTTTTTTTTTTCGGTGGAAAATAGTGAGGGACCTATGCCCAATATATAAGCATTGCTAGAGTCATCTCAGATGGATAGAAATTGAATGGTGTCTATACCTTTGTAAGAATGGTAGTTAGGGCATGGAAAAAACTTAGGGAGATCTTGGGAGTAGTGGGCTCACTATGTGTCACCCCTTTATGGTTTAATGGTAAATTGGGATGTATAATTGATATAGATATAGCTAAATACTGGATTATGAGAGGGATGGGGTATATTTCACAATTTGTACAAGATGGTTATTAAAAGGATATTAAAAATTAGATATAATTGACAGTTGAGAATCACAATCTTTATTTTTGGGTGGAGAGGTAAGCATAAATTAAAGGGTTTCTGCAGTTTGTTTAAACTGATGATCTATCCTCTGGATAGATTATCAGCATCTGATCGGCGGGGGTCTGACACCCGGGACCCCACGTCGATCAGCTGTTTGAGAAGGCAGCGGCGCTCCAGGAGTGCCGCGGTCTTCTTACTGTTTACCGCAGGCCCAGTGACGTCACGACAAGTATCAACTGGCCTGGGCGCAGATACGCTCTGTTCACTTGAATGAAGCTTAGCCCCGCCCAGGCCAGTTGATACTAGTTGTGACATCACTGGGCCTGTGGTAAACAGTGAGAAGGCCACGGCGCTTCCTGGAGCGCCGCTGCCTTCTCAAACAGCTGATCATGGGGGTCCCAGGTGTCGGACCCCCGCCGATCAGATGCTGAAGATCTATCCAGAGGATAGATCATCAGTTTTAACAAACTGCAGAACCCTTTTAATATCTAGTGTTGAGAGAGCATGCTCTGCTGAACACCAGTTCGGCTCGAGCATCGCGATGCTCGAGTCAGTGTATTTAAATCCAATTTAGCCTCTATTTATGAAAAATTTCTGCCGGAATTAGAACTCACAACCTTCTACATTAGAGGCAAGGACTTTAACCACTCAGCTGTAAAGCTGAATGATAAACTGTGTCAGAAAAACCTCATAGTGTCATGTAGTAAGTATTCATATACAGCAGAAGTATCTTTTCATATTTCACTACAGGTTAACATGCAGCTGTATAGCGTAGTGGTTAAGGTTCTTCGCTCTAATGTAGAAGGTTGTGAGTTCAAATCCTGGCAGAAACTTTTCAGAAATAGAGGCTAAATTTAATATATAAAAATATATAAAATATATAAAAAAATAGAACATGTCCTATTATTGTTCGCATTAGTACTGTTCTATTAGGGGCCAGCTGTTCTGCAAAATACGGAATGCACACGGACGTCATCCGTATTTTTTGCGGATCCACTTTTTGCGGGCTGCAAAATACATACAGTCGTGTGCATGAGGCCTTAGGAAGAGGATAATTAAAATAAAGTAAAACAGAAATGTATTTACTGAAGAATTGTACTTTTATTGTATATGTCTTATTTCTAATAAAGATTATAGTAAAAAAAAAAAAGGACAATCCCTGTGTGGGGGAACTATGGGGACGTAACAACTCTGTGGGGGCTCTAAGGTGGCATAACTAATGTCTAGGGGCAGCAACAGGGCATTCTACTGTGTGGGGGCACTAAGGGGCTTAACTAGTGTGTAAGGGCTGAAGCACCTTTACACTGTCTGGTTTATACCTCCTAATAGTCATCTTACTATATGCAAGAATCATGTACCATCTCGCGGCATATTGTTTCATCTTATGTCATGCCCATTTCCAGTAGACTATGCCCCCTTTCCAGCATGGCTTTCCCCATGTCAAATGATTAAAAAATTGTCTAAAACTAACAATTAGGGATCATGCACACGGACGTATTTTCTTTCCGTGTCCGTTCCGGTTTTTTTTTGCGGACCATATGCGGAACCATTCATTTCAATGGGTCCACAAAAAAAACTGAAGTTATTCCGTGTGCATTCCGTATGTCTGTATTTCCGTTCTGCAAAAAAAATAGAACATGTCCTATTATTGTCCGCATTACGGATAAGTATAGCACTGTTCTATTAGGGGCCAGCTGTTCCGTTCCACAAAATACGGAATGCACATGGATGTCATCCGTATTTTTTGCGGATCCGTTTTTTGCAGACCACAAAATACATACAGTCATGTGCATGAGCCCTAAGGGTGATGTCACATGCAGCTTTTGAGGCAATTTTAAATGCATTTTTTTAGCCAAAGCCAGAAGTGGATTCAGTGGGAAGGAAGCACAAGTCCTTCCTTTATACTTATACTATTCACTTCTAATCCACTTCTGGCTATGGCTCAAGAATCAGAATAAATTTTTTTGTGTGTCTGACACCACCATAAATGTGATGCAAAACAGGTACACAGTTTTTTGGCGCATTTTGATTAAACAATCTTAGGGATTGAGGGTCATTTACTGATGACTGGCATTTCACATGGCAGTCTTGGTAAAAAGACTGGTGTTGAAAGATTCAAGCTAGTAATTTGGAGGAGCAGGCCTCTTAATAACTTTGTCGCATCTGGTGATAATTATAATAAATATGTTGGGCTGTGGTCTCCCCACCCCTTCTGCTAAGCTCCATCTACATATTAAAAAAGAGACAAGGGTGGCGAAAAACAAAAAGTCACAAATTATTGCAGAAAATTCAATTTGCACCAAATTTTGTAACTTTTACAAATTTATGCAAAAAAACAGACATAAAGCCTTTGTAAATGTTCCCCTTTGTGTTTAAATAACTCTGGAAAGTAAAGTGAAAAACGGACAGTGACATTTACCATGTGTCCAGGCCGTCCATTCTTATTGCTTTCCTTGAAAACTGCTTTATTTACACTGTGGGCTGCATGGAGCTTACTGGGTATTTTCTAGCCACATTCTTACAATTACAATTTGTTAGTGCTGGGAAAAGCTTTGTACTGTATTACAAAGAATATTCTAGCTGTATACTTACAGAAAGTATTGTCCGGTTAAATGTCACTATTGTTGTGCTTCCCTATGTGAATGTATTCTAGAGCAGGAATAAAGGCACATTTCATTCATCCTATAATAATAATACTATATATATATATATATATATATATATATATATATATATACACTCACCTAAAGAATTATTAGGAACACTATACTAATACGGTGTTGGACCCCCTTTTGCCTTCAGAACTGCCTTAATTCTACGTGGCATTGATTCAACAAGGTGCTGATAGCATTCTTTAGAAATGTTGGCCCATATTGATAGGATAGCATCTTGCAGTTGATGGAGATTTGAGGGATGCACATCCAGGGAACGAAGCTCCCGTTCCACCACATCCCAAAGATGCTCTATTGCAGGGGTAGGCAACCTCCGGCACTCCAGCTGTTGTGAAACTACAACTCCCAGCATGCATACTTGTTCTGCTCTTCTAAGAACTCTCATAGAAATGAATGAAGCATGCTGGGAACTGTAGTTTCACAACAGCTGGAGTGCCGAAGGTTGCTGATCCCTGCTCTATTGGGTTGAGATCTGGTGACTGTGGGGGCCATTTTAGTACAGTGAACTCATTGTCATGTTCAAGAAACCAATTTGAAATGATTCGAGCTTTGTGACATGGTGCATTATCCTGCTGGAAGTAGCCATCAGAGGATGGATACATGTTCTCATTCTGTTTACGCCAAATTCGGACTCTACCATTTGAATGTCTCGACAGAAATCGAGACTCATCAGACCAGGCAACATTTTTCCAGTCTTCAACAATCCAATTTTGGTGAGCTTGTGCAAATTGTAGCCTCTTTTTCCTATTTGTAGTGGAGATGAGTGGTACCCGGTGGGGTCTTCTGCTGTTGTAGCCCATCCGCCTCAAGGTTGTGCGTGTTGTGGCTTCACAAATGCTTTGCTGCATACCTTGGTTGTAAGGAGTGGTTATTTCAGTCAACGTTGCTCTTCTATCAGCTTGAATCAGTTGGCCCATTCTAGTCTGACCTCTAGCATCCACAAGGCATTTTTGCCCACAGGACTGCCGCATACTGGATGTTTTTCCCTTTTCACACCATTCTTTGTAAATCCTAGAAATGGTTGTGCATGAAAATACCAGTAACTGAGCAGATTGTGAAATACTCAGACCGGCCCATCTGGCACCAACAACCATGCCACGCTCAAAACTACTTAAATCACCTTTCTTTCCCATTCTGACATTCAGTTTGGAGTTTAGGAGATTGTCTTGACCAGGACCACACCCCTAAATGCATTGAAGCAACTGCCATGTGATTGGTTGACTAGATAATTGCATTAATGAGAAATAGAACAGGTGTTCCTAATAATTCTTTAGGTGAGTGAGTGTATATATATATATATATATATATATATATATATATATATATATATATACAGTCCTGTTCAAAAGTTTAAGACCACTTGAAAAATGGCAAAAAAATCATATTTTACATTGTTGGATCTTAACAAGGTTCCAAGTAGAGCTTCAACATGCAACAAAAAGAAATGAGAGTGAGACAAAACATTTTTTGAGCATTCAATTAATTGAAAATAACGATTAAACTGAGACAGGCTGTTTTTCAGCTGATCCAAATTTTAGGACCACATGCCTTTAAAAGGTCAAATCTGTGCAAAGATGTGGATTCATTGTCATTTTCTGTCAGGTAGTCACACATTGTGATGGCAAAGGCAAAAAAACTCCCTTTTTGAACGTGGTCGGGTTGTTGAACTGCATAAGCAGGGTTTCTCACAGCGCGCCATCGCTGCTGAGGTGGGACGCAGTAAGACAGTCATTTGCAATTTCTTAAATGATCCTGAGGGTTATGGAACAAAAAAAGTCAAGCGGAAGACCCAAAAAAATTTCATCAGCACTGAGCCAGAGGATCCAATTGGCTGTCCGTCAAGACACTGGACGATCCTCGACCCAAATTAAGGCCCTTAAAGGTGCTGACTGCAGCCCCATAACCATCAGACAGCATCTGAGACTGAAGGGCTTCAAAAACAAAAAACGTCTTCAAAGACCTCGTCTCCTTGAACGCCACAGAACTGCTCGTTTGGACTTTGCAAGAGAGCACCAAACATGGTGGAAGAAAGTTTTATTCTCTGATGAGAAAAAATTTAACCTTGATGGTCCTGATGGTTTCCAACGTTACTAGCATGACAAGCAGATCCCACTTGAGATGTTTTCTACGCGCCACATTGGAGGGGGTGCCATAATGGTCTGGGGGGCTTTTTCCTTCAGTGGAACAATGGAGCTTCAGGAAGTTCAGGGGCGTCAAACGGCCGCTGGCTATGTCCAGATGTTGCAGAGAGCATTCCTCATGACTGAGGGCCCTCGTCTGTGTGGTAACGACTGGGTTTTTCAACAGGACAACGCTACAGTACACAATGCCCGCAGGACAAGGGACTTCTTCCAGGAGAATAACATCACTCTTTTGGCCCATCCTGCGTGTTCCCCTGATCTAAATCCAATTGAGAATCTTTGGGGATGGATGGCAAGGTAAGTTTACAGTAGTAGTTCCAGACAGTAGATGGCCTTTGTGCGGCCGTCTTCACCACTTGGAGAAATGTTCCCACTCACCTCATGGAAACGCTTGCATCAAGCATGCCGAAACAAATTTTGAAAGTGATAAACAATAACGGCGGAGCTGCTCATTACTGAGTTCATGTTTGGAAGTTGGATTTCTGTTTTGGGGGGTTTTCGTTTTTTTTTGGAGGTGTGGTCCTAAACTTTTGATCAGCTGAAAAACAGCCTGTTTCAGTTTATTCATTGCTTTCATTAAATTGAATGCTCAAAAAATGTTTTGTCTCACTCCCATTTCTTCTTGTTGCATGTTGAAGCTCTACTTGGAACCTTGTTAAGATCCAGCCATGCTAAATATGATTTTTTTTGCCATTTTTCAAGTGGTCTTAAACTTTTGATCAGGACTGTATATAGACAACTTGGTTAAAGTCCAAATGGTGCTTTATTTTGGCACTTCAGCACCAGCACAATTATAAACATAGCACTATAAATACCTGCCCGTCTAGGCTCTACCTAATACATAGGTCTCCCTAACTCACTTCTAAGACGCAGTTCACACAAGGGGTGAGATCCGGCTTTTCTCAGCCATACGGTCCAGCAGCCTCCTGGCTGTGATCACACCAGTACCTAGGGCTATATGGTCCAAGAGTCCTCCCGACTCTGACCGTGGGACACCTCTTTCCTCAGACGTCGCTGGGTTCACCAAAACTCAGGCTTTCGCACAGCCTCGTGGCCCCCCAGCCCTCCTGGCTGGGACCACACAAAGCCTCTGTAGGCTTCCTTTTCCAAATCCTCTCTCACAGTCATACACAGAGGGTTGTTTTATCCCTCATTGATTATCACTGACCGCCTCAACTGTGATTTCCACAGGTTAAAGGAAATAAGTGTACTGGAAGGCTGTGGACTGGCAGGTCCCACCACCAAACCTACCCACCAGTCCAAATAAAATCCAGCCCAGAACAGAATCTAGACAAACTTGTCTCAGAAAACTACACTTTGCTGAAACCACTGCAGTTTTCTGGATTTCAGCTATCTCATCCAGCTGAGGTATCTGGGTGGGATGCACATGCCTTCCAGCACTATATTGTATACATTGCCACAATATATATACTACACAATACTATACATTAATTAAACTGTAAAATATTTTCTGGGGAGAAAGTATAAAACAGTAAATTAAATAGAGGTCTGGGAAATATGTACTGTAATATTCTAGTTACATGTGTTCATTGACTTCATCTTATGATTTCTCCACTAACAGCAGAAATGAGTGAAAATAAAAAGTAATAGAGCACCACCCAGTGGTCAAATATGTACATGGATCTGAAAGGATTCTGATTGCCTGATTTAAAAGTAGGGAAGGAATTTTTTCTCCTAAAATTAGGAAAATTAGCTTCTACCGCAAAGTTTTTTTTTTGCCTTCCTCTGGATCAACTTGCAGGATAACAGACTGAACTGGATGACAGATGTCTATGTTTCAGCCTTATAAACTATGTTACTAATAAAAAAAATAAAAAAAGGGTCCAAAGCAAAGGTTTGGACACCCTGTATGGTTACTACCGAGCAGCACCTCCTTTAGCAAGTATAAAGGCACAACCTGATAAGGATAAACTGCAGGCAGGCTGGGGCAGAGACAGAGTGAGCTCCCTCCGTCTAAACAACTTAGATGCCGCATATAAGGGGTTAAATGTCCTAGAATGGTGCCGATCCAGGCCACTAGAGCAGGAGCCCAGCTCATATGAGACCTATGTGAAACCACTGCAGTTTTCTGGATTTCAGCTATCTCATCCAGCTGAGGTATCTGGGTGGGATGCACACGCCTTCCAGCACTATATTGTATACATTGCCACAATATATATACTACACAATACTATACATTAATTAAACTAAAATATTTTCTGGGGAGAAAGTATAAAACAGTAAATTAAATAGAGGTCTGGGAAATATGTACTGTAATATTCTAGTTACATGTGTTCATTGACTTCATCTTATGATTTCTCCACTAACAGCAGAAATGAGTGAAAATAAAAAGTAATAGAGCACCACCCAGTGGTCAAATATGTACATGGATCTGATGTTTAGCTTTTCTACTTTGCAGTGGAATATTTTTTTTTGTGTATGTTTATGTTTTACATAAAGAAGATTTCCTAAAATATTAATAGGCATTATACATTAATGTAGAACAGTAATTATTAGCATGCAACTTTTATTTGCTAACATAAATGATTCCTGCTAATCACATATATGTGAGGAAACCTTCTTTATGCACTGATCTACAGTACACTTTTACTTGATTATGTTAAATGTAATATTGATCTAAATCCTCTGACGCAGATAGCAACATGCTGAGAGACTTTCATGTCAAAGTATGCTAAAAAGGTGTCCTGTTAGCATATGTTTGGGAGAGGGGGATATGTTGGGCTTGCTGTGCCCTAAATGTATTGAAAATTATACTCAACTACACCTTTAAAAAAACAAAGCATATTCTGTGATGTAGTGATATATACCTATATTTTTTTTTTGTTTTTTATAAAAAAAAATATTTTTTACACTTATTTCAGGATAAATAAATTTGCTACCACGAAGCACAAGGAAATTCGGCTTTGCGGCTAATTGAATTTTTCCTGAAATTTGGATCGAATTCCACTTTGTGGATTTCGATTCAGTGAACACTAGTTATTGCAATTAGGGTTAATCACTTTAGAAAAAAGACAACTGAGAGGGATCTAATAACTAAGTAAAATATATGAAGGGTTAGTTAGTTCTCATCATCTATTTATACCCTGTGACTGTGACAAGGGGACATCCTCTGCGTCTAGAGGAAAGAAGGTTAAGACACAAACATAGAAGAGGATTCTTGACGGTAAGAGCAGTGAGACTATGGAACTCATTGAAAGTGTTCAAGAGGGGTCTGGATGTATTTCTGGAGTGTAATAAAATTATAGGTTATAGTTATTAAATTTCTGGAGATGTTGTTAATCCAGGGATCCAGGATTCTGATTGCATGATTTAAAAGTAGGGAAGGAATTTTTTCTCCTAAAATTAGGAAAATTAGCTTCTACCGCAAAGTGTTTTTTTTTGCCTTCCTCTGGATCAACTTGCAGGATAACAGACTGAACTGGATGGACAGATGTCTATTTTTCAGCCTTATAAACTATGTTACTAATAAAATAAATAAAAAAAAGGGTCCAAAGCAGAGGTTTGGACACCCTGTATGGTCACTACCTAGCAGCACCTCCTTTAGCAAGTATAAAGGCACAACCTGATAAGGATACACTGCAGGCAGGCTGGGGCAGAGACAGAGTGAGCTCCCTCCATCTAAACAACTTAGATGCCGCATATAAGGGGTTAAATGACCTAGAATGGTGCCGATCCAGGCCATTAGAGCAGGAGCCCAGCTCATATGAGACCTATGAAGTGCTTAACTGAGGTCACTATAAAAAGGTGTATTGGTGGTAACTAAGGGGTTAATTTTATTTTTCTACAAAGCAGCTTAGGCAGGACGCTGAATCTTTTTAAAGAGACCAGTCCTGTACGAAGACTTACTTGGAAGTACTCTATGGTATAGAGACTTATTGGCAAGTCAGATCTTAACTCATAGGTAGCTGCTTCCAATAGGTGGCACTGGTGAGAAGGTTGTTTTTCTTGGGAGATACCCCTGTGCATATTAGTCTCCCATGGAGCATTGCCAATACAGCTTCCAAGGCATTTCATTAACCAGACAGAATCCTACTTCATATTGATGGGGGGGGGGGGGGGGGCAAACACTCAAAAACAGCTGTCTACAGATGGATATCTGGCTTGGCTATTTTCCCTTGTCAAAGGCTTCTTGGAAAGTCAGATCTTAACTCATAGGGAGCCACTTGCAATAAGTGGTACTGGTGAGATGATTCTCTTTCTTGGGAGATACCTCTGTGCATACTTCCATAAAGAAAAAGGAAACCAAATCAGCTCACTTCTCCATTTCTCCTGTTCATGACCTCAAATCGGACGGTGCACAGGTCAAGGTGTTTCAGCTGCAGTAACTCCATAGCATAGAAAGATCCAATCCAGCACTTTGTCAATAAAATCTTTTAAAGTATGAAATAAAGACTGAAGATTTAGTGGATGAAGTGCTGGATTGGATTTTTCTGTACCTATGTACATACACCTTTCTACAAATATATCAATTGTCAGGTGTAGTCTCCGACTAAAGACCACCCATGGGAGAAAGATTTTGAACTGGCATACTAAATACAAACAATGCAAACTAAATGCAATATAAAGGCTTTATATACATTAGCAAGCACTTCAAGTCCTTTAATAATTGGTATCCTAATAATAATTCTAAATTCTATTTCGGTGTCACATAATTAGAAGGCCTCATTTTAGACACAATCAATAAACATACACAATAATATTCATCAAAATTGTTCTATCAAAGCCATCCCATATTATATGCGACACTCTTTATATTTTTTATTTTATTTATTATGCCATGCCTTTATAGCTATACTTATTTCTTTGTATGGTAATATTTTTGCAGCATTGTACTGAATTTCCTTGGACCCACCAAAGGAAATTATTCAGATGGCCAACCATCTGTGTATATACAGTAGGACATATGCATGTTCGTGTAATCTTTTATCATTGCACATTCAGCCCTTATCAATATCGTTTCTGGTGGTTATTGGTTCCTCGGTCCTGCTCCAAATTTTCCTCTGCTAGACCATAGGGGCTATCTTATAAGGAGCCCATTAATGTGTCAGAGCTTGGGCCCACTGGAGAACCCTTTAGTACTCTGGTGAGCCAATCTAACCTTGAATATTTGTCAAAATGGTGAATGTGTGTATTTATAGGCTGTACTCTATAGTCAATGGCATAATTGCATGTGTTTGTTTTTATACGCTTTGCAGTTTTATGATGATGTCACAACATTATGGGTGATTTAACCCCTTGGCGACCTCTGATGTTCATATATCCCATACATTAAAGATTGCGCCCACTCAGGTCTGCAGCAGGCGCCATAGCTGATGGGTTTTTGCTGTTTTAAACAGCAGAGACCCTTGGCGGATGTACAGTACAGATCAAAAGTTTGGACACACCTTCTCATTCAAAGAGTTTTCTTTATTTTCATGACTATGAAGGCATCAAAACTATGAATTAACACATGTGGAATTATATACATAACAAACAAGTGTGAAACAACTGAAAATATGTCATATTCTAGGTTCTTCAAAGTAGCCACCTTTTGCTTTGATTACTACTTTGCACACTCTTGGCATTCTCTTGATGAGCTTCAAGAGGTAGTCCCCTGAAATGGTCTTCCAACAGTCTTGAAGGAGTTCCCAGAGATGCTTAGCACTTGTTGGCCCTTTTGCCTTCACTCTGCGGTCCAGCTCACCCCAAACCATCTCGATTGGGTTCAGGTCCGGTGACTGTGGAGGCCAGGTCATCTGGCGCAGCACCCCATCACTCTCCTTCATGGTCAAATAGCCCTTACTTTCAAAGTTTTCCCAATTTTTCGGCTGACTGAATGACCTTCATTTCTTAAAGTAATGATGGCCACTCGTTTTTCTTTACTTAGCTGCTTTTTTCTTGCCATAATACAAATTCTAACAGTCTATTCAGTAGGACTATCAGCTGTGTATCCACCTGACTTCTCCTCAACGCAACTGATGGTCCCAACCCCATTTATAAGGCAAGAAAACCCACTTATTAAACCTGACAGGGCACACCTGTGAAGTGAAAACCATTTCAGGGGACTACCTCTTGAAGCTCATCAAGAGAATGCCAAGAGTGTGCAAAGCAGTAATCAAAGCAAAAGGTGGCTACTTTGAAGAACCTAGAAAATGACATATTTTCAGTTGTTTCACACTTGTTTGTTATGTATATAATTCCACATGTGTTAATTCATAGTTTTGATGCCTTCAGTGTGAATCTACAATTTTCATAGTCCTGAAAATAAAGAAAACTCTTTGAATGAGAAGGTGTGTCCAAACTTTTGGTCTGTACTGTATGTGATCAGTCTCAATCAGGCTTCAGTGGCTATTACTAGTATATACCAATATAGGCCAGCAGGTGGCAGAACTGTAATGGTATATTGTAACTGGAGTGGCTATTTAGCCATCACAGAACACAATAGGTAATCTAATGATTGCCAATTAGTCACCCAGCGACAATACTTGCACTATACCTCCCGTTTAATGTGTACTCATCCTAAATATCAGTGACATTCATTCAGTGTAATATTTTATTAGCCGGTGGTGACAGCGACATCACTTGCTCAATACCTCCTGTTTAACGTTTGTGCATCCTAATATCAGTGACATTCAGTGTAATTTTTTATTAGGCGGTGGTGACAGCGACATTACTTGCGCTATACCTCATGTATAACGTTTGTGCAACCTAAATATCAGTGACATTCATTCAGTGTAATTTTTTATTAGCCGGTGGTGACAGCGACATTACTTGCGCTATACCTCCTGTATAACGTGTGCGCATCCTAAATATCAGTGACATTCATTCAGTGTAATTTTTTATTAGGCAGTGGTGACAGCGACATTACTTGCGCTATACCTCCTGTTTACGTGTGCGCAACCTAAATATCAGTGACATTCATTCAGTGTAATTTTTTATTAGGCGGTGGTGACAGCGACATTACTTGCGCTATACCTCCTGTATAACGTGTGCACATCCTAAAAATATCTGTGACATTCTGTGTACTTTATTGGCGCATATACTTACAAAACCTGCGCTACTGTACGTGTGACATACTTGCAAGCATATATACCATTTAATATGCGCAAGGCAAGCAGTAAGGGACAGGGAAGTGGCCGTGCTGCTGATGGTGCACGCAGAGGCCGTGGCCCTGGGCGCGGTGAAACTGTGCTTGCTGCCAGAGCACAAGAAACACACTCATTATGTCCCAGTTTGCAGGGCGGCGCAGGACACCACTCTCGAAGTCAGACCAGTGCGACCAGTTGGTCGTTGGATCGCAGCAGATAATGCTTCCAGTCGGTTAAGCACCATCCTGTCTTCCTCAATGTCCAGTCTCAGTAGCCAAGAGTCTGCTCAACAGAATTCTCACCCTGATACTCCTTCCACCCACCATGTAGAGTCTTGGCAAACAAGTGATCCCACCCTCTGATATTCCGAGGAGCTGTTTTCATCGCCATTCCTTAATTAATTTTGGCCTCTCGCCAAGCCCGCTTGAAGAGGGACATGAGGAGATCTTGTTCCCTAATTCCCAAACTCTGGAGCATCAACAGTCAGAAGAAGATGATGGTGGGGAACGGCAATTAGTGTTTCACGAGGTGGATGATGATGATGATGAGACACAGTTGCCAATAAGTCAACCGCAATTAGTGTCTCAAGAGGTTCATGATGAGCATGAGACAGTCATCAATAACTGAGGTTGTTGTTAGGTCAACATTTCAGGAGGATGACCAGAGTGAGGAAGTGGAAGAGGAGGTGCTGGACGATGAAGTCACTGACCCAACCTGGGAAGGTGGCAAGCCGAGGGAGGACATCAGTACAGAGGGGGAGGGATCTGCAGCACTGCAAAAGGCTGGAAGAGGCAGTGGGGTGGCAAAAGGGAGAATGCGGGCCACACCAAACAGGCCCGCAACTGTTCCCCGGAGCACCCCCTTTTGGCAATCTCTTGCCAATTGGTAGGTGTTCCGCAGTCTGGCGCTTTTTTGAGGAAAGTGCAGACGATAAAAGAATTGTCATTTGCAACCTGTGCCGTATCAAAATGAGCAGGGGCGTGAACACAAGCAACCTCACCACTACCAGCATGATCGCCACATGGCATCAAAGCACCCTAATACGCGTGGGTCCACAACCAGTGTCTGTGGGTCACACCACTGCCTCCTCTTCCCCTGTGTTACGTGCTGGCCAATCCCCTGTCCAAGATGCAGGCCCGGATGACTCCAGCCATGCACCTGGACCTTTGCAAGCAACATCAGCTAGCACATCCACTTCTGTGTCCCAGCGCAGAAAAGTAAACAGGGTGATAGCCAGATCACCCTCAGTCTTCTCAGCGCGAATTGGATGATGATGAGGAGGAGGAGCAGGAGACAGTTGCCTCCGCTACAGAGGGTAGTTCCCATGGAAGTTTTATTCCATCTGTTCAGCGTGGATGGGTAGAAGAGGAGGAAGAGGATGAGGAGCTTGAGAGTCATCTTCCTGATGAGGACAGCAAAGTCTTGTCTGTTAGGACTCTAGCACACATGGTTGACTTTATGTTAGGCTGCCTTTCCCGTGACCCTCGCGTTGTACGCATTTTGGCCAACACCGATTACTGGATGTTCACCCTTCTCAATCCCCGCTACAAAGAGAACCTGTCATCTCTCATTCCTGTGGTGGAGAGGACGAGCAAAATGGTGCAATACCAGAAGGTCCTTGTGGAAAAATTGCTCCAAAAATTTCCAGCTGACAACGCTGGCTGCAGAGTACGTAGTTCCTTGGCCAACCGAGGAGGGGAAATGAGGGGAACATACAGCAGTTCCAACAGAGGCAGGGAAACACTCTCCAAGGCCTAGGACAGTTTTATGAAACTTGCCAGCACCCTCAACCTAATGCGCGGCTTAGTGTCACAAGGAGGGAAAAATTTTGGAAGATGGTGAAGGAGTACGTAGCAGACCGTGTCAGCGTCCGCAGTGATCCGTGTGCGCCTTACAACTATTGGGTGTCCAAGCTGGACACGTGGCATGAACTGGCACTCTATGCCTTGGAGGTGCTGGCCTGTCCTGCCTGTTTTGTCAGAGTGTGTATTTAGAGCTGCTGGGGGCATAATAACTGATAAGTGCATCCGCCTGTCAACTGAAAATGCTGACCGGTTGACTCTTATAAAAATGAACAAAGCCTGGATTGCCCCTGACTTCTCTACTCCACCAGAGAAAAGCAGCTGAACATAAAGGCACTCTAAATGTGGCTTTTATGGTGTATTGAATACACTGTATTCCCATGCACCCCTTCCACCACTAAAAAGGGTATATGGTTCAATCTCCCTTTTCTAGTCCTCCTCCTCCATCATATCAACATGCTTATTATGCTGGCCTCGCTCTTAATGTTTTAGAGGGTCAGCTCAGCAGCGGGCCATAACCCATAATGTTTTAGAGGGTCACCAGCAGGCCCTCATCCATAATGTTTTTGAGGGTCACCAGCAGGCCCTCAACCATAATGTTTTAGAGGGTCAGCTCAGCAGCAGACCCTCGCCCCTAAATTTTTAGATGGTAAGCTCGGCAGCAGGCCCTCACCCACAACATTTTTTAGATGTTCAGCTCGGCAGCAGGCCCTTGCCCACACATTTTTTTAGATAGTTAGCTCAGCAGCAGGCCCTCACCCCTAATATTTTAGAGGGTCACCAGCAGGCCATCAATTGACTCCTGGGTCCTGCCGCCTACTAGGACAGTGCCGCATTGTGCTGCGCCTTTGTGTCAGAGTAGGGTCCCACTCAAAGAGGCGACCTTGGCGTGGTGAGTGGGCTTATGCCTTTTGATCAAAATGTACACTAATGGCTCTTGTACAGCATGTAGTATGGGGGGCTGTACACTTTAATATTGCGCTGAGAAGCGAGTTTAATTAGATCAAAGCATAGCATTGTGGATGTGCGATCCAGTTCTGTTTTTCTCCCCTTAATATATGCAATTTGTATTTTTCTTCAGCACTCCTCTGATTCGGCACAGGTGGTTTAAATTTCGCAGAAGTCTGCATATAAGTGGTATTTGACCTGTAGCTCCTGATAGCAATGAACATGTTGTGTTAGACAACTGTACACATGGTGTAGTACTGCGTGGTGGCCTTTGTTTTTGTGGCGCTGTACTGGTGGGTTGGTGGGACCCAGTGCCATGGGTGGCATTGTCAGACAGCAGGGTTGCTATTTGACTCCTGGGTCCTGCCGCCTACTAGGACAGTGCCGCTTTGTCACTGCATTGTGCTGCGCCTTTTTGTCAGAATAGGTCCCACTGAAAGAGGCAACCTTGGCGTGGTGAGTGGGCTTATGCCTTTTGATCAAAACGTACACTTTAATATGGCGCTGAAAAGTGATCAAAGCATAGCATTGTGGATGTGCGATCCAGTTCTGTTTTTCTCCCCTTGATATATTAATATTGTTATATTTTAATTGTATGGGTATGGGCAAGTACTTTAATTTTCATTTTAAGGAAAGGGGGGGTGATTGAAACTTTTATATTTTTTGTATATTTGTAAAAAAAAATTAACTTTTTTTTTTTTTTTACTTTTTTAAAGTCACCCAGGGTGACGATAACTGGCAATCATTAGATTGCCCATTGTGTTCATTGATGGCTATATAGCCATCATTGAACACTTCATTTTCAATATGACAATACAGTGCTGCCATCTAGTGGCCTGTATTGGTATATTCATCTAATAGACCCTGAAGCCTGCTTGAGGCTCCGGTCTATTAGAGAAATGTAACAGGTTCCCTGATCTCAGCCGGGGAATGCTGTTACCGAAGCGGAAGTGCGTGGTTTCCTCATCCAGACTGCTCTGATGCCGTGGTCACATTTGACCACAGCATCTGAAAGGGAGAATGTATGCGATCAGCCATATGGCTGATCGCATACATGTGCCGCGGGTGTCTGCGAGTGGGGGCGCCATGTTTAAACACCGGACTTCCGCTGTACATGGGAAGGGGTTAAGGGGCTTACATAAATAGAAACCAACCAAAAATGACAGCATTTAAGAAACAAAACCCCTCAATTTATTTGAAACTGATTTTACAAACTTTGTTAACCCGTTAGGTGTTCCACAGAAATTAAAGCAAAATAGGTGACATTTAAAAATTTCAGTTTTTTTGTGCAGATTTTCCATTTAAATCCATTTTTCCTGTAACACAGCAAGGGTTAAGAGCAAAACAAACCTCAGTATTTATTACCCTGATTGAGCAGTTTACAGAAACACCCCATATGTAGTTGTAAATCTCTTCATGGGCACACGGCAGGACGGAAGGAAATGAGCGCAATATTGTTTTTGGAAGGCAGATTTTGCTGGAATGGTTTTCGGGTGCCATGTCACATTTGAAGCGAACCTGAGGTACCCCTAGAAAGTAAACCCTAAAAAGTGACCCCATTTTAAAAACTACAACCTCAAGGAATTGATTGAGGAGTGAAGTGAATGCTCTGACCCAACAAGCGTTTCATAAAATTTAGAAACACTTGGCTGTGAAAACGAAAAATTATATTTTATTTCTAATAACAGCATAACAGAAGAAAAAGCACCCCAAAATTATTTACACATTTTTTCCTGAATACGCCAACATCCCATATGTGGTCATAAACTGCTGTTTGGAGGTACGGTAGCGTTCAGAAGGAACGGCGTGGTATCAGGATTTTCTTACATGGAATTTGCTAACATTTTAGGGTACATATGTCTTCTTGATCACTTTTTATAAAAAAAATTGGGAGGTGAGGTGGGCAAAAATTGCAATTCTGTCAGTGTTTTTTATTTTTCATTTTTTATGTGGTTCCTCATGTGGTATATATGATATGACAATTTTATTCTGTGGCTTGATACGGTTATTATGATCCCAAATTTATATCGTTTTTTTGTTTTACTACTTTTTCAGCATAAAATCACTTTTGTATTAAGCCCTTCATTACCAGCGCCATACATGTACGGCGCTGGAGCAATGTGTAAACATGGCGCCTGCTCGCACGCACAGCAGGCATCATGGCCAGCAGGTCACTGAGACCTGCGGCTGGGTACTGTGACCAGCAATAATGCCAATCACAGTAATTAAAGGCTTTATATACCGTGATCAAGTGAGATCACTGCATCTAAAGTGTCAAAAACTGCAACCAATGGTGCTGTCGGTAGTTGCTTTTAATGTGCTGAGCCTCGCTGATGAGGCTCACAGCATTCATGATGCAATTCTTATTTTGTTCACCAGATGGCAGGCCAACATAAGAAATGAGCAATATACGGTAATAAACTCATTTTAAAAATTCCCGATTGTTCAAAATAAAAAATAAAAAAAATGATTTTATAGGCTCATTCATGAGTTTCAAAATCTTTACAATTAAAAGAATGTTGAAAAAATATATAAAAATTTTTAAAAATATAAAAGTTTAAATTACCCCCCTTTCCGTATAATAAAAACATAAATACCTAAATAACAAAAAATATAAACATCATGGGTATCACCACGACCAAAACCGCCCATACTGTTAAAATATTAAAATATTTTTCCAATATGGCGAAACGGAAAAAGGTAAAAATGGCCAATGTGCCATTTTTTCATTGCTTCTCTTACTCAAAATTTTTTAATAAAATGTGATCAAAAAGTCACACACACTCCAAAATGGTATCAATAAAAACTACAGATTGTCCAGCAAAAACAAGCCCCCCCACAGCTTAGTAGATATAACTATAAAAAAGTTATGGGGATCAGAATATGGTGATGTAAAAAAAAAAATATTTTTTAAATTTTAAATACATTTTTACACTATTTTACACTATTTATAAACCTATACATATGGGGTATCGTTGTAATCATACTGACCCAGAGAATGAAGGGCATGGGTCAGTTTTGCCAGAAACAAAACTCAGTGGGAACAAAACCCGTAGAGAGGTGGAGGAATTGCGTTTTTTTCCAATTCCATCCCATTTGGAATTTTTTTACCGCTTCCCACTACATTTTATGGCATAATTAATGGTGGCATTAGAAATTAAAACTTGTCCTGCCAAAAATAAGCAGCCATACAGCTATGTGAACATAAATATAAAAAAGTTATGGCTCAAGGAACATAGGGAAGAAAAATCGAAATGCAAAACCGAAAAAACCTCCGGTATTCTAAGGGTTAAAAATTAAATTATATGTTGTATCGCCATATACCTCATTCACTTCCATGGCTGCACTGCTACACAGATTTTTGGTCGTGCAATAGGTGTCACAGCCAAAATTGCTATGAAGTCCCTGCCTAAATAGATAACTGGATATCACCATTCTCCCCCTATAGGGTAGTTGTCCATATGTACTCTGTCACTTCCAGTACATTGTCAGAGTGACTGTATAGGGACATACTCCAATGACAAGAAAAATGTAATGCCCAGGTGCCAATTTATTCATACATTTTAAGGGGGATAACAGAAGAACAGGACAATTTAGAATTCTAAGAAAATAAGCCCCATTATCATCATTCTATGAGAAATTCAAGTACGTATTTACTAAAAGAGAATGTCAGGAATGCTATCTGAAGAGTACAAAGTATTAACCAACTTATTGGGTCACATAATAGCAAAACTGAAGGAAAGGTACAGAACAGTGGGAAGTATTACTATACTGTAGCTGCAATTTTTTAAGGGATGTAGTATTACACCAAGTTCTTATTCTGCAGGACCAGGAAGCGGCCTGGCCGCTGGGGCCAATCACAGGTCTTAGCAATCACGGCTGCTTGAACGCTACATCACAGTTATGGGACCCAGGACAGGTTAGTGAAGTGTTTTCATGGTCACAGGTTAGGGCTCTAGTAGTTGTCATCTCCAAAGCCAGAGAACCCCTTTAACATTTTGATTTTACAATATCATAACCCTTCTGCAGTTAAAACGGAGGGGGAAGACTTTTAAGGAATTCCACTTGATGCTGCACTGATGCACTACTCAGCTACTTGGAAGATGGGTTTTAGTGCATGAGTGCAGAATCGTTAATGCAATAGAAGGGTTTCATCATAATGAATGGAAGCACTGATGCTTGGAGGCAAATGGACATTAAGAGCACAATAAAGTTTATGTATTTTCAGCAGCCCGCTGTCATTACCGTCCCTGCCTGCCAGACCCACATACAGCGGATACAAATATCAGCAGTAATCACATCAGGCAAGCACTGGTTCTTATATGGGTCTATAAAACAGCAGGTTGTTTCCTATGTTTTTGCCATTTTTCTATCTGGTGGAAACTGCATTAGAACATTTTAGGAAATCACGTGGCATATTAATATTAAAGGGTGATTACCTAAATGTGCTACTCTTCTTATCCCTGACAAATATCCTTATATACTAAAAATATATAAATACAGAACATCCTACATCTTACACTAGGTTACTATACAGTGCCTTTCAGATGGGCCCGGACCTACTGCAGTTCTAATCAACTACACATAGATCAACATAGGGTCTTATGGAGGTCCAAGTCGGATTCAGTTAAAGGACAGGCAGCTGGGGCATTGGAGCCATAACCAAAACTAGCTAGCATTCTGGCTTAAAGGGAATGTCCCATCTCACTAAATACAGTAGGTCCCAACATGCAGACAAGAGGCATATAAGGCACATACAAGGTGTAACCCGAAGTGCCTCCTTATGTTGGTGTTCTTCACTCTCCTATCTCCTTGAATCCTGCTCATTGTCAAGGTATATAGCCACCACTGCAACCTAGCAGCAGTGGACGCACTTGGGCAGTAAATACTTTCTGCATCTGTGGTGGCCAGGATCACGGAAGAGTACACAGCCACGCATGTGCGCCAGCTACTCTACTGGTCACCTCGCATCTAGCTGTCAATTTACTGTAGTAAGGGCATGCCCAAGAGCTCTGGAGCTGTACTACAATGCTCCCTGTCCCTTTTACAAAAAAAAGTGTGTTTTTTTTTAATGTATTTTTTGAAGTCACTCCATGTATTCTACTTCCTATGCAGGCTCTTTAACTTCCTCTTTGTTTGGACTTTTAGCATGACAAACAGCCTTTCTTAACTTTCTCGGTCAGACCATTCACTGCAGCCAGAGAAAACCCCCCTGTAGTGACTTGGACATCACACCGTGGGCATCTTTATCCAGGCCTATCAGGAGAAGAATAAAGCGGTCATATTGTAGCCTAATTCTACTAATCTTATAATAACATCTTTCCCTCACAGTAGCAGTAAACTAACAATGGGATATCTATCTATACAGGAGTTTTATCTCTTTGCTGACTTTTACAATGTTGTCCTTCTAGAGTAATTTTTAATGGTACAGTACTGCCAAAATAAAAAAAAACAGCTAAAATTCTTTAAAAATATTGTTTTCTATGAACATTCAGTTTAAAAAAAACTTTTCTGATTTGTCCCTTTAACTGATAAAGGTCTGAAATGTGGATATTTGCATTGTGGCTGTATACACAGTGGCTATTCTATGGCAGTGCACGCTTCTCTCAGGGATGCATTACCCTGATGGAAATGATTGGTAAAGCTAGACATTGCGAATCTTACACAGGTCCATTATTTTCCACTTGAGCAATCTGGAAAGGATTGTGTCAGGAAAGAATATTAGTGTAGACTGTGATTGCAACTCCCCTGAGCCTGGGCAGCTTTTACAGCGACCCTCTGGTTAAAGAGAAATAAGAATCAGATTAAGTGGAGAATGAAGATAACACTTAGATGATGCCATCCTTTGCAGATGTCAGTTCTCAGGCTCCTCTAATGCTATTCAAGATGGACACATCACTTCTCAGACTGCCTGGTGTATACAGTGAATTTGGAAGCCCAAGACAGTTCCTTCTACCCTTAAATTTTCAAGTACTGATCATGTGAGCCTACCCAAGAGCCGGGCTGGACAAGTAGAAAGTGTCTTTGACCTACTGATGCGCGACTGCATCAGCCTGAGAAGCAGTGCTGCCATCTGGATCTCAGAAGACAAGCCTGAATATTAGCAGATCTTCAACTAAAAAGATGAAAAGGTGGGTATCCTGTAAGTATTCTGTTATTTCCCCAGTTAATATGAATTTTATTATTGACCCGGAGAAGGCCGTAATCCAGTGGTAAGTATGCTCACCATGTCCAGCCACGTAGGGGGTCTGAAAAAAGCAAACCAAGGGTGAACAATCCCTACATATTTTTTAAACTGTTGATGAGCTCATAGATTAACGCTGTAATGGCCATATTATCTTGATAAACCGAGCTCAAGCTCTATGCCGACTCTAATTTTATGGTTGGTTTACACAGCTTGAACAAAGGTATAATTCACCTGTATTAATTCCCTAAAGGGAATTTGTCATCAGAAAGTCACCTACTGTTTGAATATTTTTTTGTTATGTTAAACATATTTTTTGTGAATGTTTGGTGAGTTTTGTTTTCCATGTCACTAGCTATATTACAGAAATGTATATAATTCTGAAATTTTCTAACTGGTCACTAGGCCTAAAATATGTTAAGGTTAAGACTTCCTGTTTTTTGAGAACAGCGACATGGGCCATAGACACAAAGGACAGGAGCTAACCCCCATTGACTTCTATGGAAGAGTTTTCTAGGCATGCCCTATGACCTGTGCAGAGGTCAGGAGGGAGGAGATAAGCTGTGAGATCACCCACTGTGAATGGTACTTGGCAACATAATACTGCCGGTGATAATAAAGATAATGGCTACTGAAAAAACCAGGAAACCATCACCTATTATTAGGCTTAGAGGCCAGTGTAGAAATTTCAGGTATATGTGCATTTTTTTTAACATATAGATAAGGACATGGAAGAATAAAAATAAACCTCACTGACAATTCTAAATATGTTTAACATAAAAAAGAATGCCCGATGGCCAAAAATGTGCACGTTTAGGTTAGGTTTGCATAATTCCTGCCCCTTTTGTGGCCTGCTTCGCGGGATTGTCATGGGAAAATCAGGGCTATTGGCAAGTATGCCTTAAATTACATTTATCATCTATCCACTGCTTAGGTGATAAATGCAAATCACTGGAGGACCCACTTCTAGGACCCCCACAATCATAAGAACGGGGACTGCAGTCTCCTGGACCTCTTCACAGCACAACATGACAAGTGTCGCTTGTATAAAAAAAGGATAACGATAGGGAGTTGAAAGATGAGTGCTAAACATGACACATGAGTCATATGACTGCAATGACTCAAGATAGATAGAGATGTAAATAAAAAAAACACATAATAATATATAATGCTGTATCTACCCAAATATCCTTCTTTGTACATCTATACTTTGCACAACATTTGGGAGTCTCTCTAGCATATTTCTTCTCTTGGCAACTGATTATTATAATTGCATAGATTACTTTTTAAACTCTTTAGCTCCATAGCAATGAGTCCTCCGCTGATTCTTTTCATGACCATCCCCAGGCACCTGTACCAGTGTCAGTTCCTTAGAGGATGATAATTAGACATATCCTACATCCCTCCCTCACCCAAACTGCATGCTGACGTCTGAGCTCTACATCTTGGGATTATTTCACACTTTTAGCATTACGCTACCATGAAACTTAAAGTGATTGTCCAAGTTATTTTTTTTTTAGATATTCAAATAACAAAATACTAAAAAAATTATAGCCATTGTTCTGAACCCTTCATTCCTGGGCCACAGCCCCGTCTACCCCGCTGCGCTTTGTTATCATGATTGCAGTGATGACATGCCCATAAACCACACGTGACTGCTGCAGCCAATCACTGGAATCAGCAGTCTTGTTTTGTATGCCACTGAGGCCAATGATTGGCCAATGATGTGGCATACAGGTAAGTCACTGCTGGAGCCAACACATGACATCATGGCTGCAGCACTGGGGAGCATTGGATTGGTGGCATTGAAATAGAGGAGGGGTATAACTTAAAAAAAAAATACCTTAACTTGTAAAACCCCTTTACAATACATGTAATTCTTACGAACATGCAAGCACTCATACATGTCTGTTTAATCATATATGAAAGAGGGGCAGCACCAATATAGCAGTCAAAGATGGAAGGAATGGGTTCAAATGTGGTACAACCTTATTAAGGCTGTACTTCTTCCAAAACTATTGTATCTCTTTCAGGCACTGCCAGTCCCCTTACCAATCTCCTTCTTTACTAAGATCAAAAGAACTACTAACCGCTTTCTCTGGCAAGGTAAAAGACCTCGCCTAAATTGTGCATTACTCACGCAACACAAAACAAGAGGGGGAATGGCGCTGCCTGATTGGAGACTATATTATGAAGTGGTACATATCTCGAGATTATTACAGTGGTCGAGAGGAAAGGCCGAGAAACTCTGGGTACCTCTAGAAGAATGTCTCGCACAATGTCCATTAAAGTCACACCTATGGGTTAAGGAAGACATTACCCCAGCCCAACTCACACTCAACCTCATTACCCGAGAAACACTTAAAATTTGGCGGTCCTACAAGGAAGATCTTAGTCCCATTCTCTCCCCCCTTATGCCCATAGCAGACATAACAGATTTATACTCAGCCAAATATAGAGATATAGGAATTAACCCCTCAGACCTGAAATCTATCAAACCAAGATAGCCCTGACGACCCACTTTCCTATACCCAGTTACACCTGATACAGAAGGCCCACATCAAATCATTAATCACCCCTATCCTGACTACATCTAACACATATAGAGAGCTGACCCCTTTTGAGAAACTCATTGCTTCACACCATTCCCCTCGCCATGTTTTGTCACAAGTCTACAAAATACTCCAATCCATTAGAAACCCTAATGATATGACATACATCACAGAATGGAGCAGAGACTTTGAAACTACATTCACAGACAGAGAATCCAAACAAATCTACTTAAGCTTGCATGGGATCACTAGATGCACACGTCTCCAGGAGAACTCCTTCAAACTAATAACCAGGTGGTATCTCACTCCAGTTCGACTCAAACAGATGCACTGCTTTAGCACAGACATATGTTGGAGGTTCTCCCAAACCAAAGGCACATACCTACACATGTGGTGGCACTGCCCTGTGATTCAGCCTTTCTGGACTGAGATACTTAAACTGGCTAAACAAATGTGTTCTTTACCCAAGACCCCATCCCCCCCTCTCAGTCCTACTACATGTCAGACTGGAAAACATTCCCTTTAGGAAACGCAGACTTTTCCTTTACCTCATGGCTGCTGCAAAATCCCTTATACCACAATATTGGAATCAAAAAACACCACCAACCGTTTCACAGTGGCTAAATAAGGTCAACCATATTTACCACATGGAGGAACTGTCAGCCTGGGAGAAAAGATCCCACACAACATTTAAAAAAATATGGGAAGATTGGTTATCCTTCCGAAATACTACACCAGCACTTAACATGCTTTCTAACATATCTGAAATACCGAACTGATCTTCACAAAATCTGTTCGTCCTTGATCCTGGATACAACACACCACTCGTACCCAACCCTCAACTCTCCCCCCTCCCTCACTCCCCTTTTCCCATCTACTCATTACTCCATGTTCATCATTATGTTATAGAACGAGCACTGTTGCATATCAACTTGTCATAATTGTTCTTGATTTCTTCTACATCGATACAATGTAAACAGTCTCTTATTTTATTATAAAAACTAATAACAAGAGAATTGGAAAAAATATATATAATGTGGTACAAGTCCTGGCTCCTGAACAGCCCATAGACAAACCTGAAAAAGAAGAACCACAGCACTCCATTTATGATCCAGAAGTAAGGAGCTTATTCACTCAGTCATGGCTTCGTGAATGGACACCTTAATTTTAGATAAATGGAGTTCTGCTATTTTTTGTCTATGACTGGAGGTTATATAACTAAATTAAAAGCAACATGTGTAGGTGAGATTGACTTCATTATGATAAGGTTTTGCTGTAAATGACTAATTTATCTATTCCACCTACAGTACATCACCCTGCTAGTGAGTGTTTTACTTATCTTATTGTCATCACCAGTTTTTTATCTACATCTTCCAAGTAACTATGTGCTCTCCAAATGGCAAAACCTCTATAAGTAGAAAGAACATGATGGGGCAGGTAGTTTTTGCCGCTATGCAATGTCACCCGCTATGTTAAAGGGGTATTCCAGGACTGGATAATATTTGGCCAAGGGGGGAGGGGTTAAAATAATAAAAGACCCAGTGCTTACCTGGCAAATGACTCCGCACTGGTGCCTGGATTTACAATGTGAGTAATGCGTCTCTTATTACCTTATTCCATTTCTCCACTCCAGCAACCAGTTAGCCCATACTCCCTCTCCTGTATTTTATCTCCTCTTATTACCAGCAAGATGATTATATGTGGTTGTACATTTATTTGTCAGGTAACTACTTCCCCATCAAGTCTCTGCAGTAAACTTCTTATGCGCATGACAGTAATATGTATTTTGTTGCTTTATATACCATATCTATCCATCCATTGTACATGCCTTTTACAACTAAAAATCAAATCAAACAGACCTGTTGACAAACAATCTTCAGGTCAATAAAACAAAGCACACAAAATTATTGTCCATAGTCTTCTAGTAAAATTCACACAAAATGCCAGAATTTTGTCATTTATTGATGATTTAAATTCAGGGCACTTTAGCAGGAACCCTTAGTTTCTGGCCAGTCCAGCAGGACCCCTTAAATTCTAGGCACTCCAGCAGGACCCCTTGAAGTCTAGGCACTCTGGCAGGGCTCATTAAATACTGGGTACTTCAGTAGGGTCCCTGAAATTCTTGGCACTCTAGCAGGACTCCTTAAATTTTGGTCACTCCAGCAGGTTCCCTTATATATTAAAGTCAGATGCAACTGTCAAACTTAAAAGGGTTGGAACCAGCAGAGCACCTGCCTGCTTGGCTGTTTGCATGAGCCCGTCCACCTGGGCCTAGAGCTTAGTCCCATCTGGCTGTGGAAACGGTGAGATGAGACAACCCTTTTAAATGTCAAACTTAAAGGAGTGGGCCACTTTGCAATATTTTTAGTTTACTCACTGTATTTCTGTCCCTGCTGTTGTTGTATTAATCAACCTGCATCCATATTATTTTTCATCTATGCTCTAGCCCTTTGATTTAACCACTGAGAATGGAAACTAGTTGTTTCGAAACGCGTTTGGCGTGGAAATATATGCTGTAGGAATTACCAAGCTGTATACAGTTGATGGAATTTGTTTGAGGAAATTTTCCAGCTGGAGCAGCAATATAGCCGAAACCGAAGTAAATGTGTTTACCCTTGAGGAAGCCGGACTGCGCCGGCGATACGCGTTGGGCGTCACTCATCTATTCAGGTCCACTGCACCAGCTGCTTATACAGGTTTTGGCTCTTGCTACTCGACCTTATTGTGGTCTGCTTTTATTTATTAGTGGCCTTACCTTATCTGACATTATCTTCATGTTACTTATAGGTGCATATTTTGTATAGCTGGGTTATATTGCATGTCCTTATCCAGCGGACCTTCAGTGGATTCTGTATGTGTTGGTGATACCAATTTTTACACCGACATGCTGTTCATATTGTATCCATTTTTTTATGTGTGTGTTTGTTGGTGTATCTAATAAACTTTATATATATTTTAATACATGGCTATTGTTGGATGTGCATGTATAGGGTGGTTCTTGTGACTCTCCCTTGGGTCAGACTTGTTTTGTAATATAGCCGAAACCAACACTGCAAACTATCGTGAGACTGGTGCATGAAA
This sequence comes from Bufo bufo, assembly GCF_905171765.1. Classification (NCBI taxonomy): domain Eukaryota; kingdom Metazoa; phylum Chordata; class Amphibia; order Anura; family Bufonidae; genus Bufo; species Bufo bufo. Next base: position 231,087,567 of record NC_053392.1, on the reverse strand, counting down.
ATCGACCAGCTGAACAGTGATTGCAGTCTGCTCCCCCGCCACCACTGACAAGTGAAACTGCTGTACTTTCGGCGGAGAGAAGAGTAGCTTCCAATATCTAATACACGGACATAGAGGTCCACTGTACCGCTGATGTTGGACGCCGCACAGGAAGATATCGGTACGTAAGCTGTTACACTCCCTCTCATATCTACCTACATTTAGGCTGGCTATTTGATGCACACGGGATTTCATCCAGAAGGAATTCCTTTGATGGCTGTTTAGCAAAGCAAATATTACCAGAGACATTGGGTCATAATATACCACTGCTGAACTCTATGACTAGAGACATTGGGATAGCATTCACTAAGATTGGTCCTCACTGACTGTTTGGATGTCTCAAGCAACTTAATCTTCACATTGCTGCAAGTTTCAGTCCCATTGCTATACTGTTGCAGGTCCTAGTACACACATTGCTATCTGCATTGCCTGCAACTTTAGGATTGTACATGTTGCAGGTCTCGATTTACATTTTGCATTGCCTAGCATACTAGGATTTAATATGTAATATACATGCTATTTGCCCATCAATACTAGGACTGTTTATGTTTGTATTTTATTGTAATATTTTATATTTTATTGACCTCATAATAAATTGCTTTCTGCCTAGTCCATAGTTTGAGTGCCCATGCACATTTCTTTTGTTCTCAATTCTATATAGTAGGGATGAGCGAATCGACTTCAGATGAAACATCTGAAGTCGATTCGCATAAAACTTTGTTCCAATACTGTACAGAGCAGGAGCTCCGTACAGTATTAGAATGTATTGGCTCCGATGAGCAGAAGTTATTGCTTCATGAAGTCTTGCGAGACTTTAGGTAATAACTTAATTAATTAATTTGTACTGTAAAAAAACATTTCCCGAACTCGGGTTTGGTTCCAAGGTACCACTTGGAACCGAACCCGGGTTTTAGGAAATGTTTTTTTACAGTACAAATTAATTTATGAAGTTATTATGCGAAGTCTCGCAAGACTTCGCGAAGCAATAACTTCGGCTCATCGGAGCCAATACATTCTAATACTGTACGGAGCTCCTGCTCGATTTGCTCATGCCTAGTATACAGTGCTGTTAAAAAGTATTTGCCCCCTCAAAGATTTCTTTTGATTTTGCACATCTGTCACATTTAAATGTTTTAGATTATCAAATATCAAAAAGCTATCCAAAACAACCTGGCCCTATATGAAAAAATAACCCCCCCCCCTCCATGAATTAACTGATTAACCACAGTTTTTGGAAAGCTGAGTTCAATTTCACTTGCTGGACCAAGTCCTGATTTCTGCCAGACCTGTAGAATCAAGAAATCACTTAAATAGAACCTGCCCGACAACATGAAGTAGGCTAAAAGATCAGTTAAGGTCAGTGGGCATCTTATTCTTGATTCAGTGTTCATCATGATTCAACAACAAGAAAGAGACTGGGCAAAAATGGTATCCATGGAAATATTTTAAGGCGAAAACCACTACTGACCAAAAAGAACACAAAGGCTTGTCTCACATTTGCCAAAAAACATCTCGATGATCCCCAAGCCCTATGGGAAAATATTCTGTGGACTGACAAGACAAAATTGGAACATTTTGAAAGGTGTGCATCCCATTACATCTGTCATAAAACTAACACAGCATTTCAGAAAAAGAACATCATACTGACAGTCAAACATGGTGATGCTAGTGTGATGGTCTGGGGCTGCTTTGCTGCTTCAGGACCTGGATGACCTGCTATAATTCATGGAACCATGTATTCTGCTCTCCACCAGAAAATCCTGAAGGAAAATGTCAGGCCATCAGTTTTTGAACTTAAAGGGGTTGTGCAGCAATTTATATTGATGATCTATCATAAGGATAGGTCATCAATATGTGATTGGTGGGGGTCTGACGCCTGGCAATCAGCTGTTTGAAGAGGAGGTCCTATTAATTACACTGCACTTCGTCTCAGACCAAGAAGCAGCGCTTGCGTGGAGCACCGTCTCCTTGTCAAACAGCTGTCAAAGTGTCGGACCCCGCCGATCAGATATTGATGACCTATCCTGATAATAGATCATTAATATAAATCACTGCACAACCCCTTTAAAGTCATCAGATATTGATGACCTATCCTGAGGATAGATCATCAATATAAATCGCTATACAACCCCTTTAAGCGTAAATGTACTTGCGTTCTGCAGCAGGACAATGATCCAAAGAACACCAGCAAGTCCTCTGAATGATTGAAAAAAAACAACATGCGGGTTTTGCAGTGACCTAGTCAAAGTCCGGACTAAAATTTGATTCAGATGCTGTGGCGTGACCTTAAACCGTTCATGCTTGAAAACCCTCCATTGTGGCTGAATTAAAACAATTCTGCAAAGAAGAGTGGGCCAAAATTCCTCCACAGAGATATGAAAGACCAGTTATCGCAAACGCTTGATTGCACTTTTTGCCGCCAAGGGAGGCACAACCAGTTATTAGGTTTAGGGCCAGGTTGGTTTGGACAGCTTTTCCCATAAGGAAATCATCATTTAAAAACTGCATTTTTATATTTGTCTGATATTAAAATTTGTTTGATAATCTGAAACATTTAAGTGTGACAAATGTGCAAAAACAAAAGAAATCTGTAAGGGGGCTAATACTTTTTCACAGCACTGTAGATTTGCATTACTACATTTACAATATTGATCCAGAAAGTGTTCGGATTTTTAGAAATTTCTATATTCAGATTATTTTTGTGCTATTACGTAAAAGAAAACCATTACATAAATATGCAGGAAAAATGAATCTTTCACACAATGAACCAAAAGTGTCCTTCTTTGACTGTTAAGAGGTATGATTTTGGGGCCAGAGCCCTATTAACAGCGGCAGCAGCTGCCTGTCCCACAAAAAAGTCACACGAAAAAGAATATGGATGCAACCCGATGAAGATAACAGCAGGGGCAGAAATACAGTGAATGAACTAAAAATATTTCTAAGTGGACAATCCCTTTAAATGTTTTTAATACATGTATGCATCATATGAACAGCAATCTACTATATGTACTCTTTGCAGTATCCCAATAGACTTTAACCCATTCAGGTTTTTTGCCTTCATGCTGTATCAGAGCCCAGTTTTTTTTTTTCAGTTTTTTTTGCTATCCAGATGGTGAGAAAACATTCAGCAAAACTATTTGATATTTGGACTTCATAAAATGAGCTGATTGAAGAGATTCCAGCTGCAGAGGGTGCTTGGATTCAGGCTATGTGCGGAGAATCTTGAATGGAGCAAAGCTTCAAAGTGTCTGACACTGCAAAGTAATCACTTTTGGAGTTGCCAAAGGAGAACAAGAATGGATATTTCTGGAGCAGTTTCTAATCACGCAGCATTGTTCCTGGAGATTGAGGCTTATTGTATGTCACTGAAAAGAATGTTTAGCCTTCTTGAGTTTCAAGTCTTATCTCTGCCCATGGCCTGAGGATTCATCTAAGAAGTTTATAGGATGCCAGTATTGGGGCTACCAAGTTTATTTCCGTGCAGTTCTGGACTTGTATGGCTATAATAGATATTCCTCAAGTTATATCCTGTGCACGTTAAATAGAAATCAAGGGGGAAGGGTCCACATTAAAATTTTAAGCACATTAATTGCAGGAGTGCTAATGTATGAACCACATTAAACAGTGTAGTTTGGAGCCATTTCTGACGTGACCTGATTTCTAAATATAACTGAAATCGAACAAGAAAAATAGACATTGCTGCCCCACTTAATACCATAGTACAGCGCTTAAAAGAGAACCTACCGGTGTATACACAATTAGTATATTGTATACTGTATGTACTGTGCAAATGCAACACTTCTCATCCACTGTCATTTGGAGTTTGGCCAACAATCGAATTGGCATTTGGTGCCACTGACACTCCCTGGCAGGGAAAACAAGGACCAGGCAAACAGAATTTTTTGCCCTATCCTTTTATTCTCCCAGGAGATAAGCCACCCCCAGCAGTGTCTGGCAGTGGCTCTCTCCTCAGCACATACTTTACCAGGGGTGGACTGTGGACTTAAAGTGGCCCTGGAAAAAAAACTAAAAGTGTCCCCATTTTATAGGCGGGTCCAAACTGATAGAAGGTGGGACAACAGGAGTAGGTGGGGACAGCGATACCATAGTGCAGAACAAAATACAGCCCCAGCAGAACCAAATACCACAGTGCAACATAATATACTGCCCCAGCAGCACCAAATACCACATGCAGCATAATATACTGCCCCAGCAGCACCAAATACCACATGCAGCATAATATACTGCCCCAGCAGAGCCATATACCACAGTGCAGCACAAAATACTGCCACACCAGAACCAAGTACCACAGTGGAGCATAAAAAAATACCGCCCCAGCAGATTCAAGTACCATAGTGATGCACAAAATACCACCCAGGATAAAACCAAATACCACTGTGCAGCACAATATACTGCCACCCATTCCACAGAATGAAGCTGTATCATAGTCCTGAGGATGGCAACACAGTTGAATTCAGGAGGGCACTTGTGGCTGCTGGTCAGATGCAAAACTTCCTGATGCTTCTACATTAATTACCGTAATGCTGGCAGCATCAGATCTTTATTTACCTGGCTGGTGACCAAGAGGAGGGCTCAGGCAACCGTCTGGGTATCCTTATACCCAGGCCGTCCTTATATTTTGCATACTCGGCCGAACCAAATGTGTATGGGGGTGTTGAGAGATATTTTTGTGCTACAGGGTTACATTTCAATAGATATTTATGCAGACTGTCACTTTCAGATGATGGCTCATGTGTAGCCCTTATCTCTGAACTCCTGGTATCCTATAAATACTCAATATAGCTAAATTCTAATCAAACTGGTATGAATATGACTTAAAATAGTGTTTAAGAGCTGTCAGGAATTCAGAGATAAGGGGTAAACATGAGCTTCACTCTGATGCGAACAGAAAGCATGCCAATCTACAAATACTGTACGCAGAATGATATATGTATAGAAAAAAATAATCCTGACCCATTCATTTCAATGGGTCTGTGTACATGAGCGTTTTTTTCATGCATCAGTTCTGCATTGCATGTTCTATATTCTGCGTTTTTCACGCAGCCCTGATCCCATAGGCCTCTTTCACACGGGCGTCCCGGATTTGCTCCGGATGCGTCCCAGATGCATTGCGGAAAACCCGCGCTAGTGCGCACACAATTTCAGTCAGTTTTGACTGCAATTGCGTTGCGTTGTTCAGTTTTTATTGCGTAGGTGCAATGCATTTTGCACGTGCGTGATAAAAAACTGAATGTGGTACCCAGACCTGAACTTCTTCACTGAAGTTCGGGTTTGGGTTCGGTGTTGTGTAGATGTTATTATTTTCCCTTATAACATGGTTATATCTTCATTCAGCAGGACCTGCTCTGATGTCACCGCCCTCACCACGTGGTGAGCGCCATTACGTCATCAAAGGTCCTTTTGCAGGTTCTCAAAGAAGAAGAAAGAAGACGATGCCGGCTGCGCGATCAAGTGGATGAGGTGAGTTCATTTTTATTTATTTTTTAACCCCCTCAATCCACATTTTAGTAAGCATTCTGTATTAAGAATGCTATTATTTTCCTTTATAACCATGTTATAAGGGAAAATAATACAGTAAATTGACTTTAATCAATTTACTAACATAATCTCCTAGCAACCATGCATGAAAATCGCATTGCATCCGCACTTGCTTGCGGAAGCTATGCGATTTTCACGCAGCCCCATTGATTTCTATGGGGCCTACATTGTGTTAAAACCGCAGAATATAGAACATGCTGCGATTTTCACGCAACGCACAAGTGATGCGTGAAAATCAGCGTTCATCTGCACAGCCCCATTGAAGTGAATGGGTCCTGATTCAGTGCGGGTACAATGCGTTCACCTCACGCTTTGCACCCGTGCGGAATTCTCGCCTGTGTGAAAGGGGCAATAGAAATGAATGGGGCTTCAGTGAAAAACGCATTGCATCCGCAAGCAACTGCGGATGAAAAGCGTTTTTCACTGATGGTTGCTAAGAGATGTTTGTAAACCTATAGTTTTTTATCACGCGCGTGAAAAACGCATCAAAACGTATTGTGCGCACGCGGAAATAACTAAACAACTGAACGCAATCGCAGACAAAACTGACAGAACTTGCTTGCAAAATGGTGCGAGTTTCACTGTACGCATCCGGAGCCTATCCGTCACGCTCGTGTGAAAGAGGCCTAAGAGCTATAAAGACCACATGCCATAAAGCAGAGAGGCTGCAAGCACGTAGAGCGCAGGCATCCCAACTGCAGGGATTTTTCAGCTGTGTTAGTTTCACCGGTTATTATGATGAAGAGTGACCGCTGCGGTAACGGAATGAGGGACCTCAAATGATCAGATGTTTATGGCTTTTTCAATGGGTATGGCATACAGTATATGTCTATTATTAAAAAAAAAAAAAGATTACTAAACAGTTTAAAAAAGTAAAACTATGGTAATTTTATTTATTTAAAGTGTATATTGAAATGTCAAAAACCTCCCTCCCAAAATGTTTATTACTTTATAAAGAAAACGTGCAAAACTGAAAAAAACACATCAAAGTACAAATGTGTGGTTTATTTTATTTGCTTTCCGTGCTTATTGCTGACATTGAATTGGATTTATTTTAAGAAGAAAAATTAATGTAACCTCATGAATAAAAAAAGAACAAAACAGGTTTTAGAAATGCATTCTGCATATGCTTTTGCTTTAAGAGTTGTCCTACTCCATAACCTTATTCAAAAACAGCTTACAATGGTGTAAAACAACAAAGTAATACAACGGCACCACTACAGTCACAGCAGTGGCCTGCTGACATGTCATTGCTGGAGCAGATAGAGCAGAGCCGGGAAGCATCGGCACCAGAGTGGTACCTGAATGATTAGGTGATTTTTATCAAGCTGTTTTTGAAAAATTCAGGGTGTTAGACAACCCCTTTAAAACAATAGACGTTTTGCAAAAATAATTGTAATGTCACAACCTTTCAACCCCCCTCCACTTCTATTTTAAGGCATATCACAGGCCATTGGCAGCTACTTGGTTAATAAAAATCAGCAATATTACTCAACAACACTCAACATTTATATCCTGGAGAGTCAAGTTCCAAATATCCCCCCTCACCCGAAGAAAACTGGTGCTAACTTACATTTTAAATTGCAATAAACACACAATTTTCTTCTATTTGCTTTTACATATTTTATAAGAATTCCTATATCTATCCCACTCACTGTAGTCTCTAAAAGACCTCTATTATTTAGCACATACTGTAACTAACCTGCATACATACAGTATATACTGCTATATAAACATTTAGATTCCTCCTTGTTAAGATGGTCAGACAAGGAAGAACACATGTATTTAATACAGAAGTGTATTCTTAGGAGACACAATAGCTCCCTCTAATGGTAACAGCTTAGATAATGTTGTCTGGTACTGTTGGAAACATATACAGATGTGGCAATTGTTAATGTGACATGGTGGGGCAGATTTACTAATCCTATAGATGAAATAAACTTGGTGCATGGCTAGGCACTTTAGTATAACTTTATACTAACTATTGATTGGCTTAGTTTGAGACAAATTTTTATGCCAGAATTGTGGCAAATGTAGGTGCAAAACACAGCATTTTAGGCTATGCCCCTTTTCTGCAAAGTAATGCCCTATTCCCACAAAGCCACACTCCACCAGACTGTTATCTCCTGGAGCAGTCTCTGAGTATTGACAGCTGACCCAAGGAGCACCGAGGGGTCAGGCAAAATTGTAGTCAGGAACCAACTGAGGTCAGTACTGGCGGAGTATGTGCTATATGGTAAACAATCCATGGTCACGACAGGCAGAAAAGGGTCAGTAGGGAGGTCAGGAACAGGTTAGGTCAGGCAGCGGAGGTTCAGAATCCAGTAAACGGGCAGAAAGTGCATACGCGGACAGACAACAGAACAGACACCTTTGCAGGATACCAGCATGCTAGAAAACCTATGGCTCAGACAACTTCCCATAGGGGAAGGTTCCTAAAGTACCCCAAGTTAGCCAGCCATAAGCTGGGGTAGAGTAAGGTGTGCACGCACTGGCCCTTTGAGAGTCTGAGGGAGCACATGCACACCCTATGGACAGAGGATAAGAGACCTTGCTAGCGAGCAGACAGCAGACTGCGTGCATGGACAGAGCAACCGCAGCAGCCAGGCCCGCTAGGACAGAGGAGAGTGAGAGCAGGATACGGGGCCATGTCGCCAGGACATACAAAACTTGGACCATTAAGAAGTGCTGCTACTGTAAAACCCTAGTGACACCAAATTGTGCCAATTTTCAACACTTTTTAGATAGATTCTAGGTGCAGACACATTAGTAAATCTAGACCCTAGTGCGTTAAAAGGAACCTGTCACCACAAAAATGCAGTGTAATCTACAGAGTGCGTATTATAGAGCAGGAGGAGCTGAGCAGTTTCATATACAGTTTGGTGGGCAAAAAACTCAGTATTACATATTTTATTCATTTATATCCTTGCTTATTATGGGTTTTGAAGAAGACGGTCCTATCAGTGACTGACAGCTGTCTCTGTATGCTCTGTAGAGAGAAGGCTGACAATCACTGATAGGACCAGTTCCTTGACTTCAAAGCCATGAATGAGCAAGACTATAAATGAATAAAATCTAAGCTCTACAGAATCATTTCCCACAAAATTATATGCGAATCTGCTCAGCTCCTCCTGCTCTATAACATGATTCCAGTAGCTCAAACACAATGTTCAGTTTAACAGGTTCCCTATAAATACACTGTTGCAATAACCTTTAAAAGGGTTGGCAAATATCTAAAATTATTTGCCAATGGCTCCTAATCGATTTGTTGTGTGATATACATCTGTATGTCACATCATATGTCACTATCACTGCGCAGCAGAAGGTCCCTGGATCCCTTCACTATTCGGCCACTGTGTCCACAGGTCACTAACATGTGATTCACTAACATCACCGCTTTCTGCTCTGTCCCTGGACGGATCTTCTTTGCGCTTGCACAGAACATGCTTATTTACTGTTCAGTGCAAGTGCAGAAGAGGATTGTGTTTACACAGCCTGCAGATGGGGACCTTCTGGTGCACTACAGGGGGTAATATATAATGATGGACACATGTGGTTCACATAACAATAAGATTTTCAAGCAAGTGGCCGCATCCTCCCCCCTGAAACAGAAGATTCATACTTGTTGCCTGGTCCTCCATGCTGCCTCCATCTTCCGCCCCCTTCCCCACTGTTTTCTTGCAGTGGTGCATGGGCATGGTCACATCCCCCGCTCTATCCAATAAATGGCTTTAGCAGTGATGTGGCCACATGCAGCATGTCACTGCTGGCTGGAGCGGACAAGGTGACCATGCCCATAGCCAGGACCAGAAGACAAAGAGAGTGGAGGAAGCACAGAGGACCGTAGCAGCGTGAAACAGGTAAGTATGACTCTTCTGTTTCAGGGGGCAGGCTGCAGGAACTTGCTTAAAAATCATTATAACCATAAAACTCCTATTGGCGAATATTTTTACTGGCCAATCCATTTAAATTGACAGATAAGGCTACTTTCACACTAGCGTTTTTGCTGGATCCGTCATGGATCAGCAAAACTGCTTCCTTTACTAATAATACAACTATCTGCATAGCCAAGACGGATCCGTCATGAACTCCATTGAAAGTCAATGGGGGACGGATCAGTTTTACATTGTGTCAGATTGTGTCAGAGAAAACGGACCCGTCCCCATTGACTTGCATTGTGGGTAATGAGGGATCCGTCTTTCTCCGCATCCCAGGGCGGGGCATGCTGCGGTTTGCTCTCCGGTATGAGAACGGAACAGAATGCATTTTGGAGCATTCCGTTCTGTTCAGTTACGCTTTGTCCCCATCGACAATAAATGGGGTCAAAACGGAAGTGTTTTTTTCCGGTATTGAGATACGTCATATAAATGCTAGTGTGAAAGTAGCCTAACACAAAAAAAGGTGATTCAAAAATGAAGTTAAAGTGTGCAGTAAAAGAATATTTTGTGTTAAGGCTCAAGTTAATGTCTGCTACATCTGTACTCCGAGGGACAACCTCCATATTATAGCCCTGGTCGATGCTGGACTCTGGAACAGGATGAACAGTTCACATCTTGGTAAAAGCTGAGAATTTCATTTTACAAGAAAGTTTTAGCCAAAAATGGATTTTTTGAGTAGACATTTGATAAATAGAAGTTCAATAATTCAATATTAAAAGCTATGTTCACCTTTTATATGAATCTGTTTCTTTTTGTCAAAGTAATCTAAATAAAAGTGAAGTAACTTTACAATACTCCAGAATAAAACCTTTTGCTGTTTGGTGTATACAGAGCTATAAGCACCACCAGGTTGATGCATAGTTGGCAAGATGCAGGTATTAATGCATGTCTGCGTCTTTCAGGCAGTTACAACAGCCTCAAATCTTGGACCTATTGTGGTTCTTTTGAACTAGGCACCATAGAATAATATGCTGATCTACAGTAGGCCCAGTTTAGGAAAACTTTATATTGGGGCCATAATATGAAAACTAAAATTACAGCAGCCTAAGGTTTTTGCCTACAGCAGGTCTGAATCAGTCTATTGGGCAAAGTATGTAGACTTATGGAGTAACAGCTTTGACTAATAACATTTACTATTGCTCACCAGTCAATGTGAGGCCATGTTACAGGCCCATAAAATCCAGTAAGTAAGGGAAGCTGCTAAATTATAGATTCTGTGAGGAATAATGAGGGTAGAGATACCCATTGATTATTTATCAGCATCATTAAAGGGGTTGTCTCACTTCAGAAAGTGGCATTTATCATGTAGAGAAAGTTAATGCAAGGCACTTACTGATGTATTGTTATTATCCAAAATGTATTTTCACAAATGCCAGAAGTCTAGCTAGCAAAATGGGGGAGCTGGAGGCTATGGTACTAGAAGAATACATAGATGTAGTTGGTGTGGCTGAGACATGGTTGGACTCTTCGCATGACTGGGCTGTTGAGGGTTTTACACTATTTAGGAAAGACAGGGTTAATAGAAAAGGTGGTGGCGTGTGCCTGTATGTGAGGAGTGATCTGAAGACAAGTGTGAAAGAGGCAATTGTGGGTGAGGATGGTGAGGATGTGGAAACCTTATGGGTGGAAGTTCAAAGGGATATAAAGAATGAAAAAATAATACTTGGTGTAATCTATAGACCCCCTTACCTCACAGACGAGATAGAAACGAAACTGTATAACCAAATAGAGCGGGCGGCACAGGCTGGTACAGTGGTCATAATGGGAGATTTTAACTTCCCAGACATTGACTGGGGTCATGGTTCTGCCTCAACCGCAAAGGGGAGAAAATTGCTCAACTTGCTGCAGGACCACCTTATGGGCCAGTTTATAGAAGCTCCCACTAGGGGCAATGCTCTGTTGGATCTGGTAATTTCTAATGATGCAGAGCTTGTTGGAAATGTTACTGTTCGAGAAACACTAGGTAATAGTGACCACAATATAATTATATTCCCCCTAAACTATAAGAAGCAAACTCTGTCAGGCAGAGCAAAGACACTGAATTTTAAAAACGCTAATTTCCCTGGATTGAGGGCAGCATTTCAGGACATAGACTGGGAGCAGCTACTGTCACATAATAATACAGAGGATAAATGGTAGAGCTTCAAATCCACATTGAGTAATTGCACAAAAAAAATTATTCCTTCAGGTAACAAGTATAAATGGCTAAAATTAAACCCCCCATGGCTTATAGCTTCTGTAAAAAGGGCAATAAAAGACAAACAAAGTTCATTTAGAAAATACTAATCTGAGGGGTCAGCTGTAGGGTTTGAAGATTACAAAGGGCTTAATAAAATCTGTAAAAAGGAGATAAAATTAGCAAAAAAAATAAACGAACAGCAGGTGGCAAAATAGAGCAAAACAAATGCCCAAAAATTCTTTCAGTATATAAATGCTAAAAAAAACAAGATCCGAACAAGTAGGTCCCCTAAATAATGGTAAAGGGTGTGTAGTCACTGAAGATAAGGAAAGGGCAGAGTTACTAAATGTTTTTCTTAGCTCTGTATATACAAAAGAAGAGAAAGGAGCTGATATCTGTGGTGCTGGGGCTGTTAGTATATCCAGTGATATACTCAATTGGTTAACTGTAGATATGGTCTAACATAAGTTAAATAAGGAAAATGTGAACAAAGCTCCGGGTCCAGATGGATTACACCCAAGAGTGCATAAAGAGCTCAGTTCAGTCATTGCTGTGCCACTGTTTATCTCACGGACAGGACTAATCTCGGGTTAATTTGCATATGTATCAAATCGTTTTTTTTACACAATAAAAGCACACAGAGCTATGGGGACTGGGTATTGTGGATGTGCTAGCGGCCATCTAGCAGCCCATGTCCTCAGCTCTATACACAAAATCCCGGTGACAGGTTCCCTTTAATGTTGTAAGTAATACAGATGGATTACACATGATTATTATATCTTAACAATGCAGGTTAGATAAGATTATACTACAGTGAGCGGGGCTGGTGCATTAGAATACAGGGACTGCACCGGTCCCCACTGTCATTCCTAATCCAGATGCCGACCCCCAGCTCCTGTATTGGGGGTCATTCACTCTGCAGGGACACTGTTATGGGAGATCTGTGGATGGCACATAGCATAAGATGCTATATATGTGTCATGCAAAGATCCCCCCCCATCACAGTGGCATCCAGAGATCCCCATAACAGTGCCATCCAGAGATCCCCCATAACAGTGCCACCCAAAGATCCCCCATAACAGTGCCATCCAGAGATCCCCCATAACAGTGCCATCCAGAGATCCCCCATAACAGTGCCATCCACAGATACCCCATAACAGTGCCATCCACAGATTCCCCATAACAGTGCCATCCAGAGGTCCCCATAACAGTGCCATCCACAGATCCCCCATAACAGTGCCATCCACAGATCCCCCATAACAGTGCCATCCACAGACCCCCCATAACAGTGCCATCCACAGATCCCCCTATAACAGTGCCATCCACAGATTCCCCCCATAACAGTGCCATCCACAGATCCCCCCCCCCCATAGCAGTGTCATCCACAGATCCCCCCATAAGTGTTTGGATCACTTTGTTTCTTACACCGTTCACACAATTCTTATGTACAGGATTCGAGATTCGAAAGATTCTATATATTCGAGAACCTTTTCGGATTCGGATTTGGATTCGAAAAAAATTTGATTCGTCCCACCTCTAGTCTTTATCTATATGGATGTAGCAGAGCTGAATGTGTCACACCTTTTTATAATATTCTGTTTGGTTAGCTGTGATTGTACAGGGGCTGCAGGTAAATCTAATACATTATACATACAATGCGGCTTGGTCCTTTAGGAATAAAATTCAGCTGCATGTATGAGGTACCACTTAAAGGGACGCATTTACTAAACATTGGCATCTCATACGTCAGTTTAAGTAAAACGTTCACCAGTGTAAAATGCAGCAAATTTGTTAATAGGACCATGATCTTAATAAATTTGTTATATCTTACGCTGTCTGTGAACCATAAACTGAAATGTACTGTACGCCAGCTAAGAGCTGGTATGTATTTAGGTTATAACTTGCACCAGATTTCTGGCATATATTACTGTGAATGTGCCGAGCCAACCTCTTCAGCTAAACCACACTCCTTGAAATATTGGAGAGTGTGGCAAAGAATTATAAAAAGTCACAATTTTTTTGCACTAAATATTTGTACACCAGGAAACTGACCTACAAGTTTGCTAAATGTGTTCCATTATCCTTAGCAGGTTTTCCGACACGTTTTAACTGATGACCTCTATTCAGCATATCACATCAGTGATCAGGGGTTGTCTGACACCCGGACCACCGCCGATCAGCTGTTTGAGAAGACCCCGGGGCTCTTGTGAGCACAATGGCCTTCTAGTCCAGTGACATCATGTACATTGGTCACGAGGCCTAGGCGCAGCTCAATACCATTCAAGTTAATGGGGCTGAGCTGCAATACCAAGCACAGCTACTATACAAGGGAGTGCAGGTGCTGTCTCAATCAGCTGATCATCCCAGGTGTGGACCCCCACCGATCCGATACTGATGACCTATCGAGAGGATAGGACAACAGTAAGAAAGAGTTAGAAAGCCCCTTTAAACAACTCATCTGCTGTACTGCATCCTATGCCCCAGAATTAACAAGTAAAGTCTTTGCAGAGGTTTTCAAGACGTTAATAGATGGGAATGATATTACTAGTAAGGGTCCATTCACACGTCCGTTGTTTCTTTCCTGATCTGTTCCGTTTTTTGCGGAACAGATCTGGACCAGATCTGGACCCATTCATTTTCAATGGGTCCTGAAAAAAAACGGACAGCTCAATGTCTGATTTTTTTTCAGGACCCATTGAAAATGAATGGGTCCAGATCTGGTCCAGATCTGTTCCGCAAAAAAACGGAACAGATCAGGAAAGAAACAACGGATGTGTGAATGGACCCTAAGATTCAAGTCAACTTAATACTATACTGCAGAAACAGATAAACCCCCTGATAATAGTAGTACTATGCAGATAGTGCCCTTAAATAATTATTGGCACACAGTGCCCTAAAATAACTGTGCCCAGCAAATAGTGCCCCTGACACTAATAGTGTAAACATAACGTCCCCCAAAAATAATTGTGGTAAGCTGATGATACTGTACCAAGGTGCCCCAAGTAATAGTGCTCCCAAAAGTCCTACCAATAGGAATAATTCTCTGCTAGAGCACACATGGAAGTAATAGTGCTCCTACAGTGCCCCCAACATGTCGCCACTGTGCCACAGAAGTAATAATGCTCCCATAGTGCCCATACTAGAAATCATGTTCCCCTCAGACCCCCAGTAGTAATAAAGCCCATCATAATGCCCCCCAGTAGTAATAATTCTCTTTATAATGTGCCAGTGCAAAAAATACTCCCTTTTTATGCCCCCAGTTGAGCTAATGTCCCCATAGTGCCCCCATAATGTAACAGTATAAAATACCCCTATATAGTGCCCCCAGTAAATGCCCCATAGTGCTCCTCTCCCCCCTTTTTCCTAGTTCCCCCCATAATGTACCAGTATAAAATGCCCCATATATAGTGCCCCAGTAGATGCCCTCAGTGTCTCCCATAATCTGCAAGTATAAAATACCCCTTCTTAGTGCCCCCCATAGATGAGCCCATAGTACTCCTCTCTCCCCTTCCCCATAGTACCCACCATAATGTGCCCCAGTATAAAATACCCCTATACAGAGCCCCCCATATAAAATACCCCTTCTTTGTGGCCTCAGTAGATGCCCCATAGTGCCCCCAATAATGTGCCAGTAAAAAGTGCCACCAATGTGCCAGTAAGAAGTGCTCCCATAGATGCCCCCAAAGTGCCCCCAATAATGTGCCAGTAAGATGTGCCCCCATAGATGCCCCCAAATCATGTGCCAGTAACAAGTGCCCCCATAGATGCCCCCCCAATCATGTGCCAGTAACAGGTGCCCCATAGATGCCCCCAATCATGTGCCAGTAACAAGTGCCCCCATAGATGCCCACCAATCATGTGCCAGTAACAAGAACCCCATAGATGCCCCCCAATTATGTGCGAGTAACAAGAACCCCCATAGATGCCCCCCCAATCATGTGCCAACAACAAGTGCTCCCATAGATGCCCCCAATCATGTGCCAGTAACAAGTGCCCCCATAGATGCCCCCCAATCATGTGCCAGTAACAAGTGCCCCCATAGATGCCCCCCAATCATGTGCCAGTAACAGGTGCCCCCATAGATGCCCCCCAATCATGTGCCAATAACAGGTGCCCCCATAGATGCCCCCCAATCATGTGCCAGTAACAGATGCCCCCATAGATGCCAGTAGTAGTACCATATAAAAAAAAATAAACACTTATACTTACCTCCATCAGGCTGGCAGCGATGCGAAGCAAGCCTCTTCCGGCCTGTATCCCGCTTTGTACGGCTCAGGCAGCGTGATGACATCATTGCGCCACCTGCACCGGCCTCAGTGGCGTAGGGATCGCCATAGCAACCATAGCAATGGCTATGGGGCCCTACGCCACTGGGGGCCCGTCCGGGCCGCCTTCTGTTGATTTATATTTTTTAATTTTTTTTATTTACATACACACCACACACAGGCAGCCAGGCCCGAGCCGCGGACCGCCCGCCCACTACACTAGACTAGTGGGCGGGGCGCGGGCGGTCCGCGGCTCGGGCCTGGCTAGGGAGGAGTCAGGACTGGAGCAGGGCGCACGCAGGGCCGGGCCGACACAGAGGCTGGGGAGGCTCCAGCCAGGCCACTGAGTAACTCAGAAGATCCGATGGTATATTCTAACCCCCAGGCGTTCCCATGGTGACAGGGACGCTTGCCTGGGGGTTAGAATATACAAGTGCCACGCCGCTCACAGGAGTATATTTATAAACTAATCAGTAACTAACTACTTTAACTTTAATCATTGACATTGCTGATCTCTTTACTGGGATATCTTACTCTGTTTTAGCTCCGGTAACAGCAGGCAGTGCGGGCGGCGCTCACTCACTGACGTCACACGCCTGCGCCGCCTAGTGGGAGGAGCAGGCGCGTGACGTCAGTGAGTGAGCGCCGCCCTCCCGCACTGCCTGCTGTTACCGGAGCTAAGACAGAGTAAGATATCCCAGTAAAGAGATCAGCAATGTCAATGATTAAAGTTAAAGTTACTGATTAGTTTATAAATGTACTCCTGTGAGCGTCGCGGAGGGGGATCTGTGGATGTTACTGTTTAGGGGAGGGGGATCTGTGGATGGCACTATTTAGGGGAGGGGGATCTGTGGATGGCACTGTTTAGGGGAGGGGGGATCTGTGGACGGCACTATTTAGGGGAGGGGGATCTGTGGATGGCACTGTTTAGGGGAGGGGGGATCTGTGGATGGCACTGTTTAGGGGAGGGGGATCTGTGGATGGCACTATTTAGGGGAGGGGGATCTGTGGATGGCACTATTTAGGGGAGGGGGATCTGTGGATGGCACTATTTAGGGGAGGGGGATCTGTGGATGGCACTGTTTAGGGAAGGGGGATCTGTGGATGGCACTGTTTAGGGGAGGGGGATCTGTGGATGGCACTGTTTAGGGGAGGGGGATCTGTGGATGGCACTGTTTAGGGGAGGGGGATCTGTGGATGGCACTGTTTAGGGGAGGAGATCTGTGGGTGGCACTGTTTAGGGGAGGGGGATCTGTGGATGGCACTGTTTAGGGGAGAGGGATCTGTGGATGGCACTATTTAGGGGAGGGGGATCTGTGGATGGCACTGTTTAGGGGAGAGGGATCTGTGGATGGCACTATTTAGGGGAGGGGGATCTGTGGATGGCACTATTTAGGGGAGGGGGATCTGTTGATGGCACTATTTAGGGGAGGGGGATCTGTGGATGGCACGGGGGGGAGCATAATTTTTTTTTTTGCTATGGGGCCCATGCATTTTTAGCTACGCCCCTGACCGGCCTCTAATAAGCTGCAGGCCTAGTACCTGCAGCCTATCAGAGGAACGGGAAGGGAGACGCCGCTCCCTCCCTTGCCCCACCGCAGCACTTCCATCTGTATCGCTGTCCTGAGGACGGCGATACAGATGACTATGGAGATGAGCGCTTCCACAATGGAAGCACTCATCTCCCTGTGCCCTGCCGCCACCCCCCACGTCACCACCGGCCAGTGGGGCTCAAGAGGCAGCTGCCTTGAGGCTCCCAGGAGCAACTGGGCCCGGGGCAGCTGCCCCTTTTGCCCTGCGTTAAAGACGGCCCTGCTCCCGGCAGTGCTCTGTTTACCCAGCCGCAGCGGTGACTTCATGTTGACCACATGTGACTGCTGCAGCCAATCACTGGCCTCAGTGGTATACTGAAAATGAATCTGCTATGTAAGTACTGCTCAGTTCTTTGTTGCAGCCTATTCCCCAATGTTGTCTGGTTTCTTACTGAAACTGGACAACCCCTTTAACAGGGGTTTCAAGCACTATAATACTGATGACCTACAGTAGCTTGAAACATTTTGGGGGAGATTAATCTAAAGTGATGTAAAGGAAAACTGGCTTAGTTGCCCATATCAACTCATCAGAGTCCAACTTTCATTTTCCAAAGAAGCTCTGAAAAATGAAGGGTGAAATCTGACTGGATGCCATAGGTAACTAAGCCGGTTCTACTTTCCACTAGTTTTGATAAATCTGTCCTTGTACACGGTATGTGTATTACAGTTCAGAGCTGCTCCAGGCTTCAAAATGGGAATCTCCCAGCAGTCTTTGCTGCTCCAGGGTCTGCACAGAGGGTGGTCTGGTCATTTGCTTTAGGCCTCATGCGCACGGCCGTGCCGTTTTTTTGCGGTCCGCAGACCGCGGATCCAGCAAAAAACGGAAGCCGCCTGTGTTGCCTTACGCAATTTGCGGAACGGAACGGGCGCCGGCAACATAAATGCCTATTCTTGTCCGCAAAGCGCGGACAAGAATAGGACATGTTATATTTTTTTAACGGGGCCGCAGAACGGAGCACGGATGCGGACAGCACACGGAGTGCTGTCCGCATCTTTTGCGGCCCCATTGAAGTGAATGGGTCCGCATCTGAGCCGCCAAAACGGCGTCTCGGATGCGGACCCAAACAACGGTCGTGTACATGAGGCCTTAGAAGAAGTATCATCTTTATACCAGGCACTATACCATACCTCCCAACCGCCAAGGATCCGGTGGGCTTTCCGAATTAATCGGGGATATTTTTAGTCTCAAAATTCAGGGGACAGCTTCTATATGTATTTTGGGTGAAATTTCTCATGAGTTATCAAAGGAGAATGAAATGATGCTATATAAATCATGTTTATAGCTCGTCTACTAATAGCAAGAAGATGGATGTGCCCCGAGTTACCAACAATAAAAGAATGGGAAAACTTGATGAACTCCAATTGTATAATAGAAAGAGCACGATATATTAAGAGTAATAGAGGTTATAGACATGAGAAAATTTGGACTCAGTGGTTAAAATATATAAATAGATGAAAGGAAAATATATATATATATATATAATCCAGAAAAGTAGGCGGCACTCCGAGAAAGGTGACAAGTGGACTTTATTCACCCAGGTGGTGCAACGTTTCGGTTCTTCACTAGAACCTTTTTCAAGCTTGAAAAAGGTTCTAGTGAAGAACCGAAACGTTGCACCACCTGGGTGAATAAAGTCCACTTGTCACCTTTCTCGGAGTGCCGCCTACTTTTCTGGATTACATGTTGGGGTAAGAAGCCTATTCCCCTGGAGACGTGCACCCTCTTTTTCTTTGATTGTGTTCCAGTGCCGCCATTTTTCCTGTGTGTATATATATATATATATATATATATATATATACAGTGGGATGCGAAAGTTTGGGCAACCTTGTTAATCGTCATGATTTTCCTGTATAAATCGTTGGTTGTTACGATAAAAAATGTCAGTTAAATATATCATATAGGAGACACACAGTGATATTTGAGAAGTGAAATGAAGTTTATTGGATTTACAGAAAGTGTGCTATAATTGTTTAAACAAAATTAGGCAGGTGCATAAATTTGGGCACCACAAAAAAGAAATGAAATCAATATTTTGTAGATCCTCCTTTTGCAGAAATGACAGCCTCTAAACGCTTCCTGTAGGTTCCAATGAGAGTCTGGATTCTGGTTGAAGGTATTTTGGACCATTCCTCTTTACAAAACATCTTTAGTTCATTCAGGTTTGATGGCTTCCGAGCATGGACAGCTCTCTTTAAGTCACACCACAGATTTTCAATTATATTCAGGTCTGGGGACTGAGATGGCCATTCCAGAACGTTGTACTTGTTCCTCTGCATAAATGCCTTAGTGGATTTTGAGCAGTGTTTAGGGTCGTTGTCTTGTTCAAAGATCCAGCCCTGGCACAGCTTCAGCTTTGTCACTGATTCCTGGACATTGGTCTCTGGAATCTGCTGATACTGAGTGGAATCCATGCGTCCCTCAACTTTGACAAGATTCCCAGTCCCTGCACTGGCCACACAGCCCCACAGCATGATGAAACCACCACCATATTTTACTGTAGGTAGCAGGTGTTTCTCTTGGACTGCTGTGTTCTTTTTCCTCCATGCATAACGCCCTTGTTATGGCCAAATAACTAAATTTTAGTTTCATCAGTCCACCGCACCTTATTCCAAAATGAAGCTGGCTTGTCCAAATGTGCTTTAGCCCACCTCAAGCGGCACTTTTTGTGCTGTGGGCGGAGAAAAGGCTTCCTCTGCATCACTCTCGCATACAGCATCTCCTTGTGTAAAGTGCGCCGAATGGTTGAACGATGCACAGTGACTCCATCTGCAGCAAGATGATGTTGTAGGTCTTTGGTGCTGGTCTGTGGGTTGACTCTGACTGGTCTGCCACTTCGAGCCTTAACTTGAACTGAGCCTGTGGTCTTCCATTTCCTCAATATGTTCCTAACTGTGGAAACAGACAGCTGAAATCTCTGAGACAGCTTTCTGTATCCTTCCCCTAAACCATGATGGTGAACAATCTTTGTCTTCAGGTCATTTGAGAGTTGTTTTGAGACCCCCATGTTGCTACTCTTCAGAGAAAATTAACCCACTTCAGCCCCCAGTGCTTAAACACCCTGAAAGACCAGGCCACTTTTTACACTTCTGACCTACACTACTTTGACCGTTTATTGCTCGGTCATGCAACTTACCACCCAAATGAATTTTACCTCCTTTTCTTCTCACTAATAGAGCTTTCATTTGGTGGTATTTCATTGCTGCTGACATTTTTACATTTTTTGTTATTAATCGAAATTTAACGATTTTTTTGCAAAAAAATGACATTTTTCACTTTCAGTTGTAAAATTTTGCAAAAAAAACGAGATCCATATAGAAATTTTGCTCTAAATTTATAGTTCTACATGTCTTTGATAAAAAAAAAATGTTTGGGTAAAAAAAAAATGCTTTGGGTAAAAGTTATAGCGTTTACAAACTATGGTACAAAAATGTGAATTTCCGCTTTTTGAAGCAGCTCTGACTTTCTGAGCACCTGTCATGTTTCCTGAGGTTCTACAATGGCCAGACAGTACAAACACCCCACAAATGACCCCATTTCGGAAAGTACACACCCTAAGGTATTCGCTGATGGGCATAGTGAGTTCATAGAACTTTTTATTTTTTGTCACAAGTTAGCGGAAAATGATGATTTTTTTTTTTTTTCTTACAAAGTCTCATATTCCACTAACTTGTGACAAAAAATAAAAACTTCTATGAACTCACTATGCCCATCACGAAATACCTTGGGGTCTCTTCTTTCCAAAATGGGGTCACTTGTGGGGTAGTTATACTGCCCTGGCATTCTAGGGGCCCAAATGTGTGGTAAGGAGTTTGAAATTAAATTCTGTAAAAAATGACCAGTGAAATCCGAAAGGTGCTCTTTGGAATGTGGGCCCCTTTGCCCACCTAGGCTGCAAAAAAGTGTCACACATCTGGTATCTCTGTATTCAGGAGAAGTTGAGGAATGTGTTTTGGGGTGTCTTTTTACATATACCCATGCTGGGAGAGATAAATATCTTGGTCAAATGCCAACTTTGTATAAAAAAATGGGAAAAGTTGTCTTTTGCCAAGATATTTCTCTCACCCAGCATGGGTATATGTAAAATGACACCCCAAAACACATTCCCCACCTTCTCCTGAGTACGGCAATACCAGATGTGTGACACTTTTTTGCAGCCTAGGTGGGCAAAGGGGCCCACATTCCAAGGAGCACCTTTCGGATTTCACAGGTCATTTTTTACAGAATTTGATTTCAAACTCCTTACCACACATTTGGGCCCCTAGAATGCCAGGGCAGTATAACTACCCCACAAGTGACCCCATTTTGGAAAGAAGACACCCCAAGGTATTCCGTGAGGGGCATGGCAAGTTCCTAGAATTTTTTATTTTTTGTCACAAGTTAGTGGAAAATGATGATTTTTTTTTATTTATTTTTTTCATACAAAGTCTCATATTCCACTAACTTGTGACAAAAAATAAAAACTTCCATGAACTCACTATGCCCATCAGCGAATACCTTGGGGTCTCTTCTTTCCAAAATGGGGTCATTTGTGGGGTAGTTATACTGCCCTGGCATTCTAGGGGCCCAAATGTGTGGTAAGGAGTTTGAAATCAAATTCTGTAAAAAATGACCTGTGAAATCCGAAAGGTGCTCTTTGGAATATGGGCCCCTTTGCCCACCTAGGCTGCAAAAAAGTGTCACACATCTGGTATCTCCGTACTCAGGAGAAGGTGGGGAATGTGTTTTGGGGTGTCATTTTACATATACCCATGCTGGGTGAGATAAATATCTTGGTCAAATGCCAACTTTGTATAAAAAAATGGGAAAAGTTGTCTTTTGCCAAGATATTTCTCTCACCCAGCAGGGGTATATGTAAAATGACACCCCAAAACACATTCCCCACCTTCTCCTGAGTACGGAGATACCAGATGTGTGACACTTTTTTGCAGCCTAGGTGGGCAAAGAGCACCTTTCGGATTTCACAGGTCATTTTTTACAGAATTTGATTTCAAACTCCTTACCACACATTTGGGCCCCTAGAATGCCAGGGTAGTATAACTACCCCACAAGTGACCCCATTTTGGAAAGAAGAGACCCCAAGGTATTCGCTGATGGGCATAGTGAGTTCATGGAAGTTTTTATTTTTTGTCACAAGTTAGTGGAATATGAGACTTTGTATGAAAAAAAAAAAAAAAATCAGCATTTTCCACTAACTTGTGACAAAAAATAAAAAATTCTAGGAACTCGCCATGCCCCTCACGGAATACCTTGGGGTGTCTTCTTTCCAAAATGGGGTCACTTGTGGGGTAGTTATACTGCCCTGGCATTTTCCAGGGGCCCTAATGTGTGGTAAGTAGGTAAATGACCTGTGAAATCCTAAAGGTGCTCTTTGGAATATGGGCCCCTTTGCCCACCTAGGCTGCAAAAAAGTGTCACACATGTGGTATCGCCGTATTTAGGAGAAGTTGGGGAATGTGTTTTGGGGTGTCATTTTACATATACCCTTGCTGGGTGAGAGAAATATCTTGGCAAAAGACAACTTTTCCCATTTTTTTATACAAAGTTGGCATTTGACCAAGATATTTCTCTCACCCAGCATGGGTATATGTAAAATGACACCCCAAAACACATTCCCCAACTTCTCCTGAGTACGGCGATACCAGATGTGTGACACTTTTTTGCAGCCTAGATGCGCAAAGGTGCCCAAATTCCTTTTAGGAGGGCATTTTTAGACATTTGGATACCAGACTTCTTCTCACGCTTTGGGGCCCCTAGAATGCCAGGGCAGTATAAATACCCCACATGTGACCCCATTTTGGAAAGAAGACACCCCAAGGTATTCAATGAGGGGCATGGCGAGTTCATAGAATTTTTTTTTTTTTGGCACAAGTTAGCGGAAATTGCTATTTTTAATTTTTTTCTCACAAAGTCTCCCGTTCCGCTAACTTGGGACAAAAATTTCAATCTTTCATGGACTCAATATGCCCCTCACGGAATACCTGGGGGTGTCTTCTTTCCGAAATGGGGTCACATGTGGGGTATTTATACTGGCCTGGCATTCTAGGGGCCCTAAAGCGTGAGAAGAAGTCTGGAATATAAATGTCTAAAAAATTTTACGCATTTGGTTTCCGTGAGGGGTATGGTGAGTTCATGTGAGATTTTATTTTTTGACACAAGTTAGTGGAATATGAGACTTTGTAAGAAAAGAAAAAAAAAAATTTCCGCTAACTTGGGCCAAAAAAATGTCTGAATGGAGCCTTACAGAGGGGTGATCAATGACAGGGGGGGTGATCAATGACAGGGGGGTGATCAATGACAGGGGGGTGAACAATGACAGGGGGGTGATCAGGGAGTCTATATGGGGTGATCACCACAGTCATTGATCACGCCCCTGTAAGGCTTCATTCAGACGTCCGGATGCGTTTTGCGGATCCGATCCATCTATCAGTGCATCCGTAAAAATCATGCGGACATCTGAATGGAGCTTTACAGGGGGGTAATCAATGACAGGGGGGTGATCAGGGAGTCTATATGGGGTGATCACCACAGTCATTGATCACGCCCCTGTAAGGCTTCATTCAGACGTCCGGATGCGTTTTGCGGATCCAATCCATCTATCAGTGCATCCGTAAAAATCATGCGGACATCTGAATGGAGCTTTACAGGGGGGTGATCAGGGAGTCTATATGGGGTGATCACCACAGTCATTGATCATGCCCCTGTAAGGCTTCATTCAGACGTCCGGATGCGTTTTGCGGATCCGATCCATCTATCAGTGCATCCGTAAAAATCATGCGGACATCTGAATGGAGCTTTACAGGGGGGTAATCAATGACAGGGGGGTGATCACCACAGTCATTGATCATGCCCCTGTAAGGCTTCATTCAGACGTCCGGATGCGTTTTGCGGATCGGATCCATCTATCAGTGCATCCGTAAAAATCATGCGGACATCTGAATGGAGCTTTACAGGGGGGTGATCAATGACAGGGGGGTGATCAGGGAGTCTATATGGGGTGATCACCACAGTCATTGATCACGCCCCTGTAAGGCTTCATTCAGACGTCCGGATGCGTTTTGCGGATCCAATCCATCTATCAGTGCATCCGTAAAAATCATGCGGACATCTGAATGGAGCTTTACAGGGGGGTAATCAATGACAGGGGGGTGATCAGGGAGTCTATATGGGGTGATCACCACAGTCATTGATCACGCCCCTGTAAGGCTTCATTCAGACGTCCGGATGCGTTTTGCGGATCCAATCCATCTATCAGTGCATCCGTAAAAATCATGCGGACATCTGAATGGAGCTTTACAGGGGGGTGATCAGGGAGTCTATATGGGGTGATCACCACAGTCATTGATCATGCCCCTGTAAGGCTTCATTCAGACGTCCGGATGCGTTTTGCGGATCCGATCCATCTATCAGTGCATCCGTAAAAATCATGCGGACATCTGAATGGAGCTTTACAGGGGGGTAATCAATGACAGGGGGGTGATCACCACAGTCATTGATCATGCCCCTGTAAGGCTTCATTCAGACGTCCGGATGCGTTTTGCGGATCGGATCCATCTATCAGTGCATCCGTAAAAATCATGCGGACATCTGAATGGAGCTTTACAGGGGGGTGATCAGGGAGTCTATATGGGGTGATCACCACAGTCATTGATTACGCCCCTGTAAGGCTTCATTCAGACGTCCGGATGCGTTTTGCGGATCGTATCCATCTATCAGTGCATCCGTAAAAATCATGCGGACATCTGAATGGAGCTTTACAGGGGGGTGATCAGGGAGTCTATATGGGGTGATCACCACAGTCATTGATCACGCCCCTGTAAGGCTTCATTCAGACGTCCGGATGCGTTTTGCGGATCGGATCCATCTATCAGTGCATCCGTAAAAATCATGCGGACATCTGAATGGAGCTTTACAGGGGGGTGATCAGGGAGTCTATATGGGGTGATCACCACAGTCATTGATCATGCCCCTGTAAGGCTTCATTCAGACGTCCGGATGCGTTTTGCGGATCCGATCCATCTATCAGTGGATCCGTAAAAATCATGCGGACGTCTGAATGGAGCTTTACAGGGGGGTAATCAATGACAGGGGGGTAATCAATGACAGGGGGGTGATCAGGTAGTCTATATGGGGTGATCACCACAGTCATTGATCACGCCCCTGTAAGGCTTCATTCAGACGTCCGGATGCGTTTTGCGGATCCGATCCATCTATCAGTGGATCCGTAAAAATCATGCGGACATCTGAATGGAGCTTTACAGGGGGGTGATCAATGACAGGGGGGTAATCAATGACAGGTGGGTGATCAGGGAGTCTATATGGGGTGATCAGGGGTGATCAGGGGCTAATAAGGGGTTAATAAGTGACCGGGGGGGGTGTAGTGTAGTGTAGTGGTGCTTGGTGCTACTTTACTGAGCTACCTGTGTCCTCTGGTGGTCGATCCAAACAAAGGGGACCACCAGAGGACCAGGTAGCAGGTATATTAGATGCTGTTATCAAAACAGCGTCTAATATACCTGTTAGGGGTTAAAAAAAACACATCTCCAGCCTGCCAGCGAACGATCGCCGCTGGCAGGCTGGAGATCAACTCTCTTACCTTCCGTTCCTGTGAGCGCGCGCGCCTGTGTGCGCGCGTTCACAGGAAATCTCGGCCATCGCGAGATGACGCATATATGCGTGACTCTGCGCAGGGCTGCCACCTCCGGAACGCGATCCTGCGTTAGGTGGTCCGGAGGTGGTTAAAAGAGGAGGGGAACTTACAATTGACCCCCTTAAATACTCTTTCTCGTAATTGGATTCACCTGTGTATGTAGGTCAGGGGTCACTGAGCTTACCAAGCCAATTTGAGTTCCAATAATTAGTTCTAAAGGTTTTGGAATCAATAAAATGACAACAGTGCCCAAATTTATGCACCTGCCTAATTTTGTTTAAACAATTATAGCACACTTTCTGTAAATCCAATAAACTTCATTTCACTTCTCAAATATCACTGTGTGCGTCTCCTATATGATATATTTAACTGACATTTTTTATCGTAACAACCAACAATTTATACAGGAAAATCATGACGATTAACAAAGTTGCCCAAACTTTCGCATCCCACTGTATATATATATATATTTTTTTTTCTCTTTGTCCTGTCCCCCTGGGGGGGAGGAGGGGAGGGGGGAAAGAAGGAATAAAGGTTCAAAGGTAATATAAGCAATGTGACATTTATTGTAATGTACTGGATAGGTCAAGTATTTCCATGTAGAGGGTACTTAAGTGGGAGGGGAATGGATGCCCTACCACCCCTATTTATGTATTTGTTTTAATTACTCCCACCCCTTTCTGGTTGATGCTTGATGTTTTTATTATGTAAGTGTCAAATGTTTTGCTACTGTTTCTTTTGTAATTTACTAATAAAAAAGTAATGGGAAAAAAAAAAAAAAGGATTCGGCGGGCAGTCCCAGATTTCAGTGGCTATCCTGCAGTCCCGGTACATGGGAGGTATGTCCCGCTCTCTGGTAGCTGTCCCTGTTTCCATAAGAAGCAGATACAGCTGCCTCTAATGATGAAGCAGAGAGACGTCCGTCCACTCCCTGCTCCATCATTCCTCCACACTGCAGGTCTGGGCAGGGGGCGGGGCTGGCCGGGAGCTCCGTATATCCTGCTGCTGCTGGGGAACAAGGTGAGCATGTGGAGTTTATTTATTTTTTACTGCCTGTGAAGGGGGCACAGCTGGGCATATTATTTTACTGTGAGGGGGCACAGCTGGGCATATTACTGTGAGGGGGTCACAACTGGGCATATTACTGTGAGGGGGCACAACTGGGCATATTAATGTGAGGGGGCACAACTGGGCATATTACTGTGAGGAGGGCACAACTGGGCATATTACTGTGAGGGGGACACAACTGGGCATATTACTGTGAGGGAGGCACAACTGGGCATATTACTGTGAGGGGGGCACAATTGGGCATATCACTGTGAGGGGGCACAACTGGGCATATTACTGTGAGAGGGCACATAACTGGGCATATTACTGTGAGGGGGGACATATCTGGGCATATAACTGTGAGGGAACACAGAACTGGGCATATTACTGTGAGGGGGGACATATCTGGGCATTGCTACTGTGAGGAGACACATCTCTGAGCATCGCTACTTTGAGGGGCACATATCTGTCATAACTACTTTGAGGGGGCACATATCTGGGCATAACTACTGTGTGGTGGCATTAGGGGGGAATAATTACTATGTGGGGGGATTTAGGGGACTGGGTGGGACTAGGTGTTTAGTTATGTTTTAGGCGGAGTTAGAAGCGTGGCCTAGAGCTGAAAAAATCTGCCGCAGTGCGCTTCTCACTCCGCACATACTGTCCCTCTTTCTTCTTTTCAAAAGTTGGGAGGTATGCTATACAGTAATATGATAGGATCTTAGCTAAGATATTAGGCATGTGCTTATCGACTATTTCTAATAGCAGAACTGTACAAGCAGCTCTGCATTAGAAGACAAGCTGGATCAATGGATCAAGCTCAATGATAATGAAAGGCGATTGTATACTTTCATCTGATTCTTTGTCTATTGGTGCATGTACCCCCCCCCCCCCTATTCTGCCTATATCTAAATATACATGACGCTGAATTCTCCTCATACAGTAGGTCATTGTCTTTCTAAAACCGAAATCTGAAGCAGTTGTTGTTTACTTCAACACGCAACCAGGCAATTCATATTAGGCAAAAATGAATAGAGAGAAGGCCAGAATGAAGTTAATCAACCTGAATTTATTCCACCCCGTATCGTGTCTCCTTCTGCATGTCTCTTCTCTCCAGGCACATTTCATTTTCAAAATACTATTTTTAGATTAAAAAGCTGGCAGACATATTTATTCCCAAGAAGTTAAATATATCCTGTGTGCTCGTATTTTCATCAAACCGTTACTAAAAGTAATTGTTTCATCACAGCTTCTCCAATCCCATTCACCTTCAAGGGCAAAAAGAAACCAGTTACAGCAATAGTACGGTTACGTATGGGATAATACACTGCCTGCTATATAATATAAGATTGTTTAAAGGAGTTGCAATACTCATTTTCATAGACTCACAAATAAGATGTCTTTGGGGGAAAAAGGAAACTTCATGTTAACCGCCATAATTGTATTGATTAAGGTCTTCCAGAGCAGAAGCAGAGGTGGCCATAACCTGCTCCTGCCATCCAGACATGGCACATGGCAGCTGGCAGATTATCACAGCGCTGTGTGCTTGTCCTGGGTTGATCTCGGTTACACGAAGCTTCATGTAGACAGTGAAGTGCAGGGGCAAGTGGGAAGTAATAGACAGGAATGGATGGAAGGCATACAGTACTACTGTGACTACTGTTATGACAGGAGAAAAGGGGAAAAAAGCTGCCGTCTGCTATGATTACTAGGGAGGAAGGAATGAGGCCCCACGGTGACTATTGTCAGAGCAATCTAGAGACAGGTAAGGTGGCTCATATTTTATTTTCCTCTTTCAGTTCTTCAAGTTGGGCCAAACAGGTATTACAATTGTTTGTATGCTGCGGCCTTATCTATTTGATAAGAATTTAGCTTAACTAAGTGTTTATGAGCGGTCAGGAGTGAAGAGATAAGGTATACAAATCAAGCAGTCAGAGCCTCTGCCTGGAGGAATTCATAGACAAGGAGAAGCAACAGGTTACTGTTAAAATAAAGACCAAATTGAAAAATTATTTTTGGTCAAGATGATAATAATAATGATAATGATGATGATGATAATAATGATAATAATCTGCCCCAAAGGTGTCTATAGAAGGGGTGATCTGAGGGTTAAGTTAGTCCATACAAAAGTATAAATGATCACTGTTTAAGGCCTCATGCACACGACCGTTGTTGTGTTCCATGTCCATTGTTCCGTTTTCCGTGATTTTCTGCGGACCCATTGACTTTCAATGGGTCAGTTGAAAACTCGGATAATGCACTGTTTGTCATCCGCGTCCGTGATCCGTGTTTCCAGTCCGTCCAAAAAATACGACCTGTCCTATTTTTTTCACGGACAACGGTTCGCGGACCCATTCAAGTCAATGGGTCCGTGAAAAAACACGGAGGCACACAAGATTGTCATCCGCGTCCGTGATCCGTGTCCGTTTTTTTCCTATCATTTGCAAGGCAAACTTGACTTAGATTTTTTTTTCACTTTTCATGTCTGGTGATCCTCCAAAAATCTAGGAAGACACACGGAAACAAAAACGGAAACGGATCACGGAACAACGGAACCCCGTTTTGCGGACCGTGAAAAAATACTGTCGAGTGCTGCATGAGGCCTAATTAATATTCAATATATAATAAAGCTTTAAAATAACATAATGAATAAAGTTCTAGGGAATGTGTCACCTATATTGTTTTTACTCATTAAAACCATTTACTGATATTCTTTTTTTTCTAATTGTTTTTATTTTATGATTGAGGAATTTATTCTATTCCCTGTAGAAGTTATAGTGGCAGCTATCAAGAAGGAGTTCTATTTCCATCACTTATTGTGAATGACATGATATATTAATGACATCTGTCATTGTAAGACTGCAGGTGAAGATAATGAGATGACTGCTGAAAAGTGAACTCTACAGAACAGGAAAAGTGGCCAGTGTGAAAAAGTCATAGTTTCACAGACAGATAGATGATAGATAGATAGATAGATAGATAGATAGATAGATAGATAGATAGATAGATAGATAGATAGATAGATAAAATATATTCTTAGAAAAAGTTGATTGAAATAGGTATATATTGTATATATGTATATGAACTGTAGGTTTCCTAGAAGAGAAGAACTGAAATGGACTGAGACTTTCCTCCACAGAGAAGCTCTGCAGGTAGTGAATCTCTTGAATATAAAATCAAGTAATCGTTGGGATTCATTCAGTGTTGTCTGATAGATAAAAGTGCTGTTCAATAGCTTTAACTTTGTGTGGTTTTCAGAGAAGAGCGATGGAAGCCCGAATACATAACAGTGAGTCATGGCTGAGGCCTGTGGGTGGTTCCATACAGTTTTAGCAACAGCTTCCATATTCCCAGTAGAGAGAGTCTCAGTGTTGTTATTACAGGCCTTTTCAATGCCGTTCAACATAAGAATAGATGTAAAATGTCAATATCTGACACATCATATACATTTGTCAAGGTTTTCTTTAATAAACTAGTTTCCTTTGTCTGTGCAGTGCACCTATGACTAGATAACATCACTGGGTCTCATTGTCTAATAACACAGGTGGGTGCGATAAGATGGACTCCATTTTTACTGCAGAGCTTCGTAGGTAGTATTTAACATTTATCATGGTAAAAAATGACTAAGTGCTAACATTTGGTTAATAAAGAACAGAATGACACAATATATTGGTACATCTATATGTGCAAAAGAACCTTCCAAGCAACGTCTAATTTAGTCCTACAATACTCTTTTCAGAACACCCATGTCTATATAGCATGACTGGAGTCATTAGACATCCCATATACCGTGTGTTGCCGTTGATCAATTATTATATAATCACATAGGTTCCACATTAAAAGGGTTTTCCAAGATTTTAATACTGATGACCTACCTAATCAGTGAGGGTCCAACAGGGTACAAAGTACAATGTGAAGCACTGTGCGTACAGCACTGTGCTTTGTAAAATGCGAGAAGGCCACGGTGCCTTATCAAACAGCTGATTGGGGGGCGTTCCTGTGTGTTGGACCCCCATCGATCAGATACTGTTGATCTATCCTAAGGATGTCATCAGTAAAAAAAAATCTCTGTATTTAGTTCTTCTGGTCTACTTGGTGCAAGAGGATTGAAGACACCTGCATTTAGTCAATGGGCTGTACTTTTTAAATTGATTTATATAAAATAATAGTGTCATACCATGCTCACCTACAAGGGCAATATAATACCAACATATGAGCCCAAACATAATAGTTCCTTTCAATGGCTAACAAATACAGACCCTACAATGTCAACAAAATGGTGTAATATAGTGCTCAAGTAATATTGCCATAAAGTGTTTAGTTCCGCTGTCTGATGTCTAATCCATTTAATATCGCCAAAAAGAGTCCTAAGGCTGTCTTTTATAGTATACACATTATTAGTAATGATTGAAGTATTTGAAAATTGGATGCGGTTGCTTCGCCAAAATTTGCCAAAAAATTCACTTCTTTGTAAGTAGGGGGTGCAATGACAGGGAGCCGCGATTGCACCGCTCCCTGTCATTGTACCCCTCAGATACCATGTTCATAGCTGATTGCGACATCTGACATTCGTGTGTCGTCCACATTTTTTGTGGTCTTATAGAAATTAATGGGTCCAAACCGCAAAAAACTTCCCCTCCGCTAGCAACACGATCACAGAAGTTATTCGGTTGTGAAGCTTGTGAAGGCTCCCAGGGCTGCCACAGCAAAGTTCCTATTGAGCCCTGCATGTAGCAGAACTTAATAGGAACACACCAATTTCATCACAGCCCACAATGGTAAACCTTAGCAGTCTATTGTATAAGCAATGTAGCAATTGAATGTTCAAATCCCCTATGAGAACCAAAAAAAGTTAAAAGAGGTTTCTAAAAATATAAAAAGACCCAAAATAATTCAATGTAATAAATAATTTTTTGTAAGTTGGAAGTGCAATGACAGGGAACGGCGATTGCACCGCTCCCCGTCATTGTACCCCTCAGATGCCATGTTCATAGCTGATTACGGCATCTGACAGTAATAATACAGTGTAAAATAAATAAATGAAATCATACCTCATCAATTTTAATGTGACGAGCCGGCCACTTAATAGAAGATCCAGCGCAAAATCTTGTGTGGCTCATGATGACCATCGCGCATGGGATTTCGTGCGTGATCTTCAATCACGATGGTGGCTCCCGGCTCGTCGCATTCAAATGGATGAGGTAAATATGAAATAATACTGCTAGGCACTGTAAAAATATACTACTATAGATTACACAATATATTCTACTATAAAGTGTGAAAATAACAAAGCAGAAATAATACTGCCATTCACCAAACACATAATACAATACATAAATGCAATTACTACATTTATACAGACATACATACAGACTACATACAGTACATGTGCACACAAAAGGACACTCCGAACAATGTTTTACCAGATAGCTGTACCTGGCTAACAGAAAGCATTCTGAAAGTGAGATACAATTAGGCTAGGGCTACACAACGACATTTGTCGTGCGACAATTTTTATAATGATAGTCTATGCGACTAGCGACATGCTGCGACTACGACACGACAGTCGCAAAAAAACTGTCCAAAATAGATATTTCTGCGACTGTCGTGTCGCAATCGCAGCATGTCGCATGTCACAGTGCAACACCATAGGCTATCATTATAAAAATTGTAGCCCGACACATGTCGTCGTGTAGCCCTAGCCTTAGGCCCCTTTCACACGGGCGAGTTTTCCGCACGGGTGCAATGCGTGAGGTGAACGCATTGCACCCGCACTGAATCTGGACCCATTCATTTCTATGGGGCTGTGCACATGAGCGGTGATTTTTACGCATCGCTTGTGCGTTGCGTGAAAATCGCAGCATTCTCTATATTGTGCGTTTTCCACGCAACGCAGGCCCCATAGAAGTGAATGGGGCTGCATGAAAATCGCAAGCATCCGCAAGCAAGTGCGGATGCGGTGCGATTTTTACGCATGGTTGCTAAGATGACAGTCTATTCACTGTATTATTTTCCCTTATAACATGGTTAATACAGAATGCTTAGTAGAAGGTCAATTAAGGGTAAAAAAATAAATAAAAATTAACTCACCTCCTCCTCTTGATCGTGTAGTTGCCGATTTCTTCTTACGTCTTTAATCATGAGCTGCCGGCTAAAGGACCTGTGGTGACGTCACATCACATGGTCCAATCACATGGTCCATCACTTTTTTTTAACCCTCAATTGACCTTGTACTAAGCATTCTGTATTAAAGAATGCTATTATTTTCCCTTATAACCATGTTATAAGGGAAAATAATTACATCTACACAACACCGAACCCAAACCTGAACTTCAGTGAAGAAATTCGGGTCTGGGTACCACAGTCAGTTTTTTATCACGCTCGTGTGATAAAACGCATTGCACCTGCGCGATAAAAACTGAACAACGGAATGCAATCGCAGTCAAAACTGACTGAAATTGCGTACCTACTCGCGCGGGTTTGCAGCATTGCACCCGGGATGCATCCGGACCTAATCCGGACACGCTCGTCTGCAAGGTGCCTTAGAGGTCACACTGTGCAACCCATCTGCAAATAAGCCTGTGGGCTACTATAGAAAAAAAAAAGAAAATGTAACTCTTTAAAAGTGTTGCTGCCACAATAATGCCACCCTAGGCACCCTCTCTGCCATTTAAAATGCATGTTGCTGCCCTAGTGATGGGGCAGGATCATTCTGCAGCTTCTGCCAGTATCATGTGTCCTCATTTCCCACAAGACATTGTAGCCTAACTCAGGACGGCGCATCTCAATGAAAAATCATCTGAAGATGATATCACAAGAGAAAATAGCCGAAGAAATCTACATACACAGAAAGGAAAGCTGTATTTGGACATGATATGGATACGGGTATTGGCAGTGTGCATGTCACATTTTTCACTGGCCCAATAGTAGAAATCCCTATTCCTATCCATAAATGCACAAGAATTGGACATGAATGTCCATAAATGGACAAGAATAGGGCATGTTCTATCATTTGAATGAAGGACACATAGATGCAGACAGCACACAGATGATATTCGTGTGCTGTCCACATTTTTTGTGGTCTTATAGAAATGAATGGGTCGAAACCGCAAAAAAACCTCCCCTCCCCTAGCAACGCGATCACAAAAGTAATTTGGTTGCTATGGCAACTGGGAGGCTTGTGAAGGCTCCCAGGGCTGCCACAGCAAAGTTGCTATTGAGCCCTGCATGTGTCAGAACTTAATAGGAACACACCAATTGTATCATAGCCCACAATGGTAAACCTTAGCAGTCTGTTGTATAAGCAATGTAGCAATTGAATGTTGAAATCCCCTATGAGAACCAAAAAAAGTTAAAAGAGGTTTTTTAAAATATAAAAAGACCCAAAATAGTTCAAATCACCTTCATTTTCCAATTTTACAAATAAAAATGATGATATATCAAGATGTAAAAGTATTTATCCCATATGGTGAACACAGTAATGAAAAAAATCTAAATGGTTGAATTGCCGTTGCCTCCCAAACAATAGAAGAAAAAGTGGGAAAAAAATAAAATCACACATACCCCTATCGATTAAAGCTTAAAGCTTAAAAAATAAGGGGTTTGGAATATGGTGTAGAAAGATTTTTTTCTTAAAGCATATATAAATTTTGTATAGCTGTAATTGTACTGACCCACAGAATAAATGTAACGTGTCATTTTTACTATCCACTAAATGTCATAAATTAGAACAGTTTAATGGAGAAATTGTGTTGTGTTTTTTTTTATTCCTAATTTTTTTTCCAGTTTCCCATATTGTATGGAATATTAAATGATACCACTAGAAACTACAGTTTGACTTGCAAAATAAGACCTCAGAAGACAATAAAGTAAAAAAGTTAGGGCTCTTGGAAGGCAGGGAGCAAAAGGTGTAGATGAAAATTGGAAAATGGCTTTGTCAGGAAGGGGTTAATGGTACTGTCCATGATTAGTAAGGCCTCTTTGACACATCAGTGAATCACGCAGATGTGCCTTCCATGGTCTCCACAGACAGCACGTGTACCCATTGACTTCACAAATCAGTTGTTTTCCACACACTATGGAATCCCTAGTGATACCACAGAAACGTGCCCTATTTTGTCCGTGATACGGATCCTTCACACACAATATAGTCTATTGGTCTGTGAAAACCATGCACACAACAAGATATCCATGTTTGGCCCATGGTTTTCACAGGTCATGATACGGATCCTTCACACACAATATAGTCTATTGGTCTGTGAAAACCATGCACACAACAAGATATCCATGTTTGGCCCATGGTTTTCACAGGTCATGATACGGATACCTCACACACAATATAGTCTATGGGTCTGTGAAAACCATGCACACAACAAGATATCTATCTTTGGCCCATGGTTTTCACAGGTCATGATACGGATCCTTCACACACAATATAGTCTATTGGTCTGTGAAAACCATGCACACAACAAGATATCCATGTTTGGCCCATGGTTTTCACAGGTCATGATACGGATACCTCACACACAATATAGTCTATGGGTCTGTGAAAACCATGCACACAACAAGATATCCATGTTTGGCCCATGGTTTTCACAGGTCATGATACGGATACCTCACACACAATATAGTCTATTGGTCTGTGAAAACCATGCACACAACAAGATATCCATGTTTGGCCCATGGTTTTCACAGGTCATGATACGGATACCTCCCATACAATATAGTCTATGGGTCTGTGAAAACCATGCACACAACAAGAAATCCATGTTTGGCCCATGGTTTTCACAGGTCATGATACGGATACCTCACACAAAATATAGTCTATGGGTCTGTGAAAACCATGCACACAACAAGATATCCATGTTTGGCCCATGGTTTTCACAGGTCATGATACGGATACCTCACACACAATATAGTCTATGGGTCTGTGAAAACCATGCACACAACAAGATATCTATCTTTGGCCCATGGTTTTCACAGGTTGTTGCTAGGAGATGCTCTGGAAACCAATTTCAGCCTAGCAGTGTCTGTGGAATACAGATAATACACTGAGGCCAAAAACAGATACACGGACCAAATAGAGGGTCTTCACGGACATCTTCACAGAGGAACCACTGATCATCTTATCACAAATGTTGTGATGGACATGGACTTGTGAAAGAGGCCTAAAACATTGGCAGGTTTCTTCCAGACAAAAGTGTCCACAGGTTGTGTCTGGGATTGCAGCTCAGCTACATATTTTGTAGTGACTAGTGTTAGCTGCAATGACACACACAACCTGCGGACTAGTGATGAGCGAATCGATTCGCATGAATTGATTTGTTCATTTGAACAAAATCTCAGTCTGTTGGGATTGTCCCACTACAGACCATTCCCCATTGTAACAGCAGATTAACATGGCAGCACATCTCGCGCAGCCATGATAATCTTGCACATACACTGTTGCGCATGCCCCGCAAGATATGTGACCATGGTAATCTGCCGGCAGATGGAGTGTCTAAGCTGCGGAAAGCTCCCTCACAAGATCGATTCATACAAATCTTCTGAATGAAAGCAGCTATGTGTTTTGATCCTGTCTTTTAAGGCGCCAGGAAGTTAACATCCTCAGTGACCATGACCAGCAAGCTTTATACGTTTGATAGATCCACAAAGTAAGGTCTCATGCACACAGCGTTA
Source organism: Bufo bufo (assembly GCF_905171765.1). Classification (NCBI taxonomy): domain Eukaryota; kingdom Metazoa; phylum Chordata; class Amphibia; order Anura; family Bufonidae; genus Bufo; species Bufo bufo. Next base: position 231,050,622 of record NC_053392.1, on the reverse strand, counting down.
GTTTGGTCCACATCCGATCCACATTTTTTCTGGATCAGCTGCAGGTCCATTCATGTCAATGGGACCGCAAAAGATGCAACCAGCACACCCTATTCTTGTCTGTCTTAGGACATCTGTAAAGGAAATTCCTGCAGACATACCGCAAAAACGCCCTAAGGCCTTATCCACACAGTCAAGCCTCATGCACATGACCGTATGTATTTTGCAGTCCCCAAAAAACGGATCTGCAAAAAAAATACGGATGACTTACGTGCGCATTCCGTATTTTGCAGAACGGAACAGCTAGCCACTAATAGAACAGTACTATCCTTGTCTGTAATGTGGACAATAAAAGGACATGTTCTATTTTTTGGCGGAATGGAAATACAGACATACGGAAACTGAATGCACACGGAGTAGCTTCCGTTTTTTTGCGGACCAATTGAAATGAATGGTTCCATATACGGTCCACACAAAAAATTTAACGGACACAGAAAGAAAATACGTTCATGTGTAAGAGGCCTCAGTGTTTGGTCAGTGATTCTGAGCCAAAACTAGGTGCAGGTCAAAAACATAGAACAGGAGAAGATCTTTCCCTTCTACCTTATCTCCATGGCTCCACTGATGGAAATCACTGATCAAACACTGACGTGTGTATTAGGCATCATGCACAGTTGTTTTTCTCGGCCTCCGTTTCGTTTTTTCTGCGGATAGGATGGGGACCCATTCATTTCAATGGGTCACCAAAAAAATGCTGATAGTTCATCCATTTGTGTTCCGCGTCCGTTGTCCGTGTTTCCCTTCAGCAAAAAAATAGTGCATGTCCTACTTTTTTCACATTTGCGGACAAGGTTAGGCATTTATTACAAGGGATCTGTGGGAAAAAACGGATCCTCCAAAAAAATGCCGCATGCGTTTTTTTTTGCGGACGCACAATTTGTGGACGCAAAAAACAACTGTCGTGTGCATGAGGCCTAAGACTAAGACAGGATATTACAGGCCTACAGGTTTTAACAGGAGGAAAGGAATGTTCCCAATAATAAAAATACATAGAGAAATTGTTATTTATGCAATTACAAAATCTATTTATCTACATAGGTGTATAACATGTTTTGATGTTATTTTATATCTTTATTTTCTATATACTCCGAAACAGCCCTTTATAACAACTACCTGCACTACCTCTCAAGCAGGATTTTCAATTAACCTTTTGATATAAGGCTTGCAATTATCCATATCTTCCAGATGATTTGGACAAGGGGCCCGGGCCTTGTGTCGTACAGAAGACTCCTGAGCTGTGCACTTAGCACAACCCTTTCTAGAAGGAAAGGAAAGACCTTATGTGGTTGGCTTGTGAATAATTTATATCTCGGGAGACCAGGCTCAAGTAAGAAAACAAGAGTTACCATGGCAACCTGTTGTATCTACAGTATCCCTGAGGTTCCCTCTTTACAAAGGTATGACTCATGCGGCTGACATAGTAGAACCGAATCCGCTTATTCACAGGGCTATTATAGCAGGGCTCTGCGGCACTACCAACAACATCTGACAGCAGATACAAGCCACCTGGCCCAACTACTCCACTCATTCTCCTTCCATTGTTACTAATAGATTACAGTCACGAGCAGGCTCGGAGTAGACTATAGGGGAGAAGATAAATTACCCGGTGGTCCCCTCAGCCAGGGTAGGCCCCTATTCCGCCCCCCTGCACAAGTGGCACATGGCACAGTACACTGACTGCGTTACATACATACCTTGCCCAGCCCATGCATTCATTTAGAAAACAGTTATTTCAAGGGTCATCACTGGAGGAAATTTATCAAAACTGATTTGAAGGAGAACTGGTTTAATTGCTTATAGCAACCAATCAGATCCCATCTTTTATTTTCCAAAGGAGCTCTGAAAAATGAAAGGTAGAATCTGATTGGTTGCTATGTGCAATTTGACCAGTTTTCCTTCGCACCAGTTTTGATAAATGTCCCTGAATGAGTTTTGATATGTTGTAGAGACTTTTGATTGGTGTATAATGGTGTTATACAGTCACTGTATGGTGGTACTATCCAGTCACTGTATGGTGGTGTAATCCAGTCACTGTATGGTGGTTATGCAGTAACTGTATGGTGGCGCTGTTCAGTTACTGCATGGTGGCGCTATCTAGTCACTGTATGGCGTACTATCCAATCACTGTATGAAACTTGTTATTTCACCCAAGTTCAGAATGGCCAGGATGTTGCGCCCATTGTCAACCACTTTGCCCAGTTGGAGTTGGCAGGATGACAGCCAGCAGGATGTTTGCTGCTTGATGTACTTGACCAACTGCTCGCTGGTGTGGCTACTCTCTACCAGGCCAATGAGCTCCAATACAGCATTGGATTGCTTGACCTGACACACATGATAGGAAGGAGGGGTAGTGTGAGCAACCCTATGCCTTGTTGCTGTTGGGGATGGGAACGTGTCGATGGAGGAGGAGAAGGCTCATAAGTGCCTGGTGTGGCAGCCAGGCTGACACAATCGTGGGGGAAGGTCAAAAGTACCTGGCCTCATTGCTGGGTGCTGCCTCGCTGCTGCCGGAAAAAACATTAACCCAGTGGACTGTGAAAGACATGTAAGGTCCCTGCCCGTAAAAGCTGATCTATGTCCACCATGGCGTGAACCTTACTGCACAGCGAGAATCGCAGGGAGCACCCCATGTTGTCCACCAGGTCAGAGTACAAGGCAGGGATGGCTTTTTGGGAGAAATAAGGCTGGCTAGAAATCTTCCAGCGAGGCTGAGCACACGTCATTAGCTCCCTAAAGGCAGCAGACTTTACTAAATGGTATGGCAGCAACTGCACCGCCAGATACTTGTCCAGGTGGGAATTAATATATTCATGAACACCTTCCCAATTAAAATATACCTTTTATTTATCGTCTACTAAAAACTGGCCTACAGCCGGACTACATGTCACAAGAGGGTCAAGAAGACACATATACAGTACAAACTATGTGGTCGTACTCAGAGCCATATCGATATTTTGCAATACATGTGAATGCAGCCATGCAAGGGTACTCAATATGTAACTCAGGTGGGAACTAAGCTTGCGCATAATCAGATTAAGGGTCCATTCACACGTCCGTTTTTTCTTTCCTGATCTGTTCCGTTTTTTTGGAACAGATCTGGACCAGATCTGGACCTATTCATTTTCAATGGGTCCTGGAAAAAAACGGACAGCACAATGTGTGCTGTCCGTTTCCATTGTTCCGTTCCGCATGTCCGTTTAAATATAAAACATGTCCTATTCTTTTCGTGAAAAATCGGATACTGGTACAATACAAAGTCAATGGATCCGCAAAAAACGGAAGACATTCGGATGTCATTACGTATGTCATCCGTTTTATACGGAATCCGTTCCTGGAAATTACATTTTAATTTTTTATTTTTTTTTTAAAAGAAATCCAAACAACTTTATTTGCTTATTGAAATTTATACATGTTTCTGTTTTTTGCGGATCCGCAAAAAACGGATGACATACGGATGCAGTGGCGTCGCCAGGGGGGGGCCAGAGGGGGCCACGGCCCCCCCTACATCATGCTGTGCCCCCCCCATGTGCCCCCCCAACTAAAGTGAGCAGCCGCCGCCGCCGGGCACAGGGAGATGAGCGCTTCCATTGCGCTCATCTCCATTGTAAACTGCCTATGCCAGCGGAGGTGCAGGGGAGGGAGAGGCGTGTCCCTTCCCTTTCCTCTGATAGGCTGCAGGCAGGCACCGAAGTGGAGGAGAGGCCCCGCCCCCTAATTACTCCTGTTTACCTTTCTAAAGCTAAAGGACCTTTGATGATGTCATCACAGGTCCTGTAAGGGAACTGCACAGTGTAAAGTGTAGTTCCCAGGTTAGAACAGTGCATCTGCCAGGACCTGTGATGACATCATCTTCAACATCACAGGTCCTGCAGAATCTAGCAAAGGAACTGCACCAAAAATGGTGTAGTTCCTAGGTTTCAAAGGTACATCTGCCAGGACCTGTGATGACATCATCACAGGTCCTTCAACCCCTAACAGCAAGTATTAAAAGTTCACAAGCAGCTCTGTATTGATCCATACAGACTGGAATGGAGAGGTAAGAGGAGGTCCTCCACTTTTCATCATTTACCTCCCCCCCATGCCCTGTTTTTACTCATTGCTCACTCATGTATACTACTTCAGACAGTTACCACTACCTCATGTACCTCACAGTGACTATAATGCATAACTGACCACATATTTCTATAAACACTGCATCTACAGTATTATACCTTCTATGTGTCACATCAATACACTGCTCTGTATATATATATATATAGATACACACACATACATGCACACACACTGCATATATTACACAGTATTATACATGCAATATGTACAGATATATAGTATATACCGCAGTGCACTGATATGTGAGGTACAAGGTATAATAGATGCTGTGTGTACAGATATCAGTACACTTCTGTATATACTATATATGTGAGGTACGAGGTATAATAGATGCAGTGTGTACAGATATATAGTATATACAGCGGTGTACTGATATCTGAGGTACGAGGTGTCAATACACTGCTGTATTTACTATATATCTGTACACACTGCATCTATTATACCTCGTACCTCACATATTACACTACTGTATATACTGTATACACTGCATATATTATACCCCGTACCTCACATATCAGTACACTGCTGTATATACTATATACCTGTACACACTGCGTCTATTATACCCTGTACCTCACATATCAGAACACTAAGGAATATACTATATACCTGTACACACTGCATCTATTATACCACGTACCCCACATAACTGTACACTGCTGTATATAATATACATCTGCATCTATTATACCTCTTTTGTGTGCCAGGGCTGTTTTGTAATCCCATTCCGGCCCTGATGGCATAAATTATAAAACGCAGCAGCAAGAATAGTTCATGGAACAAAGGGAGGGGCTATAAAAGGGGAATGGGGGCCCAATTTAGATTCCTGCTATGGGGCCCAGTGATTTTTATGTACGCCCCTGCCTGCAGGCACTAGGCCGGCAGCCTATCAGAGGCCGGCGCAATGACGTCATCGTGCCGCCTGAGCCTTACATTACAGCGTGGGACACAGGAAGAGGCTGCATCGCATCGCTGACACTTAGGTAAGTATAAGTGTTTTTTTTTTTTTTTTTTTTTTTTTTTAACAATAGTGTTACTGGCACATTGGGGGGGCTTATCACAAAACTGGCACATGATGATGGGGGGGACTTTATACTGGCACATGATGATGGGGGGGGGACTTTATACTGGAACATGATGATGGGGGGGAACTTTATACTGGCACATGATGATGGGGGGGACTTTATACTGGCACATGATGATGGGGGGGACTTTATACTGGCACATGATGATGGGGGGACTTAATACTGGCACATGATGATGGGGGGACTTAATACTGGCACATGATGATGGGGGGACTTAATACTGGCACATGATGGGGGGGACTTAATACTGGCACATGATGATGGGGGGGACTTAATACTGGCACATGATGATGGGGGGAGACTTAATACTGGCACATGATGATGGGGAGGACTTAATACTGGCACATGATGATGGGGGACTTAATACTGGCACATGATGATGGGGGGACTTAATACTGGCACATGATGATGGGGGACTTAATACTGGCACATGATGATGGGGGGACTTAATACTCGCACATGATGATGGGGGGACTTAATACTGGAACATGGGGGGGCTTAATACTGGCACGTGATGGGGGGCTTATTACTGGCACGTGATGGGGGGCTCATTACTGCCACGTGATGGGGGCTCTTGTTACTGCCACGTGATGGGGGCTTATTACTGGCACATTGGGGGGCTCTTGTTACTGGCACGTTATTGAGGGCACTTATTACTGGCACATTATTGGTGGGCACTATAGGGGCATCTACTGAGGCCACAAAGAAGGGGTGTTTTATATGGGGGGCTCTGTACAGTAGCATTTTATACTGGGACACATTATGGTGGGTACTATGGAGAAGGGGAGAGAGGAGTACTATGGAGTCATCTACGGGGGGCACTAAGAAGGGGTATTTTATACTTGCAAATTATGGGGGACACTGAGGGCATCTACTGGGGCACGATATATGGGACATTTTATACTGGTACATTATGGGGGGCACTAGCAGGAAGGGGGGAGAGGAGCACTATGGAGGCACTATATAGGGGTATTTTATACTGGCACATTATGCTGGCACATTATGGGGGAAATTAGCTCAACTGGGGGCATAAGGGGGTATGTTTTGCACATTATAAGGAGAATTATTTCTACTGGGGGGCATTATGGTGGGTTTTATTACTCCCCCATGGTATGACCCCCTAGTAGCAGCACCAGCCTCTCCCTGCTCTGCTATCCCTCTGCCCCTTCTCCAAATCCTTATTATGAAATCTTTCTCATTAGGATAAAACACAACATCAGCTCCGCCGAGCCCCCGGCCAAGTGTTGAAGTGGTGTCCGAGATCCCCAAGGGCCAAGCCAAGTAACTGTACGTTTTCATGTGAAATATGTTTATTTTATATATGTACACTCCTGTGAGAGGCAGGGAGGGAGATCTGTGGATGACACTGTTATAGGGAGGGAGATCTGTGGATGACGCTGTTATGGAGGGGGAAATGGGGATGACACTGTCATGGGGTGGATCTGTGGATGACACATATAGCATAAGATGCTATATACGGTATGTGGCATCCACAGATCCCCCCCATAACAGTGTCATCCACAGATCCCCCTCTCTATAAAAGTGTCATCCACAGACAGCTGGACTTTTCTTCCCTGTTGCGGTTTTAGGTATTGGGTAAAGTATTGCAGCATTTCTAAGCGTACTTGTGTAAATGTATCGTTGTTATAGCTGCCCCCCCTACTTTTGTCCTGGCCCCCAGTGTGCCCCCCCAAAATTTGAAAGCTAGAGACGCCACTGTACGGATGACATACGGAAACATTTTCAGGAACAACGGATCCGCAAAAAACGGACCGAAAATCGGATTATAGAAAAATACTGACGTGTGAATGTAGCCTAAAGGGAATGTAGAATTGTTTCCTGGTTGGGAGAAGCAGAAAGTTATGATGAAGATATGAAAGACACCGCACTGCCCATAGATGTGGCCTGGCTGCCCCAAGAGGTACTGGGAGAAAAGGGGAACTCCTGCTGCGTTGGCTGGCTGCCAACTGTTTGCCCACTAGATGGGGTAATGCATGTGGGTCAATAGAGCTGTGATGTCTATGTTTGTGTTTACCTGCCCATGTCTTATTTTAATCTTGCACAGCTTGCTTGTTTTTGTCTTCCGACAGCATGGAGGAAAAAATGCCAGATGGGAGATACTCACACAGCATAGGCAGAGGCAGCTAATTTCGGCTTAGCTCTGGCACATTTTGGGCCTAACCAACCCACAGCATCTGGCTCTGGTATTTTGGGAGGTATGTGGCCTCTGCTATCGCTGCTGCCATCACCCTTCTCCTCTGATGTTGCATCTCCTCAGCACCCCAATCCAGCTCCCAGGTCCTGTCCAGCACACAGTCATCATCGGAGTCCTCACCCTCCCTTCCGCTTCTATTAGACTGTAGGATGTAATGATGGGTTATTTGGCCCCCCTCCCCTGCTCTGCTCTGACTGCCACTGTCGGTGCCCCCCAACGCTATGGGGACCACTACTACCACCAACAACATGGCTATGCCTGGGGTCTGCAACCTCCTCCTCAGGGCAGTACAAATGCTGACTCAAGTCGTTAACAGGGAGACTCTCTTGACTATCTGCCGTAGGACATTGTGGGGTCTAGGAAGACTGAGAGGACTTCACTGAAAGCCCTCTTTGGGGCTGCAAGGAGGAGAAGCAGGAGCAACGTTGTGACCCCTACCTTCACAGCACGGTGTCTGACTCTGAAGTCATCTCCACATCATCTTGCTGCGATTGAGAGAAGGAGTGAGCCATCCAAACCACAATCTTATCTTCCTTCTCCTCAACTATAATGTTGCGCCTTTCTGAAGCCATCAGGTGCAACTACGATATACTACTACTTCTGGACGGATAGTTGGAGCTGCTACTACCAACATTCTGGCTTTGGGTCTTTCGTTTGGAACCCTTCTGCAGCCCGGACATTTTTGGGTTTCTGAGATAATGTTGTGCACTAACCAGTTTACTGGTGTTGTAATCACGTATATACATATGCTGCTGCTGCTAGTTTTAATATAATCTACAACCGCCCCCCCCACCCCAAAAAATTAATAATTGATTGATTGAAAATGTGTGAAGATTGAAATAAAGGGAACCAGATTATCACTCCCAGATACTTTTGTGTGCTACCCTGTCTATTGGTGTGGTAATCACGTATGCATGCTGCTAGTTTAAATATAATCAACAACCCCAATAAAAAAAACGTGGAAACGTGTTTGTGAACACAGAAATAGAGGGAAACAGATTTAGGCCTAAATTCGTTATCCCTCACAGATACTTTTGTGTGTTGGCCTGTGTATAGGTGTTGATCACCTATATGCTGGTTTAATTAAATTGAAAAATTCCCAATAAAATAAAATTTCAATCTTCAAACCAGAACAGAATAAGCGGCACTCACCAATCTTTTAGCAGCTTTATTGCAAACATTGTCTGATTTGAAGATTGTATGCACCATATTGGCTGAGCACTATTCAGTCACTATTTTGAGGAGTGTTGATCCTTTATGCCTAACAACACACGGACAGAAGTGACGACCATTTGTCTCCTATAAAAGACTAAAATAAAATTTCAACCATGTGGAGAAATAATGAACATTAACAGATTTTCATGTTGATACTCACAGGTAGATTGCTGCCCTACCCTGTGTATTGCTGTATTAATCACATATAACATAGTAACATAGTATATAAGGCCGAAAAAAGACATTGGTCCATCCAGTTCGGCCTGTTATCCTGCAAGTTGATCCAGAGGAAGGCAAAAAAAAAAAAACTGTGAGGTAGAAGCCAATTTTGCCCACTTAAGGGGGAAAAAATTCCTTCCCGACTCCAATCAGGCAATCAGAATAACTCCCTGGATAAACGACCCCTCTGTAGTAGCTATAGCCTGTAATATTATTACACTCCAGAAATTCATCCAAGCACCTCTTGAATTCTTTTATTGTACTCACTATGTATAAGTCCCCCAAAAATATATCATTCTAACCGCGTGGAAGATGAATATACGGAAACTAATTATGAGGCCTGACCCTTAATATCACGTTAAAACTCACAGGTAAATTGTTATTGTAGACTGTGTATTGGTGTACTGATCACCTATATGTTGGATTAATTCAATTAAAATTGAATCCCCCCAAAAAACAAAATTTAATTCCAACTGTTTGGAAATGGAATTTGTGGAAATGGATGAATGAGGCCTAACGTTAAATTTTTCGTTATCACTCTCAGGTAGATTGCTGCCCTACCCTGTGTATTGCTGCAGTAATCACTTATATATGCTGGTTTAATTAAATTTAGTTATCCCAATAAAAAAATAAATTACAACCGCATGGTAATGGAATTCACGGAAACGGATGATTGAGGCTTGACAAGCAATTTCAATTTAACACTCACAGATTGATTACTGCCCTACCCTGTGTATTGCTGCTGTAATCACGTATATATGCTTGTTTAATTAAATTGAACAATCACACCAAAAAATTTAATTCCAACCGTGTGGAAGTGGAATTCACGGAAACGGACAATTGAATCTTGACACTCAATTTCACGTTAACAGTCACAGGTTGACTGTTGCCCTAACCTGTGTATTGCTGCAATAATCATATATACACTACTCAAAAAAAATTGGGCTATTTGGCTTGTGGGTGAAATTCAAGGATGAATCTAAAATGCGCTCTAACCTTTACAGATGAACTTAATGTGACCTTCTCTAAACTTTTGAATGCACATGTCCAACTGTTCAATATTTCAGTACTTTTTGCACAATATGCTCTTCTCTAACAGCACCAATGCTCACCAGTGGGTTCCTTCTTTTTAAGAATGTTCCGAACAGTTGTTTTGGCCAGGCCTAATGTTTTTGCTATCTCTCTGATAGGTTTGTTTTGTTTTTTCAGCCTAATGATGGCTTGCTTCACTGATAGTGACAGCTCTTTGGATCTCATCTTGAGAGTTGACAGCAACAGAATACAAATGCAAAGAGCACACTTGAAATGAACTCTGGACCTTTTATCTGCTCATTGTAATTGGGATAATGAGGGAATAACACACACCTGGCCATGGAACAGCTGAGAAGCCAATTGTCCCATTACTTTTGTCCATTAACCCCTTAGGGACACAGCCTTATTTCACCTTATGGACCAGGCCATTTTTTGCAAATCTGACCAGTGTCACTTTAAGTGGTGATAACTTTAAAACGCTTTGACTTATCCAGGCCATTCTGAGATTGTTTTTTCATCACATATTGTACTTCATGACACTGGTAAAATGAAGTAAAAAAAAAAAAAATTTTTTGCATAGAAAAATACCTAATTTACCAAAAATTTTGTAAAATTTGCAAATTTCAAAGTTTCAGTTTCTCTACTTCTGTAATACATAGTAATAGCCCTAAAAATTGTGATGACTTTACATTCCCCATATGTCTACTTCATGTTTGAATTATTTTGGGAATGATATTTTATTTTTTGGGGATGTTACAAGGCTTAGAAGTTTAGAAGCAAATCTTGAAATTTTTCTGAAATTTACAAAAAACCAATTTTTAGGGACCACTACAGCTCTGAAGTCACTTTGCGAGGCTTACATAATAGAAACCACCCAAAAATGACCCCATTCTATAAACTACACCCCTCAAGGTATTCAAAACTGATTTTAAAAACGTCATTAACCCTTTAGGTTATTGGCAAATGGGGATGAAATTTGAGAATTTCATTTTTTTGCCTAATTTTCAATTTTAACCCATTTTTTCCACTAACAAAGCAAGGGTTAACAGCCAAAAAAGACTGTATCTTTATTGCCCTGACTCTGCCGTTTACAGAAACACCCCATATGTGGCCGTAAACTACTGTACGGCCACACAGCGGGGCGTAGAGTGAAAGGTGCGCCGTTTGGTTTTTGGAAGGCAGGTTTTGCTGGACTGGTTTTTTTGACACCATGTCCCATTTGAAGCCCCCCTGATGCACCCCTAGAGTAGAAACTCCATAAAAGTGACCCCATCTAAGAAACTACACCCCTCAAGGTATTCAAAACTGATTTTACAAACTTTGTTAACCCTTTAGGTGTTGCACAAGAATTAATGGAAAATAGAGATACAATTTAAAAATGTCACTTTTTTGGCAGATTTTCTATTTTAATATTTTTTTTCCAGTTACAAAGCAAGGGTTAACAGCCAAACAAAACTCATTATTTATGGCCCTGATTCTGTAGTTTACAGAAACACCCCATATGTGGTCTTAAACTGCTGTACGGGCACATGGCAGGGTGCAGAAGGAAAGGAATGCCATACGGTTTTTGGAAGGCAGATTTTGCTGGACTGGTTTTTTTGACACCATGTCCCATTTGAAGCCCCCCTGATGCACCCCTAGAGTAGAAACTCCAAAAAAGTGACCCCATTTTAGAAACTATGGGATAGGGTGGCAGTTTTGTTGGTACTAGTTTAGGGTACATATGATTTTTGGTTGCTCTATATTACACTTTTTGTGCGGCAAGGTAACAAGAAATAGCTTTTTTGGCACCGTTTTTTTTTTGTTATTTACAACATTCATCTGACAGATTAGATCATGTGGTAATTTTATAGAGCAGGTTGTCACGGACGCGGCGATACCTAATATGTATACAATTTTTTTTATTTATGTAAGTTTTACACAATGATTTAATTTTTAAAACAAAAAAAAGTTTTAGTGTCTCCATAGTCTAAGAGCCATAGTTTTTTCAGTTTTTGGGCGATTATCTTAAGTATGGTCTCATTTTTTGCTGGATGAGATGACGGTTTGATTGGCACTATTTTGGGGTGCATATGACTTTTTGATCGCTTGCTATTACACTTTTTGTGACGTAAAATTGCTTTTTTTACACCGTTTTTTTTTATTTATTTTTTACGGTGGTCACCTGAGGGGTTAGGTCATGTGATATTTTTATAGAGCCGGTCGATACGGATGCGGCGATACCTAATATGTATACTTTTTTTTTATTTATGTAAGTTTTACACAATGATTTCATTTTTGAAACCAAAAAAATCATGTTTTAGTGTTTCCATACTCTAAGAGCCATAGTTTTTTCAGTTTTTGGGCGATTATCTTGGGTAGGGTATGATTTTTGCGGGATGAGATGATGGTTTGATTATTACAATTTTGGCGTACATGCGACGTTTTTGATCACTTTTATTACCTTTTTTGAGAAGTAAGGTGGGCAAAATTTCTATTTCATCATAGTTTTTTATTTTTTATTTTTATGGCGTTCACCGTTCGGGTAAAGTAACATGACCATTTTAAAGATCAGGTCGTTACGGACGCGGTGATACTAAACATGTGTAGGGAATTTTTTTTTTTTTCATTTTTAATCAGTGATAAATGTGTTTTTTGACTTTTACTTTTTTTTTTCACTTTTTTTCACTTTTTTTTGACCCAGACCCACTTGGTTCTTGAAGATCCAGTGGGTCTGATGTCTGTATAATACAGTACAGTACAATATATAGTGTACTGTACTGTTTTTTACTTACACTTTGTCTGAACAGATCTATGCCTTTAGCACAGATCTGTTCAGCACCATGGACAGCAGGATGCCTGAGAAGGCGTCCTGTTGCCATGGGAACCTTCCCCGTCTGCTCAGTAGTGGCCAGAACTGCGCAGACGGGGAAGGGTAAGGAGGGGGGCTGTCTGGGGGCTCTCTCCCTCTCCACCAGGGGGCTGCAAAGGCACAGCAGCCCCCCGATGGGATGGGAGAGGGAGGGAGCTCCCTGAGCTGTTAACCTTTTCCATACAGCGGTCCGTACGGACCGCGGTATGGAAAGGGTTAAACGGCTGACATCGCATCAGAGATGTCAGCCGTTTATACCAGGGTGTCAGCAATGTGCTGACACCCTGGTATACCCACTGTACACCAATGTTTATTCAAGGGGAGGCGGGCGGGGGATCGCGATCCCGCCTGCCGCACCGCCCGCCTCCCGCACCGCCCGCAACCTCCCCCTGCACCTCCCGCCACCATAAAATCATTCGGGGGTGCAGGGGGGGTTGAATAAAACTATATTTTAGGCATATAAAGTTTATGATCCCCGCGGTCCCCGACGGGGAAACTGCTGAAAGCGCAACAAACCGCAGGTCTGAATTGACCTGCGGTTTGTTGCGATCGCCGACATGGGGGGGTCACGGGACCACCCCGCGCATTTAGCCGAGGTGCCTGCTCAATGATTTGAGCAGGCACCTTGTTCCGATCACAGCCAGGCGGCAGTGTTCGGAACAACATATGACGTACCGGTACGTCATGTGTCCTTAAGTACCAGGACATCATGACGTACCGGTACATCATGTGTCCTGAAGAGGTTAACAAGTGGGAGGCACATATGCAAACTGTTGTAATTCCTACACCGTTCACCTGATTTGGATGTAAATACCCTCAAATTAAAGCTGACAGTCTGCAGGTAAAGCACTATTGTGTGTGTGTGTGTGTGTGTGTGTGTGTGTGTGTGTAGATAATGAACAGATTTAGCCTGATATATACAGTTTTTCAAGCAAAAACAAAAAACATGAACATTAAATTAAATATGTGAGATGACCTGACACAGAGTTTTCACTAGTAATCTATATGCTATTCTAGATTGATGGTAGAACACGTGTTGGTACAGTTTTAGCTTATAATACCCCCCACTCCACCCCCAAAATAGGATTTCAGTGAAAAAGGGGGAAAATAATTAAAGTATTTCCTTGCAGGTAGCTGCTTTTGGAGGTTGCTGCAGCTGCAGGTATGCTAGGAGGCAGAGTTGCCACAGCTCCGCACACCTTCCTCCCTGTCAGCTGCCCTGCTTGTCCCTATCCTACACACACAACTCTTCTTCTTATTTCTAATCCTTGCCTTTCTCTTCATTCTCCCTGGCAATAGAATATAAGCTTGATTGACTTCTGACTGTACCTGATTGTTTTTTTCACTCTCTCTGACTCCATAAGATCATTTTCCTAGCAGACACTATAAGACAGTCCAGCACAGAATGGTGTTCTGCACAATTTGCTAGGGCACCTACCTACCTGCTGCAGCACTGATTGGCTCATCCAGGCTGTCTGTCAGCCTGGGAGCCAATCAGGGCAAGCCCTCCCTCCCACTTCCTCTCAGGGTCATGTGAGAACTCTTCTTCTTCCTCCCTAGTGCTTTTTTCCCGCCGACATGTGCACATAAATATGCGCCTTTTAGTGAATACACCTGAAACTAACTTGAAAATATTCGTGTTCACCTGCCGTCCAAAAAATAGTTTGCACCAAACCCAGTTCAGTCCGAACTGGTTGGCTCATCCTTAGTCCAATATAATACAGTTCATTCTGCTGACAAGTCCTCTTTAAAGTATATTCACATGCAGCTGATTTGCTGCAGAAATGGCCATATTTTATACATCTGATTAGGGTTGCTTTGGATTTATGCATATTGTATCCTGTTCAGATAAATGGGACAGTCGCAGAAATCTCTGCAACAAATATCCTTAATGTGAATAAAGCCTTAGGGTGGTTTCATACACAGTGCATTTTTGGCAGTATTTTTTGAAGAATTGCTGGACCAGCTGTTGCTTTACGCCTCTTTCACACGGGCGTTGCGGAAAAAGGTGCGGGTGCGTTGCGGGAACACGGGTCCGTGGAAAAATCGGAAAGTGCACCGTTTTGCAGCCGTATCCGTGATCCGTGTTTCCTGTCCGTCAAAAAAATATGACCTGTCCTATTTTTTTGACGGACAACGGTTCACGGACCCATTCAAGTCAATGGGTCTGTGAAAAAACACGGATGCACACAAGATTGCCATCCGCGTCCGTCATCCTTGTCCGTAGGTTACTTTCACACAGACGGATCCGCTGATCCGTCTGCATAAAAGCTTTTTAGATCAGATTTTTCACTTCGTGAAAACTCAGATCCGACAGTATATTCTAACACAGAGGCGTTCCCATGGTGATGGGGACGCTTCAGGTTAGAATATACTAAAAGAACTGTGTACATGACTGCCCCCTGCTGCCTGGCAGGTGCTGCCAGGCAGCAGGAGGCAGACCCCCCCTCCCCCCCTGTATTTAACTCATTGGTGGCCAGTGCGGCCCCCCTCCCTCCCCTGTATTTAACTCATTGGTGGCCAGTGCGGCCCCCCCTCCCTCCCCTGTATTTAACTCATTGGTGGCCAGTGCAGCCGACCCCCTCTCCCTCCCTCCCTTGTATTTAACACATTGGTGGCCAGTGCGGCCGGCCCCCCCTCCCTCCCCCCCCTAATTAAAATGACCGACCCCCCGTCATTGGTGGCAGCGGAGAGTTCCGATCGGAGTCCCAGTTTAATTGCTGGGGCTCCGATCGGTTACCATGGCAGCCAAGACGCTACTGCAGTTTTGGCTGCCATGGTTACTTAGCAATTTTAGAAGCATTATACTTACCTGCGATGTCTGTGACCGGCCGGGCGCTCCTCCTACTGGTAAGTGAAAGGTCTGTGCGGCGCATTGCTTATAGCACAGACCTTTCACTTACCAGTAGGAGGAGCGCCCAGCCGGTCACAAACATCGCAGGTAAGTATAATGCTTCTAAAATTGCTAAGTAACCATGGCAGCCAGGACTGCAGTAGCGTGCTGGTTGCCATGGTTACCGATCGGAGTCCCAGCGATTAAACTGGGACTCCGATCGGAACTCTCCGCTGCCACCAATGATCGGGGGTCGGTCATTTTAATTAGGGCGGGGGGCGGCTTCACTGGCCACCAATGTGATAAATACAAGGGAGGGAGGGGGGGCCGGCCGCACAGGCCACCAATGTGTTAAATACAAGGGAGGGAGGGGGTCGGCCGCACTGGCCACCAATGTGTTAAATACAAGGGAGGGAGGGGGGGCCGGCCGCACTGGCCACCAATGTGTTAAATACAAGGGAGGGAGGGAGGGGGGGGCCAGCCGCACTGGCCACCAATGAGTTAAATACAGGGGGGACAGGGAGGGGGGGTCTGCCCCCTGCTGCCTGGCAGCACCTGCCGGGCAGCAGGGGGCAGTCATGTACACAGTTCTTTTAGTATATTCTAACCTGAAGCGTCCCCATCACCATGGGAACGCCTCTGTGTTAGAATATACTGTCGGATCTGAGTTTCACGATCTAACATAAATCTAATGGTATATTCTAACATAGAGGCATTCCCATGGTGATGGGGACGCTTTAAGTTAAAATATACCATCGGATTGGAGAAAACTCCGATCTGATGGTATATTAATAGGGACTCCTGACTTTGCATTGAAAGTCAATGGGGGACGGATCCGTTTGCAATTGCACCATATTGTGTCAACGTCAAACTGATCCGTCCCCATTGACTTGCATTGTAAGTCAGGACGGATCCGTTTGGCTCTGCACAGCCAGGCGAACACCAAAACCACTTCTTTTTCATGTCCGTGGATCCTCCAAAAATCAAGGAAGACCCACGGAAGAAAAAACGGTCATGGATCACGGAACAACGGAAATCCGTTTTGCGGACCGCAAAAAAAAAAACGTCGTGTGCATGAGGCCTAATAAAAATGGCATAAAAGTAAGGTCCCATACATCACTGAAAAGGCACAAAAATTTTCTTCATAACCGAATGGAAAAAAAATTATGAATTTCAAAGATGCATGTACTAAATGATTGGAAAATGCCAAGAAGAGGGGTAAATAGTCTGGTCTTTAAGGCGTTAACATTACTTTCAGTCACACACAAAAAAATATGGCGATGCTTTTGAAATACCTACAACAACCATGTTTCCAGTATAGGAAAGCGATTTTAAACTTTCTTAATACTTAATTTCCCTAATATCTAATTTTCCGCAGGCAATGATGGACCAGCTTCCTAGTGGTCTGCTCTATGATGTTATCAATCTCTATGAAATATGATTATGACTAATCTTCCAGTGCTACATGCTTCTGTAATATCAAATTACTCAAAC
The DNA here is from genome assembly GCF_905171765.1 of Bufo bufo. Lineage (NCBI taxonomy): Eukaryota > Metazoa > Chordata > Amphibia > Anura > Bufonidae > Bufo > Bufo bufo. Next base: position 231,033,526 of record NC_053392.1, on the reverse strand, counting down.
AGCATTTTCCAGGCAGCAGAATTTTTTTTTTTACATTTCGGTATGAAGAAGACAGTGTAATGACTGGAAGAAAGGTAATGAGGGAGAAGCCATTCTTTCCGGGCTAAAGGAAATAAGTGGGATTGTGTGACAGCAGCCCGATCCTCTCATCTCCAGCGCAGTGCAAGAAGGATAAGGCGCAAGGAATCGGATGATGATTGGAGGTTTCATTGTGCCTGTAACTTCTTGTCAGGAGGAGAAAGTATAGAAGTTACATGTGTATTGTATGGGAAATGTCAGACAGGCAATAGGTCAGGGCAGGCGGCACAGGTACAGGTCACGCAATCCGGGTCGACAACAGGAGAGTTAAGGTAAGCAGGCAGGGATCAAACAGGTAGCAGAGTCCTCCAGGAACACAAGTACGAGTCAGGAACACAAGCGAATATCAGGAACTTTAGCAGGACACAAGGACCTTGACACTGAGGCATCTGGGAAGAGGGCTGAGCCACTCATATATGTGCAGGAGGGCTAGGATTGGTTGGCAAGGTCACATGACCCAACCCATAAAACACAGGAAGTGATGCGCGCCGGCCCTTAAAGAGACGCTGCAGGAAACAAGCAGCAAGCATGCTGTGGCCAGGGCTGAAAGGAAACACTGGCAGCAGATCACCGCTGAACACGGCGCCGGGACCGCGGCGGTAAGCAGGGGAACAGCGGCGCACATCAGCTGCTGTTACACTATGAGAGTATCAATAGGTAGAGGCATAAATGGCCCATAGATGACAATGTACTGCTTAGTTCATCAGGGCAACATGCTAGATTTGGAGATCAGAGACCATGTTTTGTGACTTCAGATAGATAGCTAGATAAATGGAGAGATAGATTATATACGTATAAGATAGATAGGTAGATAGATAGATAGATAGATAGATAATAGATAATAGATAGATAGATAGATTATATAGGTATAAGATAGATAGATAGATAGATAATAGATAGATAGATACATAGATAGATACATAGATAGATAGATAATAGATAGTTAGATGATAGATAGATAGATAGATAGATAGATAGATAGATAGATACATAGATAGATAGATAGATAATAGATAGTTAGATGATAGATAGATAGATAGATAGATAGATAGATAATAGATAGAGACATAGATAGATGATAGATAGATAGATAGATAGATAGATAGATAGATAGATAGATAGATAGATGATAGATAGATAGATAGATAGATAGATAATAGATAATAGATAGATACTATACATGCTGACAATGCTCTTCGGGGCGGCTGCTGTACACCTGTGAGCATTGGTTGCCTGCTTCAATAGAAATAGGAAGAGCAGGAAATCAGCTCCATTCTTATGCAGAACAATGTAATGATCAGAACTGTTGCTTTATTCATCATTTTTAAGATGAGGGAAAGGATCTGGTAGCAGAAAGCGGTCAGCGAGCACCCGCAGAATGAGGCAGAACATCTGCTTATTTCTTTATAAAATAAGTTTATCAAATTTGCACTGGCCGTTTCCTCTTGTGAAATCTCCGATCATCCCCTGGAAGCACATTATTTCCTCCTGTGATTCAATTGTCAGTGAAGCATTGGCTTCTACTGATGTTTATCTGGGGCTTCTGGAAACCTTTTCCCTACATTAATGTGAGAGCAGACATTAGTCGCAGCAACAGGTTGCAGCCAATTCTCTGACCAAATCCTTTCCTATGGAGCAATAGGGAAAAAAAGAATAAAAGGTTTGCCTTTTCTATATTTAGCAGCCTTATAAGTGCTTCTTCCTGACTTTTTAGGACAGCCAAGCTAATGCAATTAAGGCAAAACTGAAGCTAAAGTCAAACCATGGCCACAGGGAGATTTATTTCAGACACTGCTTGTATAAAGAAGTTTCCGCTAAGAATGAAGGGTACATTCTGAGCAGCCTATGCATTGGGAGCAGTGCTGTTCCAGAGGTTCTAATGGAAACCCATGGATCTCATTACCCATCATACCAAGAAATGATAATAAAGACAGAAACAGTCATAAAAAAATCATCTAATCCACCAGAAGCAACTCCTCCATACTGAGAGCTGCTCCTGCAAGCTGAGGGCCAATCATTATTTATTTCCATACTCTGTGTAACAAGGAACGCTCAGTACATGTGAAAAGTACAGAAATGATACATGTATTATACATATCATTTCAAGCATCAAACTGTGACTAATATCAGAAAAGAAGGTACCATGTAAACAGATTAAGCACAAGCTGGTGATAAAGTAATCAGCAATATATTATTATTAAAGGGCATCCGTCGTAGATTTGTACCTATGACACTGGCTGACCTGTAGTATGTGCACTTGGCAGCTGAGGGCATCTGTGTTGGTCCCGTGTTCTTATGTGCCTGTATTGCTGAGAGAAAAAAAATAAGTTTGAATATATGCAAATGAGCCTCTAGGAGCAACGGGGGCGTTTCTGTTACTCCTAGAGGCTCTGCTCTCTCTGTAATGGCTGTGCCCTCTCCACTTTGATTGACAGGGCCAGGCATTATGATGTTTACACAGCGTGACCCTGTCAAAGTGGAGAGGACGTGGCAGTGGCAAAGCCTCTAGGTGTTAAGGCAACACCCCCATTACTCCTAGAGGCTCATTAGCATATGTTAAAACTTCATTTTTCTCAGCAATACAGGCACATATGAACATGGGACCAACACAGATGGCTTCAGCTGCCAGGCGCACATGCAACAAGTCAGCCAGTGTCATAGGTACAAATCTGCTGACAGATGCCCTTTAAATGTACAGCGTTCTCCATTATTGCCCGCTCCAACCACGTGGGCGAGTAAACCAATGGCTCTGTGCATACATGCTATGTCTGCCACTGCAGGTGGAAAAGGACAGCTCAATGCATATCCCTCATGCAGATATGGCTATATACAAAGGTCATATATTGAGATCCCAAGTAATGTGACGCATAGTATGTACTGGCAATAAGGTCGAAGTGATCAATCGCTGTAAGTCACAATTAAAAATGCACATAAAACAGCTACTACTAAATACTCCGAGCATAATCTATCACAATCAGTCGTTATTTCATTCCAGATAATATTTCTTATTCAAATTGATAAACAATCACAAAGGTCCAAAAATCCTATTTAATTGTATTTAAAGGAAGACACAAGTCAATGTACTGCACAAAACACATGACACAACTGGTGTACAAAAGTGACAAAATTCTCTGCAAAAAAATTCTATGTTGCACTTTTCTTGTCACTTTTGACAAGTGGGTGGGGTTTAACAAAAGAGGTGGGGCCCCCAACCAACTTTCTATACTTTGTGTGGAAATAATGGGGCAAGCCTGCTCATTGCAGGTGTACATTTGCTTTTCTGATGCACAAACACCTTACACGTGAGCCAAATGTACAGTATTAATGGGAGCATCTTACGCCATCTTACTTGAGATTAACAGTAGCATAGTCTTAATAAATCTCCGCCATAATGTATAATCTGATCATACATATCATGTATCCAAGCTGTTTTAAGTCAATATTAATGCAAGATCAGTAACCATCATCAAGATCTCGCCTGAAAGATCCCATACTCTGACCTTCTGATACAATAAACCGCATCAAGTAAATGATACCTTAATGAAAACCGCTATGAATATGTGGTAAGCTCTAGAAAGTGCTCATTATTATACAAGTTATGTCCATTGTTCAGGCTAAATACTTCAATATATCTCCAAAGCCACTGATCTTTTATGAAAGTTGGCATGGGATTCTGCTTTCAGCCATGGTGCTCCCTGAAGCGTAGAGACATGGATCTGTCCGCGGTGCTGAATCATCTTTCAGTTGACCATTCCACAATGCCTTGACTCTCCAAAAGTTTGAGTGTGTGGGCAGCGGGTACAACTTTCAAGTATGAGAAGGACGACCATGGCAATATATACAGTTCATCCTGAGAAGGCTGAAAGTTTTTCATTCTCGGTAAAAAGTAGATACCTTCTCCATTTGTCTCACATCATGAAGAAATGAGTGCTCAACCTTGACAGTACCTTGCTATGAGACAATTGCTAATAAAGACTGTTCCCTAAATTTGTCTACAAACCAGCCTTTAAACCAATTCCTCTGCATTATAAATAGATAGGTAGATGAAGGGAGACAAGCAGGCCTTCCACAAATGGATGAAAAACCCTGAAGAGGAAGCCAGCTGAGATGCTTTCTCTTAAAGGCAGTACGTTCCCTCAGCACCAGAGAAGCCTGCATACACTGTGAGAGACAGAAGACTTATCTTAACTCACCACTTGAATTCTTGCTCTGTTTCAGGCGCTTTCCACATAGACACTGCAGCATAAGCACTTCTTTCTTCAGGAAATGGCCAAGAATCTTCATTGATTGACTTTTTTCTGATTCCTTGACAGGTTCCCAATGTGAAGGAGTCAGCAGCACATCATCCAATGCATGGGTCTTTCAGTCGTGGCATCGACAGGGCTTTGGTTTGGAGTAGCATTCGCGATCAAAGGATTAAAAACTGTTCAAACGTGACATGTTGAGACTTTTCAATGAAGGCAGTTTGCCAAAAGGGGCCGAGCCCGGGAGATGTTTGTGAGGACGTCAGACGCAAAACACTGAATCTCTTCCTAGCCCTGCCTCCTTCAACAAAGCCTCTGAACAACGGCAGCCACTGCAAACACAGCTCGGTGCATACAGTAGCTGATAGGAGGAGGGTGTAGCACTGAGCAAATGGACCTACAGAAGCAGGAGGATACGTGGTAGAAGCCATAGAAGTGTGCGCTTCTGTAGATATAGACACACGCTACTGACATCCTAGTGAAAGCTCAAGGTTTACTCTTACAGGTTTCCTCCTACATCACTGCTTCTCCTATTGTGTCTGGCCAAGAACCAGCCTCATATTTGTAGTTCGAGAAGATGACAATATAGTATCAGTGAAGATACTTTTATTTTAGTGTCTATGCTTGAATTTTAGGTCTCAGAGAAGATGCAACAGGCTGTGTGGGTTTGAACACTGAGACTTTGGAGAAGAGATCTGCCATGCATTTTATTAGTCATGGTTGCTTTATATGAGAAGTCTGCAAACCCCTAAGATAAAAGACTCCTGTCAGAAGCAATACTCTGTATTCTTGTACTAATGTCAACTGAGTGGTAATGATCACTGCCTATACACAGTAGAAGCTATCAGCAGGTACATCCCTCACAGACTTCACCGTGCATCACCCTAGCAGAAAGCACTTGTTGCTCTCCTTTTTTAACATGGAATTATGCATTATGACTCACAGCTTCTTAGATATAGTTAAATGCATTGTGAGAGGATGACTGAAGGAATATGGATTTCACCAGAACACTTTTGTATGTCTAAAAGGGGTTGTCTCACTTCAGCAAATGGCATTTATCACGTAGAGAAAGTTAATACAAGGCACTTACTAATGTATTGTGATTGTCCATATTGACTCCTTTGCTGGCTGGATTCATTTTTCCATCTTATTATACACTGCTCATATCCAGGGGTCACGACCACCGTTGCAGTGCAGACATGGGAGCTACTGTGCATGCCTGCCTATGTGCGCTCATATGATCCCGGCAGCCAGAGAGGCCGACGCATTTCCTATAGTGGGACTACAGCTCTTTACTAAATATTGAGGGGAAACTTGAAAATAATAAAACAAAGTTGCTATTGCAAATGTGCCAGAATTCTGACTCATGCCAGATTTAGTAACACTTTTTTTCAGGCATGTCCGTTTAAGGCTCCATTCACACATCCGCAAATGGGTTCGCATCCGTTCCGCAATTTTGCGGACCCATTCATTCATTCATTCTCTATGGGGACAGAAAAGATGCGGACAGCACACAGTGTGCTGTCCGCATCTGCATTTCCGGGCCGCGGCTCCGCATAAAATAGAACATGTCCTATTCTTGTCCGCAATTGCGGACAAGAATAGGCAGTTCTAAGGGGAGTGCCGGCCGGGTGTATTGCGGATCCGCAATACACTACGGACGTGTGAATGGACCCTAAGGGTGTGTGGCTTTGTGTAAATATGGTGTGGCTTAGTGGGCTATGATGCAACACCATTTGTCAAATATGAACCAGAGTTTTAGTGCAAAATTCTGGCATAAAGTAGGCTAATATGTGCTATAAGCTTAGGCTACTTTCACACTTGTGGCAGGACGGATCCGACAGGCTGTTCACCATGTCGGATCTGTCCTTCCGCTATTTCGCCGTGCCGCCGGACCGTCCCCATTGACTATAATGGGGACGGGGGCGGAGCTCTGGCGCAGCACGGCAGTGCACGGCGAAAGGCCGCCGGACTAAAAGTCCTGCATGTCCGACTTTTTAGTCCGGCGGCTCTCGCCGTGCACTGCCGTGCTGCGCCGGAGCTCCGCCTTGTCCCCATTATAGTCAATGGGGACGGAGCGGTGGTCCGGCGGCACGGCAAAATAGCGGAAGGACGGATCCGACATGGTGAACAGCCTGTCGGATCCGTCCTGCCGCAAGTGTGAAAGTACCCTTAGGCATTGTACCCTCTAAACTGTGTGCTCTGGAAAGGAAAGGGTTAGAACAATGTACTAACAAGCATTAAAGGAGTTTTCTGAGATTCTCATATTGATGACCTATCCTCGGGATAGGACATCAATATCAGATCAGCGGGACTCCAAAACCCAGGGCACACGCTGATCAGCTGTCCTCTGAGCACCGCAGCCTCTTCCTAAACCAATGACGTCAAACATAGAAACATAGAATGTGTCGGCAGATAAGAACCATTTGGCCCATCTAGTCTGCCCAATATACTGAGTACTATGGATAGCCCCTGGCCCTATCTTATATGAAGGATGGCCTTATGCCTATCCCATGCATGCTTAAACTCCTTCACTGTATTTGCAGCTACCACTTCTGCAGGAAGGCTATTCCATGCATCCACTACTCTCTCAGTAAAGTAATACTTCCTGATATTACTTTTAAACCTTTGCCCCTCTAATTTAAAACTATGTCCTCTTGTAGCAGTTTTTCTTCTTTTAAATATTCTCTCCTCTTTTACCTTGTTGATTCCCTTTATGTATTTAAAAGTTTCTATCATATCCCCTCTGTCTCTTCTTTCTTCCAAGCTATACATATTAAGGTTCTTTAATCTTTCCTGGTAAGTTTTATCCTGCAATCCATGTACTAGTTTAGTAGCTCTTCTCTGAACTCTCACCAAAGTATCAATATCCTTCTGGAGATATGGTCTCCAGTACTGTGCACAATACTCCAAATGAGGTCTCACTAGTGCTCTGTAGAGCGGCATGAGCACCTCCCTCTTTCTACTAGTAATGCCTCTCCCTATACATCCAAGCATTCTGCTAGCATTTCCTGCTGCTCTATGACATTGTCTGCCTACCTTTAAGTCTTCTGAAATAATGACCCCTAAATCCCTTTCCTCAGATACTGAGGTTAGGACTGTATCACTGATTTTATATTCTGCTCTTGGGTTTTTACGCCCCAGGTGCATTATCTTGCACTTATCAACATTAAATTTTAGTTGCCAGATTTTTGACCATTCCTCTAGTTTTCCTAAGTCCTTTTCCATTTGGTGTATCACTCCAGCAACATCAACCCTGTTACAAATCTTTGTGTCATCAGCAAAAAAACACACCTTACCATCGAGGCCTTCTGCAATTTCGCTGATAAAGATATTAAACAATATGGGTCCCAGAACAGATCCCTGAGGTACCCCACTGGTAACAAGACCATGGTCTGAATATACTCCATTGACTACAAACCTCTGTTGCCTGTCCCTCAGCCACTGCCTAATCCTTTCAACAATATGGGAGTCCAAGCCCAATGACTGCACTTTATTGATAAGCCTTCTATGTGGGACAGTATCAAAAGCCTTACTGAAGTCTAGATAAGCGATGTCTACTGCACCTCCACAATCAAAAAAATCAATAAGATTAGTTTGACATGATCTCCCTGAAGTAAACCCATGCTGTTTTTCATCTTTCAATCCATGGGATTTTAGATGTTCCACAATCCTCTCCTTAAAGAGGACCTTTCACCAGAATAAAACATCTAAACTAACTATACAGACATGTAGAGCGGCGCCCAGGGATCCCCCTGCACTTACTGTTATACCTGGGCGCCGCTCTGTTCTCCCGTTATAGCCTCCGGTATCTTCATAGTTAGGCTCCACCCAGGGGAACCTGCCGGCGTCTCCCCCCTGGGTGGAGCCTAACTATGAAGTTACCGGAGGCTATAAAGGGAGAACGGAGCGGCGCCCGGGGATAACAGTAAGTGCAGGGGGATCCATTGACTTCTATGGGGCCTGCGTTGCATGGAAAACACACAATATAGAGCATGCTGTGATTTTCATGCAACGCACAAGTGATGCGTGAAAATCACAGCTCATGTGCACAGCCCCATTGAAGTGAATGGGTCCGGAAAACTCGCCTGTGTGAAAGGGGCCTTACTCCAGTAAATGGCATATAAAATGGAGTAACATCAAGACAGAAGCATTAGATTTAATGATGCACCAAATTTATCAAACACTGTGACATTTAATACATTTGGACGAAAAAATTGGCAAAACAGACTTCTCTTTATGAAAAATTTCCACCTAAGGCCTGATTCACATGACTGTGCTTGGTCCGGGAAACACAGCCCATGTGTTGGGTGTATTTTCCGGACCGAATGCAGCTCCCCTGACTGACCCCAACTGACTGTATCACAGTAATACTGTCAGTTCCTATCTGATCGTGGGTCTATTGTACTGTACTCATAGTACATTAAACGTAGGATCAGATATGAACTGACCATGGAACCTCAAACCCCCTGAAGTGAAAAAGCTATCTTAGAACCATCTCCTACCAGCCATCTTAGTAGCAACTGCTTCTAGGCCCTCTTAGCAACATCTGCCCCCCCTCCCCAAGCATTCTACTAACATCTGCCACTTGAGGTCCATTTACCATCTACAGATAGTTTTTACTATTCATTTCAAAACCATCTGAAATTCCCATGAAGACGCTAGAGCTGAGAACCTCTGATGAGCACTACATAAACATATCCAGTAAGTTTGGCTGCTTCTTTTTGTCTTCACCCTCTCCCATTTTACATGATGTAAACCTAAAAAAAAGAGCAAATTGTTGTGCCAAACCCATGTGCACCAACATCTGAGATAACTTATACCAGAAAACTGCCACATAATAGATTCCCCCCAGGTGTGTAACCCCCACCCCTTCAACTACCAGGAATATCTCCCTTAAAGGTGTTTTCTGGGAAAAATATTGCTCATCGATGTGTATTTTGACTTCTAGGACACCTCTGGAGTCAGCAGAAAGAAATAGGTGCAACAATCAGGGTTTCATGGATCCTCTTTTTTTTCCTGGCAGAGCAGCTCGGTCCCACCCAAAAACAAAAAATTAGTTATTTGGCAGTGAATGTGGTTAATGTTAGGATTCTGGTGGTCTAGGGCAATGAAGAAGTAAATTCCAGAATCCCTTGTGGTAAAGGTAATTAGAGAGGTTAATGTCTGGATACCTGGTGGTCTACAGTAGTGAAGTTAAATGGTTAAATTGTTGTCCCACCATAGCAGCCTATCCACAGAATAGGTGATAAGTATAGGTAAGTATCTCAATGGTAAAGGTGTCCAGAAATGAGCACTGTACTCTGCTTTTCTTCAGTAATACCAGACTTGAATGGAGCAGCAGTGGTCCCATTGATCTATGCACTCAAAAGATTCAGGGACCCTTGTTCTCATCATTGGCGGCAATCCCAGCAGTCAAACCCCTAGAATTCAGATGTGTACTACCTATACTGTGGATAGGTGATAAGTTGTTATGGTGGGACAAGCCCTATAATGTCACAATGATTGGTTAATGTCAGGATACCTGGTGGTCTAGGAAAATGAAGGGATTCATGCTGTGTACTTGTAGTCCATGATTACTTAATTCTGCAGGCTCTAGTGCTGTCACGGCTTTAAAAAGGTTGTCCGGTCCCCAAATCAGCATTTTTTAATGTGCTCCTAACACCCCTCACCATGCCTACATATGCCCCCCAATACCTGTTTTTCATGTCTGAGCTTTCCTTCCCCCCTGGAAGACATCAGATTATCCTGGCAGATCTGTTTACTTTCTCCCCTTCTTGTTTTGTTGAATACATAACTTTATTGACACACAAGCCTGGCTGCACTGCACAGAGATGAGTCACAGGCTGGACACGCCCCCCACTGCTCTGTCTGCAGCAGCTCCACCCACTACAACTCCTGTGTCCATCTTTCTGCACCCAGACATGAATCTACTTCTCACTCAGTGTCTAAATCCCTTCACTGACCGTCCACAGGCTCTGCCCTCACATCATAACAATGCCATCCACAGTGCGTCCATAACAGTGACATCCACTGTGCCCCATAACAGTGACATCCAGTGCCCCCTATTTGTCAGCCCGTGCCCCCTTGTGCCATCCAGTGCCCCCTAGTACCATCCAGTACCCCCACTATGCTAGGCAGTGCCCCTTTTTTTGCCATCAATTGCCCCCCTTGTGCCATCCAGCCTCTGTGGCTGATCGCTATGCTGTCACTCCTGCACAGCGCTTACATCGCGCTGTGCAGGAGTCAGTACAGGCTTCACATAGAAGCCTGTACGATACAGAGAGCGGCCGGCGGTCCTGCACATGAGCACTAGCATTCAGCCTAGTGCGCTGTGAAGACTGCCGGCTGCCGCTTTCTCCAGCAGGAGGCAGTGACGTGACTAGTGACGATCCGTCTCCTGCTGGAGAAAGGAAGCGAAGACAGGAAGATAAGGAGACGGACTTTAGCTGGAAGCACAGAAAAGCCATCTGGAGGGACCACGTGACAGGGAGCAGATCTCAGGGACGGCTGCACTGTGGAAGGTAAGTGTGTGATCATTAATCTTTCCTGCACAGGTTAGATTTTTAAAGGAAAAAAAGGTTAAGCCCGGAGAACCCCTTTAACTTGTTTCCTCCCTGCACTGATCAAAACAGAGCGGGCGGGGGATGTCAGGCAAAAGGGGAGTTGGCTGTTTACCCCAGAGCAGGACGCATGGACACACATAATGACTGAAATGATGTTGCGCAGACTTAATAGTTAGCGCTCTTTCACATGAGCGTGTCTCTTGTGGGAGTCGCGCTTCGTGTGAGGGTGGGATCGAGAGGTCTGGACTACAGAAGCATGGCACTATAATGACTGATAATGCTGTGTGCCTCTGCCTGACCTTTCTGTAACAGAATCATACTGACAGCTTTATGTCAGGCAGGCATCAATCATGATAATGCCGTGCGCTTTGGTAGTCCAGACCTCACGATCATTCATTTCAATGGATCCGCAAAAAAAACAGAAAGTACTCCATATACCTTCCGTTTCCGTATTTCCATTTTTCCGTTCCGTTCAAAGATAGAACATGTCCTATTATTGTCCGCATAACGGACACGGATAGTACTGTTCTATCAGGGGCCAGCTGTTCCACAAAAAACGGAATGCACGCGGACGTCATCCGTATTTTTTGCGGATCCGTTTTTTGCGGACCGCAAAATACTGAGAAAGCCATACGGTCGTGTGCAAGAGGCCTTAGTCTTTGAACAGGTGCCTGGTGATTACAGATGGTACACACCTTGCAGGTTACAGTCCAGTATAAATGTAGTGGTTACAGGTCAGGCACAAGCTTTGTGGTTGCAGTTGCTGGTAAGTGTGGTTGTTCTTTAACCCCTTAGTGACCAGCGTGTTTTGGGTCTTTGTGTCCATGCAATTTTTTCATTGTCGCATTCCATGAGCTATAACTTTATTTTATTTTTCCATCATTGTAGCTGTATCAGGGGTTGTTTTTTTGCGGGACAAGTTGTATTTTTTAATGGCACCATTTTGGGTATGTACAGGTGAAACTCGAAAAATTTTTATATCGTGCAAAAGTCCATTTATTTCAGTAATGCAACTTAAAAGGAATTGCATTAATGCAGCTTAAAATTAGAATTTTGTGAAAAGGTTCAATATTCTAGGCTCAAAGTGTCACACTCTAGTCAGCTAATTAATCCATACCCCTTGAGCAAAGGGGACCTCAGAATTGTGACTTTGGGGTATTCATAAGCTGTAAGCCATAATCATCCAAATTATAACAAATAAAGGCTTGAAATATCTCGCTTTGCATGTAATGAGTCTATCTCATATGTTAGTTTCAACTTTTAAGTTGCATTACTGAAATAAGTGGTAGGCAATTAAGAGTGCCGTATTTGTGTGAGGGGAGGCGGGGCGTTCACTATTTAAACCTGGCCCTCCTCCCCCCACTTGTCGGTTCGAACGATTTCGAATCGGCTTGTGGGTTGGTGCCAGAGAAGGGCATGCGTCACTGGAGGATCGGGGGATCGGCTGCGTCGAGCTCGTCGCTACGGTGATTAGGTAGGCAGGGTGGCTTGCACACCCGTCTCGCTATGTATAACATGTGGGGCTGCCGAGCGTGCCGCCGGTCCCCAGCTGCGCTGGAGACTGCCCGCACTCCCGATCGCTTCCGGCACCCCGAGACAGGCACCCCGATCCGCTCCAGGCCCTGCGCTAAGCACCCCCGCTCCCACATGCAGCGTCCCCCAGGCAGGCACCCCTCACCTGTGGCTCAGCAGCGACGGGTCACGACGTCCGCTCGCATATCCTGAGCATCGGTCACGCCGGCCGTCGGCTCCACGACGCAGCGTTATATATCACTCACTCCCGTATCAGAACGTTCCGCCGTAGAGGAAAACGCCGTCCGCTTACACAGGGGTCTATTCATTAGCTGCAATCAGTAAGCGGAGGTCCAGCTGCAGGATCAGGGGACGGAAGCCGAAACCTATAGGCGATTAATACGCCGCGGCTTTCCCTGTACAAATAGTCGATAGCGGTGGGCACGGGATGCAATGTTCCACATGGCGGAGCGCAAATCCCTCGCAGCCGATCCTGATGCACGTTCTCCTGGTAATTACAATTAGCGAGGCTGTGAAGGTGGACATGCTTATTCATGTCTAGGAATCCGCTGCAGAATAAACTCGTCTTCTTTACTGCGCCAAACTCAGGCAAGACGAGATAAGCAGATACTCAGACATGTGCACTGTATAACAAGTTATGATTTCAATGGTTAATTCTAACCTAGAAGGGAATCACTGGCTTGCTGCGCTCCAGCAGGTCCTGGCTTGAGAGAGGGCGGGGGATGGTCGACACCTACAGGCCCATACTGGTACTGCAGTCTTGGTGCAGGGCTCCTCTGCTCAGGCACAGTGGCTAGGTACTAAGGCAGGAGTAAAAAAAAAAAAAAAAAAAAATATATATATATTAAAAAAAAAAAAAAATCTGGAATATGTTCAAGGATCAAATATAAAGAGGGCTTCAAGGAGGGGGGCTGGCCAAGTCACTTTGCGCACGCAGCCGGGCCGCCCGTAAGCCCATACGGTCAGTCAGGGGGTTGGTTCGGGCGCAGTCACAATAATCCGGTGGTTAGCTAGGGAGTGGTGGCATGAGTGAAGTGTCGCCCAGCTGGCGTGCGCTCACTCACACGTCTGTCCTTGGTTATTCAGGTTCACAGGTGGTGGGCTAACTTACGATACTGTGGGGTTCGTGGCTGTCATGGCCGCCAGGTGAGTCAGGGGTGGTGCATGCGGGGGCCAACCCCCTCTTTTCTCCTGCATAGGCTTGGGGGACAGGGGATGGTGGTCTATTATGTCCAGGCCTCTGGCGCATCTCTTACAGGGTGGCGCCTACAGTCGTGGCCTTTGGTGGGGGGGAAAAGAAAAAAAAAAAAAAAAAAGAAAAAATTATAATAATGGTATAGATAGGAATGTTGCTTTGCCAGGTCTGTCACGACTACAGACTCCTTATAAAGCCCTGCCACGACTGCAGGCATCAGTCTGTCACGACTACAGACCCGCTCTAAAGCCCTGCCACGACTGCAGGCAACAGTCTGTCACGACTACAGACCCGTTATAAAGCCCTGCCACGACTGCAGGCATCAGTCTGTCACGACTACAGACTCGTTATAAAGTCCTGCCACGACTGCAGGCATCAGTCTGTCACGACTACAGACCCGTTATAAAGCCCTGCCACGGCTGCAGGCATCAGTCTGTCACGACTACAGACTCGTTATAAAGTCCTGCCACGACTGCAGGCATCAGTCTGTCACGACTACAGACCCGCTCTAAAGCCCTGCCACGACTGCAGGCACAAATCCGTTACGACTGCAGACTCATTATTAAGACCGGCCACGACTGCAGGCATTAGTCTCATGTCAACAGACTCATGAGGTAATACTACCACGTCTACAGGCGATGGTCCGTTACCGCTACTCTCGATGTAGGGTCCCCTCACGACTATAGGGGCTAGTCGGTCACATCCACAGACTCGGTCGCACTCCCGTTAACTACAGGCACTGGGTGGGCATCTACGGGTAGTTGCGTCACGACTACGCACGTGGGTCAGCCACGGCCTGGGAGGTCAGCCTTCACGGTCACAGGTAGGTCCAGTTAGGCTTCAGTCTCCCAGCGGGTTCCAGTCACAATAACCAGCCCCTAGGTGAGGGGGGGCACTCCCGCACCGGCGCACAATGCCAGGGAGCTGTGCGGCTCCTCACGCGGCACACGGTTCAAACCAGCGGGGGCCGGGGCCCACGGTAAAGGAAGGGCTCCCTCTGATCCGGTGCACATTGCCAGGGAGTGGCGCTGCTCCCCACGCGGTACGAGTGTCCAGCCGGCGGTGGGTTGGCCCTCCCGCACTGGTGCATTCTGCCAGGGAGCAGCGTGAGCTCCCCACGCGGCTGGGGGGTAAGGCTCCTCATCTTCAATAAAGTCTGGCACGGGCCGCCGTGCCGTTAGGTAGGCAGGGATCAGGGGAAGGAGTACTAGGCTCGGTCAGGGGGAGCAGATCATAGGCGGTGGCTGGCTTCCTGCTGCCGGCCGTACATTAGGTTCCAAGGGGGTTATTTAGGCACAAGATGTTAGTTAGTCCGTGCAGGTGATCTGCGTTATACCATGCTCTTCATGCTCGTACTCAGAGCTGTGCCCATACGGGAGCTGCTTAAGTGGTTGATAGTGAAAAAAAAAAAAAAAAGTATGTGTATATATATATAAAAAAAAAAAAATAATAATATATACATTTTTGAGTCTCTCACGCATGGCTTCTCCGTGTTAGTTTTACACATACAGATCTGCCATTAGAGTCTCTCACGCATGGCTTCTCCGTGTGAGTTTTACACATATGACTCCGCCATTAGTCTCTCACGCATGGCTTCTCCGTTTTAGGTTTACACATATGACTCCGCCATTAGTCTCTCACGCATGGCTTCTCCGTTTTAGGTTTACACATATGACTCCACCATTAGTCTCTCACGCATGGCTGCTCCGTTTTAGGTTTACACATATGACTCCGCCATTAGTCTCTCACGCATGGCTGCTCCGTTTTAGGTTTACACATATGACTCCGCCATTAGAGTCTCTCACGCATGGCTTCTCCGTTTTAGGTTACACATTTGACTCCGCCATCTGAGTCTCTCATGCATGACTTCTCCGTTTAGGTTCACACATATGTCTCCGCCATTAGAGTCTCACGCATGGCTGCTCCGTTTTAGGTTACACATATGACTCCGCCATTAGAGTCTCTCACGCATGGCTTCTCCGTTTTAGGTTTACACATAGGACTCCGCCATTAGAGTCTCTCACGCATGGCTGCTCCGTTTTAGGTTTACACATATGACTCCGCCATTAGAGTCTCTCACGCATGGCTTCTCCGTTTTAGGTTACACATTTGACTCCGCCATCTGAGTCTCTCATGCATGACTTCTCCGTTTAGGTTCACACATATGTCTCTGCCATTAGAGTCTCACGCATGGCTGCTCCGTTTTAGGTTACACATATGACTCCGCCATTAGAGTCTCTCACGCATGGCTTCTCCGTTTAGGTTCACACATATGTCTCCGCCATTAGAGTCTCTCACACATGGCTTCCCCGTTTTAGGTTTACACATAGGACTCCGCCATTAGAGTCTCTCACGCATGGCTTCTCCGTTTTAGGTTTACACATAGGACTCCGCCATTAGAGTCTCTCACGCATGGCTTCTCCGTTTTAGGTTACACATATGACTCCGCCATTAGAGTCTCTCACGCATGGCTTCTCCGTTTTAGGTTACACATATGACTCCGCCATTAGAGTCTCTCACGCATGGCTTCTCCGTTTTAGGTTACACATATGACTCCGCCATTAGAGCCTCTCACGTATGGTTTCTCCGTTTTAGGTTACACATATGACTCCGCCATCTGAGTCTCTCACGCATGGCTTCTCCGTTTTAGTTTTACACATATGACTCCGCCATTAGAGTCCCTCACGCAGAGCTTCTCCGTTTTAGTTTTACACATATGACTCCGCCATTAGAGTCTCTCACGCATGGCTTCTCCGTTTTAGGTTTACACATATGACTCCGCCATTAGAGTCTCTCACGCATGGCTTCTCCGTTTTAGGTTTACACATATGACTCCGCCATTAGAGTTTCTCACGCATGGCTTCTCCGTTTTAGTTTTACACATATGACTCCGCCATTAGAGTCTCTCACGCATGGAGATTAAAAAAAAAATAAAAAATTTCCTCACCAGGCCCAGCTGCGCTGGGACTAGTCTCCCATCTCACCATAGCTAAGAGACTGATGGCCAATTCCTTGGCCAGTAATACTCTGAGGGCTTACAAGACAGCTTGGCACCTGTTTCAGAGATATGAGAACACCTACCCGGCCGCTGGCCGGGGACCTATCACTCACCTATTGGGCTTTGTCGGGGTTTTTGCCACTCTCAATTAAACCTGTCCTATAACATTGTTAACTATACATGGCAGGTATTCAGCACCATTGGTGCAGGCTACATCCGGACCTACCGTCACTCTTCTCCGCCCACCCGATCAAAGCGGCGTTGAAGGGTTTGCGCAAGATGTCTGTTGTGAAACGACATGGGCGTCAGCCATTTACCGGTAGCTTGTTCAGGCCGTGACAGGCAAACTGCAGGGGCAAACCGTTCGGGCCGCAGGTTAGCGCTCTGGTAGAAACAGCCTTGTACCTGGCTTTCCATGGATTCCTCAGGTCAGGCGAGCTCATGGGCACCAATACGCTGGCTGGGTGCCTGCGGAAAGGTCAGCTCATCCGGCGCGGGTCCATCTATGTCCTCACCTTGGCCTCGTCCAAGACGTCACGGCCGGGGCAACCAGTGGCGGTCAGATACTTTCCCACGGACAGCAGATGGTGTCCGGTGCAGGCCTTGGAGGCTTGGCTGCGTAGTATTTAGTCCAAGCGGCATGTTCTCCCGTACTCGAACTAGGCAATGCCCGGCTAACCACCGCGGCCTTTCTTACGTACTTTCAGGTTAGTTGACAGGTCCAGGGGTCGGTCCTCGCTGGATCACAGGACATTCCTTCCGCATGGGCGCGGCAGCGGCGGCGTCCATGCATAAGGTGCCAGTACATGTCATCAAACGGTTGGGTCGTCGCAGTTCCGTGTGTTCCATACGTAATATCCCGGATCCTTATACGAAATATCATTGGCTTTCGAGTTTTGGTCTGTAGTTTCTGTTATCAAGTTTTCTAACTCCTATGCATGGTTCTTTTGGCCCCTTTAGGCTACCCTTCGATAAGCAGTTCCTGCATAACTCTGCTGCTTCTAGGTTGGGGGGGTGGAGTATAGGCGTAGGTAGGGGACCCTCTCAGCATGAGCCGATCCGAGCACAAGTGGTAGGCAATTAAGAGTGCCGTATTTGTGTGAGGGGAGGCGGGGCGTTCACTATTTAAACCTGGCCCTCCTCCCCCCACTTGTCGGTTCGAACGATTTCAACCCACCCAGGAGCCCTCCCTTCCTTCAGGTCTCATTATTGGGGTAGCCCCCTTTAGGCTACCCTTCGATAAGCAGTTCCTGCATAACTCTGCTGCTTCTAGGTTGGGGGGGTGGAGTATAGGCGTAGGTAGGGGACCCTCTCAGCATGAGCCGATCCGAGCACAAATGAACTTTGCCCGATATTCTAATTTTTCGAGTTTCACCTGTATAATCACTTATTAACTTATATTAAGGTTCCATGCACACGACCATATGTGTTTTGCAGTCCGCAAATTGCGGATCCGCCCAAAAAATAGATGATGTTCCGTATGGCATCCGTTTTTTTTTTTCGTGGATCCGTTATTTTTACGGATCCATTGTAATAATGCCTATCCTTGTCCGCAAACTAGAAAAAAATAGCACATGTAATATTTTTTTTGCGGGGCAACGGAACGAACATACTGATGCGGACAGCACACGGTGTGCTGTCCGAGTTTTTTGCGGACCCATTGAAATAAATGGGTCCGCATCCTATCCGGAATGGACACGGAAACAAACAACGTTCGTGTGCATGAGGCCTAACTCTTATTTTGGGGTGGAAGGAGGGAAACCAGCAATACCACCACAGAGTTTTTCCAATGTAAATTTAGCAACGTCCCTTGTCACGCATGTTTAAAATGCCAGGGTATATACTATGTGTATACTGATATGCCATGCTGTTAACTATGGGGCACATTTATTAAGATCGGCGTTTAAGCTGGTGGTGGATACGCCGAAGTTATGAAGAGGCACAGGCCTCTCCACAACTTCGGCACATCCAGCGCCAGTTATAAATGTAGGATGGCTTCCTTGCTGTCTTACATTTAGACCATGTTCTACACCTAAAACAGGCGTATAAAATGGTAAATGAGACAGGCCTGCCGTCCCGTCCCTGCCCGCGCCATGCCCACAATTTTAGACCTGGCGTCAGCAAGGAGAAGTCACAGATAGCGGCGCACTAGATGTATAGTGATATGCCTTGTCATACTAGGTATACAGTGACGTCATGTTAAACTGCGTATACTATGACACCTCAACTGCTCTGCTGAGAAACAGTGGACTGAAGGCTCTGTCCATTGTGTAGTTCTGGCACCAGCGTACTGCAGCTTAGCTGTCATTCACTTAAATGGGAGTTTAGCTGCAGTACCCCGACATGGCCACTACACAGTGTATGGAACGTAATGCTTCTGTCTCTATCCACTGTATAGTTTCCGGCAATGGCGGCTGCCAGAACCAGCTTATAGGTGTGGTGTGGAAAAGCCTTTAAGAACTTCACTTTCTGCCATGCGTGACAAGGGACATTCTGGGGTGCTTGACAAGGAACTTAGCGGAAAGTGTTTGTGACTCGGTGGGAAAGGGGCCATGACTAAAGATGTGGCAATGTTTGCCAAAATTGTACCAAAATGTTGACAAAAAAGTCTGGTGCAAAGTAAGCCAACTATGACCAAAGTTAGACTAGACCAGTGATGGCTAATCTCTGGCACTCCAGCTGTGGTGAAACTACGACTCCCATCATGCTCCATTCATTTCTGTGGAGTTCTGAGAACAGCGAAGCAAGTGTGCATCTTGGGAGCTGTAGTTTTACCACAGCTGGAGTGCCAGAGGTTAGCCATCACAGGACTAGACAGACTAAAGGTGCGCCAGATTTATTATTCAGCATCAGTCACTGTGATATATCTTAGGTCTTGTTCATGCGACCGTGTGAAGCCCGTGCCCGTGCTGTGGACCGCAAGTTGCGGTCCGCTAAGCACGGGCACCTGCCATGTGGCAGCCGCATAGGGCAGCTGAATGGGTCCACGATCCCTCCGTTCCATAAAAAGATAGAGCAGGCTCTATCTTTTTGTGGTGCGGAAGCACGGAACGGAACCTCAGAAAGCACTCCGTAGTGCTTGTGTAGTGTTCTGTTCCGTGGTTCTATTCCGCATCTCCGGATTTTCGGACCCATTGAAATGAATAGGTCCGCATTCGTGATGCAGAGCGGCCACGGAACAGGACTCATGTATTGCGGATCCGCAAATGCGGTTCGCAATACGGGCACGGGCTTCACACGGTCGTGTGAACGAGCCCTTAGACCGCATTACTAAATCTGCCACTGTGTGTTCAGTTTTGCACACTTCTCCTTGAGATATTAGTGGTTCCTAAAGTTTGGTAAATTCAGCCAAAGGCACAAGGGAACCAGTATTGTACTGAGTAAAGCAAAAGGCAAAATAATCCCCTAATACATGACTTCATTTCTTGCTTCCTTTAAGCATTATGTGTCCCATTATTAACACCCATCTGTTAAATAAGGTAGGGTTAAGCAGAATTATCCCTACATCAGTGCAGCTTCTAATTGCCTCTCCTGGGACTCATCAACTCAAAGAGATTTTCCATGCACTTTTAGCTTCTGTTGCCTGTGCATTGTATACTCTCTGATAAGAACCTAAAATACGGCATTCATTGCCAGAGAAAAATAAAAGAATTGCCAAGGTTGAGATTAGGACTAGTAATCTGAGAAAGGAAACAGGCTGGAAGCTCCTGGTGAGTACAGAGTCCCAATTACAGTGTTTTCCTCCATATCAACAGTTGTCTGTACGTTAGACCTGGAGAGGAGGGCAAGACGTTGCCTTGGGTGGTGGAAAAATAAAGTGACAGACGTCAAATCTCGAAGAGGGAATTCCCAGGCTCTTGAGAGTAGCCCAAGACGCAATCTGTTCCTTTCTATCCCAAATGCCTAGTGCACAGGTGGAAAATGCACCCAGCAAGTAGGAACTAGTTCACAGGTAACCATTTACAGAGGCTAAATAAAAAGGCAGCACTTCGAAGGGTTTTACAGCCAGTGCTATTATCTCAATGGTAATAGCGTTGAAATATATTGTCATAGGTTAGTAGATAACCGTGTTTAGCGCTATAATCCTATAGACTGAGCTTGGAACAAAGGTCACTGATGTCATTCTAAGTGCAAGATAATGACTTATTGCTATTCCTACACTGCTTCATATCCTAAAATGGAACTTCAAAAATAAAGGTGTAGCTGTCATTTCAATTTACTTGAATACAGTGCAGAGGCAGGGAAATAAACATTTTTTTTTTAAATAAACTTTATTAGGGTGATGTGTTTTTTTCAGTAGAAAGGGTGTATGGAGCCCGTCTTCAGTCTTCATTGGTCTACTGAGCACTGAAGTGGACTGTGGATGTGGAGCATACAGAGACATGCTTCTCAGCCTGCTTTTTTTAATCTACCCCAGCCTCTTCATCCTTACATGTGCCCCAACTGTCCGTCTATCACCCCATCTGCCAGCGATGACCTCTATAGCCTCACTCCTCTCCCTTTCTTCCCAGACCTAAACACACAGTTATCTTCATTGCCCTGTAGAACGCTGAAGACTACATCAGACTCATAACTATGTACACTTTTTGGCCTTTAAGAGAGCAGTCACCACACTAAGCATTCTCATGGCTTTTTATCTCTCACTTTACTCTGATGCTACCACAGAAGAAGCCCTAGTGGCTACAGAACTCTAGATTGCCAATTCCTTATGGGTTGTGTAAACGTAGGCCTCCTGCACACCAACGTGTGCTTCTCGTTGCCGTATTGCGGACCGCATTTGCGGATCCGCAATACACGGGCGCCGTTCCGTGCCCATTCTGCATCGAGGATACGGACCCATTCACTTCAATGGGTCCGCAAATCCGGAGATGCGGAACGGAAGCATGGAACGGAACCCTACGGGAGCACTACGGAGTGCTTCCATGGGGTTTCGTCCCGTACTTCCGTTCTGCAAAAAGATAGCACATGTCCTATCTTTTTGCGGAATGGCCGGATCGCAGACCCATTAAAGTGAATGGGTCCACGATCCGCTGCGGCTGCCCCACGGACGGTGTTCGTGCATTGCGTCTCGGAGGAGGCCTTAGACAGTATTTCCTTGTCATTGACACAGCAACACTAGTTAAACTGGCTTGAAAGACATGCTATCCATCTCTCATTCTGTGAGAAGTGAAGAAATAAGCACCTGTCCCTAATATAGAGCATATGAGACAGCACCAGGATTGGAGAAAAGGTTTGTATTCTTACTACTGAGCCACCAGCATCCAGATATACCTGAAAACACACTCCTTTACTTTACATTTTATAACAATCAAGAGATCAGTCAGTGTTTGATCAGTGATTTCCATCAGTGATTGTGAGCCAAAACCAGGTACAGGTCAAAAACACAGAATAGGTGCAAATCTTCCCATTATACCTTAGGGCTCATTCACACTTGCGGCAGGACGGATCCGACATGCTGTTCACCATGTCGGATCCATCCTGCCACTATTTCGCCATGCCGCCGGACCGCCACTCCGTCCCCATTGACTATAATGGGGACAGGGGCGAGCTCCGGCGGTGCACGGCAAAAGCCACCGGACTAAAAAGTCCTGCATGTCCGACTTTTTAGTCCGGCGGCTTTCGCAGTGCTGCGCCGTGCTGCGCCGGAGCTCCGCCCCCGTCCCCATTATAGTCAATGGGGACGGAGCGGCAGCACGGCGAAATAGCGGCAGGACGGATTCGACATGGTGAACAGCATGTCGGATCCGTCCTGCCGCAAGTGTGAAAGAGCCCTTATAGGCTCCACTTCAATGATCAAGTGCTGACTAAACACTGACAGTGTGAAATCGACCACATGCACCTGTCCCTATGGCATTACCAAAAAGAATGATGTGCCTTGAACTCTGTGTCTAAAAGTAGACAGCCCTTAATGAACAATCCAAATAGATAGAGGACCTTAAGAATGTCATTGGCCTCTCCGGGTAAGTTATGTTACTCGGGGAGTAACATCAATACAGATAAAGAACTTCCTATTCCCTCGCCAGTCTGTAGGTGTGTAGCTGTAGGGGTGTAGAAATGTTTTATCTTCAGATTGGCACTGTTCCCAAAGAAGAATTTCCTGTTCCTTCACCAACCTGCACTGGTGCTATCAGAAAGAACATCCCCCATCAAGATTTTTTGAAAAATGCCTTGTAGAAGTAGGTGAGGGTAAACAGTTCGGGGCACATTTATTAAGACCAATGTTTTAGACGCCGGTCTTAATAAAGCCCTGCAGGAGCCGGCCTCTCCATAACTCTGGAGCATCCAGTGCCAATTCTAAATGTAAGACAGCTTCCTGCTTGCCCGTCCCCTTCCCCAGCCACGTCACCCCCACGATTTTAGACCTGGCGTAAGTGGGGCGAAGTCGCAGTCGCAGATAGAAGCACAACTAACCGTTACGCCGCCTTCTACATCTGAAATACGCCTAATTTAGGTGTATTTCAGAATAGTAAATTACCCCTTTCGTGTTTAGGTTATACATATGAGAAAAGTACATTTTAGTGTACAGTATGTTTACATGGTACAAATTTTCCATAGGCAGTTTCAGCATGGATTAAAAAAAAAAACTATGACAAAAATGAACATGCTGAAGATTTTAAAACCCAAAGTGTATTTATTCTTCCATACAGATTTTTTCTGGAACATGTGAACAGCATGTAGAATACCTCATTCACGTGCATTACTGGTGAACTATCAGCGGGTTCTGTCAGTATTTAGGTATGGAATTCACACCTACATCCTGACAGAATCCTTAAAGGGTTTTTCCCATATCAGACATTGGTGACATATCATTAGATTATGCCACGAATATCAGATAGGTGCAGGTCCCACCACTGGCACTGGCTTCTATCTTCAGAATGGATTCTCCAAAGTGAAGATGAGCAAGCATGCTCTCCAGGAAATTTTCTGAACTCCCATAGCTGTGCCCTCTCTCTCACTTTGGGGAGCCCGTTCTGGAGATAAGAGCAGGTCCCAGAGGTGAGATCCACAACTATCTGAAATTGGTGTCATATCCTAGTAATATACCACCAATGCCTGAGATGGGACAACCCCTTTAACATGCAAACATGGCCTAATATTCCTCTATGAAATTCTGAAATAATACTGCGTAAGTAATTTATGATGATGTATTATTTCCTAAAGACTATTTAAAACCACCAATACATCACTTCTGAGTAATGGATGCATTCTCTACTGACATAAGAGTGGGGCAGATACATACAATGAAGTATGTGGGAGCTAAGCATTGCCTACGCATTCACTGAAAGCTCATCTGTATGATACAGAGTTCAGCAGCAAGCATTGAAGGACATGCTGACTGAAAATAAAACATTTCACCATCTCTAGTTTTTAGCACAAATATTTATTTTGTTACAGAAACTAAATCATGAACATATCTTTAGTACTAGAAGATTATACATAATATTTTACTAACTTATATTGCGCCAATATATTCCCCTGCACTGTGAGATTGTCAGCACTCATATCATTACCTTTTCCCTTTGGGGCTCACAATCTGAATTTCAAAGTATCATTATGTGTGGGAGGAAACCATGGTACTTGGGCTAGGTAGGCGCTTGGGAGAGCAGGACAAACATACTGTAGCTTTTGTGAAGCTTTTCTCATCAGTAGTAATGTAAATATGAACTTTTATTCTGCCAAATTCTGCTCCTGTAGGTGCACTGAGCTGCTTCACAACTTCTCCCCTCCTCCTCCTCCTCCTCCTGGTTGCTACAGTGGTCACTCACAGCAGAGGAGAGGAGCTGGGAGGCAGCTTAATGCAGTTGAAGTGAAGCTCCGCTTCCAGTGCAATTAAGGAACAGAATCTAGCAGCATAAAAATTGATATTCACACTACTCCTGATAATAAATGCTCCACAGAAGGTGTATTTGTCTTGCTATTCCCAACCCCTACGTCGTACTGTCAGCTGTTTTACACTGTAAAACCTGCTGACAGACTTATTTTAAATGTTGTATTAATATTATTTTCATACTGTATAGCACTGCATTGCATTGTATTCACTGTATGCCACTTTTTTATGTAGGCATTGTATGGCATGTGATAGACTGTGTGGTACTGATCTTTGGGACTGTTTGGAGATATTTCAGTACAATATGGCACTCCTCTCTTCCTACCCATACAGAGAGTTATTTGCAGACCTTAATTAATACAGCATTTTAAAATAATACCAATGTTATGGGCCCCACAGAGCATTTAGCTTGGGGCAAATATGGGGGCAATGGCACTATTATTTTAGTTAGGTAGGGTCATATATGGTTTTTTTAATCACGGTAAGTGTGGGATATGCTAAAATTGTAAATTTTTATTGATATGTCAATAAAAACAGGGGAAGACCAACGTGACCTAAAAAAATCCCTAGCAAATATTAGGCAGGTGGGGTGGCACTAACCAAAGTGCTCAACAAAAAAGTGGCGTGTAAAAACCACCATGTATATAATGTCGCTGCCCCCACTCTGTAACCAATTAGGAATGTGAGAAAATGTGTCCCAGTATCAAATTGCCTCCATTGGCCTGGAATGGTAATCCAGGTGCAACTATGGAGAGCTGAGATGGGAATCACATAGAAACTAATCACCCGCAGCTGATACTGCCCTGGCAAATAGAGAACTAGGAGACACCAGTGTGCATAAGTGATTGACACTACAATGTCCCAGCGCTCTCTGATCAGCTGAGGTGATTAAGATGGGAAGGACAGGGTTAGGTGCAGATCAGGGTGCCTCGGTGATACGACACCCTGATACACTATATCAAGCATGGATCCCACTATGCTGTATAATGCGTGGTGTAGCAACACAGCTGTGGGTACCCTGCAAGATTGCGCCCAGCCCTACTTGCCAGTTGGAAGTCATCTAGCTCACGCTATCGCAGTAAATCTCTGCTCAACGCGTTTCTTCTATATAAGAATCATCAGGAGCCAAATAACCTGCCTATATGGATCTAAGCTGAGCTATCTCATTCAGAGCAACATGACAGCATATCCAGCGCTAGTACGGCCGTGAAGCGGCGGCTGAAAGCGCTCTGATTTAAGGGGGAAGGCCCTCCCCATTGATGACGCAGGGATCGCGTTTCAGCCAATCACGAGTTGAAGGGGTGGGTCGCCTGTGAACCTCCCACATCGCGCTGGCTGGAACAAAGTAGATATCATAATGCATAGAAATAAGCACACAACAAGCCGAAATTATCTGCATCACAAAACCAGTCATCAGTCGCTGTTAGTTACCATTAGTTACCGCAGGGGGGAAAAGAAAAACATTCATGAAGTGCCAAGTGTGTATACACGCCAATGTGTCCCGGTACATGCATATATGGCCCTATATATCTAGTTTACAGGAATAAGGGGGTCCTGATAATACTACAACAGAGAACATACTAACTGATACACACCATAAGGCACATTAAGTTTGGACAAGGGGATGCATACACCAGGTCAACACTGTCGCCCGTTTGTACAGAAGACTATTCAATGAAACTGAGGTATGATATGTGGTCATTCAGCCCGTTAGGGCGAAGGGTCCCCAATTTAAAGGTCCATTGGGCCTCTTTTTGAAGGACCCTCTGATCCAGGTTGCCCCCTCTGGGAGAGGGTCTAACAATCTCTATCCCCTGAAAACAGATAGGCCTAACATCCCCTGAGTGACAGGTGTTGACATGATGGGACACTGGAGTGTCCACGTTCTTTTTGATATCATTAATATGCTCCCCTATACGACAGCGAAACTCCCGAATCGTCTTCCCCACGTATTGGAGCCCACAAACACATGTGGCCAAATAAACCAGGCCAGAGGATCTGCAGTTAATAAACGTCTGGATGGTATATGATTTGGCAGTAACCGTACTGATAAACTCAGGACCCCTTTTGATGGAATCACAGGCTATGCATCCGCCACAGCGAAGCGTCCCTCTTGTGGGGTCTCCCAGCCATGTAGAAGAGACTGGAGACTGAAAATGGCTGTGGCAAAGGCGATCCTTAAGATTCCGGCCCCTCCAAAATGTAATCGCTGGTGTGGGGCCCATGAAGTGACCAACATCAGGGTCCATCTGTAGAATCCCCCAGTGCTTGGTGATAATGTCACGTATGGCACCACTAGCCCCATCAAAGGTGGCAATAAGACGGACCTGCCCCTGGCTTTCATCTCGCTCCCGAGGACTTAATAGTGCCTCACGAGTGCAGGATACCGAATGCTCATAGGCGGAGGTAAGTATGCCACGGGGGTATCCACGATTGATGAACCTGTCAGTCAGATCACCAGCCTTGGTCTGGAAATCTGAGAGGGAGGAGCAGTTGCGACGCATATGGAGGAATTGTCCTTTAGGTATTCCTTTCTTCAAAGGATATGGATGGCAACTATCCCAGTGTAATAAAGTATTTGTTGCCTTACTTTTCCGATATAAACTGTTATGGATTTTGCCATCCTCCGTTTTAGAGATGGTAAGGTCAAGGAATGTTATTTGTGTTGGATTGATCTCTGAGGTGAAAAACAGACCACACTTGTTTACATTCAGGACCCTCACAAAGTCATTGAACTCCTGAACGGTCCCATTGCAGAAGATCAGTACATCATCGATGTATCTAACCCACATTGTGATGTGTCCTGCCCAGCCCACCATCTCGTCGCCAAACACTACCTCCCTCTCCCACCAGCCCAGGTATAGGTTGGCATAAGACGGGGCACAGGGACTTCCCATGGCCACACCCCTGAGCTGGTGGTAGAAGCGGCGATTGAATAAAAACACATTGTGATGTAGGATAAACTCCAGCAGATTGATGACAAATTGGTTATGTGATGCAAATTCCCTTCCGCGCTCATTCAAGAAATACAGAACGGCCCTACACCCCTCCTCATGAGGGATGGAGCTATAAAGGGCCTCAACATCGAGACTCGCAAGGAGGATGTTATCCTCGACGCTGAGGCCATCCATTTTGTTCACGATTTCCATGGAGTCCCTCACGTAGGAGGATAATGACAAAACAAATGGTCGCAGGATAGTGTCCACATAGGTGCTGACCTGGTGGGTGAGGCCATTTGTACCCGAAACAATTAAGCGGATGCTGTCCCTTGTGCACCTTGGGCAAACAGTAAAAGCAGGCAGTATGTGGGTATTT
Organism: Bufo bufo; assembly: GCF_905171765.1. NCBI lineage: Eukaryota > Metazoa > Chordata > Amphibia > Anura > Bufonidae > Bufo > Bufo bufo. Next base: position 231,005,769 of record NC_053392.1, on the reverse strand, counting down.
AGGTAGTAACACATCCAATTCAGACTTTGGCTCCATTCACACATCCGCAATTCCATTCCGCATTTTGCGGAATGGAATTGCGGACCCAATTGTGCCTTATGGCGTGTATCAGTTAGTACTGTATGTGCTCTGTTGTAGTATTATCAAGACCCCCTTATTCCTGTAAACTAGATATATAGGGCCATATATGCATGTACCGTGACACATTGGTGTGTATACACACTTGGCACTTCATGAAAGTTTTTCTTTTTTCCCCCGCGGTAACTAATGGTAACTAACAGCGACTGATGACTGGTTTTGTGATGCAGATAATTTCGGCTTGTTGTGTGCTTATTTCTATGCATTATGATATCTACTTTGTTCCAGCCAGCGCGATGTGGGAGGTTCACAGGCGACCCACCCCTTCAACTCTTGATTGGCTGAAACGCGATCTCTGCGTCATCAATGGGGGGGGCCTTCCCCCTTAAATCAGAGCGCTTTCAGCCGCCGCTTCACGGCCGTACTAGCGCCGGATATGCTGTCATGTTGCTCTGAATGAGATAGCTCAGCTTAGATCCATATAGGCAGGTTATTTGGCTCCTGATGATTCTTATATAGAAGAAACGCGTTGAGCAGAGATTTACTGCAATAGCGTGAGCTAGATGACTTCCAACTGGGAAGTAGGGATGGGCGCAATCTTGCAGGGTACCCACAGCTGTGTTGCTACACCACGCATTATACAGCATAGTGGGATCCATGCTTGATATAGTGTATCAGGGTATCGTATCACCGAGGCACCCTGATCTGCACCTAACCCTGTCCTTCCCATCTGAATCACCGCAGCTGGTCAGAGAGCGCTGGGACATTGTAGTGTCAATCACTTATGCACACTGGTGTCTCCTAGTTCTCTATTTGCCAGGGCAGTATCAGCTGCGGGTGATCAGCTCTCCATAGTTGCACCTGGATTACCATTCCAGGCCAATGGAGGCAATTTGATACTGGGACACATTTTCTCACATCCCTAATTGGTTACAGAGTGGGGGCGGCGACAATATATACGTGGTGGTTTTTACACGCCACTTTTTTGTTGAGCACTTTGGTTAGTGCCACCCCACCTGCCTAATATTTGCTAGGCATTTTTTAGGTCATGTTGGTCTTCCCCTGTTTTTATTGACATATCAATAAAAAATTTCAATTTTAGCATATCCCACACTCACCGTAATTAATATTTATTAGGGACGCTCTACCTTATCACTTATTATTTCCGTGAATTGTCATATATGGTTTTGTCTCCCCCTCCCCCATTTTTCTCCCCCTTTCCCGCTCTTTTATTTTCAGATTTTACCTCAGGATGAAATATGGACCAGTTCCAGCTGGTTTGAACAGATGTTCCAGGCAACTGTAGCTCCACAGCTGATTGGCTGATACTGTTGCTATGGGAGAATACCGGGTCCTGATTTGTTGTCCTGCTTTCGGCGGGAAGGATTTCTCCTTTAAATTGTGGGGTTTGGCAGCGCTTCTGGGTCAGTTTGAAGAGGACCGGATCGTCACCCCGCCCTCCCTCCCTAATTAATTTTTCTTATCTGTCGCTTTGCTTTATTAGAGGGGCTGTATCACTCCGTTTTTCTGAGTGGATTCCGGTATTTATCTAATGGTTTGATGGTTCGTTAAATTATGATGATGGTGGTTTTTTAATTATTTATTAAATTATTTATTATGGTTTTACCCTTAATAAAGCATTGTGGCCATTTTATTCCAAAGAAGTTGTTGTGCGTTTATTTTTAGCGGTAAGTTATAGCAATGTAGAAGGGTGCCATTTGCCTCCATGTTAAGTCTTTCTGTAATTGAAAAACAGAGATTAGATAAGACAGAAGACCAATCTGAACTGAAAATTGGGTGGGTTAACCATTCTGTAATTCATAACTTCTCATCTCCTACTCATAGTCCTTGGCTAGTTCCTCTTCCTGAAGGTTCTACTGTTCACCTGGACTCACTTTGCTACCTCCTGGATGATGTCATCCTCTAGAATTATTTAGTCCTATTACTCATTGCTTACTGAGCACATTTTCTTTATACTGATTCTAATCCCTCAAGTCGGTTGAGGTTGATTCACACACAGGACAGATTTACAGAGAACCAAGAAACTCATAGTAAGCATTCATGTGTGTAAGACCATCAGAGAAGCAGACAGACACGTGGTGAACACACAAACTCCATGCAGATCTAGCACCAGGTCAGATTTTCACTTAGAACTCCAGAGCTGCAAGGCAACAGTGGTACCTGAGTGGTTCTAAGTTTCTGCAGAACCTCATTAGAAGGGACTTTACGTCTTACAACCAGTAACTAACATGATGCCACCATTTCCACCATGTAGAATGCTTTTATATAGTCATACGTTTCTTTGGAGATTGCCGATGCCCTTTGCACCATGTGTTTCATGGATAGTATTACAGAATGGTATTGCCACTGTAGCAGCATGCTGTGGTGGTCGTTCTCTAAGCACTACAAATATAAATGACAGGCAAAAACATATTGTTTGTTACAGATTCACATCAACTCCTCATGTTGTGTAGGCTGATCTCAGAAGCTGGATGACAATCCTGCACCTGCTTCATCTATAGCTGTCTGTTCAGGTATAGCACAAGTATAAATATCACAAAAACTAACTTTCTTTACATAATATAATGAATCTTTTGCCATTGTCCTATTACTAAAAATGACAGTGAAAGGTGTGTGAGCTTCATTTAAAGGGCACGTGTCGGCAGATTTGTAGCTATGAAACTGGCTGACATGCGCGCTTTGCAGCTGAGGGCACTTGTGTTGGTCCCATGTTCATATGTGCCCGCATTGCTGAGAAGAATGCTGTTTTAATATAAAATCTTGGAAATATTTAAAATCTTGGAAAACCCTTTTAAGCCATATTCTTATCGGTTTGATAGAGCCGTCAGCTGATGGGACTGAGCAGTGATCCTCTGCACACAGACTGATTTTTAACCCTTGTATTTAAAAAAAAAACAGTTGGAAATTTTAGTAAAGACCAACTGGAATATTTATTTTTGCCCAAAATGAGTAACATGCAATAATGATAATTACCCTGAAGGTATCCATACCCTTCAAAATTCTCACTAATGAAATATTTTAGGCGTATCTCCCAGTAGTTGGATATTACAGAGATAGTCATTTGCCTTTGTTTTTCTATACAGCTTTGATCTTGCAAATGATGAGAAGAGTGCGCAGAGGGAAAATCTCCCTGTAGGAAGTGCACTCTGAGCCTCTGCTGTGCCATGTCTTTGGGGCATTGTTCTAACATTAGACTCTGCGTTTCCTGACTTCAGTGTAAGAACAGTTGGAATGTAAAGCAGGTGTGACTATAAAAACGAACAAACAGCCTCATTGTGTGCGGTGAGCGCAGCCAATGTCCCGTAGTTACGAAGAAAGCTGAGGTACCTTGTGCCCACTAGAGGAGAAGATTCTGAGGACCCACCCAACAGTTATACTGAACAAGTGCACGCCCCTGTTAAGGGGTATTCCCCTCTTACGAGGTGATAAGAATGCAAATCGCTAGGATATGACATCATTCTGATTGGTGATGGCCCACCCTCTGGGACCACCACCAATTCTAAGAATTAAGCGAAAGCAGTCAGCACCGAGTCCCCCTCAAAGCATTACTTGCGTTGTGCCGCTCTTAAGCACGCCCAATTCACTGGGGTGGTGAGGTATAGGTCTGTGACCCCTTCATTCTCAGAGCTGTTAGAAGTCCCAATAGGTTGGACTGCCACTGATCATAGAGGGGTGGCATATTCTTGCAGTAGAGTATTTATTTACTTTCATTAAGAACTTAGCTTTTTTCGTTTAGATGCAGTGTTCATACACCTGGAGCGGTGAGTAGGCGTAAGTACTTCTACTCCGTCCTTTTCACTTTAACGGGACAGCTCCATCCTATTCACTTGAATACGAAGGATACCAAGCTTTGTTGCAATTCAATGGACAGCGCTGTGCTTGGTAAGCTGCAAGGAGGCCACGGCCCTGTCTCTTCAAACAGCTGATCATACAGATCGCAGACCAGAGTTCCTAAATATACACTGACCCCAGACCACTAAACCCGACCCGTTAAATGAATACAGACCCTAAAATTACTAAGCTCTCTTCGTTCTTGCAGTTTGCAATACTTGACACTCCGGGCCACCATCTGGACGGCACCTGGACTGCAGGTATGAGGAAAAGCTAGAATTTTTATAGTTGGGTTGGGGTGAGGGGGCATGGGTCACTCATCTTGCTCTAAAATAATTCTGCACTAACCCTCTTCAGCCACATAATTTTTAGATGGAATATTCGGCAAATAGACGACTGAACAAGTTACAACACATCTGGCTCCTCTCAGAACCATGTCAAATATAGACATGATTGTCTGTACTATGGAGAGGAAGAAAATAATCCCTCATCTCACAGGTACTCCATCTGCTGTGAAAGTCACAACTTATTTTTAACGTGTGTCCTGAAGTAATGAGCTTCAGGCGGATGCAGTCACATTACCATCCATTACATCCATACATTCGACAGGGAATGTTCCTGCTTTTCTCACAAATTCACTTAAAACAAATCTTTATTCCTAAGCCATTGTACGGCATGTTACTTTACCTGTACTTTGTATTAAGTATTTCCTAAACTGTTCAGATCAGATTCCACAGCTAGAGCTTTCTGATAATAAAATCTATAGGACTGAGGATAAAGCCCTGTGAACCTGTCAGCAGACCTCCGTTTTCTGACCACAGACTACAGTGACAAAACAGCCTTTGCCGTTTGAAATCTCGTGTCATTGTTTAAATTAAATTTTTGGTGTAAATTACAGTAAATTTTCAGAAGGCCACGTCTATCCCACTGAGCCACATCCAGTGGACGCTACTTCAGAAAAGTGGCAAGTAAAGTCACTTTTAGCATAGATGGTGCTTGCACAAAAATGTGTGACTTTTTGACACTAATTTACTGTCTTCTGAAGAAAAATACTGAATTCTACATAGAATATGAATGTCAGCCTCCAGCAGCTCTTTCTGACTTTCTTATGTAAGAAATTGTTCTCTCTTTTTTAAAGCACATCTGTCAGCAGATTTGTACCTATGAAACTGGCTGACCTGTTGCATGTGCACTTGGCAGCTGAAGGCATCTGTGTTGGTCCCATGTTCATATGTGCCTGCATTACTGAGAAAAATTATGTTTTAATATATGCAAATGAGCCTCTAGGAGCAACGGGGGAGTTGCTGTTACACCTAGAGGCTCTACTCTCTCTGTAACTGCAGCACCCTCTGTACTTTGATTGATCATCATGCCTGGCCCTGTCAATCAAAGTGCAGTGGGTGCGACAGTTGCAGAGAGAGCAGAACCTCTAAGAGTAATGGTAACGCCCCCGTTGCTCCTAGAGGCTCATTTGCATATATCAAAACATCATTTTTCTCACCAATGCGGCACATATGAACATGGGACCAACACAGATGCCTTCAGCTGCCAGGCGCACATGTAACAGGTCAGCCAGTGCCATAGGTACAAATCTGCTGACAGATGTCCTTTAAGTCACTTTCACACAGTCAGCATTTGGTCAGTGTTTGATCAGTGATTTTCATCAGTGATTGTGAGCTAAAACCAGGTGTAGGTCAAAAACATGGAACAGGTGAAAATCTTTCCCTTCTAATTTATTTCTGTGCAGGCTTTGCTTCTGGTCTTGCCTCACCATCAGTGATGGCCAGTTCGCATTGTTCGCCCACAGGTAAGTGTGCAGGTAATACAAGTATGCAGGTAATACTATTCATAGTATTCAGTATATTGGGCAGACTAGATGGGCCAAATGGTTCTTATCTGCCGACACATTCTATGTTTGTATGTAAGCCCTTACCTGTGCCTGTGCCGTGAGCCGGTCTGAAAACAAATGCGGTCATCGGGAGCAGGCAGTTTCCGAGAACAGCCCGATGAAGGCCTCCGGTGGCTGTTCTCAGAACTGCCTGCTCCCGCTGACCGCACTTGTTTTCAGACCGGCTCGCGCACAGGTACAGGTAAGGGCTTACCTGTGCCTCCCCGGACTTGTGAACAAAGATGGCAGCCCGCATATGTTCGCGGGCGAACAATGCGAACTGGCCATCACTGCTCACCATCACTGATGGAAATCACTGATCAAACACTGACTGTGTAAAAGCAGACTTAGGCCTCGTTCCCATTTCCATGTTAGTGTCACGTTCGTGAAAAAAATCATACATGTTTTATCCGTGATGAGGTCCGTGAAGGATCCGTGGTTGGTCCGTGTGTCCATTTTTACTATCCATGTGTGATCCGTAATTCACAGAAGTTGCTCAACTGAAAAATTATTTCCAAAGTATCTCCTATTAGCCTTCAGTGAAAAACAGACTCAACATGGACACAACATAGATGCCATCCATGATGTTTCAGTGGTTTTCACGGACCCACAGACTTCTATGTGCTTGGTCCCCATTACGGATCAAAGTAGTGCATGTCCCCATTTGTTTTTACTGACCAATGGTCAGTAAAAAATACTGAAATGAACAGACACATTTAAAACAATGGGTACAGAAAATGCGGACAGCACATGTCGGTGAAAAACGGAAATGTGAACAAGGCCTTAGGGTTCTTTCACACTAGCGAGTTTACTGTCCTGATGCCGTGCATTTTTCACTGATGGTTGGCAGAAGATGTACGTAGATTGTTATTCTTCCGTTTTTCTTCATTTGCGGGAAAACGCATGCAATCCAGATACAATCCAGTTGGAAACAACGCAGACACTGAACGCAATTACAGAAAAAATGGATTGAACTTGCATGCAAAACCATATGTTTTTCCCTGAATAGGTCCTGACACAATCTGTATCCCTCATGTGAAAGAGGCCATAGGCTACTTTCACACTAGCGTTAATATTTTCCGGTACTGAGATCCGTCATAGGATCTCAATACCAGAAAAAAATGCTTCCGTTTTGTCCCTATTCATTGTCAATGGGGCAAAACTTATCTGAACAGAACGGAATGCTCCAAAAAAGCATTCCGCTCCATTTGGTTGCGTTCTTATACTGGAGAGCAAACCGCAGAATAACATGTTTGCGGTTTCATGGGATGCGGAGCTAAACGGATCCGTCATGATCCACAATGCAAGTCAATGGGGACGGGTCCGTTTTCTCTGACACAATTTGATACAATAGAAAGCTGATCCGTCCTCCATTGACTTTCAATGGAGTTCATGACGGATCCGTCTTGGCTATGTTAAAGATAATACAATCGGATCCGTTCATAACGGATTTTCAGTAACGGAAGCGTTTTTGCTGAACCCTGCCGGATCCAGCAAAAACGCTAGTGTGAAAGTAGCCTTAGGCTACTTTCACACAAGCGCTAAAGTTCACCATTTTTTTTCCCGACCAAAGCTAGCGCCCATTCCGGAAACTGTCAGGATCACCGTCAGATCCCATTATAGTCAATGAACTCCGACAGCGAACTGTCGTATCTGGTTAGGCCGATCCGGTGTTCCAGCAGAGGATACGTTAGCACAGATGTGAAACTAGCCTTAGTTATTTGCTTAGTTTTCTTTTCTTTTTGGTTGAGGTTATGGGGACTTCGGACACAATTACTAATTTATCATAGAATTATGGTCTCAAATGATGCTGTTTTAAATGTACAGTACTCATCCCAGAGAAATTACACTGTAAGGGCTCATGCACACAGCCATTGCTCGGCCGTTCAGTGCATTGGGGACTGTGCGGCTGCTGCAGATGGATCCAGACCCATTTAACTTGAATAGGTCCGCACTGCAAAAAAATAGAACGAAGGCAAGGAGAGAAACTCCACGGAAGCACTTCCAGTGCACACGGCCGGGGCCCGTATATAGCGGACCCACTGTGTGCGGGCCGCAATACGGGCACGGACGGGCAACGACCATGTGCATGATGCCTAACTTAAAGTTTACCTCTCATTAAAAAATAAAAAAAAATAAAACATATTTGCTCTCCAATGTGCCGCAATAACTTCTGATAATCTGCCACCTGCAACCCCTAGTGCTTGTCTGCTTTCTGCCACACTGGCCGCCAGTTCTGCAAATCAAAATGCATGCTGCTGCCTGAGTGTTGGGGCTGGATCATGCTGCAGCGTCTGCCAGTATAATGTGCAGTGATCCAGGTGTCCTCAGTTCCCACAAGACACTGGAGCCTGACTTGGGACTGCGCACATCACAAAACCTCTGAAGTACAGTCTGTCCAAGCAGATACTACTTTGGCACATGCTGAAGATGAGCAGAAGAAATCTGTATATGTAGAAAAGAAATTTTGCATAAAAACGACCAGCAGTCAGTTTACTAACAGAATAGCTAGCAAGGGGGATAACGAGGTAATTTTATTGAAAACAGAACTTAAATGATTATTAAATAATCTGCAAATGCTGATCTGAAATCAGCAACTCAGGAGATGAGCAGACACCATAGCTGACGGGTGCTTGCTGCGTCACACAGCAGACACCCACTAGCAGTGCCCATGATCAGAAACAACTCCAATCATGGACCTTTAATCCTTCATCTCGACAGGACTATTTTTTCCATCATGTATATAGGAAGTAATGGAATCTTTATCTGCCTCCATAGACATGTATTAGGACGGAGCAAAACGGAATGCCCCTTAAAGGCTTCCGTTTTGCATTCCATCCTAGAATTTCATTATATTCCGTTATAACTCTTTTATAATGGAACCTATAATGGAATTCAAAAACGCTGATGTGAACCCAGCCTAAGATAGCTGGAGTCGTTGGGTTGCCATGGCAGGCAGCCTGAGATCTTGTAAAGGCTCCCAAGCCTGCCAATGTAAAGTTTCTATTAAGCCCTGCCTCAGATAGCGCTTAATAGGAACATAGCAAATTTACCATAGGCTGCAATACTACATAATACTTATCAAGGTTTAGTTTGGTAAAATCAGGCTATCCAAAACCCTTCCCCTGAGAATAACCCAACTCCACCCAGGACCACCGACATATGAGAGGGGTTATCATTAGACCCACCCTTTTTCAGCTCGTGTCAGCCCAAATTTACCGGGATTGCAAATTCAAGACATTTAACAACTATGCTATACTATATTATTAATTTATGTAAAGAAACAAAGGTCAGCTCTCCGCCAAGTGCTCCAGTGCATACCCATGGTGCAGGGAGGAGATTCCTGAGTCAACAGCAGGAACAAGCTGTAGTCTTTCTGAAAAGTTAATTGGTCCCCCAGCACTATATTAACATGCAAAAAGTTTATTGTCACATCATTAACATCATAGCATGTAACAGCAGATCAGAACAATACTATTTTTGTTTGAAACACATAAGCATCTTCTCCTGTTACATGCTATGTTTTTAACAATGTGAATTACATTTTTGGCATTTAAAGAAGCGTTGGAGGACCAATTAACAGTTGAGTCACATTATTATGACCATCAGCAAATATCCAGAGAAACTGTTGCGTGCTGCATGTACAGCAGCTGGACGGGCTGGGAGTGACTGAGTAAGGTCCTGGTAGGTTGTCATAGGTACCTGGAGCCATGCTGACTGCAGTGCATCCCACAGCTGCTGGAGAGAGCATGGAGGAGGAAACACATTATCAAGGTGGTCCCACAGATGCTCAACTGGATTCAAGTCTGGGGAATTAGGCCAGGGTAGTACTTGGAAGTCTTGGTTCCTTACGCATGGATGAGTGGGCCCAGAGAATGCATTGAAAACATTCCACAGACCATAAAGCTGCCACCACCAGCTTGTGTTCTTCCAGCAATGATTGCAGGGTGTTTTTTCTCGGATGTTTCTCGTATGTCAACATGATGAAGCAGAAAAAGTGACTCATTAGAGAAGACAACCCTTTGCCAATCAGCGAAGGTCCAATTCCAATGCTGCCATGAAAATTAACCCCTTTTCTGCTGATGCAACTTAGCAGAGGTACAGTGACCATCTGTTTGCTTTGGAGCCCCATTAGATGTAGGGTTCACCAAACTGTTATTTTAGACAGATGTCTGATAGCCTCCCTGGTTCCTTTTAGCAGTGAGTTGCTCCACTGTAATGTGACTGTCCGCCCTCAGGCACCTTCATAGCCGATGTTCACCTCTCAAATCAATGGCATGTGGCCCTCTGCAGCTTCCACGTCATTTATTCTCAATGGTTCCATTTTTCCACTCACAATACACTTTCACCACAGCCACACGTGAAGTGTTCACAAACTGACCAGTGTTAGAAATGCTGCCACCCTTGGCCCAAAAGCCAATAATCATTTTTTGCAACTTTGATAAATGGCCCCTTTTACTAATGACAGCAATGAGGTATATGTGTGCAGACAGCCTATCACACACCTTACTGTATATACTCACCAAGCCAGCTCACAACACGTGACTTCCTTCATGAGCTATGAGCTGCCGGAGTCGAAAGAAGAAAGTGGTCATAATAATTTGACTCAACTGTGTATGGTGTATCCTTTTAGTGAAAATACTATATTATTGTAGTCTTTGGTATAAGTGACCCTAGGGCAGGGATGGTCAACCTGCGGCTCTCCAGCTGTTGTAAAACTACAACTCCCACCATGCCCTGCTGTAGGAGTTGTAGTTTTGCAACAGCTGAAGAGCCTCAGGTTGGCTATCGCTGCCCAAGGGGAACTAAAATAAAGTTAAAAATAAGTAAAAATATAAAAAAAATAATAATATATAACAAAAAGTGGTAACATTGCAAATCACTCCCTCTTTCCCCATATCACAAAAAACAAGACATCATTGCTATTGCCATGTCTGAATTGTCCAAACTATCAAAATTTAAAATTGTTTAATTTCCTTTTTTGGTCACCATCCCTCCATAAAAAAAGTATCTAAAAAGTAATCAAAGTCATACATAACCCAAAATGGAATCAATAAAAACTAAAGCTTGCTCCACCAAAAAAAGTTATGGGTGTCAGTATATGGCAATACAAAAAAATATAAAATTTCAGTGTTTTTTTTAAAGTATTAAAACATAAAAAATAGTATCAATGTAATAAGACTGACCCACAGAATAAGGCCTCATGCACACAAACATATTTGATTTCTGTGTCCGTTCCGTTATTTTTGCAGATAGGATGTGGATCCATTCATTTCAGTGGGTCCACAAAAAATGCGGAGAGCACACCGTGTGCTATCCGCATCTGTATGTCTGTTCTGTAGCCCCGCAAAAAATATAGAGCATGTCTTATTCTTGTTGGTTTTGCAGACAATGATAGGCATTGTTACAATGGATACGCCCAAAAAAACTGGTGCAACACGGACGTTAGCCATACTTTATACATATTGTCATTTGCATGTAGCCTAAAGGTAATGTTTCATTTTTACCACATAGTGAACAATGAACAATAAAACAATGGCGCAATTCCATTTTTTTTTTTTTTTTCATTTTAAACCTATTCATTTTTTTCATCCTCCCAGCACCCTGTATGGAATAACAAATGGTGCCTTTAGGAAGAACAACTTGTTCTACATAAAACAATCTCTCCTGTGGCTATGTGAAGGGAAAAATGAAAAAAGTTATGGCTTTTGAAAGGAAGGGAGTAAAAATATATTTAAAAAAAACATGAAAAATGGCTGCGGTGGGAAGGAGTTAATGACTTTTGCTACTTTTTGGTACAAGCTGTTGGAGCTAATGTAAACTAGAGAAACGTAACAAAATGTAACATGCACCATTTTGATACATGTTATAAATTCTTGCACCTTTCTGCACGCTACTGATAAATCTCCCCCAATACGTACAGTACAATGTATTTTTATAAGACAGACACACAAGCAGGCGGAGTTTTACTTTCTGGACATTCAAAACATGTAAAAGGCAATTTTAACAATGTATTCCTTTCAGTTATATAAGTGGCTTTCAGGAAACCCATGTCGTGGCTAGTATACTGCAATGAACTTTGAAATCTGAAACATGGAATAGCTTTTAGACATGAAATAGACTGTAATGTTGTTAAGAACAGTTTCTATTATTGTGTGTTATTTTTAATAAAATGCTATAGTGCTCCCGTGTGCACTGATCAATGTATTTGATATTTGAAATTGAACTATAACTGAATTTTTGTTGCATTTCTATTCCTTAGAAAGCCATATAAGGCGGTAGTACTTAGAGTACATTATTTTAATACATAAATGCAATTTACAGATTAGCCAGCAGAGGGCAGCAAATGATTTAAAAACGTGCAAAAGCTCTTCAACATGGAACACGAAAAAAAAAAACACCCACATTTTCCTGTGATTCATAAGGAAATGGTTCAGTGACTTCTAGAAATTAATATATTTCTCTAGCTTATATAGCATCGACATTGTGCAGCACTTTACAGACATTCTCATCACTCACTGTCTCCAGTGGGGCTCACACTATAGATTCCCTATTAGTATGTCTTTGGAGGACCCCACCCAAGCATGGGAAGAATATATAGGTATAAACTCCATGCAAATATTGCACATGACCTAGGAAGAGTCCAAAATGCTTGCGGCCTTTTCATACAGCTGATTGGTGGGGGTGCCGAAAGTTGGATCTGTGCCAATCTGATATTGATGAGTTGACCTATCCTGAAAATAGGCCATCAATATCAAAACCAAGGAGAACCCCTTTAAGGCCTCTTTCGTACGGGCGTTGCGGGAAAATGCACGAGTGCAAAACATTGTAATGCGTTTTGCACTCGCGTGAGAAAAATCGCGCATGTTTGGTATCCAAACCCAAACTTCTTTACAGAGGTTCGGGCTTGGGATCGGTGTTCTGTAGATTGTATTATTTTCCCTTATAACATGGTTATAAGGGAAAATAATAGCATTCTGAATACAGAATGCATAGTAAAATAGCGCTGGAGGGGTTAAAAAAAATAAAAAATGATTTAACTCACCTTAGTCCACTTGATCGCGCTGTGGCTTCTCGTCTGTATCCTTTGTTGAACAGGACCTGTGGTGAGCATTCATTACAGGAACAGGACCTGTGGTGACGTCACTCCGGTCATCACATGATCCATCACCATGGTAAAAGATCATGTGATGGATCATGTGATGACCGGAGTGACGTCACCAGAGGTCCTGTTCCTGTAATGAATGCTCACCACAGGTCCTGTTCAACAAAGGAGACAGAAGAGAAGCCGGGCTGCGCGATCAAGTGGATTAAGGTGAGTTAAAAAAAAAATTTATTTATTTTTTAATTTTTTTTTTAACCCCTCCAGCGCTATTTTACTATGCATTCTGTATTCAGAATGCTATTATTTTCCCTTATAACCATGTTATAAGGGAAAATAACAATGATCGGGTCTCCATCCCGATCGTCTCCTAGCAACCGTGCGTGAAAATCGCACCGCACCTGCACTTGCTTGCGGATGCTTGCGATTTTCACGCAACCTTATTCACTTCTAAAAACGCAGAATATAGAGCGTGCTGTGATTTTCACGCAACGCACAAGTGATGCGTGAAAATCACCGCTCATGTGAACAGCCCCATAGAAATGAATGAGTCGGTATTCAGTGCGGGTGCAATGCGTTCAACTCACGCATCGCATCCGCGCGGAATTCTGGCCCGTGTGAAAGGGGCCTAAGGGTTCATCTTGACCTTAGATTTTAGCTTGTGTATAGGGAGGCCCTGAGCCCTTCACCCCTCTAGGCAGTTCTGCCAGTGGAGCCAACCAGTCCTGCTCACATTCTAGGACAGGCGCCTGCGGCCATTTTAAATAATTCTTAGAGAGCTCCTTTAATCCTTAAATGCCACTACTGAGATAAAAAGAACTAAATAAATACATAATAAAGTAGATTCCCGAGCTTTCCATCAAATCCCACCTGCTTCAGTTCAGTGCACATCGCCCCATTTGATTATAGTGTTATTTTTTATTATATTAATTTTGATTGTATTAATCTTGATTACATTATTTTTGACATCCTGTGAATAACCTCTTTGATTATTTTGGGCTCCCATCCTGTTCATTACTATATTTGGTTATTATATAAGACTCATTTTAGTCCTATTACCGGTACCTATTATTTCTACCTGTAATTTACTGAAGAAGTGTTTGTACACTTCATAACTATTCTTTTTTTTTTTCTTATTGTTTAATTGTTTTTACCTCCACAGCGGTATTTCAGGGTTACGGACCGGGAGGACGAAACCGTCCATAAAAGTACACAAGCCGCCTACATTATTGTATATTTACTGGGTGTTTTTATACAAATTTTGAGACTTTAAGCGAATTCAACCTTTATTCTACTATATGTTTATGTTCTGATTTATTGTGACCCCTGGGAGGAGGTCAGGATAAAGGTGGACTGATAGTACTACATGTTGTTTGTGGAATAGACATAAAAAGTATTGAAGGTGGTTGCACCCAGAAGGATATGTGAGTATGAATTATTTGACTCACTGGAGCTGCTAGAAGTCTGTATTTTTTTTTTATTAGCTACCGATACAGGGAGGGAGGTAAAGATCCTGGCAGATATGGCAAGGATTACTTTTAGTATAAGGTGTGTGCACATTTTATTGAATATTGCAACACTGATACTTATTAGAATATTCTTGATGACCACCTGCCAACATGTGTATGGAGGAGTCAGGAGCTATCCAGAGTGTATGGCTTTAAAGTGTCCTCTGTCCAAGGCCATATCCGATTTTACATCTGCATTAGTTGTTAGATCCTAAAGGGATTGTGCAGCAATTTTTATTGGTTACCTATCTTTAGGATAGATCATCATTATCTGATCGGCGGGGGTCCACGTGAGCTCCGCTTCCTGGTCTTTACACTACGCGTCGTCTCCTGTGGAGCGGCAGCATAGTGTAATTACAAGTATTTGATCCATTCAAGTGAATGGAGTGAATACTCATCATTACACTGCTCCTCATCATGGAGCACCACCTCCTCTTCAAACAGCTGATCGGTGGGGGTGCCAGGTCTTGGACCTCTGCCGATCAGATGTTGATGATCTATCCCAGGGATGCCCAACCTGCAGCCCTCCAGCTGTTCTAAAACTACAACTCCTATCTTCCTAGGATCTATCCTAAGGATAGGTCATCAATATAAGTCGCTGCACGACCCCTTTAAGCTCTTCAGCCCCCCCCCCCCATGTAACTGTAGGTCAATGGTGCATGAGTGGTATATGGTGTGGGATCACAAGCTCATCCAATTCCATACCCGGTGGGTGCAGGTTGTCTAACAGAGCTTACACTTGGATGCAGTGACCGGGATCGGAGATAACAACAATTCCGGTCATTTAACCCCTCAGATGCTGTGCTCATTAGAGGCCTTGGCGTCTGGGCTGTTAAACAGAGAAAGAGGGCATTCTCTGTCCTCCGATCAATGCATCCCATGGTGAAATTGCAGAGTTCCAGTTGGTTGAAGGTAACCTGTGGCAGGGAGTCAGTAAAAGGCCCTTAGACCACAATGGTGTATTATTGCAGTCTGTGGAACAAGTGGTCAGAGGATTGCATGTCAAAGTTAAAAAGAATATGTCTGAAAGCGATCTGTTGTTTAAATCAAGGTTTTACTTTTCAACAATCAACATATTTTCAATTTGCAGGTTTTTTTTCAACACCTCCCTCCCCCCAAAAGAAAATTAATAAAAAATTCTCATGTACCCCAAAATAGTATCCATAAAAACGACAGCCTATCCTGCAGAAACAAGGTCTAATACAACTCTATTGAAATAAATATCAAAAGTTATGGGTGTCAGAATATAGCAATGCAAAGAAAACATTTTTTTCAAACTTTTTATATTTAAACGTAATAGCAACTAAGCATCTATATAAATTTGTATTGCTGTAATCGTACTGACCCGCAGAATAAGGTAAAGTAATTTTTAGTGCACAGTGAATGACTTAAAAATAACAACTAAAAACCATGGCAGATATATATAGTGCCAGCATATTCCGCAGCACTTTACAATTCAGAAGATTCATGTACAAACCAAATTAGACAGCACAGAATTATAGACATACAATTGAAAGAGTGAGTGCTCTGCTCACAAGAGCTTACAAAGTGTGACACAAACGGTAAAACTGCTTGTTTTCCATAATGGCCTGACCATCAGTGTACTAAATAGGGAGCTGCAGATAAAGCTGTGCAAGCCAGTGCATTGAGTGTGGGGGACTACTTTCAGAAGACGGTGTCTGGTTCTAAAAAATGAGGGGTAGGTGGGAGCTTAATGGGGAAGAGTCCGTTTAGGGAATATGATAAGCCTGCCTTAAAATATGTTTAAAGCTATGGAAGTTGGGAATTAACCTGACTGTCCAGGGAAATGCATTCCATAGGACTAGTGCAGCAAGAGAAAAGTCTTGAAGACAGGAAAGGTAGGTTCAATTATGGAGGATGTTAAAGGGGTTATCCAATTTCTCGAACAGCTCTCCCATGTGCTGGGCCCCTCACAGGTAATATACTTACCCCGCTCCCCGCGCCGCTGTTGCTTTTCCCTGTACATGATGAGAACACCTGGTGTCAGGAGCTGAGCAGCCAATGGCAGGCGGGGATGGGGATGACCCGTGATGCTAGGGAGTCTCGTCCCCGTCCCCTCCTGCCATTAGCTGCTTCTTCCCACAACACTAGATGGGAGCGGGGTAAGTATATTACTTGTGAGGTGCCCGGCACATGGGGGGGGGGGGGGGGCTGTTTGACAAATATGATAACCCCTTTAATCTTAGGTCACTAACAGAACGGAGAGCAGGAGTAGGGCGGTAGACAGAAATGAGGGAGGAGATGTATGGAGGTGCAGCACTGTGGAGAGCTTTGTGGATGAGGGTGAGAAGTTTGAACTGTATTCTGTGGTGAATGGGCAACAAGCGAAGTGAATGGCACAGGCTAGAACAGTATAGCGGTTAGACAGATAGACGAGCCTAGCTGCAGCATTTAGAATAGATTGAAGACAGGAGAGCTTAGTGAGGGGAAGACCGATTGGTAATGTAATGAGTTACAGTAGACAAGAATGAATCACAGCAAGAATAGGAGTTTTGACCATATCCACCATGAGAAACAGGTGGATTCTGGAGACATTCTTGAAGTGCGGACAACATGAGCATGTCAATGATTGGATGTGGAGCGCAAAAGAAAGATCTGAGTCAAAAATGACCACAACACAGCAGTCAGGCTGCACAGGATTTATGGTAGTACCACAGACTAAAATTTAAATATCAGATTTAGGTAGGTTATTAGATGGGGGAAAGACAAGAAGTTCAGTTTTTATGAGATTCTGTTTCAGATAGGGAGAGGACATGACATTAAGAGACAGCTGACAGACATCACTGGGGTTTTGTAGCACTGGATGAGGAATAGAATTGAATGTCAACAGCATAGACATGCCACTATATCCCAAAGTTTCTTATCTTCATTTGTACAATTAATTTATGTGACGTTTGTTGAAATAGCAGTGTCCATTTATAGGGAAAAGGGTATGCAAATGAGCCCTTAACAAGCTCTGCCTCTAATGCCACCAGATGTAAGGCAGCTATCCTATAAGTCAATGTTTGACCGATTAACTAGGCCTTGAGACAAGACTTGGATATTAAATAAGCTAAAACCTCTTCTACAGACAGCTGTTTCCGGGTGATTGTGTAAGGATGTGGGGCAAGGGACCTTAAATGTATTACTCTGCTTATGTTCTAAATTGTATAAATACTGCAACACCTCACTTTGGTCAGTAGATGGCAGCAAAGGATATTATGATAAACGTCTACAATGGAACTGCCTAACAGAGGAATACTAATAACCTATTTAGTTTGCAAAGTTGGAAAATAGCTAATTTATGGGCTGTTTTGGACCCTTACAAGTGTGATAGCACACTGAATATACAGGTTTGACACTGCACTTAGCAAATGACTTATTGCATCACACTCTCCCTGTGTAAGGAGAGGAGGTGCCTGTTGAAGCAGGAAGTGAGCAGTTGGAGGCTGTGCTGGCTGCTGCTGGAAACCAAAAGGGATAATTTCTGCTATATCTGGAAGGGAATGGACCAGCTCAATGTGGAGACTGGTGACAGCATGAAGGGGAGGTTTGCAGCGACGACCCTAGGAGTGTTGTGTCTGTAGGATCCAGTTTTGGAGTGGACCAGAAAATAATAAAAAGCACTAAGAACCGGCTCAAGGAACTGTAAGTGCGGCTTTGCCACATCACATGGCACCACACTGTTGAAGCGGCATTTGGACATACAATAACGCTCCAAGTACATTTACATTGCAGTGTACGGGCTGCAAGATAATGCGTAGCCCTAAGGGTCTCATACGCTGACACCTTCCTATCTCACTGGCTGCTCATAGGGTGTTATATGCTGAGAGCTGGAGTAAGGATTAAAGTTACAAGAGACAGACATCATTTCCCTGTGTATTACAAATAGTATTGCGCAATACCTAGGGTGCACCCCAATGAGGAACTCGTCCAGGAACATACAAGTGCAGCTAGGCTGCTTAATGGACTTTGGAGAAAACATCACACTTACTGGTTTATTGTTAGACAGTGTTACATTTACTGTTGGTTTAGAGTAAATCGTTTTTATTAAGTTTTCATGTTTTAAAGAAGGAAAAGAAATACAGTACAATATCGGTGATGGTACAGTAAATCATTACTTATGTACTACATATGAGTTATTCTGGGTCTCCAGAAGTGGAAGCATCACGCTGGCACAATCATAATTTGTAAATTAGTTTTACAGAAATAATTCAGCCAAATTAAACCGTAGAAAGAGAACAATAACCAGTACTCAAGATATAGATAAGCATGAAGAGTTGTCTATTTAGGTCAGCAAAGGTACATATGGAGTTTAGGGGGAGTATTTAGGATGAAGTAGCCAAGGGGCCCATGCTGCTCTACATGATAAGGGGAAGATAATGGAAGCTGGTAGAGATCTCTCTACCTGCTTCCATTATCTGGTAGAGATCTCTCATAGCGGCAAGTTGTGTTTAGTTCTTGTATCACTTCTGACAGATCCAGTGGATCAGTTTTCTTCCAGTGACGGGTAACTATTAGTTTAGCACTAAGCAGTATATGTCCCTCGAGAGACATGTACGTAGGGTGTATTGCTTGTATGCCAAGGAATAGCAAAGCTAGCTCTGGTAATGGGACTACAGCTTCCGTCGTGATATCTGAGATTAACGTGAATACCTTATGCCAAAATTGAGAGAGTCTGGGGCAGGACCACAGAATGTGAAATAGGGAGCACACATCACCGCACCCCCTCTAACAGCAAGGAGATGTGTCTGGGTATATTGTATGCAATCTTTGAGCGGTAAAGTACCAGTGCAGAAGTGATTTTATTCCTGCCTCATAGTGAGTAATGCATTTGAAGTTGGAGGTGAGAAATTTAATAGCGGCCGTCCAGGAGTCATCAGAAAATGATTTTTGCAGTTCAGTTTCCCATCTCGCAATGGACTTAGATTTAGAGAAAGTGGACTTTACTACTAAGAAATCATAAATGTGCCTTGTGGTATGAAAAGAGGAGGAAATTGATAAATACTAACAATCTCACTATTTACTAATGGTGGGGATTTAAGTGTGGTCCCAAGGAAATGTCTTACCCTCAAATAATTATAGAATTCCCCTTGCGGCAAACTAAAAGATTGTGATAGAGAATCAAAAGGAAGGACTGAATTGTCGACTATGAGTTGGGAGATATCATTGATTCCTCTTGCCCGCCATTCGGAAAGGTTAATGTCATGAATTTCCGATTCTAATGTGTGAGTAGTGGTCTGACGGAATAGGGGTGAGGTTGAATCCTTCTGTGAACTATGAACTTGCATCCAAAGTCTGCCCGTATGTTCTACCATTAGCAATTGGGTTTCTTGAAGTTTTTGGTTCCACAACACCTGTATTAGGTAGTCCTTTAGAGTACCTCGTCCTATTGACTGTGATTCAATATGATGCCATATCTGTAAAGAATAAATCAAGGCAACTGGACTTACTGTAGATTTCTTGAAAACGTTTCACTCGTTCTTCCAACAAGCTTTCTCAATTCTGAGTGACTGTACAAGAATTCTCTGGGAATAAATATGTAACTGAATCAACATTTGGTAATTATACCCAGCATGGGGTCAGAGGTCATTATACCCAGCATAGGGTCAAAGGTGTTGATGCCATTATCCTAATTGTAGTCAGTAGGTGACAATGACCTCCCAGAAAAAGGTGTCAAGACAGCATTGTATGTGGCAGACAATAGATGTCTAACCCCCCCACCTCTATTCAAGCTTGGCTTCTCCATTTTTACGTAGATGGCCTCCTTCACACCTCGTTTGTACCAATCGGCCCCAATTTTGAAATGGGTGAGTTAATGTGACCACATAATGTGTGGTCTGTGTGCGAGGATTTGCACTAACCTGTGCTCTCTCGGGCGGTTCTATTCCAAGGCCCTGTTTCTGTGGGCTGCTGGACGGAGGTTCCCGCGGGGTGCTGAGCCGGGCGCCATCTTGGACACGGAGGGCCGCTCTCATGGGGTACCTGACGTCCTCTGGTGTGGGAGGCAAGGGTGGCATCACGGCATGGAGGTCTGCTAGAGGTGAAGGAGACCTCGGTATTATTGCAAGGGTGACATGTCGCAGGCCGGTGGTGGTGAGGACGCTGTGCCGCGGATCCCGGCGCCATCTTTATTCTGTCGCCTCGGTGCCGGAACTCACTTCTCAATCCGCCATCACTCTCAGCAGTCCAGCCACGCCCCATTTACTGTTGGTTTATTCTCTGTGTAGCAATCTGTTTTATATATTCTCAGCTTCTTGTTCACTACATTGTTCAGTAAACTGAACTGCTGGGAAAGAACCGTTGTCTGTGTCTGTGTGGCATCATGTACCCTCTGTACCTCTGAGTCCAGCCCTTGGTCTTCTTTCAATTGCCCCCATCAGTGGAGAGCAGAAAGTACTGGCTTAACCGGATGAGAGGCCCATGTCCATTTAAAAGCACACATTGGACAATGTATGATAACTGAACAAATATATCTCCCTAGGCTTTGCATGTTGGGCATAGTTCAGTGGTGACAGAATGCTGTGATCATTTAGCTTTTAGATTACATCGTCATCTATGAGACCTCACAGAAATTCTCACTATTTATCACGGTCTTTCAAGGCAATTTATACAGTTACAGGCATAGCCCTAACTACATGGTACTGATTATATAATGGAAAATAAACTTTCCTACTTTATACTGTATATTGCTATTTTTCATTTAGTTGTTCTAGTCACAAAGTAAAACAGTGTAGTAAGCATACATTTTTAATAATTTCCCTTTATATATTGCAAGAATATTAAAAACCAGCTTGAAAAGTTGATGAAGTGTTAAGCTAATATATAAAGTATACACAATAAAACTGTTCCTAATGAATAGTTAAAGAAGCCTATATAAGTATCACTGTAGGAAGAAGATTGTGGATAAAAGCTGTCTTGACTTAAAAGAATTTTCTGGGTATGTTATTCTGTTGACCTCTTTTCTGGATGGGTCATCAGTATCTGATTGTGGGGGTCTGACACCCGGGACCCCCGCCCATCAGCTGTTTAAGAAGACATTGGCTCTCCTGTGAGTGCCACAGCCTTCTCCATGCTCACCAAGCACAGTGCCGTACATAGTATAGCGGCCTTTGTATCACATCTCAGCCCCATTCACTTCTAAGGGGCAAAGCTGTGCCTAGGCCATGGGACTAATAAACGTGTCATCACTTGGCCTAGGGAAAACTGAGAGAAGGCCGTGGTGCTACTGCGAGCGCCACTGCCTTCTCGAACAGCTGATCAGCGGGGGTCCTGTGTGTCGGACCGCCACTGATTAGATACTGATGACCTATCCAGAGGATAGGTCATCGGTGTTAAAATCTCAGATAACCCCACATACTGTACACTATATGGGGGATTTATCAAGCCCTGCGCTCTAGGGCTTCAAAGAGTCATAGAATACAGCTTTGCAACTTTTTGGGCTTAATTATGCAAAAACATTTTTTACATTTTACATTTTTACCCCACTCACTCCAGTTTTGAAAAGGATATGGGAAAATAAGCTTGGTCAGTGACTGATCAACTGCAACTTTTTTTAAACTCACAAATATTGTTAAAATCTTACTCCAGTAAAGGGAGTGTTATAGAAAATGGAGTAACATCTACAGACAGAAATGTTAGACTTAAAAATGTCTCATATACATCAAGCGTCCTGTGACATTTGAAGCTTGGGGCAAATTATGACAATGCAGAGTCCTGCAAAACTGACCATCAAAAATCTACTCATGATCAATCTCCAAAAACCACAGCATGAGTGCTACTGGCTGAGGACTTCTGCCTCATTTTAGTGACCGCGGTGGTCTCAGCACCTGGACCCTCACAGATCAAATCTTTTAACATGTCACTATAATATGTTGAAGGTTTTTTGAAGCTATACTTTTGTTTCCAGCTATATCACCAGAAACACATCTCAAACAAGAGGAACAATGGATTTACAGGCCAAGAACCGTTATATAAATAGAAATGGAATTAAAGCTAATTGCCGCAATTAATCATAAAAAGCATTGTGTGAGGAGACAGATGTTCCTGAGGCGGCATATTTGCAGGTGACAAATCTCTAATTCCGTGCATGAAATATACACGCAGTAATAGAGTGTAGAGTTTGGGTACAATATACTGCTGTATCTTCCACACGGCTCAGCAAGATATCTTATACAGAACGGTATATTGCTTTTTCTAAATTAACCCAGTTTGTGCAGATTGTGCACAAACATTAATTAAAAGGCACCCTTTTTTTTATATATACATTCCGAAACATAGTAAAAATTTATTTCTTTGCCTTTCTACTCCCTATGCAGTCTCTATCTATCTATCTATCTATCTATCTATCTATCTATCTATCTATCTATCTATCTATCTTATCCATTAGAGAAAGAAGATACAAAAGCTAGGCAGCACAGCAGTTTAACATGTAGATGCAGGGTGCAAGAGGCTGTAGGGACAATCCACCCCCGAAATATCAAATAGATAAGAAATTCCACTACACTTCCAAGGCGTAAAAAACAAGTAGATACTTTATTAACCAGACATCGACGTTTCGGTCCACTTTCTCAAGCAGTGACAAAGTGCAATAGGTGCCATGTGTATTATTTATACAGGTTAGGCTACTTTCACACTAGCGGCATGGACCTCCGGGGACGGAGCGGCAGTCCGGGGGCACACGGTCACTAGCGGCAGGACGGATCCGACAGGCTGTTCATCCGACGGAACAGCCTGCTGGAGGGGAGTGCGGCTAGTGTGAAAGTAGCCTTAGCATGATTATCAATCAAATAATATAATTAACCATATCTACTACATATTCTCAAAATAACTCATCCATTATATCAAATCACAGTGTAAAGTGCTAGCTATATATAGCTTAACAAAAGTTCACATAATCGTGCATAATATTATAGGACATAATTCATAAGTGATGTCATCAATGTAATTAAAAACATATGTGCCAATGACTAAAAAGATTACCTCAGTGCAGGTGTCATTAATAAAAACATATGGGAAGGAAGCCATAGAGTTGGTAGGGGTCCGGTCCACATGGAATTAGCGTTTTATTTGTTTGTACATTTTTTGGTATTTTTTTTATTTATTAATAAAAAATCTTATACATATTTTTGCTACTTTAGTATTAATTCTTCATTTGATCTTTTGATTTATGCCATGCATTATGGGGAATGGTAACTACGATATATATATATATATATATATATATATGGATTTTTTATCTTTAGTACAGTGAGGGGTATATCTTGAGTTCGATTTTGCAAATAGATATATATGGGTATAATCAGGTGGACAGTGGGTTGCCTCGTACAACTACAACGGTAACGGGACATCCACGTCTCCCTAAAATATGGTGACTAGACCTCGCAGAGTTGCATTGGGTGTCTAGGAATAGATACCCAGCAACTAACGGCGGGTTTTCAATATGTTATCATGTGGTGAGGCCAGATGATACACTTTGGAGTCTCCAATGAATGGTCGATTATACAATTTGGGATTATTACTTGTTGGGAATGCATAGTGCGTCCAGGAATGGATGCACAGTATCACCAGCAGGTCCCAGTTATAACCACATACGGCGACATCTGTGTGATATGTGTAAAGACTTAGACCAAAATACAGCGGATCGGCCCCTTGATATAGTCCCCTGGTTTATGTGATATACAGTATGTAGTCAGGATCATTAATGAGTCTATTTTTTATTACTTGATACATTTCCCATGTATGTATGCATATTCAATTGTGTATCTATTATCTTAAGTATACACAAATTTTTCTTTCAAATTATGTATCTATAATTTTAAGTATACACTAAAAAAAATTGAAATAATGGCAAATGATATGCTGATTGAATTCTATTGTTACCTTTGTGTTATGCTATGCGCTATTTCTAATGACATAGTCCCTGCTAGTTACGGGGCTTGCGTTCCAGACTTCTCTTTAGTGGAACGCATTATGTCACTCCGATGCGGCCACATGATCAGACGTACGATCAGGTGACTTGATGTGCGATCGCGTGACAGATGTTTCTGGAAGCGCATTGCACTATTGGCATCGGTGTCCTGACATGCGCATTGAGGAAAATAAAACGCTAATTCCATGTGGACCGGACCCCTACCAACTCTATGGCTTCCTTCCCATATGTTTTTATTAATGACACCTGCACTGAGGTAATCTTTTTAGTCATTGGCACATATGTTTTTAATTACATTGATGACATCACTTATGAATTATGTCCTATAATATTATGCACGATTATGTGAAAAAAAATTTAAGCTATATATAGCTAGCACTTTACACTGTGATTTGATATAATGGATGAGTTATTTTGAGAATATGTAGTAGATATGGTTAATTATATTATTTGATTGATAATCATGCTAAGGCTACTTTCACACTAGCCGCACGCACCTCCGGCAGGCTGTTCCGTCGGGTGAACAGCCTGTCGGATCCGTCCTGCCGCTAGTGACCGTGTGCCCCCGGACTGCCGCTCCGTCCCCGGAGGTCCGTGCCGCTAGTGTGAAAGTAGCCTAACCTGTATAAATA
The DNA here is from genome assembly GCF_905171765.1 of Bufo bufo. NCBI lineage: Eukaryota > Metazoa > Chordata > Amphibia > Anura > Bufonidae > Bufo > Bufo bufo. The sequence goes on along the minus strand of NC_053392.1, from coordinate 230,980,778 downwards.
ATACACATGGCACCTATTGCACTTTGTCGCTGCTTGAGAAAGGTCCCAGAAAGTGGACCGAAATGTCGCTGTCTGGTGAATAAAGTATCTACTTGTTTTTTACGCCTTGGATGTGCCGTGGAATTTCTTATCTATACCTTATCCATTATCTAGCTGTCTCTATCTATCTATCTATCTCTGTACACATAAATACATACACACACTGTATATTCATATATTATACACAGTTACAGCCTACTTCTTTTGCTAAGGCTAGTTTCACATATGTCAAAGAAATCTGACAGGCTGTTCCAGCAGAGAATAGCATGCCAAGTGCCTACCGGACCCCACTGACTATAATGAAATGCAGTGGGGATCTGGCTGCCCCCTGCCTTATATACCAGTATACAGCCGGCAGCACGCAGACATTTTTTGTCCATCTGATTTCTAGCTAATATGCCGGGGAGCAGCTGATTTCCTGCTGCATCCCATTTATAGTCAATGGGGTCCAGCCGCAATGTGGCACTATCCATCTATATAGAGCCACACAAGAAAGCCAGCGGGAGATTAGGGAGGCTAACAAGTGGCTCAAGAACTGGTGTGGGAAGTGGGTTTGGGTTCCTGGAGAACTGGGCCGACTTCTCTGTTGGCTACAGGCTCTATCGTAGGGATGGGCTGCACCTCAATGGGGAAGGGGCAGCTGTGTTGGGGGAGAATGAGGCTAGAAGGTTGGAGGAGTGTTTAAACTAGGGACTGGGGGGAGGGTAATAACGTTACAGGATGGGAAGATCGGGGGCAAAGTAATGGGACTGGGGGAGGAATGGAAGGAGGGACTAGAACAGATCAGAAGGGAAGGTGTAGGCTAAAAAATATACATAAACCTCTTAATTGTATGTATATTAATGCCAGAAGCCTGATTAATAAAACTGGGGAACTGGAATTAGTGATGTGTGAGGAGGACTATGACATAGTGGGAATAACTGAGACATGGCTGGATGATAGCTATGACTGGGTGGTTAATGTACAGGGTTACAGTCTGTTTAGAAAGGATCGCCAAAACCGGAGAGGGGGAGGGGTCTGCCTTTATGTAAAGTCCTGTCTAAAGCCCACACTCCGGGAATATATAAGTGAGGGACATGAACATGTGGAGTCACTGTGGGTAGAAATACATGGAGGCAAAAACAATAATAAATTACTAATAGGAGTTTACTATAAACCACCTAATATACCAGAGTCCACAGAAAATAGACGAGGTGGCAAATCATAATGAGGTGGTTATTATGGGGGACTTCAACTACCCAGATATAGACTGGGAAACTGAAACTTGTATATCTCATAAAGGAAACAGGTTCTTGGCAATAATCAAAGACAATTACCTTTCCCAATTGGTTCAGGACCCGACTAGAGGGACGGCCATACTGGACTTAGTATAAACCAATAGACCTGACAGAACAACAGATGTGCAGGTTTGTGGACACCTGGGAAATAGTGACCATAAAGTAATAACGTTCCAATTATCATTCAAAAGACTGTTTCTTCAGGGAGGAACAAAACTACCAAACTTCAAAAAAGCTAAATTTAGCCAACTAAGAGAGGCCATAGGCCTAACTAACTGGGACAAAGTCCTTAAAAATACAGCTGCAAAATGGGATATTTTTAAAAGCATCCTAAAATCTAATTGTGAGAGGTACATACCTTATGGGAATAAAAGGTTAAGGAACAAGAAAAAAAACAACAATGTGGATAAATAGAACTGTAAAGCAAGCAATAAATGACAAAAAGAAAGCATTTAAATCACTAAAACAGGAGGAGAGCGAGGAAGCACTGAAAAACTATAAGGAAAAAAATTGAATATGTAAAAAACAAATAAAAGCAGCCAAACTAGAGACCGAGAGATTAATTGCCAAAGAGAGCAAAACTAACTCTAAAATGTTCTTCAATTATATAAATGGTAAAAAGTATAAATCTGAAGGTGTCGGCCCTTTACAGAGTAATGAGGGGGGAGTTGCAGAGAGCGATGAGGAGAAATCAAAGCTGTTAAATATTTTTTTCTCCACTGTATTCACTGAAGAAAATAAACTTTCAGATGAAATGCAGAATGTAAAAGTTGATCCAGGGAGTTATTCTGATTGCCTGATTGGAGTCGGGGAGGATTTTTTTCCCCTTAAGTGGGGAAAATTGGCTTCTACATCACAGTTTTTTTTTTTGCCTTCCTCTGGATCAACTTGTAGGATAACAGGCCGAAATGGATGGACAGATGTCTTTTTTTGGCCTTATATACTATGTTATTATGTTACTATACTGAAGCCGGAGAACTATGGCAGGCTGTTCTCTGCCTGAAAAGCCTGTTGGGTTTCTTTGAAGCATGTATGAAAGTACCTTAAGCTAGATATTGATTGTACAGTAACTGACTGTGTATTTGTAAAGAAATGTGTATACCAACCACTAGGTGGTGACATATTACACTACAGTACAGATGATCAGAACGAAAATATGATGTTTCTGCAAGATTTGATCATTTACGGTGATAAAGTCAAACGGCATTCCTTTCTATATTAGAATAATTTAGGATGTACTGTATGTCAACAGTTGTCTCCTAAGTATTATGCCGTATTGGCATTGACCTGGTGCTCAGACTAGGTACAATATCCCTCTGTACTGCATGGATTGTAAACCTTGGGTACCAGTCACTTTTGCATTAATATACTCTGTGGACACTACTTTCAGTTTTTACAGACTATACATCTAGCTACCCTTCCGATAAAGCCCCGATCTTGTATGTTTCATATTGGTTCATGGCCTGGGGAAAAAATAAATTCACTTTGAAGTTTCCTTGAGTTTTACTTTTCATTTCATTTACATTTCCCATCAGACTGAGGTAAGTAGTCATGGATATTATTATAGGCATTAGGCCCATTGCAGAGACTTGCAGGAAGCTTTATGGCTTTGCCAGCATATCTCAGACAGGTGATTTTACTATTACAAAGCAGTTTCCTATGCAATGCCGTAGAGGATAACATGCTTTAATATTGGCCCCCTTTTCAGCTTTCATTGCCTTACAGATTCCCTCATTTCTAACAATCAATTATTAATATCAACAAAGATGACAACCAAACAGGAAATCAGGAACACAAGGTAAAGGTAAGTGGCACTTATGATACTGCTGAGTGTGGTGAGTGTGGTGCCAGGTGCCTTGACCAGGTGTCAGGTGCCAGTGGTATGATCCTGGTCAAGTCTTACTATTACTAATATGGTTCTGAAGCTCCTGCCAAGAGTCCAAGTTCTACAACTGTTATAACCTCCATTGTATCAGTGGTGCACAACAGTATCCAAAGATGCCAACAGCTGGAGAGCCACATGTGCTGCACAAAGACACTGGTTCGGAGACATGGAGATGAAACTTGCATACAGTACATACAGTAATAACAATATTTATCTAAATTGACAACATTGCATTCAAAAAGTTTCTATAAATGGTTATACAGATACCCATGCTATATAAATGGACAGGTCAAAAAGGGGATCATCAAATAAGGGCATGCCAGGAAGGCACCCTGGGACTTTTCTTTGGTTGGCAGGGTGCAACAGGGAACTCTTTCATACCCTTTGTCCTGCCACATTCCCGAATATGCAGGTACAGTTGAAAATCAAGGTGGAGCAGAGAGGCATGGGATTCCTGCTTTGACATTTAGTGTTGTAGGTCACAGGATGCTTTATGAGATGTTGGGACCTCATTCTAGATGTCCTTCTGCAGCTTACGGGATCACATTCTGAACATCACTATCCGATGCAAGAAGTGTGGTGACGTCGCCGAAACGCACCACTTGCAGCACAGACAAGGCATATGGGTTAGGTGAATAGCAATTTTATGATTTTTATTGCCACAAACAGAGGCACTTTTAAGGTGGGAGAGCCACATTAGATACACATGGGGGCATTGCAGTGTGGAGGCACAATAGGGACATAAGCACTGTGTGGGGCCACAAAGGGAATATCAACATTGACATTCTGGGGGCACAAAGGGACACAACAGTACTATATGGGAGCCTAAAGGGGGGCGTCAGCACAATACTGCCGAGCGATACATCACTTGTGTGCCAACTTTATTTAGTGTATCTTTAAAGGGATCTTAACTCCAGCAGCATCTACTGCAGGGTCTCATCAGCCAAACATGATGATACACCAGAGGTCAAAATCCACACTAGAATTTAACTTTTATCTCCTAAATCTAGTATAATAATAAAATAAGCATAAAAATGTTAATTGTCAAACTGTCAAATCTGCTTCCCTGGCTAACCTCCACCAACAAATAGGGGGCACGTCAGGTGTAATGTATACAATATCAAAAATGTTCATGATATTGTTATTAATCTGGCCGTAAATGGGGTCTGTAAAATATGTTCTGATATAGTTAAATCCAGGGCCTTCATTATATGTAGTTTATGAGTATCTACGTGCTAATTATTTGATCAAAGTGCTGTGGGACTGAAAGGAGGACATCCAGGGAGGGACAAGAGCAAGTCCCATATGGCAATCTTTATTTAGCTGAAAAGGTGAATAGGAGGAATTTTTTTAGCCATGTGACTGGGTCACGACTGCTGAAGTCCCATAGTATCCAATCACATTATAACAGCCTTTTCTAAAGAAGTTAGGAAGTTACAACAGCTGCATTTCTATATATGTGTTTCATTATATGTATCAATATTTATATGTATTGTACAATATACTGTATACTGTGTTCAGTAAAACAAATACCTTAATACCCCATATCCTATTCAGCACTTTTTCCAAAGAACACTATAAATATGTATTTTCAGCTCACCTGGTACATGCATGAGGCTGTCCACTTACTGATAGAGGTCAGGCTATTTCGGAAAAATCCCTTTGCTTGTTACTACTAATGACTAAGGCACAAACATATCAGCAACAAATGAATGTGGCGTTCAAAGGCTATTTCTGGAATGTCACTGGTAAAATTTGCCTAGACTAACATTTGTCTGCAAATGGGTTGTGAAAACTAGCAAATCCTGCAAACTCTAAATTGTTTTGCAACACTGACCTTGCGTTTCCTCAGGCTCGGCCATTTTCAGTTCTTGTAGCGAGGCAGACGGACAATATGCCTGACTTACTCTGAGGCCTGCTGTGCGGCATCAATGTATAGCATGCAAGGAATGGGTATCATATAACTGCAATTACATTACACTTTCTTCTGTCCCTAAACAAAGGCTAAAAGAACAGTTACTAATAATACTCCATCTTAAAGGGAACCTGTCATGTTGAACATGGTGTCTGAGCTGAAGACAGTATATTATAGAGCCAGAGGAGCTGAGCAGGTTGATACATATTTTGAGGAAAAGATTCATTATAGCTTGTATTTCATTTATTTAATTTCTTGCTCTTTTTGACTGTTGAAGTCCAGGAGGCGGTCCTATCAGTGACTGACAGCTCTCTCTGTATACACAGTCATAGAGGGAAGGCCGTCAGTCACTGATAGGACCGCCTCCTGGACTTCAAAGCTCAGAATGTGCAGGAATTTACATGAATGAAATACAAGTTATACTCAATCTATTCCTTTACAACTATACACTCACCTAAAGAATTATTAGGAACACCTGTTCTATTTCTCATTAATGCGATTATCTAGTCAACCAATCACATGGCAGTTGCTTTAATGCATTTAGGGGTGTGGTCCTGGTCAAGACAATCTCCTGAACTCCAAACTGAATGTCAGAATGGGAAAGAAAGGTGATTTAAGCAATTTTGAGCGTGGCATGGTTGTTGGTGCCAGACGGGTCGGTCTGAGTATTTCACAATCTGCTCAGTTACTGGGATTTTCACGCACAACCATTTCTAGGGTTTACAAAGAATGGTGTGAAAAGGGAAAAACATCCAGTATGCGGCAGTCCTGTGGGCAAAAATGCCTTGTGGATGCTAGAGGTCAGAGGAGAATGGGCCGACTGATTCAAGCTGATAGAAGAGCAACGTTGACTGAAATAACCACTCGTTACAACCGAGGTATGCAGCAAAGCATTTGTGAAGCCACAACACGCACAACCTTAAGGCGGATGGGCTACAACAGCAGAAGACCCCACCGGGTACCACTCATCTCCACTACAAATAGGAAAAAGAGGCTACAATTTGCCACGAGCTCACCAAAATTGGACTGTTGAAGACTGGAAAAATGTTGCCTGGTCTGATGAGTCTCGATTTCTGTTGAGACATTCAAATGGTAGAGTCCGAATTTGGCGTAAACAGAATGAGAACATGTATCCATCCTCTGATGGCTACTTCCAGCAGGATAATGCACCATGTCACAAAGCTCAAATCATTTCAAATTGGTTTCTTGAACATGACAATGAGTTTACTGTACTAAAATGGCCCCCACAGTCACCAGATCTCAACCCAATAGAGCATCTTTGGGATGTGGTGGAACGGGAGCTTCGTGCCCTGGATGTGCATCCCTCAAATCTCCATCAACTGCAAGATGCTATCCTATCAATATGGGCCAACATTTCTAAAGAATGCTATCAGCACCTTGTTGAATCAATGCCACGTAGAATTAAGGCAGTTCTGAAGGCAAATGAGAAATAGAACAGGTGTTCCTAATAATTCTTTAGGTGAGTGTACATTAATCAGCTCAGCTCCTCCTGCTATAAAATCTGCTGCTTGTGCATTACACTGCTTTTCCTGGTGAAAAGTTCCCTTTAAAAGGCAATGCACCTACATACTGTAAGCTTTATATGTGTTTACACAATACGATTTCATAATTATTACCAAGCCGCTGCTCTCATTTACACAAATGCACACGTATATACAGAAAATACATCTAGAAGTTCTCAAAACTGGAGGCATAAAGTAGTAGTCACTACTCCCTGCCACAAAAAAGGACATTGTAATTAGCAAATTTACTATCCCTTTAAATAAGTATTCCAGCCGTAAAGGTAGCCATAAACATATGTTGTGGAACATTTACCATAAAAGCAATTATCAGACCTAGGGTCGGACCTACTATACCATTGGTACAGCCTTTTCAGATGCACAGGGATCCATTAGGCAACGGGGGCATAAACAAATTGACAGCACTCCAAAATTGCAGGTGAAATATTATGTGATTTATTCAGCCGGACATAATTTTAGGCAACGTTTCGGGCTATATGTAGCCCTTTATCAGGCCCAATGGATATGAACGGGTGGTTGAGGATCCGGCGCAAGGAGGCAACAGGGGCCCATGCAATTATAAAAAAAAATGCACCAAAGTTCCAATGTCTTAAAATTACTGTTGAATTTTGATCGATCAGATGAAGGATTGCGTAGAAAGTCATAGAAAGTAGTTAGAAACACTATAATGAGACACTTTAAAAGACTGAGCATTGACTTATAAGATAGTTACCTTATATTTGGTGGCATTTGAGGCCACGCTTTCTTTTGTTTTTGGAAGGAGAGCTAATTTGCTCATCTTTTTCCCAGAAAAGCATTTTCTGGCCTATATAACTCCTCACTCCTAGTAGGTGTTCTCTATAAGGAGAAACAGTTCCCCCTGAATCCTGGAAAATGAGCCCAGCACTTTTGATAAATTAGCTGTTAAGCTGCAAGAGACCCACGTGATGTTTTTGCACAAGGACACTGTACTGATAAGAGGGGATCATATTTTAAAGAAGGGAATATCTGTATATTTCAGTGGCATGGATGTAGGAGTTTATTTTATCCAGACAACAACTCTGAGAACAGGAATGGGGACTTTTCTCCAAGGAACAATGTGACTGTGAAGCCCAATATTGAAACATATTAAACATTTCAAACATATAATAACTATGTTATTGTAATTCAGGATGTATTACCAGATTAAAGACATTTTTAATGAAGAAAATTTATTAACTATTGACAGAATAGATTATAAAATTGTTAGATTTATGAAGTTCTGACCAGTGGAACCTCACCAGTGTTCCTCCTCAAAATGTGGGCCACGGTGAGGAAGGGTTGCGCGGACCGATGGTCAAGTATACACAGGCTCTACTCAATGCAAGTCTATCAGAGATATGGAAAGTGTAAAAGGGGTTGTAGAAATTAGTGAGGACTCTTCACATTATGCAACATTCATACATCTCCCTTTCCATTTTAAAAAAAACTTCTGCTTATTGACTGTGAAAGATAACTTTTCTGTGTACATCCAAAGGCTGAAGAGTCCTGTAGACCTGGCCCCTATATCTATATTTTTAAGAATGCAGAAAAAAAAGTTTTTTGTTTTTTTTTTATTTCATGACAGCAAGCAGATATTTTGAAAGGGCGGAAATTCTAATTATATTAGAAAGTTGCAGAACTTTTTTTTTCATACAACAGATATGTATTTTTGCATAAAATTTCCTTTCCAACTGTAGTATTACAATCATAGGAATAACCGAGTATCACTATAAAGACAACACTGTGTTACTGAGTAAAAACCTAAAAAAAATAAAAAAATTAAAAAATATGCTGAATCTCATCCAAAAATTTTAAGAAAGATGTTGCCAAGAAAAGATTGATCACTGTTGCATTTCTTGCCACTAATGAGCAGTTTAAGAGAGTTCACCTCCCCCATCAACAAGCCAGTCTGCTGAATACTGAAACTGTAGATGTCTCATTAGAAAAAGAAATCTCATTTGCCCAGAAAGTAAATACCATGAGTTTTATTTCTGCAAGTAATCAAATCTTCTGAAGATTATTACATATTTACCAACATTCAAATGGCAAAAAATTAAAAATTTAAAACTAGGCTATTTAAAGAGCAACTGTCAGCATGATCAACCCTAATAAACGAGGTAGGGTTGATCATGCTGACTAAAATTATACTTTTATTTCGGGTAAGGAAATCTCACTGATAATTAACCTCCCACTAAAAGGTTATGAATTTTAAAACTGCATCTTTACTCCATATCTATTAAAATATTAAAGGGTGAAGGGTTAAAAACAGGAATGTACCTGCATGTTACTAATTAAGTCTATATTCTCACTTTTATATTGTTGCTGGGGAAATCCAGACCTATAAGTTATCTGTCAGATTGTTGTACTAAAATTACCAATCGCTGGATCTAAATACACATAGCACATTCACTAATTAAAACAACCATTTAACACGCACACATCCCCCAACATGTTCCACTGCACACAGCAGCGTCATCAGGGGATTTGGGACAAGGTGTATGATGGTGTTTGCTAATCAGGGCCGCTCCCTTATATAGCCTCTAGTGACTCATTACAATGCGACCGTCTTACCCTGAAGATGTCGTTATCATCACCTATAGGGCCTAGGCATCCTCCAACTCAATCTACAGAGTGACATCATAGCCAGTGGTCGCATTAACGTGGATTACAGTATGCATTCCAGTTCATTTCCCTTCGTTCCACCGAAGTACATCATATTGGAGAAATTTGCATTTCACCTATTCTTATTATAAGTGCACTGTATTCCACTGGGCCATTATATATTGTTATTAACGCGACAATCTAGGGGAAGGAGGAGTGGCTGCAGAGGAATTCGTTTTTACATACTGGTGCTCTGAGGGCTCTGGCCAGTCCCTCAGTGCTCCAAATATCCATTTACATACATAAGAATAAAAACAGAGTTATCTCGGGAATTAACAAATGTACAGACATACTGTAATAGAGGTAATGTTTTAATGAGCATCATCAACCCTACCAGACAGTATGCCTGTCTTATTACGGTTAGGTCCTCCTTAAACACTCCCCCCTCCCAGGAAAATGCCTTTCAAAATACCAGGGTCAACCAACTTTGGCTGGGATTTACATAAATTCCATCCATTTTGTGGTCTGGTTCTCAGGATTACAATAGCAAAATTGGGACTCTTGATATATTCACAAACAGATTTCTTGCAGAATCTACGTTGTTCCATTCATCTGAATAGGGTTTAAAAAAGTCAAGGAGAAGATATACTAAGACTGGCATCACAAGCACCAGTTTAGTATAAAGTCCATCGGCACAGAATGCACCAAATTTATTAAGAGACACAGGCCTATTACTAAATTTGACACATTTTCAGGGAGTCCGTGCACTGATTTTCAAATCTATGTCAGCTATGAGCTGGCATAGGTTTGCACCATTATTTACGCCCCTCCTCCTAAGTCCCACCCTCTTTCCTCCCTAATTTTAAGTGACGAGACAAGTAAAAAGTTGCAAATTATTATGTAGCTATAGTATGCGCCATAGCAATAGCTCCAGACCGCTCTGGCTACTTCGTAGTGGACTGAACTCATCATTGCAGCACTGCTCCCATTCGCCACAGTTACTGCCAAAAAGCTCGAAAGGCGACGACCATGTGGGGGTCCAGTGGGGGTGCGGGGTGTCGGACCTGCACTGATCACTACTGACGCATATTTTGAGGACAAGCCATCACTTAATAAAAGGTGAACATTCCTTTTATGTTACAAATTTTTTTTTTTTCAAGAAAAGGTTTGCATTTTTATTTTCTGAAAGAGTGCCACTCTCGTCAATGGACTCTAGCAGATCATCTCAGTTCAAGCCGTCCTAACTGCCTTGACAATCTGCTCACTGGAAACCCTCATTCACCAGCCACAATATAGGTTTTCACTATTCCTGGTTTCCCTTGAATGGGGCCTACTGCAGTAAATAAGGCACGGCACTACACCAGCAGTGCCCCTTCACTCTCAGGATTGGTGGGGGTCCTAAAAGTCAAAACCCTGCTGATCATAAAGTGATGCCCCATCCTAGCGATATGCTATCAACTTTTAGGATTGAAATGCCCCTTCAAGTCGACAATTAAAAGGCTAGAGGCAGTAAAATAAAATACCGCATAATAGTAATGTGTTGTGCAGAAGTAGTCCATGAGTGTCCTGATTGACTATAGGAATACAGACAGACACAGTATAAGAAAGTTTGAGATGAAGACTAACTGCAGAGCACTGACTCTCATTACACAAAAATATCTTTGAATACAAGGTTATTTTTACAGGCTGTTCGAGTGAAGCAGAAGACACGTTTTTAACATCAAAATCTGACCTATCACAGTTGTATTCTCTGGAGATGAGCCGAATCCATGCTGGAAACACTGCAGAGTCCAGAAAACGGCTGCTGAATTTATGAGAGCGGGCCGCCGAGTTTTAATAATTAGGCAGAAAACATCACAGATAAATGATTAACTTTGCATGTGTCAAATTTTAATTCAGAAACGTTTAGAAAATGTCTTCATTTTTGTATTCATAGTCACAAGGGAATGTCGTAGATTTATATGTTTCTTCTGTCTCTCAGGGTGCTTTTACTTTTGCCGTTTCAAGTTGCAGCAAGGTCAGGCCTCTTTCACAGTGCTTCTAGAGTGGCCCCCATCCTGCTCCAGTGTAATGCCATCATCCTGCTAATGAAAACCTGAAGACTGTTCTTTTGGGTATCTGGTATTTTTTTTTTTTACTACATTGAATTGCCTCCCATGCAGAGCAATCCTCTAAAAAAAAAACTATATACATGGCCGCATATGTTCTTTTAGCATGGCTGTCTATGCACCCAAGGTTTCCAGACACAATGCAAAAGAGGGCTTGATCAGCCCTTCCTAAATTCCTAAATACATAGCTTGCTCAGGGCAGGTGCACATAGAGGCAGAAATTAAAATGTGAGACCTCTTTTTTTTTTTTAAACAACATTTTTTTATTTTGGGAAAAGACATGCATGGTTCATGACAACATATCTTAGAGGTTACAAATCATATCAATAAAAGACATTCTTACATAGAAAACACATGTTGATGACTTTTGCACCAATTATTGGAAAGTAAATGATCCATACAATATGTTCCCCATTTTTTCCCCCCTCTGTATCCAAAACCCCCCCTCCCCCCCCCCCTCCATGTTTCGTTTACTATGGAGTTCCTTAAAGCCCACCAACCTTTTAAGATCTTTTCCCCTGTCTCTTCATCCTCCAAAATTCGAGCCCATGGTCGAAAGGCCTGGCGCGGCAGTCCATTTCCCAATACCTCCCGCAACTGGGAATACAAAAAGGATATGGACTGGGGGCCTGTACCTCTTAGTACCATCTTGTCAAACTCATTTTTAATTATCTCCTTCGAGACATCTCTTAATCTATCAGTCAAAAAATTCTTGACTTGAGCATATTGAATGCTTTGAAAAGGACTCAATTGGTAGATGTCCCTTATTTCCTGACACGATAGCCACCTATTCTCGGTTTTATGCAACAATTGTTGGGCTGATAATATTCCCTTTTGTTTCCACTCCCTAAACAGAGCATTACCCCTACCCTGTTCGTATTCCGGATGTCCCCACAAAGGCAGATATTTCGACACCCTTTGGCAGAGACGTAAGTTCTTCCTAAGAGTTCACCAAGCTGCACAAGTATGTCAGAATATAATTGAGTTACGCAGATGCATGGGGAGAGCTCTCAAAGCCGTGTGTAACAAGGTGCAAGGATCCCAAGGGGCACAAAGGTTCTTCTCTAGTGCATAGTCAGAATGAAAATTGGTATGACGTATCCAATCAATAATATGTCTAAGCAGACATGCTTGATTATACACTCTGATGTCGGGCATATTCATTCCCCCCTTGATCTTAAGGGCCATGAGTTTCTTCAGACTAATTCTAGGTCTTTTACCTTTCCAAATAAAATGCGTCACTTCACTATGAAATCTGGTGATGGCTATGTGCTTAATTAGTAAGGGCAACGTTTGGAGTAGATAAAGAAGTCTGGGGAAACTTATCATCTTGACGTGAGACCTCTTTATTTGCTGGGTAATGAGCTCTCAAAATAATGACTAAATAACAACTCCTTACAATAATTACTGACACTGCTTGATTTGGGAACAGGAGGTGGACTGTATACTCACCTGCCTGTATTATAAAATGGTCAAACCTACTGCCGGTGAAACTGGAAAAAAGAAAAAAAACACTGTACCCAGTTTCATTTCAGTTAACTTGGCGTCGCAGGACAACACTGTCCAAGTCGGACCAGTGCGACCAGGTGGTTGGTTGGATGACAGAAGATTATTCTTCCACCCCCTCTTCCACCAAGACCAGTCTTATTAGGCAATAGTCTGGACCACAGACTCCTCACCCTCATCCTCCTTCCTCAAACCATGTAGAGTCAGGAGTCGGACAAACCGTTGATAACACACTCGGACATTCCCAGGACCTATTTTCATCGCTAGATTTGGCCCTCTTGCCAAGCACGCTTGAAGAGGCACAGATTTTGTGCGCTGATTCACAACCTCTTGACCTATCACAGGGTCAAGAAGATGAGGGTGGTGAACGTCAATTTTTTGTTCACGAGGTGGATGAGGATGAGACACAGTTGTCAATCACTGAGGTTGTGCTTAGGTCAAGTCAGGAGGATGGGGATGAGGAAGGGGAAGAGGAGGTGGTGGATGATGAGGTCACTGACCCAACTTGGGAAGGTGAAAAGCCGAGCGAGGAAAGCAGTACAGACGGGGAAGGATCTGCAGCACCGCAACAAGCTATAAGAGGCAGTGGGGTGGCAAAAGAGAGAGAAGTCGGCCCACACCAAACAGGCCCGCAACCGTTACACTGAGCACCTACATGCATAAGTCTCCCTTGCCAAGGGGTAGGTGTTCCGCAGTATGGAGCTTTTTTGCGGAAAGTGCATACTACAAAAGAGTGGTAGTTTGCAACCTATGCTGTACCAAAATGAGCCGGGGCGCGAACACCAGCAACCTCACCACCACCAGCATGATCCGCCACATGGCATCCAAGCACCCTAATCAGTGGGCCGAACGCCTGGGTCCACAATATGGGTCTGCCGGCCACCCCACTGCCTCCTCTTCCACTGTGTTACGCACTGCTGGCCAATACCCTGTCAAAGGCGCAGGTCCAGATGCCCCTTGCCCTGCACCTGGGCCTTTGCATGCACCATCAGCAAATAAATCCACTTCCCTGTCCCAGCACAGCGTCCAATTGTCCTTACCCCAGGCATTTGAACACAAGCGGAAATACCCAGCCACCCACCCACTGTCCATAGCTCTAAATGCGCAACTTTCAAAATTACTGGCTCTTGAAATGTTGCCATATAGGCTTGTGGAGACTGAGGCCTTCCGCAGCCTGATGTCGGCGGCCGTCCCTCGGTACGCGGTCCCCCGCCGCCACTTTTTTTCACGGTGTGCCATGCCCGCCTTACACCAACATGTGTCCCAGAACATCCCCCGTGCCTTGACCAATGCAGTTACTGGGAAGGTCCACTTCACCACGGACACATGGACAAGTGCTGGTGGCCAGGGACGCTACATTTCCCTGATCGCACACTGGGTGAATGTTGTGAAGTCCGGGAGTGAGTCGTACCCTGGGATGGCACAGGTGCTACCCACACCCAGGATTGCGGGCCCTATGTCCATCAGGGTCTCCGCCAGCAGCTATGTTACTGGCTCCAACCTCCACTTCTCCTCCTCCTCCTCTTACGCCGATACCTCCACCACTTCTACCTCCATCAGTCAGCCATCAGTTGGTAGCTGGAAGCAGTGTAGCACTGCTGTGGGGAAACGTCAACAGCCCGTGCTGAAGCTGATCTGCCTAGGGGACAAACAGCACACCACTGCAGAGCTGTGGCAGGGTATAAGGGACCAGACCGAGCTGTGGCTGTCGCCACTCAACCTAAAACCAGGCATGGTTGTGTCGGACAATGGCCGCAACTTGGTGGCAGCTTTGGAGCTCGGCAACCTGATGCACGTGCCATGCCTAGCGCACGTATTAAACTTAGTGGTTCAGTGCTTTATTAAAACATACCCAAATTTGACAGAGCTACTAGTAAAGGCGCGCCGCGTGGGTGCCCATTTCCGCAAGTCGTCCACAGCTTCAGCCGCTCTGTCAATGCTGCAGCAGCGCTTGGGGCTTCCAGCTCACCGACTGTTGTGTGACGTGAGCACGCGCTGGAACTCTACATTCCACATGTTGTCCAGGCTTTGTGGGCAGCAGAGGGCAGTTGTGGAATACCAGCTGCAACATGGTCGTCGCCTTTCGAGTCAACTTCCACTATTCACAAGCGAGGGGTGGGCATTGATGGCAGACCTCTGTGAGGTGTTAAGAAACTTTGAGGAATCCACACAGATGGTTAGTGGCGATAACGCTATAATCAGCGTAAGCATCCCACTTCTGTGTCTACTCAAACGATCGCTGCTCACAATTAAGGATGACGCTCTGAATGTGGCAGACGTGGAAATGGGGGAGGACTTTAGTGTGGGTGATAGCCAGACCGCCCACATTTCGTCTTCTCAGCGCGAATTAGACCATGAGGAGGAGGAGGAGCTGGAGAATGTTGCTACAGAGGGTACTACCGACGGAACTTTAATTCCACTGGTTCGACGTGGATAGGCACAAGGGGATGAGGAGGAGGATGAGGAGATGGAGAGTCATGCTGACGTCGACATAGACGTCTTGCCTGTTGGTACTCTGGCTGACTTCATGTTAGGCTGCCTTTCCCGCAACCCTCGCGTTATAAGCATTTTAGACAACACGGATTACTGGGTGTTCACCCTTCTCGACCCCCGCTACAAAGAGAACTCCTCATCTCTCATTCCTGCGGTGGAGAGGACAAGTAAAATGGTGCAATACTAGAAGGTCCTTGTTGAGAATTGGCTCCAAACATTTACATCTGACAATGCTGGCGGCAGAGTCCGTACTTCCTTTGGCAACCGAGGAAGGGAGACAAGGGGAACACACACCAGTTCCAACAAACGCAGGGCAACACTGTCCAAGGCATGGGACACTTTTATGACACCCTGCCAGCATCCTCACCCTGAAGCACGGCCTAGTGGCTCACGAAGGGACAAGTTTTGGAATATGGTGAAAGAATACATAGCAGACCGTGTCAGCGTCCTGAATGATCCCTCGGTGCCTTACAACTACTGGGTGTCCAATTTGGACACGTGGACTGAACTTGCGCTCTATGCCTTGGAGGTGCTGGCCTGCCCTGCCGCCAGCGTATTGTCTGAGCGTGTATTTAGTGCTGCTGGTGGCATTATAACAGATAAGCGTATCCGCTTGTCAACTGGCAATGCTGACAGGTTGACTCAGATAAAAATGAACAAGGCCTGGATTGCCCCTGACTTCTCGACTCCACCAGAGGAACGCTGAGCTAATGAAGAACAAACACGCAATTTAAATGTATGCTTTACAATGTACTCAATCCACAAGATTCAGATGCACCCTTTTCACCTCCAAAAAAGGGTATATGTTTGAAGCTTGTTTTCTCCTCCTCCTCCTGTTCCATACAGTATATATGCCCTCAGTACCATGTTTTATGGGGTTCGCTCACCTTCAGGCCCTCACCTTCAATGTTTCATACGGTCTGCTCACGGGTAGGCCCTCACTACAATGTATTATGGGGTTCGCTCACCTTCAGGTCCTCACCTCCAATGTTTCATACGGTCTGCTCACCTGTAGGCCCTCACTACAATGTTTTATGGGGTTCGCTCACCTTCAGGCCCTCACCTCCAATGTTTCATACGGTCTGCTCACCTGTAGGCCCTCACTACAATGTTTTATGGGGTTCGCTCACCTTCAGGCCCTCACCTCCAATGTTTCATATGGTCTGCTCACCTATAGGCCCTCACTACAATGTTTTATGGGGTTCGCTCACCTTCAGGCCCTCACCTTCAATGTTTCATACGGTCTGCTCACCTGTAGGCCCTCACTACAATGTTTTATGGGGTTCGCTCATCTTCAGGCCCTCACCTCCAATGTTTTCCAGGGTCAGCTCACCTGTAGGCCCTCACTACAATGTTTTATGGGGTTCGCTCACCTTCAGGCCCTCACCTCCAATGTTTCATATGGTCTGCTCACCTGTAGGCCCTCACTACAATGTTTTATGGGGTTCGCTCACCTTCAGGCCCTCACCTCCAATGTTTCATACGGTCTGCTCACCTGTAGCCCCTCACTACAATGTTTTATGGGGTTCGCTCACCTTCAGGCAATCACCTCCAATGTTTCATACGGTCTGCTCACCTGTAGGCCCTCATTACAATGTTTTATGGGGTTCGCTCACCTTCAGGCCCTCACCTCCAATGTTTTCCAGGGTCAGTTCACCAGCAGGCGCTCAACCATAATGTTTAAGAGGGTCAGCTCAGCAGCAGGCCCTCACCCGTAATGTTTTAGAGGGTAACCAGCAGGCCCTTGCTCCTTTTGTTTTTTGAGGGTCACCAGCAGGCCATTAATTATAATTTTTAAAGGGTACAGGGAGTGCAGAATTATTAGGCAAGTTGTATTTTTGAGGATTAATTTTATTATTGAACAACAACCATGTTCTCAATGAACCCAAAAAACTCATTAATATCAAAGCTGAATATTTTTGGAAGTAGTTTTTAGTCTGTTTTTAGTTTTAGCTATTTTAGGGGGATATCTGTGTGTGCAGGTGACTATTACTGTGCATAATTATTAGGAAACTTAACAAAAAACAAATATATACCCATTTCAATTATTTATTTTTACCAGTGAAACCAATATAACATCTCAACATTCACAAATATACATTTCTGACATTCAAAAACAAAACAAATCAGTGACCAATATAGCCACCTTTCTTTGCAAGGACACTCAAAAGCCTGCCATCCATGGATTCTGTCAGTGTTTTGATCTGTTCACCATCAACATTGCGTGCAGCATCAACCACAGCCTCCCAGACACTGTTCAGAGAGGTGTACTGTTTTCCCTCCTTGTAAATCTCACATTTGATGATGGACCACAGGTTCTCAATGGGGTTCAGATCAGGTGAACAAGGAGGCCATGTCATTAGATTTTCTTCTTTTATACCCTTTCTTGCCAGCCACGCTGTGGAGTACTTGGACGCGTGTGATGGAGCATTGTCCTGCATGAAAATCATGTTTTTCTTGAAGGATGCAGACTTCTTCCTGTACCACTGCTTGAAGAAGGTGTCTTCCAGAAACTGGCAGTAGGACTGGGAGTTGAGCTTGACTCCATCCTCAACCCGAAAAGGCCCCACAAGCTCATCTTTGATGATACCAGCCCAAACCAGTACTCCACCTCCACCTTGCTGGCGTCTGAGTCGGACTGGAGCTCTCTGCCCTTTACCAATCCAGCCACGGGCCCATCCATCTGGCCCATCAAGACTCACTCTCATTTCATCAGTCTATAAAACCTTAGAAAAATCAGTCTTGAGATATTTCTTGGCCCAGTCTTGACGTTTCAGCTTGTGTGTCTTGTTCAGTGGTGGTCGTCTTTCAGCCTTTCTTACCTTGGCCATGTCTCTGAGTATTGCACACCTTGTGCTTTTGGGCACTCCAGTGATGTTGCAGCTCTGAAATATGGCCAAACTGGTGGCAAGTGGCATCTTGGCAGCTGCACGCTTGACTTTTCTCAGTTCATGGGCAGTTATTTTGCACCTTGGTTTTTCCACACGCTTATTGCGACCCTGTTGACTATTTTGAATGAAACGCTTGATTATTCGATGATCACGCTTCAGAAGCTTTGCCATTTTAAGAGTGCTGCATCCCTCTGCAAGATATCTCACTATTTTTGACTTTTCTGAGCCTGTCAAGTCCTTCTTTTGACCCATTTTGCCAAAGGAAAGGAAGTTGCCTAATAATTATGCACACCTAATATAGGGTGTTGATGTCATTAGACCACACCCCTTCTCATTACAGAGATGCACATCACCTAATATGCTTAATTGGTAGTAGGCTTTCGAGCCTATACAGCTTGGAGTAAGACAACATGCATAAAGAGGATGATGTGGTCAAAATACTCATTTGCCTAATAATTCTGCACGCAGTGTATATATATAAAAATTTTAAAAAAGCAGACTGATGTACCAGCCCTGAAAAGGGCTTGTTGGGGTGCTGTCAGGACGCTGTCCTTACAGCAGATGAGTCTGTGGACACAGAACACTGCCCTAGCTAACGCTTTCCCTATTGAATCTGCAGCAGCAGCATTGTCCCTCCTCTCACTGAGAATGCAGATTCTGAATGAATCTAAAATGGATGCTGTCCAGGAGGTGGGAGGGTCTGGGAGGGAGGGTCTGCTGCTGATTGGCTGGAATGTGTCTGCTGACTGTGAGGTACAGGGTCAAAGTTTACTCAATGATGATGTATAGGGGGCGGTCCGAACATCGCATATGTTCGCCCGCCACGGCGAACGCGAACAAGCTATGTTCGCCGGGAACTATTCGCCGGCGAACTATTCGGGCCATCTCTACTGATGAACCACAAAACGGGGAAACACAGATTCTGCCCCTGTTTGTTGTGGTTCACCATCTACTATTAATACATTTCCCCAAGCTCGGGATAGGGTTGGGTCTCGGTGTTGTGCAGTACCAAAATTATCCAGGGAGACATTGAGGTCTGCCAACTCAGGCCTCGGCGGCAAGTCCTCTACATCTCCCACCATTACATTCAGTGGGGTGGTCCCCACTCTTCCACCGAAGTGGCTGTCACCCCTACCACTGGCCCTTCGGCCTCGGGTTCCCAGGATTCTGGCCTTCCCTGGAGCAAGGCCACTCTGCTGGGGTTACCCCTGTCTCATGGGTATCAGTCACTCTCGTAGCAGGCTACAGTGCCGGGAAGCCTGGGAAGTCGCTCCCTATTATAAGTTCATAGTGTAAATTTGTGGCAACTGCCACTTAGTGAGTCCACCTGCCGGCCTCTGTGGTTAGAGACACCATGGCGGTGGGATAGTCTTTTAAGTCTCCATGGATGCACATGACCCCGACTTTCCGGCCAGTAGTGAGATATCTTGCAGAGGGATGCAGCACTCTTAAAATTGCAAAGCTTCTGAAGCGTGATCATCGAACAATCAAGCGTTTCATTCAAAATAGTCAACAGGGTCGCAAGAAGCGTGTGGAAAAACCGAGGCGCAAAATAACTGCCCATGAACTGAGAAAAGTCAAGCGTGCAGCTGCCAAGATGCCACTTGCCACCAGTTTGGCCATATTTCAGAGCTGCAACATCACTGGAGTGCCCAAAAGCACAAGGTGTGCAATACTCAGAGACATGGCCAAGGTAAGAAAGGCTGAAAGACGACCACCACTGAACAAGACACACAAGCTGAAACGTCAAGACTGGGCCAAGAAATATCTCAAGACTGATTTTTCTAAGGTTTTATGGACTGATGAAATGAGAGTGAGTCTCGATGGGCCAGATGGATGGGCCCGTGGCTGGATTGGTAAAGGGCAGAGAGCTCCAGTCCGACTCAGACGCCAGCAAGGTGGAGGTGGAGTACTGGTTTGGGCTGGTATCATCAAAGATGAGCTTGTGGGGCCTTTTCGGGTTGAGGATGGAGTCAAGCTCAACTCCCAGTCCTACTGCCAGTTTCTGGAAGACACCTTCTTCAAGCAGTGGTACAGGAAGAAGTCTGCATCCTTCAAGAAAAACATGATTTTCATGCAGGACAATGCTCCATCACACGCGTCCAAGTACTCCACAGCGTGGCTGGCAAGAAAGGGTATAAAAGAAGAAAATCTAATGACATGGCCTCCTTGTTCACCTGATCTGAACCCCATTGAGAACCTGTGGTCCATCATCAAATGTGAGATTTACAAGGAGGGAAAACAGTACACCTCTCTGAACAGTGTCTGGGAGGCTGTGGTTGCTGCTGCACGCAATGTTGATGGTGAACAGATCAAAACACTGACAGAATCCATGGATGGCAGGCTTTTGAGTGTCCTTGCAAAGAAAGGTGGCTATATTGGTCACTGATTTGTTTTTGTTTTGTTTTTGAATGTCAGAAATGTATATTTGTGAATGTTGAGATGTTATATTGGTTTCACTGGTAAAAATAAATAATTGAAATGGGTATATATTTGTTTTTTGTTAAGTTGCCTAATAATTATGCACAGTAATAGTCACCTGCACACACAGATATCCCCCTAAAATAGCTAAAACTAAAAACAAACTAAAAACTACTTCCAAAAATATTCAGCTTTGATATTAATGAGTTTTTTGGGTTCATTGAGAACATGGTTGTTGTTCAATAATAAAATTAATCCTCAAAAATACAACTTGCCTAATAATTCTGCACTCCTTGTGTATATATATATATATATATATATATATATATTGCAGTTGCCTGCCCGTGTGTGAGAGGCTGCAGGCTCAGTCACAGACAGTACTGTGTGCACACCATTCATACAGGGTGTGACAGAAAATACCTCGCAGATAAAAAAAAATTCTATTTAATATTTTTCTGTGATGTAATCACATTTGCAAGCCCGTGTGTGTCAGGCCCACACAGACTGTATTGTGTCTACTGGCTAGGCCTCCACTTATACCGTTACAGGGTGTCACTCACTCAAATACCTTTTAGATAAAAAAAATTCTATTTAATATTTTTCTGTGATATAATCACATTTGCAAGCCCGTGTGTGTCAGGCCCACACAGACTGTATTGTGGCCACTGGCTAGTGGCTAGGCCTCCACTCATACCGTTACAGGGTGTCACTCATTCACAAATACCTTGCAGATAAAAAAAAATTCTATTTAAACTGATGAGAAGAGAGTACTACAGAAAATACCACTCATATCGGGTGTGACAGTAAATTGCACGGCGCAGATGCAGTGACCGTGGCGTGGATTCAAACAAAGGGGAGGGAGCCAGCGTTTTTTTAACCATCTCCCCGTTCGAAAAATCAATTTAATAAATGGACCCCAGATTGGGGACGTAACAGGGATTAAACTGATCAGAAGAGAGAACTACAGAAAATAGCACTCATATCGGGTGTGACAGTAAATTGCATGGCGCAGACGCAGTGACCGTGGCGTGGATTCAAACAAAGGGGAGGGAGCCAGCGTTTTTTTAACCATCTCCCTGTTCGAAAAATTAATTTAATAAATGGATCCCAGATTGGGGACCATACAGGAATTAAATTGATGAGAATAGTACTACAGAAAATACCACTCACGGGTGTGACAGTAAATTGCACGGCGCAGACGCAGTGACCGTGGCGTGGATTCAAACAAAGGGGAGGGAGCCAGCGTTTTTTTAACCATCTCCCCGTTCGAAAAATCAATTTAATAAATGGATCCCAGATTGGGGACCATACAGGGATTAAACTGATGAGAATAGTACTACAGAAAATACCACTCACGGGTGTGACAGTAAATTGCACGGCGCAGACGCAGTGACCGTGGCGTGGATTCAAACAAAGGGGAGGGAGCCAGCGTTTTTTTTAACTATCTCCCCGTTCGAAAAATCAATTCAATTCACCTTTCGGGGACCCTTGGTGTTGTACGTGGCTGGGTGGAGGAAGAAACCTTCAATGACATCGACGGGACATGGGTAGCTTGGTATCCAACCTTGTGCAAATGGGAAGTTTGCGGTTGGGCAAATGGACTGTTTGCGGTGCAATAAAAGGGGAGTTTGGTCTGTCAATGTCTGTGAAGCGGGCGTAACCCTTACACTACCTGATCGATACAACATCATACCTGATCGTATACACACACTGGATGTTTTAAACCCCGTTGTTCAAAAAAAATTGGATTGTTAGGTGATTTATGCCCTTTATGGATTAAAATCCAACTCTGCGTCAACTATGTAATTTTCCATGGGAGTTTTGCCATGGATCCCCCTCCGGCATGCCACAGTCCAGGTGTTGGTCCCCTTGAAACAACTTTTCCATCACTACTGTGGCTAGAAAGAGTCCCTGTGGGTTTTAAAATTCGCCTGCCTATTGAAGTCTATGGCGGTTCGCCCATTCGCGAACATTTGCAGAAATTCGCGTTCGCTGTTCGCGAACGGAAAATTTTATGTTTGCGACTTGTCTATTCATCAGTATATGTTGTATCGGGTAAACCAACTGCAGGGTGAACATATTGAACAGTTGGTAGTGCCCCAGGCTTATTGCAAACTCGTGTTAGAGTTAGCCCACCAACATGTTCTCGGGGGGGGGGGGGGGGGGGGGGGGATCTGGTAATGCAGAAAACACAGGACCGGATACTACAACGGTTTTACTGACCCAGTGTGTTTAGAGAGGTGGACGAATTCTGTAAGTCTTGCCCGACCTGCAAGGCAACTAGCCTCGAGCACCTTTACCGCAGTCCCTTAGTACCTCTCCTGATCGAGGTACCGTTTGAGCGAATCACAATGGACCTCGTAGGCCCAGTACCGAAGTCCGCTAGAGGTTACCAACACATCCTGGTCATCCTAGATTATGACACTCGGTACCCGGAGGCAGTGCCACTGCGACATACATCGGCTAAATTGATAGCTAAGGAGCTAATGGAGATGTTCTCCCAAGTGGGGCTACCTAAAGAGGTTCTGACTGACCAGGGGACCTCTTTTATGTCCAAGGTCATGAGGGAGCTCTGTAAGTTGCTGCATATCAAACGGTTACGGACGTCCTTTTACCATACGCAAGCGGACGGTCTGGTTGAACGGTTTAATAAAACATTTAAAACCATGTTAAAAAGGGTGATGTCTAAAGATGGGAAGACCTGGGACCTTCTTCTGCCCTATCTCATGTTCGCTGTGCAAGAGGTGCCCCAGGCCTCTACTGGGTTCTCGCCCTTCAAATTGCTATATGGCAGACATCCTCGGTTTGTTGGACATAGCCAAAGAGGCGTGGGAACAGCAACCCACTCCTCATAAAAGTGTCCTGGAGTACCTTACCAAGATGCAACAGCAGATAGAGACCAGCTCAGCGAGGCCAGAGTCGGATCTATAATCAGCAGGCTCGGGTCCGGATCTTTAACCTGGGTGATCGGGTTTCGGTCCTGGTGCCGACCGTGGAAAGTAAGTTCCTGGCTAGGTGGCAGGGGCCCTATGAGGTACTTGAATAAATTGGAGAGGTAAACTACAAGGTACACCAGCCAGGGAGGCGAAAGCGGGAGCAGGTGTACCATGTGAATTTACTCAAACCGTGGAAAGATAGGGAAACCTGTACTGAAGACAGCCCGCGGCTTTTTGGTTAGGGTGAAAAAACCCTCTAATATACTGCACATCTGGGATTAGACAAGCATAAGTGACTGTCACATTTAGGCCATAAATACGGCTTTGGCATACTGGGGTAAAAAAAGCCTCTAATATACTGCACATCTGGGATTACACGTGCATAAGTGACTGTCACTTTTAGGACAGAAATACAGCTTTTTGGTTAGGGTGAAAAAACCCTCTAATATACTGCACATCTGGGATTACACGTGCATAAGTCACTGTCACATTTAGGACAGAAATACAGCTTTTTGGTTAGGGTGAAAAAACCCTCTAATATACTGCACATCTGGGATTACACGTGCATAAGTGACTGTCACATTTAGGACTGAAATACGGCTTTGGCATACTGGGGTGAAAAAAGCCTCTGATATACTGCACATCTGGGATTACACGTGCATAAGTGACTGTCACATTTAGGACAGAAATACAGCTTTTTGGTTAGGGTGAAGAAACCCTCTAATATACTGCACATCTTGGATTACACTTGCATAAGTGACTGTCACATTTAGGACAGAAATACGGCTTTGCCATACTGGGGTGAAAAAAGCCTCTCATACTGCACATCTGGGATTACACGTGCATAAGTGACTGTCACATTTAGGACAGAAATACAGCTTTTTGGTTAGGGTGAAAGAAACCTCTAATACACTGCACATCTGGGATTACACGTGCATAAATTACTGTCACATTTAGGACAGAAATACAGCTTTTTGGTTAGGGTGAATAAACCCTCTAATATACTGCACATATGGGATTAGACAAGCATAAGTGACTGTCACATTTAGGCCATAAATACGGCTTTCGCATACTGGGGTAAAAAAAAACTCTGATATACTGCACATCTGGGATTACATGTGCATAAGTGACTGTCACATTTAGGACAGAAATACAGCTTTTTGGTTAGGGTGAAAAACCCCTCTAATACACTGCGCATCTGGGATTACACGTGCATAAATCACTGTCACATTTAGGACAGAAATACAGCTTTATGGTTAAGGTGAAAAAACCCTCTAATATACTGCACATCTGGGATTACACGTGCATAAGTCACTGTCACATTTAGGACAGAAATACAGCTTTTTGGTTAGGGTGAAAAAAAACCTCTAATATACTGCACATCTGGGATTAGACAAGCATAAGTGACTGTCACATTTAAGCCATAAATGCGGCTTTGGCATACTGGGGTGAAAAAAGCCTCTGATATACTGCACATCTGGGATTACACGTGCATAACTGACTGTCACATTTAGGACAGAAATACAGCTTTTTGGTTAGGGTGAAAAAACCCTCTAATATACTGCACATCTGGGATTACACGTGCATAAGTGACTGTCACATTTAGGACAGAAATACGGCTTTGCCATACTGGGGTGAAAAAAGCCTCTCATATACTGCACATCTGGGATTACACGTGCATAAGTGACTGTCACATTTAGGACAGAAGTACAGCTTTTTGGTTAGGGTGAAAAAAACCTCTAATACACTGCACATCTGGGATTACACGTGCATAAGTCACTGTCACATTTAGGACAGAAATACAGCTTTTTGGTTAGGGTGAAAAAAACCTCTAATATACTGCACATCTGGGATTAGACAAGCATAAGTGACTGTCAAATTTAGGACAGAAATACAGCTTTTTAGTTAGGGTGAAAAAACCCTCTAATATACTGCACATCTGGGATTAGACAAGCATCAGTGACTGTCACATTTAGGACTGAAATACAGCTTTTTGGCTAGGGTGAAAAAAACCCTCTAATATACTGCACATCTAGGGGTATAGAACAACAGACCGACGAGTGGTTGCTGCCAGTGAGCCTCAAGCCCGGCCTGGTGGTGTGCGATAATGGGCGAAATCTCGTTGCAGCTCTGGGACTAGCCAGTTTGACGCACATCCCTTGCCTGGCGCATGTGCTGAATTTGGTGGTGCAGAAATTCATTCACAACTACCTCGACATGTCAGAGCTGCTGCATAAAGTGCGGGCCGTCTGTGCGCGCTTCCGGCGTTCTCATACTGCCGCCGCTTGGCTGTCTGCTCTACAGCGTAACTTCGGCCTTCCCGCTCACCGTCTCATATGCGATGTGCCCACCAGGTGGAACTCCACCTTGCTCATGCTAGAGACTGTGCGAGCAGGCCATAGTGGAGTTTCAGCTGCAGCACGCACGGGTGGGTCGCACTGCGGAACAGCACCACTTCACCACCAATGACTGGGCCTCCATGCGAGACCTGTGTGCCCTGTTGCGCTGTTTTGAGTATTCCACTAACATGGCCAGTGGCGATGACGCCGTTATCATCGTTACAATACCACTTCTATGTCTCCTTGAGAAAAAACTTAGGGCGATGATGGAAGAGTATGTGGCCCAGGACGAGGAGGAGGAAGAGGGGTCATCTCTAACACGTTCAGTCCAGTCTTTTAGAAGTGGCTCAGAAAGAGGATTTTTGCAACAGCAGAGGCCAGGTACAAATTTGGCCAGCCAGGGCCCACTACTGGAGGACGAGGAGGAGGAGTATGAGGAGGAGGAGGATGATGGGGATGAAGCATGTTCACAGCGGGGTGGCATCCAACGCAGCTCGGGCCCATCACTGGTGTATGGCTGGGGGGATACTGAGGACGCAGACGATACGACTCCCACAGAGGACAGCTTGTCCTTACCTCTGGGCAGCCTGGCACACATGAGCGACTACATGCTGCAGTGCCTGCGCAACTACTGCAGAGTTGCCCACATTTTAACGTGTGATGACTACTGGGTGGCCACCCTGCTGGATCCCCGTTACAAAGACAATGTGCCGTCCTTAATTCCCTCACTGGAGCGTGATCAGAAGATGCGCGACTACAGGCGCATGCTGGTAGACGCGCTCCTGAGAGCATTCCCGACTGATGTCGGGGGACAAGTGGAAGCACAAGGCGAAGGCAGGGGAGGAGGAAGAGGTTGCCAATGCAGCTGTGCCAGCGCCAGCACCTCAGAAGGCAGGGTTAGCATGGCCGACATGTGGAAAAGCTTTGTCACCTCGCCGCAACAACCGGCCCCAACTGCTGATATGGAGCGTGTTAGCAGGAGGCAGCATTTGAACAACACGGTGGAACAGTACCTGTGCACACGACTACACGTACTGACTGATGGTTCTGCCCCATTCAACTTCTGGGTCTCCAAATTGTCCACATGGCCAGAGCTTGCCCTGTATGCCTTGGAGGTGCTGGCCTGCCCTACAGCCAGTGTACTCTCTGAACGTGTATTTAGCACGGCAGGAGGCGTCATTACAGACAGACGCAGCCGCCTGTCCACAGCCAACGTGGACAAGCTCACGTTCATTAAAATGAACCAGGCTTGAATCCCACAAGACTTGTCTGTATACATTCTTGTACTCAAGTCAAGTGCAATGATTTTTTTTTTTGATTTTTTTTTATTTGTCCCAATATTTTGGGGGCTACCTACCCCAATAAAAATTTTAAAAAAACATTGTTGGCTACCTCCTCCTCCTCCATTGCTGCCTCCACCTACAACACCACATTCACCGCCTCCTCAACCTCCGACTCCATATCCACCTCCTTCTCTGAGTTGCAGGTTAATAATTTGTAATTTTTAGTTATTTTATTTCATTTTAAGTTATTTCCCTATCCACATTTGTTTGCAGAGCAGTTGCCATGCTCTTAAACACATTTTACTGCCTTTTACATCCCTCTAGCCTTTTCAAGGACTATTTTAGAGCCATTTTAATTTAAAAAAGTGCCAAATTTGGTGCCCTAAATTGAAAAGATTCTTATTTTCAATTGTCGGGTGACATTTTACCATTTTTGGCATATACAAACCCCTGCTGTGCCTGGGTGACAGGGGCCTAAATCTCTCAAAATCCTCTGTTGTATTGC
This sequence comes from Bufo bufo, assembly GCF_905171765.1. Classification (NCBI taxonomy): domain Eukaryota; kingdom Metazoa; phylum Chordata; class Amphibia; order Anura; family Bufonidae; genus Bufo; species Bufo bufo. The sequence goes on along the minus strand of NC_053392.1, from coordinate 230,953,038 downwards.
TGGGTGACATGAACCCCCTTTTGCCGTGAATGAACCCCTGCTGTGCCTGGGTGACAGGGGCCTAAATCTCTCAAAATCCTCTGTTCTATTGCTGGGTGACATGAACCCCCTTTTGCCGTCAATGAACCCCTGCTCTGCCTGGGTGACAGGGGCCTAAATCTCTCAAAATGCTCTGTTATATTGCTGGGTGACATGATCCCCCTTTTGCCGTGAATGAACCCCTGCTGTGCCTGGGTGACAGGGACCAAAATCTCTCAAAATCGTCTGTTCTATTGCTGGGTGACATGAACCCCCTTTTGCCGTGAATGAACCGCTGCTCTGCATTGCTGACAGGGGCCTAAATCTCTCAAAATCCTCTGTTCTATTGCTGGGTGACATGAACCCCCTTTTGACGTGAATGAACCCCTGCTGTGCCTGGGTGACAGGGGCCTAAATCTCTCAAAATCCTCTGTTGTATTGCTGGGTGACATGAACCCCCTTTTGCCGTCAATGAACCCCTGCTGTGCCTGGGTGACAGGGGCCTAAATCTCTCAAAATCCTCTGTTCTATTGCTGGGTGACATGAACCCCCTTTTGCCGTGAATGAACCCCTGCTGTGCCTGGGTGAAAGGGGCCTAAATCTCTCAAAATCCTCTGTTGTATTGCTGGGTGACATGAGACCCCTTTTCCGTGAATGAACCCCTGCTGTGCCTGGGTGACTGGGGCCTAAATCTCTCAAAATCCTCTGTTGTATTGCTGGGTGACATGATCCCCCTTTTGCCGTGAATGAACCCCTGCTCTGCATTCAGGGCCGGCGCCACCAGTAAGGCGACCTAGGCAGTCGTCTAGGGCGCCATTTAGCAGGGGGCGCCCGTTGTGGTTTATAAAAAAAAAATTGGTTATATAAGTTCGGGCGGCCGGCCGGCGGTGCCCCTCAGGCTGCACCGCCTGAGCGGCTGAGGCTTGCCGCTCTAAAGAATCTCCGGCTGCCGGCTCAGTGCTGCGCAGCCTGCCTGCGCCTGCTGTCTCTGTGTCTGCTCTGTGCTGTTGTTAATGTAGCGTGGCCGAGCTCTGTTCGGTCCGCGGTACAGGAGCTTTTGTTTCCTGTACCCGGCCGGACTGACAGGAAGTGCTCACTTAGTGTGCACTTCCTGTCAGTCCGGCCGGGTACAGGAAACAAATGCTCCTGTACCGCGGACCGAACAGAGCTCGGCCACGCTACACTAGAGGTGGGGGGGGATGGAATGAGAGTGACAAGAGGGGGAAGGAAATGAGAGTGACAAGGGAGAGGGGGGAAGGAAATGAGAGTGACAAGGGAGAGGGGGTGAAGGAAATGAGAGTGACAAGGGAGAGGGGGGAAGGAAATGAGAGTGACAAGGGAGAGGGGGGAAGGAAATGAGAGTGACAAGGGAGAGGGGGGAAGGAAATGAGAGTGACAAGGGACGAGGGGAAGGAAATGAGAGTGACAAGGGAGGGGGAATGAGAGTGACAAGGGAGGGGGAATGAGAGTGACAAGGGAGGGGGGGAAGAGAGTGACAATGGGGGGAGGGGGGGAAGAGAGTGACAAGGGAGGGAGGGGGGGGGGCCGCAGCCAATGTGGACAAGCTTACGTTTATTAAAATGAACCAGGCATGGATCCCACAGGACTTGTCCGTACCTTGTGCAGAATAGACATTTATACCAGCCTCAACCATCCATTCTTGTACTCAAGTGCACTTATTCTTTGTTTTATTTTATTATATGTCCCAATATTTTGGGGGATACCCCAATTTAAAAATAAAAAATAACACAAATCAGTGTTGGCTACTTATTCCTCCTTCACCGCCGCTTCCACCTACAGCACCACGTCAACCTACACCGCCACATCCACCCATCCACCGCCTCCTCAACCTCCTACTCCTAGATCCAGATTGTTATTTTTAATTTTTCTGTATTTTATGTTATTTTAAGTCATTTCCCTATCCACATTTGTTTGCAGAACAGTTGACATTCTCTTAAGCACATTTTGATGCCTTTTGCAGCCCTCTAGCCCTTTCCAGGACTATTTTAGAGCCATTTTAGTGCCCAAAAGTTCGGGTCCCCATTGACTTCAATGGGGTTCGGGTTCAGGGTCAAGTTCGGGTCACGAACCCGAACTTTTTTTCAAGTTCGGCCGAACCTACTGAACCCGAACATCCAGGTGTCTGCTCAACTCTAGTTCCTAGGAATGGTGGGCTATTACATGAGATTTTTTCCCCACTTTGCTACAGTGGCCGCGTCATTGACAGGGTATTGAAGGGACGCAGGTCGGTGATGGTTCGCTGGGATAATCATGCGGAAGAGGCGTTCTTCGCTTTGAAGACGGCCCTGTGTGGGTCCCCGGTTTTGGTGACGCCCGACTTCAAACCGGAATTCATAGTATAGACGAATGCCTCCGAAGTAGGCCTCGGTATGGTACTGTCTCAGGAGGTCGGAAAGGAGCATCCCGTTCTCTTCCTAAGCCGCAAGCTTACCCCAGCCAAAACCAGGTAAAGTATAGTGGAGAGAGAGTTCCTGGCTATCAAGTGGGCACTCAAGTCTCTCCGCTACTATTTGTTGGGGAGAAAGTTCCGCCTGGTGACTGACCACTCCCCTCTCAAGTGGATGAGCCAGGCCAAAGAGAGAAATGCCCGAGTCACCAGGTGGTTCCTATACTTACAGAACTTTAAGTTCTCCGTAGAACACAGGGCAGGCCGGTTACAGAGAAACGCGTATGCTGTATACTGTATGGCATGTGTTCACCCCCTTAGGGTTTAACAAAGGGGGGAGGTATGTAAGAAGGTACAAGGAATCATCGTGGATGATAGGTATGTGTCACCGAAGTTCCTGGCCTTGGTGGAGTAAGAGCCAGTTTTCATGTGTCAGCAGCAGTTGCTGTTTGACACTTTGCTATTTGGTATGGCTGTAAATATCTGATCCGGGATGGCTCTTACTGGGAGTAGTCAAAGTGCTGGGTGGGTGACTACTCCCCACGTTCCAGGCCGGGTTTTGTCAAGCTTATAAAAAACAGCCAGCAGTGTTAGGTGTGGGGAATTATCTCTCTCTGACATTGGAGCTCTGGTAATCTCTGTACCGGGATCTGAGCCTTGTGCCAGGCTGGAGGCCTGAATCCGGGAGGACTGCTCTATTCTGAGCTATGCCGGTCGGGTGTGGATTAACACCCAGGAAAAAAGGTGACTGTTTTGTTTTTGAGCTATCTGGGTGTGAACTAACACCAATACTGCAAATTAACTGTCATACTGTGTACTTGCAACAAGTGTGAATAAAAATTGAAGTTTTTGAGTTATAAACTGGTTTTTGCATCTATACAGCGTCCGCTTGTCCTGACTACCAGAGCGAGTCCCCACAGCATATAAAGAGTCAGAAGAAATGTTATGGTGGAATTCTCTTTTGGTTTATCCTATCATATATTTACATGCAAATTTTGCAAGGAAGAGATGAGCTACTATGTGCCTAGTAATAGATATAAGATGGCAAGTACATTGAGCCACAACGAGAATCCACAGCTCTACTGCAGAATAACAAAGTGGGTTAAAGAGTGATCTGGTTAAAATACTCATTTCCACTCCCTTCAGAAGTGGACTCCAGAGATTGCACTGCGCAGTGCATGCCGAACACTAATGTGCACATATTTTCAGTTTGATTAAAATGACGCTCTATTAATTGGACTAAGTGCGGTGAAGGCAATTGACACACAAGTTTCCTGTTAATGACTTCAGTTAAATTGCTGATGAGATCATGGAATAATCCTGCATTTAGGTGAATAGTTATTGATGATGGGATTTCCTGCTCTGCAGATCAAGGCAACATGTTCCCTTCTGATTTTAAGGATTATCCCTTATTACGACCAAAGCTACAAAACTAGATTACGCTGCATAATAAAATCCACTTGCTAAATGTCATATTTTAACTGAACCTACATTACTGTACTTAACCATTCACCATTTAAGACATATTTTCAATTAGAAATTCTTCAAAAAATCTTTTTTATTTTTCACTGTGAAACTGCAGATTGAGATTAAGTTGCCATGCCCAGTAAATTCAAACACATGACTTTATGCATAGGAATTCATATAATCTCTATATACACTTTAAGGGAATATGTCTCCCCAATTTGGACTATTATCTACTTTCATACATGGGTGCAGATCACTATATATTTTTATTTTCCTACTTCTCCCTGTTAGCACTCAAAGCTGCAATGAAATACTTTGTCAGGACTGCTATGCTGTTCTAACAAAATGGAGAGGACTTGTGCACATGCACAGCAATCCTGACAATGTATTTCAAAGCAGCTCTGAGTGCTGACAGTGTGGGAACAGGGGGCAGTAGTAAAATACAAAATAATGATCTACACTCCTTATCTGCAGTACTAACCATTTATTACTGTAGGTAATGCTCCTGTAATGGTCACGTCCACACATACACAGGGGGAAGGATAGTGACCACTGCGCTCCACCCTCACCCCTGGCCCTGCCTACTTGCCTCACGAGTCCTGATGACAGGGGACAACTGGACGACAGTCCCTAACTTAGGATATGTGCAGGGAAGACAGACAAGACAAAATACGGAACATGAATGGACCGGGTCAGAACCAAGAGAGCTACGCAGTACAAAAGATTAAGCAAAGAATGGTCAGGAGAAGCCGGGGTCAAATACCAGGAGAGCAGAGAAGTACAAGAGGAGTCCTAAGAGAGTAGTCAGGTGGGAGCCGAGGTCACAATACCAGGACGGATGCGCAGTACAGGAGGAGCAGGCAAAAGGATGGTCAGGGAACAGGATCAGGTAAGTATTCAGCAGTCCAACAAATAGCCAGGAACCTAGAAATTAACAGGCAACCTGTAGCCAGCAGGCTGCCTGTATTTATAGTGGGGAGTGAGGGTCATGTGACGTGGCCAGCGTCACATGACCGACAGACCAACCAGTCGAGCACCGAGTGATCAGCTCGGCGCTCAAGGCAGACTAGGAGCAGGGAGCCACCCAGCTAGTAAAGCCGCCCTGGGAATGAGGTCAAACACAGATCCTAATTCCCAAAGCTAAGCAACAGGTCTGCGGGCAATGGGAGACCGAGTGCACCTTCGGAACCCCGTGACAGCTCCAAAATTGGGATGACAGATTATTTTTAAAATATTACATGGCTGAATAGAAGCAACCGTCACCTGAGTGGTAGACAAGTTCATGAAGCAGTGGTGTGCCAAGCATAAAGGTAGACTATGCCACTTCCAGACTTTTGGTGAGGGTGCTGGCATTCAATTTCTAGCACTGTCTATGCCATTCCACCGTCATTGAGTTAAATTATCTATCCATCTTGATTTCTAGTATGTTTCTCATATCTATCCATCCATCTGCATCCATCCAATACGTATATATACTCTTTTGTCTCCAGATAATGCGATGAGTTAAGAAATTTGAGTTAAGAGCTGGAGTGCTAACACTGCTCCATCTGTACATACTTATACACTATCCAGCTGTACTTGTTATAGCATATCTACTGTATCTTTGTATTTTCCCCCTTTTTGGGTTGAAAATTTGTAGTCTATTCTGAATTTTCCTATGGGCTCAATGATTTCTGTATTGAAATGTATACTCAGCAGTTGATGGCTTCAAAAAAAGGTTTAGAAGCTTACTTAGGGGGACAGAAGAACATTGTATATAATTATTTTTGAAATGCTGATCTTATTTTTATTTGGTGCTGGGAAGGAATTTTTTCTTTTTCAGGATAGATTGGTTTATGCATTATGGGGTTCCAACCTTACTCGCCTCAATCAATAGGCAGAGACAAAAGTTTAGCCATACCCCATGCTATCGACCTCTCCTATTCCTTGGCTGAACTTGGTCTTTTTCAACCTTATGTTATTATTAGGCCTCATGCACATGACTATGTATTTTTCAGTTGCAGAGTGCAGATCCACAAAATATTGCTACTGTCTATGTTGCATCTGCATTTTTTTGCAGACCCATTGACTTCATTTGCTCCATTGTCAGAATTTTGCGGCCAAATATAGGATATGTTCTATCTTTTTGTGGAACGAACATACAGATGCAGAAACTGCATGGATCAAACGTGCTTTCCGCATTCTTATGTCCTTTCTGCAAAAAGATACAATGTGTCTGCAAAATGCGGACCACAGACCTATTGAAGTCAGTGGGTCCCCCCCAAAAAAAGGGACAGCACACAAACCACATCCATACTTTGTGGATCTGCATTTGCATACATCAAAATGGATACAGTCATGTGTATGAGGCTTTATACAGCTGAGACAATGGTATACACATGAAACCGTTAAAGATATCCTAAAAGTAAATTCATCTGGCTGCTGTTTGCTTTTTCTGGCTGTAGCGAATAACTGGTTTCAGCAGTCATGTCCCATATACCGATGAGGCCACAGATAGGCTGCACTGTGACCTGGTGTGTGCAGCATGTCACCGCTGCAGCCATGAAGATGACATCAGAGGACCAGAGCGGAATGTTGGAAATGGCAGGGAGAAAAGAGGTGAGTCTGATTTATTGGTTATTTTATCACATTTACTGCTGCTGTCTGGGTTTTTATTTAACTCGGACATCCCCTTTAATTGTAGTGATTTTAAGGTTCCGTACAGTTATAAATCCTTAAAATTTCCTAAATAATATTTGTGTGTCTCTGCACCAAATTAACAAATTGGTCTTTATGATCCACGATCTTATTATGGATAAAGTCTAAGGCAAAATGTGTCCATTAAAGGTGCAGGCTTGCTTATTTATATGTATAACAGTAATTTGCGTATCTATATGGAAGTCTATGTACACTGCAGGCCAATAAATGAGGCTGTATTGACCTGCAGTTCATAAATGTACACTCCCAGAAGCTGTAATATAAACCTGTTAAGGACACATCCTATATTAACCTTTAGGGGTTGTCAAAGTTATTTTTTTGTTCTTTGTATGTTTCTAACTAGGCAAATGTAATGGGTTTTCAATTCACTTACTTCCTTTACAGTGGCCTTGTTCCTTCTAATTATCTGAGCGCCATATGACCCGTGATGTCAGCTTCTTTCTCTGCTCTGATGATGTCCCGTGCACAAGCCTGAGGAGCAGGAGGAGCAGGTCTGCCTCTGTCCACAGAACGTCACTGTGAAGGCTGTGCTAGTTGGAGCAAAAAGCCACGCCCCGCACTCTGCCAATGTTCTGGCCACGCCCCCTGCACTGCCAGATCTGCTGGCTGAGCTGTCTGCTCTGTGTCTCCTCCCACTGGATTCTTCATGAAGTTTAACCCCTTCTACCATAAGCAGCACAGACTCAGGGCTGGAGGCTCTGCCTCAGGTACTGAGCAGCTGCAGGTTTTCCTCTTCTCCAAGGAGTGAAGAGACAAATGCCGGGCATATGATCTTCCCTCCCTCTTCACCCTGCAAACACAGAGCTGACAAAGACTTGAGGAGTTCTCTCCTTTGTACTCTTGCTGGCTGTCAGGAGGTGTCTGCAGAGCATTGCACAAGAACAGACAGGGGGAAGATCCTGTGTGTATCAGCAATGTCATTGTACTATACAGCTGGGACTTGAAGTCCCTCACATATAACATGAGTATCCCAGCAGTCAGACGGCAGACAGGGCAGGAATTGTATACACTCCCTTAGCAGAGCAGGGAGAGGGGAAAGGCAGTCTTTATTGACACCCACAAAACAAATATTCATGAGGAAAACAGACAACCCCTTTAACTATACCACAATTGTTTTTGCTCATTGACATAGCTGTATAAGGCTTATTGTTTTGCAGAATAACTTGTATTTTTTTGTGTTACTATTTTGGGGTACATATATTGTAAAATATGTTAAATCTTCGACCATTCACCATGTGACATAAATTACAAGTTACCTTTAGGGTCCATTCACACGTCCGTTTTTTATTTCCTGATCTGTTCCGTTTTTTCAGGAACAGATCAGGACCAGATCTGGACCCATTCATTTTCAATGGGTCCTGGAAAAAATCGGACAGCACAATGTGTGCTGTCCGTTTCCGTTGTTCCATTCCGCATGTCCGAAAAAATATAAAACATGTCCTATTCTTTTCCGCAAAAATCGGATCCTGGACCAATACAAAGTCAATGGATCCGCAAAAAACAGAAGACATTCGTATGTCATTACGTATGTCATCCGTTTTATGCGGATTCCGTTCCTCCCCAGTATTAAATGTGACCAGTGCGGCCCCCCTCCCTCTATATTCATTGGTGGCCAGTGCGGCAGTGCGGATTCCCAGGAAGTTTTCTACAGATCTGATTTTTCACTTCGTGAAAAACTCAGATCCGACAGTATATTCTAACACAGAGGCGTTCCCATGGTGATGGGGACGCTTCTAGTTAGAATATACTGAGAACGGTGTACATGACTGCCCCCTGCTGCCTGGCAACACCCGATCTCTTACAGGGGGCTGTGATCTGCACAATTAACCCCTCAGGTGCTGCGCCTGAGGAGTTAATTGTGCATATCATAGCCCCCTATAAGAGATCAGGGGCTGCCAGGCAGCAGGGGGCAGACCCCCCTCCCTCCCCAGTATTAAATGTGCCCAGTGCGGCCTCACCTCTCCCCCCCCCCCCCCATCATCGGTGGCCAGTGTGGATTCCCAGTATTAATAAATGTGCCCAGTGCGGTCTCACCTCTACCCCCCCCCCATCATCGGTGGCCAGTGCGGATTCCCAGTATTAATAAATGTGCCCAGTGCGGTCTCACCTCTCTCCCCCCCCCCCATCATCGGTGGCCAGTGCGGATTCCCAGTATTAATAAATGTGACCAGTGCGGTCTCACGTCTTTCCCCCCCCCCCATCATTGGTGGCAGCGGAGAGTACCGATCGGAGTCCCAGTTTAAATCGCTGGGGCTCCGATCGGTTACCATGGCAGCCAAGACGCTATTGCAGTCTTGGCTGCCATGGTTAATTAGCAATAAATACAAGCATTATACTTACCTGCGACTGCGAGCTGCGATGTGTGTCCGGCCGGGAGCTCCTCCTACTTGTAAGTGACAGGTCTGTGCTAAAAGCAATGCGCCGCACAGACCTTTCACTTACAAGTAGGAGGAGCTCAGCGGCCGGTCAGACATCGCAGCTCGCAGTCGCAGGTAAGTATAATGCTTGTATGTATTGCTAAGTAACCATGGCAGCCAAGACTGCAATAGCGTCTTGGCTGCCATGGTAACCGATCGGAGCCCCAGCGATTTAAACTGGGACTCCGATCGGTACTCTCCGCTGCCACCAATGATGGGGGGGGGGGGAAAGAGGTGAGACCGCACTGGGCACATTTATTAATACTGGGAATCCGCACTGGCCACCGATGATGGGGGGGGGGGGAGAGGTGAGACCGCACTGGGCACATTTATTAATACTGGGAATCCGCACTGGCCACCAATGATGGGGGGGGGGGGGGGGGGGGGGTGAGCCCGCACCGGGCACATTTATTAATACTGGGAATCCGCACTGCCACCAATGATGGGGGGGGGGGAAGAGGTGAGGCCGCACTGGTCACATCCGCACTGGCCACCAATGAATATAGAGGGGGGGGCCGCACTAGTCACATTTAATACAGGGGAGGGAGGGGGTCTGCCCCTCCTGCCTGGCAGCACCTGATCTCTCACAGGGGGCTATGATTCGCACAATAATTGTGCGGATCACAGCCCCCTGTAAGAGATCGGGTGCTGCCAGGCAGCAGGGGGCAGTCATGTACACCGTTCTCAGTATATTCTAACTAGAAGCGTCCCCATCACCATGGGAACGCCTCTGTGTTAGAATATACTGTCGGATTTGAGTTTTCACATGTTTCCGTTTTTGCGGATCCGCAAAAAACGGATGACATACGGAAACATTTTCAGGAACAACGGATCCGCAAAAAACGGACTGAAAATCGGGATGTAGAAAAATACGGACGTGTGAATGTAGCATTCTGCAAGTTCGAACGATTTCAGTTACAGATCAGCAAATCAATTCTAAATAAATGAAATTTGTCTTGAATTTCCCAAAATTGGCATTTTGTACATTTTTATTAAGCAATGCAATACAAAATTATACTATATCTAAATATCTAACAGATTTAAAGGGAATGTGTCATCAGAAAATGACCTACTGTTTAAATCCCATTTTTATGTTATACAGTTAAGGCTACTTTCACACTGCCGTTTCAGGGTCTGCCTGTGAGATCCGTTTCAAGGCTCTCACAAGAGGCCCCAAATGGATCAGTTTAGCCCCAATGCATTCTGAATGGATAAGGATCCATTCAGAATGCATCAGTTTGGCTCCGTTCCGCCTTTATTCCGCTCTGGAGGCCAGGGCCGGGCCGACACAGAGGCTGGGGAGGCTCCAGCCTCAGGGCGCAGCCTGGGGTGGGCGGAAAAACCAACCTTTTTTTTTTTTTTTTTTTTTTTTTTTTATATCACTTACTTGCTGCCGGGCGCCCTGCCCTCCCCTCCCCGCCCCCGGCAGCGTGCCCTGTCTATCCCTGCAGAGCTAAACATATGGGGATCCCTCAGCTCCGCGCCCCCCCTCCCAGTATACCAGACATAGGGGCTCTGCGCCCTGCAGCTCAGTGTAGATGCGAGATCCTTCTAAGCTACAGGACCTTTGATGATGTCATGACCATGTGACCGGTCATGTGGGTGGGAGGAGCCAGGCTGTGGACTGGTAGCGCCTTTATGATCCTCATCTGCTCCTGACTTTGGCTTGAACTGTTGAACATATGAGGTTAGCACCCTAGCACTTACAATTCCGGGTACTTAGGGGTTAATGCAGGGATGATGTGTATGGCCTCATTCACACATTGCAGATTTAGTCAAATCTGCAAACAAGATGTACAGCGAGCTTGTAGCAGAGCTGTGTGTGTCTGCCTACCCAGAGCAGCTGTGTGTGGGGTGCATGTAGCAGAGCTGAGGGTGCTTCATGTGTATAATGCAGCAAAGATAGGTGTATAGTATGAATCCAGAACAGTAGTGTGTGTGGTGTATGTAGCAGAGCTGTGTGTGTCTGCCTACCCAGAGCAGCTGTGTGTGGGGTGCATGTAGCAGAGCTGAGGGTGCTTCATGTGTATAATGCAGCAAAGATAGGTGTATAGTGTGAATCCAGAACAGTAGTGTGTGTGGTGTATGTAGCAGAGCTGTGTGTGTCTGCCTACCCAGAGCAGCTGTGTGTGGGGTGCATTTAGCAGAGCTGAGGGTGCTTCATGTGTATAATGCAGCAACGATAGGTGTATAGTGTGAATCCAGGACAGTAGTGTGTGTGGTGTATGTAGCAGAGCTGTGTGTGTCTGCCTACCCAGAGCAGCTGTCTGTGGGGTGCATGTAGCAGAGCTGAGGGTGCTTCATGTGTATAATGCAGCAAAGATAGGTGTATAGTGTGAATCCAGGACAGTAGTGTGTGTGGTGTATGTAGCAGAGCTGTGTGTGTCTGCCTACCCAGAGCAGCTGTGTGTGGGGTGCATGTAGCAGAGCTGAGGGTGCTTCATGTGTATAATGCAGCAAAGATAGGTGTATAGTGTGAATCCAGCACAGTAGTGTGTGTGGTGTATGTAGCAGAGCTGTATGAGACAGAGGAATGTATAATGTGCACAGCGGAGCTGTGTATGTAAAATGTGCAACACAGTGATATATAATGTGCCACCCAGAGCTGTGTGTGTGTGCGCATGTAGCAGAGCTGTGTATGTAAAATGTGCAAAAACCCTGATGCTCTCAAAAAGAGCAAGCAATATAAAACATTGTAGTTTGATACCTTTTACCCCTGATTTCTTTAGGTGTTAGAGCAATCAAATGGAGGGGGAGAAATGTGACATGGGTGAGGATGGGGTTACATGATGGGCCGGAGACAATGTCTGTAGTCTGTCTGTGCCATGGACGGGGAGAAATATGACATGGAGGGCTGATGGCTGACATGGGGGTCTGATCTGAGGCATTGGGGCTGTGCCTGTGAGCTGGGGTCTGATGGCTCGTCTGACCTGAGGTGGAATGAAAAATATTGTTTCCTATTATCCTCCTTTAAAACCTAGGTGCGTCTTATGGGACGAACCTACATTTTGGCGCACCCCCCCCCCCCTTCCCCCAGGTGAGCTGAAGGGGGAGGGGGGGTCGGGGGCGGCAAAATGTAGGTTCGCTTGTGTTGGTAAAAAACCTTGCACCGGCCCTGGGCGCAGGCAAGGGGGGGGCGCACTTGGGCAGCTCAGCCTCTGTTGGTGGTGGACCTTGTCCCAGCCCTGCTGGAGGCGGACACCAAAATGCTGCTTGCAGCGTTTTGGTGTCCGCCTGGCGGTGCGGAGCCATACAGATCCGTCCTGACTTACAATGTAAGTCAATGGGGACGGATACGTCTACATTGACACAATATTGGTGCAATTGTAAACGGATCCGTCCTCTATTGACTTTCAATGTAAAGTCAGGACGGATCCGTTTGACTTACACTTAGACTTTATTTGACTAAGTGTATGCAGACGGATCCGTACTGAACGGATACCATCGTTTGCATTTATAGGTGGGGATCCGTCTGTGCAGATACCAGACGGATCCGCACCTAGCGCTGGTGTGAAAGTAGCCTAATACAAGGCACTTACTAATGAATTGTTATTATCCATATTGCTTCCTTTACTGGCTTCATTCATTTTTCCATCACATTACACTGCTCGTTTGCATGGTTAGGACTACCCTGCAATCCATCAGTCGTGGAAGTGCTTGCACACTATAGGAAAAGGCACTGGCCTTTCTGGTGGTCGCACATAGGCTAGTTCTTTTTCATAACCATGGAAATGATCAGTGTATAATGTGATAGAAAAATGAATCCAGACAGCAAAGGAGGCAATATGGACAATCATAATACATTAGTAAGTGTTAAATGGGTTACCCCATGACTAATGTAAAAATTGAACAGACAACATATGCTATATGGAAACCTCTTTCTAAGAAAGCCAGAACCAGCCCTGAACCTCACATGGATCCAGAGATTTCACCATTCATTGCTCTGTTAGATTTATATCAAGGTGACAGCTCAAGGGTAGTGTCTTTTCTGCTGCAGCTAAGGGGGCGTGTCCATGCTCTCCCTATTACAGCACAGGAGGTGTGTCCATGCTCTCCCTATCACAGCTCAGAAGGCGTGCCCATGCTCTCCCTATCACAGCTAAGGGGGCGTGTCCATGCTCTCCCTATTACAGCACAGAAGGCTTTTGAAGGATGAAACTGAGCATGTGCGGCCTTCTCAGTGAGCAGGTCAACAGCAGGTGGCGCTATACAGATACATTTTATTGAATAAGGCCTCATGCACACGACCGTTGTTCTGGTCCGCATCCGAGCCGCAGTTTTTGCGGCTCGGGTGCGGACCCATTAACTTCAATGGGGCCGCAAAAGATGCAGACAGCACTCCGTGTGCTGTCCGCATCCATTGCTCCGTTCCATGGCCCCGCAAAAAAAATGTAACATGTCCTATTCTTGTCCAATTTGCGGACAAGAATAGGCATTTCTACAATGGGCCGCCTTTTCCGTTCTGCAAATTGCGAAAGGCACATGGGCGGCTTCCGTGTTTTGCGGATCCGCAATTTGCGGACCGCAAAAAATGGAACGGTCGTGTGCATGAGGCTTAACTCAGTGGCTATACAAAATTTTTAATTACATGCAATTACAAAAATATTCAGATGCAGGTGCTGGTTTGAAAATTGTAGAATATTTTAAGTGGACAACCCCATTAACTTTCTCTACATTATAAATGCCATTTGCTAAAATGAGACAGATAATTTTTAAAGAATTCTTGATGTTATTTTTAATTTTCCACGTCACCATCTATGTTTAAACAAAAACCAGAAAATCTTGCAGTTTTCGCACTGGTCACTAGGCCTAATAATAGGCGCCACTTCCTGGTCTTTACAGATCACTTTATTGCAGTTACCTTCCTATCTGTCATTCTAACCCTGCCTGTAATGATATCACCTATGTGTATAGATAAGACAGGATCCACCATTTACAACAGGTGATTGTCAGAGCTTACTGTACCTATTCTTTCCTTGTACGATGACCTCTGCACAGGTCACATAGTATGCCTAGAAAAGGCACGTAAGTCAATAGGGTCCCCTCCAGACCATTGTGTCTATGGTCCATGGAGCTGCCGAAAAGCAATTTTCTTAAGACTTGAACATTGTCTGGGAGAGAAAAAATGATAAAAACGGGGATACAGAATACTACAATTCAAATTCAGTTCTGGTTTCTCCAGGTACTAGTCCATAGCTGTATTGATCTGTACTTTTATTCACTGTATTTACCTGATTTTCCAGTCCCGTTACTGAAGGAGTCTTTTTAGAAAGCTAGATTCCAGTGATTAACAGTCTAGCCAGAAAAAGCACTCTGAAGCTCATGTCTTCAGAACAGGCCGAATCCTGCCTGTCATTCAGTATAATACAAGTTATTGTAAACTTCAAGCCTTTTTTCAGCAATTTGTTTCAGTGTGACTGTACAGTTCCGAATAATGTGCACAAAGTGTGCCTGAGGATGCAAACTGCGGGGACAACTATTGCTTGCTCTTTCATAGTCATTGCACAATGGTAAACAGTATTAGGCCTCATGCACACAACCGTTGTTTTATTCCGTGTCCGTTGTTCCGTTTTTCGTGTTTTTCTGCGGACCCATTGACTTTCAATGGGTCAGTTGAAAACTCGGCTAATGCACCGTTTGTCATCCGTGATCCGTGGTTCCAGTCCGTCAAAAAAATATAACCTGTCCTATTTTTTTCACAAAAAAAGGGTTTGCGGACCCATTCAAGTCAGTGGGACCGTGAAAAAACGCGGAGGCACACAAGATAGTCATCCGTGTCCGCGCATCCGTTTGTTTCCTATCATTTGCATGGCAAACTTGACTTAGGCTTTTTTTTACTTTCCTTCATGTCTGGTGATCCTCCAAAAATAAAGGAAGACACACGGAAACAAAAACGGAAACGGATCACGGAACAACCGAACCCCATTTTGCGGAACGGAACACAACAACGGTCGTGTGCATCCGTGTCCGTTGTTCTGTTTTCCGTGATTTTCTGCAGACCCATTGACTTTCAATGGGTCCGTTGAAAACTCGGAAAATGCACCGTTGTACATACGCGTCCGTGATCCGTGTTTCCTGTCCGTCAAAAAAATATTACCTGTCCTATTTTTTTGACGGACAACGGTTCACGGACCCATTCAAGTCAATGGGTCCGTGAAAAAACACGGATGCACACAAGATTGTCATCCGCGTCCGTCATCCGTGTCCGTAGGCTACTTTCACACAGACGGATCCGCTGATCCGTCTGCATAAAAGCTTTTTAGATCTGAGTTTTCACTATGGGAACGCCTCTGTGTTAGAATATACTGTCGGATCTGAGTTTCACGATCTAACTCAAATCCAATGGTATATTCTAACATAGAGGCGTTCCCATGGTGATGGGGACGCTTCAAGTTAAAATATACCATCGGATTGGAGAAAACTCAGATCCGATGGTATAATAGGGACTCCTGACTTTACATTGAAAGTCAATGGGGGATGGATCCGTTTGCAATTGCACCATATTGTGTCAACGTCAAACGGATCCGTCCCCATTGTCTTGCATTGTAACCCAGGACGGATCCGTTTGGCTCCGCACGGCCGGGCGGACACCAAAATGACTTTTTCCTTCATGTCCGTGGATCCTCCAAAAATCAAGGAAGACCCACGGAAGAAAAAACGGTCATGGATCACGGAACAACGGAAATCCGTTTTGCGGACCGCAAAAAAAAAAACGGTTGTGTGCATGAGGCCTTAATCTGTGATTTGAGTGTAAAGAAACCCCATTAGTCTGGTGTCACACAATATTCATTTGGGTGTTTTTGAGGTATTTTGCATATTTTGTTGCCTTTCTTTTTTGCAGCATTCTTTATTCCAGATGGAAGTCTATGGAAAATGTGTGTTTTTGGTGACTTTCTTAACACTGTGGGGAGATTTATCAAAAGTGGTGCAAAGGAAAACTGGCTTAGTTGCCCATAGCAACCATTCAGATTGATTCTTTCATTTTCCAAAGGAGCTCTGAAAATTAAAAGTGGAATCTGACTGGTTGCTTTTGTTAACTAAGCCAGTTCTCCTTTGCACAACTTTTGATAAATCTACTCCAGGGAGTAGGCTACTCCTGCTTCTTGCTAAGGGTGAAGAGAAGGGGCCTAGCTATAGGGGAAGCAGGGGAAGCGGATTCTTTGGGTGCCGAACTCAGAAGGGGCCCATCCAGGAAGAGGACTTTTTATTGTCAGGGCCCCCTCAACAGTATTATACAACGAATTTATTTACAGAGACACTGGGGGAAACATATGGAGCGGCTGCAGGGCCTCGTCTCAGAGAGTGATGTTGACTAGCCACAGGAGGGCAGTTGCATGGGAGTCAGGGGTTGGGAAGAAGCTTTTGGGGAGAGAGGGGGTTAGTTAAAAAAATTTCCTGTGGGGCCCAGTCATTTCTAGTTATGCCACTGGTGGAGAGTACTTGTGTAGCTACAGAGTGCAGAGGAACAGCCTGCATTGCTTCTACTCCTGTTACAGATTTCTCTGGAGAGAACCATTACTAAATTTCCTTAAGTAAAGCCTTGAGAGGATAAAGACGGCAGAAAGAACTGCTATATTTAGCCTCTACAGACACTGCTGTGCCTATGTGTATATATAATGATAGATTAAGACAACAGCACTCTTTTTAGATGCAGATTAGTAGTTTTATTCATAAGGCAACTTTTCACAACAAAGTGACGTTTCGGTCAAAACATGACCTTTCTCAAACACTGTGAAGACAATGTAGAAAATACATTATTATTATTTTTTTCTCTCTACATATTAGTTCACTGTTCTTTTCTCCCCCAATTCCAGGTTTAATCTTTCATATACCATGATTTGTCCTGTAAAACATATATGACTATGCGGTGCGTTCCACTTCTGGAGCGCACCGCCTCCTTATCTCCTCCCTTCCCTAATACACTTCAATACGGTGTGCTCCATTGCTGGAACGCATCGTTCCAGACATGCGCAGTCTACCCACTGAATTAAGCTACTTCTAAATCTTCTTCTGCCAGGCTCATACCGTCCTCCCCACTCCTACATCAGAACCTAGAAGGTACTTTATATGTTCCCCTATATCTATGTGTCGGCATCTCTGTCTGGAGACTCTTGTTTTCAGTAAGTTTAATGATTATAGGCATCCCACATTATACCTAATCTCACTTCCACCTTCGGCGACCATTTCTGATGCCCAGGTATTTTAAGGGAGTTGCTTTCTCCCTTCTGGTAGCAGCTTACACCGAGGTGTGGACACACCATTCTTTAGCCGGCCATCTCCATAGATTTTCTTCATTTCATCTGTCTTTCCGACAAATAGGTGAGTCTAATGCCACATGAGGGCACCAGGTTCCTTCACATCGTTGTGAGTTTCATCCCACCATTGGCACTTTGTGTTTAACATTTAGTGTTTTTTTATTTGGTTCACCTCTCAGTATATTCCTTTTGGAGGCATAGGTTCTGCTAATTTACATCTATATGTGATTATTAGATATGTGACTGTGTATATAAATAAATACCAGGATGATTGCACCTGTTCATTTCATTGCACACTGGAGGCTCCATGACGTTTTTTAACATCCTGTATATTTCTGGTTGCCTTAATCCAGACGTTACTGTGGAATTGATATAAATCCAATATGAATTTTTGATCTGAATCCATAGCTGAGACAGTGAAGCTTGTTAATTAGTTATTGACATGATGCAAACATATTGTTTCGTTGCAGTGTATTCATACTTGATGTCATACTTGTTGTCATTTAAATATTCTGTATTTTCTACATTTTCTTCACAGTGTTTGAAAAAGGTCATGTTTTGACCAAAACGTCACTTTGTTGCAAAAGTTGCCTTATAAATGGGGTTGGGACCATCAGTGGCGTTGAGGAGAAGTCAGGTGGATACACAGCTGATAGTCCTACTGAATAGACTGTTAGAATTTGTATTATGGCAAGAAAAAAGCAGCTAAGTAAAGAAAAACGAGTGGCCATCATTACTTTAAGAAATGAAGGTCAGTCAGTCAGCCGAAAAATTGGGAAGACTTTGAAAGTAAGGGCTATTTGACCATGAAGGAGAGTGATGGGGTGCTGCGCCAGATGACCTGGCCTCCACAGTCACCGGACCTGAACCCAATCGAGATGGTTTGGGGTGAGCTGGACCGCAGAGTGAAGGCCAAAGGGCCAACAAGTGCTAAGCATCTCTGGGACTCCTTCAAGACTGTTGGAAGACCATTTCAGTGGACTACCTCTTGAAGCTCATCAAGAGAATGCCAAGAGTGTGCAAAGCAGTAATCAAAGCAAAAGGTGGCTACTTTGAAGAACCTAGAATATGACATATTTTCAGTTGTTTCACACTTGTTTGTTATGTATACAATTCCACATGTGTTAATTCATAGTTTTGATGCCTTCATAGTCATGAAAATAAAGAAAACTCTTTGAATGAGAAGGTGTGTCCAAACTTTTGGTCTGTACTGTACATAGCATATCACAATATAAAAATAGGAATGAAGAGGAAACAACAGACGTATAAAGGTGCCAGAATAACCTAAGCTATGCTGCTGCTACCCTCAAACAGATGTTACACATGTCCCGCGTAGTCACAAATATAAATATGTGCACTTGTAGAACATAAATAGCACATAGTGGCTATGTATATGGATTTTTTATGCAATAAAATGGATTTATTTTTTTGACTATTTTGGGCATGTGTCATTGTTTATGAGTGAACAACATTGTAGGTATCCTGAGGATTGGCCTTCAATAACAAAATCATATAATATCAATTTAAAGATATCATGTTACCAATTTTTCTTACAGAATGCAGCAATTAGAGAAGAGCGAATTTCACGTTATGAAATTCGTTCATGCTTTGTTTACTGGAAAAAGTTGAATTGCGTTATGGATTCCGTTACCACAGACCATAACGCAATTCTATGACTGAATGCATAACGAAATGCCTTTAGAGGCATTCTGTTATTCATTCCGTCATAATAGAAGTCCATGGGCTGCAAAACGGATCCGTTCTGTTTCCATTATGCAGGGGAGTCCTCTCATGATATTCCGTTATGCATTCCATCATAAAATTGCATTATGGTTCGTGGTTACGGAATCCATAACGCAATTCTGCTTATACCACCAAATGAAGAGTGAACGAATTTCATAGCTTGAAATTCGCGCATTTCTAGCAGCAATATTTTGGTCATCTCTATAATGTTTGTAATAGCGGTTGCTGTCCGCCGATGTCCCCCTGCTTACTGCTGTGGTCCCGCGCTCCCAGTGTCGGACTGGGGTGCCTAGGGCCCACCAGTGGAATTGTTTCTGGAGGCCCACCTTACAGCTACCATAAACGGCAATATTACTTGTTCATTTTTCAGGCACATGAATGTTTGCATTTTAGCACACAATACAGTACTGTGCACTGCATTATATCAAATTGTTTCTCATTAGACAGCTCATTGTAAGGGCTCATATACACGAACGTATTTTCTTTCCGTGTCTGTTTCATTTTTTTTTTGCAGAATGTATGCGGAATCATTGATTTCAATGGGTCCGAAAAAAAAAAAAAAACTGAAGTTACTCCGTGTGCATTCCGTTTCCATATGACCGTGTTTCCGTTCCGCAAATAAATAGAACATGTCCTATTATTGTCCACATTATGGACAAGGATAGTACTGATCTATTAGGGGCCAGCTGTTCCGTTTCACAAAATACGGAATGTACACGGACGTCATCTGCATTTTTTGCGGATCTGTTTTTTGCGGACCGCAAAATACATACTGTAGTGTGCATGAGCCCTAAATAATAGCACTTACAATTGTTTGTCCTAGACCACCCACCCAGTCCCTCAGCCAGCCTAAACAATACCCAAAGTGAAGCAAATGTTTGCCGGCATATTAAAATAGAAAAGTTTATTGGAGTGAATATGCCATCCACCACCATGTATCACCACTATAGGGTCTTTCTCAAGTTTCTTGAACACTTGAGAAAGACCCTGTATGAGCCAATATGTGGTGGTGAATGGCATATTCACAACAGTGAACTTTTTTGAAGATCCTGTGAAACACTTTCATCTGACATTTATTTTTTTCTGTCTTTGCTATCATAGTGGTATCCATGACAGCAATATAATATATGGTGGCCTTATTTGGTATCTGTATGATACACATACAAAATAAAGTCATGTGCATGAATGTTCGCAAACAAATGGTATGTTTCACAGTGTTTATTATGTAGTAAAAATTGTGCTTATCATGTTTCACTACTTACATTTTTTTTTTATTGCATTAGCATATTCAAACACTCTTAACTTTTTTGTATTTCTATCTACAGGCCTTGAGAGGGCTTATTATTTCAGGGTGATATGTAGATTTTATTAGTATCATTTGGGTAACATGCAACTTTTTATTTTTACATTTTTTTGGGTGGGAGGTAAGGTGAACAAAAAGTAATTCTAGAACAGTTTTTTTTATTTTTATGTTGTTCTCTGTGCAGTATAAATGCATGCTAAGGGCCTGTTCACATCTGTGTGGGAGGCTCCCTTAGGGCTCTCTGTTGTAGATTCCATCAAAACTAGTGGACATTCATGCAGGACTTTTTTTTTCCTCCTAAAAGGGTGGGCTATTTTAGGTCTTAAGGACACACTGGGGATATAAATCTAAACTTATGTAAAGGAAAACTGCCAATGGCAACCAATCAGATTCCATCTTTCATTTTCCAAAGGAGCTCTGAAAGATAAAAGGTGGAATCTGATTGGTTTCTAATAGCAACTGAAAGGGGTTATCCCATGAATAATGTAAAAAAATTAAATCATACACTATATAGTACATGGTACCTTTCTAATAAAGCTAGAACCAGCCCTGTATCTCACATGGAACCAGAGATCTCCCCATTCATTGGTCTGCTAGATTTATAAGGGGAGTGTCTTTTCTGCTGCAGATCAGGGGGCGTGTCCATGCTCTCCCTATCACAGCTCAGGGGGCGTGTCCATGCTCTCCCTATCACAGCTCAGGGAGCGTGTCCATGCTCTCCCTATCACAGCTCAGGGAGCGTGTCCATGCAGTCCCTGTCACAGCTCAGGAGGCAGGTGAAGGATGAAACTGGACATGTGCGGCCTTCTCAGTTAGTCGGACAAAGAAATAAGATACATTTACATTTTATTGAATAGCGCACTGGCTATCCAAAATTTTTAATTACATGCAATTACAAAACTAATCAGATCCAGGTGCTGGTTTGAAAACTGTAGAATATTTTTCGTGGGACAACCCCTTTAAGCAAGTTATCCTTTACACCAATGTTTTTAAGAACCATTAACTTGTTACATTCCATATCGGCAGATGTAGATATAATTTTTTTTCCACTAGCACCATTACAGAAATACATGTTATTTATTGATTAACCATTTGCTCAAAGATTTTAAACATCCAGACATTTAGCATTGCCTCTGCAAAGATGTTTCTGAACAGCCTTGTAGGGATTGAAAATGTACGTTAATTGTGCAGTTGCTAAAGCAGGGATCTCACTGTCAGGAGAATGCGGGGATGTATTTTTTTTTTATCGTCACTGCCTTTTCCATCTCTGGATGTGTGCAATAATGTGCTAAATAATACATTTTAAGTTAAAAAATTGCCAGGGTCTAGGTGTCTGCACAAACGGGCACAATGCCAAGCTGCAACCAAAAGCCAGTCTACCAGTCTACAAATAAATTAACTTGTTAGGGACTAGCCTTTATTTTTGCAATTTGTTACGTACATTAAAAAAACGTTTTCAAAGGAAAAAGTGCTTTTGTGACCCCTTAAGGACTGAGCGATTTATTTTAATTTTTTTAATTAAATTTATTTTTATTCTTTTCATATTACAAAATTAAAATAGAATTTGACAATACAAAATCTGAGTTCATCAATACAGAATCTGCCGAGGCAGTCGTTATGATAAGTTATATATCACAATAAACACAAACAGTACAGAAATAATAATCTGTTCTGTTTTGGGAGATTCCCAAACTCTCCGTTCACCTCCACATTACATTTAGCTCAGACCTCTCACTGTCTATCCAAATTTGCTTATCCCCCACCTTAAATAACCCCTCCCATGATGGTTATCTCGGTGGGCACCACCGATGGTCCCCCTAAGGGGTATATATTATTTTAGTCTCTATTTCTCCACCCCCGCCCGGGCGACGACACCGCTCATCAGCAACTGGTTGTAATACTTATTGTATATTCCTCAAACCTCTCGATCTTTGCCAATAAATTTTTCCAATCCATAATATTGGGTGCTCTTTTGGAACCCCACTCTCTTGCATTAATAACTCTTGCCGCCATAAGGCCTCTTATCCGGACCCTTTTTTTTCCTTTTTTCCCTAATTGATAATGGGATACTGCCCAGGACAGCCACTTCCGGTTTATGTGGAAGGGATACTAAGGACTTAACCTGCACTTAACACACGAAAAACCTCTCTCCAATAGGATTGCACACTTGAACAACTCCATATCATATGCATATAGTCGGCAGCCTCTTCTTTACATTTCCAACAGTTTGATTCTCGTTCTTTATAAATCTTACTTAGCAATAATGGGGTCATGTATATTCTATGAATAATATTAAAGTAGACTGAGACCGAGTGATTTTTAAATTTTTACCTTTCCGTTCTCATAGTCGTATGAGGGCTTGTTTCTTTTTTTTTTTTTTTTTTAGCAGGACCAATTGTACCATGTAGTGTGAATCTGGAAAAAAAATTCTAAAGGGGGTGGAACTGGGAACAAATGCAATTCCATCATAGTTTTATGGGTTTTGTTTTTATGGCGTTCCCTATGAGATAAAACTGACCTGTTCTCTTCATTCCCCGGGTCAGTACGATTACAGTGTTACCACATTTATATCGTTTTATGGGTTTTGTTTTTACGATGTTCCCTATGCGATAAAACTGACCTGTTTTCTTCATTCTCTGGGTCAGAACAATTACAGTGATACCAGATCTGTATGGTTTTTCTTGCCATTTAATACTTAAGAAAAATGAATAAAAACTTTCCATCACTGTATTTTTTTGCATATTTGCTATGAAGCTGTATGAGGGCTCATTTTTTTAGGGCGATATGTCCTTTTTATTGATATCATGTTGGAGTATGTATAACTGGTTTAGCACTGTTTATTAAATTTTTGGTAGTGGCAATTGATGGCTCACATCATAATTGTGCCATTAAGTTACAGCATGTTGCAGTATGGAAAACTACAACTCCCAACAGGTCCTAAAGGTTTGCATCTGACAGGGCCTGCTGGGAGTTGTAATTTCCAGAGGGTAAGGCAGTAAAATGTGAAAGAGACAGATTGCCGGCTTCCATGAACCACGTGGCACGCTGACTGATCTCCAGCGCACAAGCCAACTCTGCTATACACGGCTTTACAAGCAGGAGAGGACATTCAGAGGTAAGATTGCAGTGCCGAAGACCACGTGGGACGCCACGGCAGGCACTGGACCTCGATCCCTCGACATTAAACCATGAGTAAGGAGACCACTATAACCCACATGCATGTTAGGGGAAGATAATAGACCCAACTTTTAAGTGAGTCACTGGATTTTAACCCCTACATGGACACTTGTATGTGAATATATGGGAATGATGGTCAATATGTGATTAAAGATTTCCATATTCGCACTGGACACTGTTGGCATATAGCCACTATCGGCTTAACTGGCGATACACTGCAAATGTTTGTTACAGCCTATTTGATGCGGAAATAAAGGGACAGAATATATGTGCACAATAACCAGACACTAAGTGTTAATATATCTGTTAATATAGCGCTGCAATAATTCCTCAATACAACAGAAGCACCTATGGACACAAAACTCTAGGAGTGTTTGAAACGTATTATATATCCACTGAGACGTCGCTCGTGGAGTGAACTGATATTGTGAAATATATTTTTTAGATGCTGAAGGAATCGGGTGTACATGCCAGAGCCTGACATAGTTCACCCAAAAAAATAGCGATTTTACTATATTATACTTTTAGGTATTAATTGCCATCATCGGCTATTTACGGACTGCGGTGGTTTGAACTATTCTTATTTTTATTGTTGTTCTTATTGTCGTTTTGATTGTTATTATTCATTATCTCCCACAACTTTTTATATATTTTTATTGCATTCTCTATTTTATATTTACTATGTATATGGTATAAGAAATAAATTGTTTCTCATAGTGACCCTGTAAGTGGAGTGCCAATCTCTGCCAATATCCTCTATTAAAATGTGAAAATACCTTTTAAGGGAGGAATCTGGTCTTGGGGACTAGCCTGCCTGAGAAACTTTTCTTAGCCTGTGACATCCACCTTTTCTGTCTTCCTCACAGGCATGTGACCGTGCTGACCAATGCTAGCCCTCTTGTACCCTATATAAGAGTCTAGCCCCCTTCCTAGATGCCTGAGTGTCAAAGGTCCTTGTGTCCTGCAAAGGTTGGTGTTATCTCTGTTATGTTCCTGTTTATTTGACCCGCGCTTGTGTTTCTGGATATTGCTACCTGTTTGATCCTTGCCTGCTCTTTCTCGACTCTCCTGCTGCTGATCCGGATTGCCTGACCTGTATCTGCGCCGCCTGCCCTGACCTTTTGCTTCTTTGACTATGCCTCTGCCTCATCCCTTGGTCCTTCACTGGTCGCTCCCGGTTAGGACTCGGCCTGCTGACTACGACGGTACCTCTGGTACCTTGCACTGGTACTCCCTGGTCCATCTGGACCAGCTGCCTAATGTGCCAATCCTCCTCAAGAGGTAGCGACCTGTGTTCCCCTCGGGAAAGTCTATCCCCACCATCAGGGGTACTGTGAAGATCGAGGGGTTCACGTGGACAATGCCCTTAGAGGAGGTTGATCACGTGGAACAGTGGGTTCACACCCGCTGGTTTAGTAGGCACAATGTCAAATATTCTTACTCTTCCTGACTTCTCCTTTAACTGAGTTATTGTTAATGGGTGAATGGGGATATTTTAAGGGTGGCCGCGCACGGTGCAGATTTGTGTTCAGAAAATCGACATGAAATCTACACCAAACTACACAAAAAAAATCGCACATAATTCTGCACTATTTAACACATTGTTTTTGTGCGTTTTTGTGTGGGTTTTTGGTGCGGATTTCCAGCAGGTCTCACTCTTCCTTTAAATGTAATGTAATCCACATGGAAAAAACGCACGAAGTCCGCATCTTGTGCAGCTACCCTAAACTTTTAATTTACAAGCTCACAATATTTTCTTTTTTAATACAAATTACTATTGAATACCTGCTTGTCTTCCATACAATAGCTGCTATAAGTGGCCTAGGAAAATGACTTTAAAGCCATTGCACGTACGCCATGTTTATCATAGGTAATTTTTTTATGCTGTCAAATTATTAAACAATCTCTTGAGTGCTGTCATTTTTATATATCTTTCCAGCAGAAATTTTACAAGCAATAATAACAAGAAAATACTTTGAGAAGTGTTACTCTCCATACTGAAAGAGGTTTCCTGCTGCCAGAGCCATCTTTGACACTTGGAGTTGTTACTGTACGTTCACATGAATTATGAGTTTGTTATTTTAGCTCTAGATCAGCTGCTTTGTCGATGCTCTATTCCCATGTGCCTGACTCAAATGCTCAAGTCAGCACATTCAAGGCAGACAGCTTTTGAAAGGCTTTGCAAGGCTGAACATGCAGATTTAACTCATTGAATGTACTGGAGTCTCATGCAAAACGTGACTACCGCCATGTTAAATCCTGTCCAGCTGAAATCGCATTAAACGAAACGTCTGTCCCATTTATCTACAGTAAGCAAGACCAGCTTACTTCAATCTATTACAGCTTCCACCACATTATTCTCAGGTCATTGTGAATACCGTTTTCAGCATTAAATACGCCATATAAAATACATAAATACATGATAGCACAGTCTAATTCTTTTAATATGGCCTCCAATAATCTATAATGTCTGGCAGCCCAGTGTAGTGACCTGGAACAGTATTGTGGAGTCTGGACCTTTGTGGTCATCTGCCCTTTTGCTGCTATGCAAAGCCATCAACCCCCTGCTTTATATGTTTATTGTATTTTGTATTAAGTCAATGGGAATGACTAAGCAGTTTCCAAAACTGAGCTGTTCATAATCCCTTATGGTACCTGGCAAATTACAAGCTTCTCGGTGAACAAGCTAGAAGGTCCCAAAGCCTCTATTAGCTGTGAACTGTAAAATTGATTCTTTTAGACTGCACTTCTCCAGCTTCACCCCTTCCAGTAGAATGTTCTTGATTAGTTGGAAACTGTATAAAATTAAAGCACTCAGGGGCCCTAGTTGTCTGCAGATGGGGACCAGTGTTTAGAAGGACAGACTCTGCCAGACTCCACGAATGACCAAAAGACGATGCTGAGACAAGGATACCTAGCTTGACGACTGAGCCGCAGACTTTGGGCCACCAGCCCTTTGGCTAGACTATCAGGCTTCTAAGAGAGGGACAGATAGCTCAGGGCTTTCCACAGTACGGGACCTTCTTCTGCCTGGGAGGCAACTGGAGAAGCTAGCTCAGTGCATTGCCTGTATTGTTTTGTTCTTGAGTTCCTCCAAGTCTCTTAAGACTGCAGGAATATTAAAAAAAAAAAAAAAAAAAAAAAACATTTTTGGACCATTTCCCACCATATAAGCAGTATACCATTTTATATATTATTAAAAGTTTCCCAAGAGTCTTTTCTCAAACAAAATACTACATAGTTAAGAAGGGGGGAAAAATGGTTCTAGGACCCAAAAAATGAATTTGGCCTTGTGGACCGGTCTGCCAAAGCAATCGCTACTTTTCACAGTTTAGCCAATAGGGTGACCCCAGCTATGGCATATGAACATATTTGTTCCGATGGGACAATCCCTTTAAATAAAAATATGCCCCATCCATTGCCAAATGCTGTCAAAACCTTTACATAAAAGTTACACACAATCTTTACTGGTGTATTTGCCACAAGCCCTGGAGGTCTAAGAGTAGAGGATGGGAGTGGTAGTGACTCTGGCTGCAATAATTATTCACAGTAGCAATCCTCACACTGATGTTCCCTAGGGCCAGGGCAGTGATAGAAGGGCACACCTTCTATCAACTTTGGGGCACACCCTAAAGTTGGGGCTTCTGCCTGATGGTTATTGTGGTGCTCTTGATGTTGCGGGTTTGTTGCGAGCGTAAGGCAGGACATGTAGGTACTGTGGCGGGCGTATGGTGCTGGAGTCAGTAACCAGGCCAGTTGTAAAAGAGAAAAAAGTCTCTCTTTACTAAAGTGCACAATGGGAGTTGTAGTAAATCCAATAATATCAAGGCACAGTTCCAAGGCAAAGCACAGTGCAATCTCTTCCCAATAGCTGTATATAGACAAATGGCAACGATGATAATTGGAGTAGTAGTCCATGAGCTCCTTCTAAACACTTTGCAACTTTTTCAAGATGATCACAGGTGTGCAAAAATCTCAAAAATGAGTACTGCAAATCCCATTGTGGTATGCCAATCCTATTAATGGTCGGCCAATACGTAATATACACAGTATGTGAAAAGTGCCATTAACTGTTAATCCTTCTACAGAAAAGGCTATAGCCAAAACATTGCTAACATGCACGGCCTTGCTATCCTAGACACTCTTTGGATATCTGTTCCTCTGTCCCTCAGGATTCTCTCCTTCACAGGAATACTGTTTCTCTTGGAGAAATAGTCTCTTTCCTTGCCTCCAGCTTTACACGGGCTCATAGGTATCTGCTTCTCTCACAAGCAAATCCCAAAATGAACTGGCATCTGCCCTGAATGACAGGCAGACCTAAACAGGAGTGTCTGATGCAATCTAAATAACCAGCTCCTCCATCAGAGGGCAAAGCTAGTTCCCTCTGCTGAGTCAGGGCATAATTAACTAAACAGTACCAGTATTCTCAGCTTTTGGGAATAAATGCAAAGAAAAATAATCATTAATCATTTTCGTAATGTATCAAATAACACTTTGCAGGGCTCGAGTTCTGGGGTATTGCATACTTGGTAATTACATTTTATAAAATGTTCTGAAAACTAGAATATTTGATAACACCGATACCTGAGGGAACCCCTGAAGGAATGAGAACAGACATCTTTAGACTGTTTAGGAACACAAGTGACTGTATGTGATGGGTAACACTCATTGCTTGTGGAGAATGCTGGATTGAAGCAATTTTTCTGTAATATTATACTTTCTGTGAAAAATAGTTTACTGACGATTACACAACTTAGACTACTTTCACACTTGCATTGATAATTCCAGTATTGAGATCCGGCAGAGGATCTCAATACTGAAATTAAACAGATCCGTTTTGATTTTGCACATCAGGATCCATCCGTTCCATTAGGATGCTGTTGTGTGAAATCAAAACGAAAAAAAAAAAAACGATCCGTAATTAAATACATTTAAAGTCAATGGGTGACAGATCCGGTTTTTAAGGCTCCTAAAAAAATCCTAAGAAGGATCCGTTGTTTCCGGTTTTATGTCCGGATACAAAACTGCACCTTGCAGAAGTTTTGTGTATGGCCACAAAATGGAATGCTGATGGAAAGGAAGACATCCTGAACGTATCTCTTTCCATTCAGAATGCATTAGGACTAAACGTAAATGGTTCTTTTCCGGTATTTACATCCTCTGCCCGATCTCAATATCGGAAAACAACAACACAAGTGTAAAAGTAGACTTATTAATTAAAGTACCTACCAAAGCTCCTTTACCTTTTATTCTTGGTGCCTCAAGTACTAAATAATAAAGCTAAAAAGCATACAATGTCAGCAATTGCTTACATGAACTGCTTGCTTCATAGTTATGCTTAATGGATTTACAATTACTTCTGGGATTCATCACATCAAAGACATTAACAATAGTACACAATATGGACAAAATAGGAAGCTGCTTTGCACTTGCAATAATATTTGCGAGCTCAGCTATTAACTATCTAGGGAGCTGTGAATAACTTATTATTGCGGTACTTGTTATGTTGAATGCTGTGGGAATTTAGGCGAAAATCAATTCTTAGAGGAAACAATAATAGCAGATTATTACTGCATATTACAGCACCTTTATACTGTAAGCATAAGCTATGCTATCACTGCGGTGGTTAGCATAATAAAATAGAAGTTACCATCTAACATTGAATAGCATTTTTTTAGGATCTCACTCATCCCCATCCACATCCCAGAACACATGACATGTTCTAACCTCCCAATGCACAGTTTCAAATATGCTTCCCAAGTGTTGCTCTCGGTGACGGTTATAGGAGGTGGGTTTTTTATGTAGACCAGTTACATAACCCTACTCTGTGGACAAGAAATGTTCATTGCTTTAAAATGACTTATCGCATCTCCAGTTCTACCTGAAGATGTAAAGTAATAACGGAAACAGGTCTGTCTTTAATGGAAACTGCATAAGGAAGCATTTTTTTCTCATAAAACACCATTCATGACTATATGAAGTATTTGAAATATATTATATCAAGTTTTAACAGTATTTTATATGAAGTATTTTAACAAATATTCATTGCTCCTTCTCTGGCTTCACACCCTTAGGCCCCTTTCACACGGGCGAGTATTCCGCGCGGATGCGATGCGTGAGTTGAACGAATTGCACCCGCACTGAATCCCGACCTATTCATTTCTATGGGGCTGTTCACATGAGCGGTGATTTTCACGTATCACTTGTGCATTGCGTGAAAATAGCAGCATGCTCTATATTCTGCGTTTTTCATGCAACGCAGGCCCCATAGAAGTGAATAGGGTTGCGTGAAAATCGCAAGCATCCGCAAGCAAGTGCGGATGCGGTGCGATTTTCACGCATGGTTGCAAGGAGACGATCGGGATGGGGACCCGATCATTATTATTTTCCCTTATAACATGGTTATAAGGGAAAATAATAGCATTCTGAATACAGAATGCATAGTACAATAGGGCTGGAGGGGTTAAAAAATTTAATTAAAAATTAAACTCACCTTAATCCACTTGTTCGCGCAGCCCGGCTTCTCTTCTGTCTTCTTCTTTGATGCCCAAGAGGAAAAGGACCTGTGGTGACGTCACTGCGCTCATCACATGGTCCGACACATGATCCATCACCATGGCAGCGGCCGGCCCGAACAAATGGAGGTGGTAAGTATGTTTTTTTTTTCCGTTTTTTACTCTATTTCAGGTTAAATCCATTCACTGCCACGATGCATGAGGAAATTCGGCTTTGCAGCGAATCGAATTTATCCTGAAATTCTGATTGAATTCCACTTTGTTGGATTCGATTCAGGCTTCTTGCACACAAACTTTTTTTTTCGTTTACGTTCCGTTTTTTGCGTTCCATATATGGACCGTATACGGAACCATTCATTTCAATGGGTCTGCAAAAAAAACGGAATTTACTCCGCATGCATTCCTTTTCCGTATTTCCATTCAAAGATAGAACATGTCCTATTATTGTCCGCATAACAGTAAGAATAGTACTGTTCTATTTGGGGCCAGAAGTTCTGTTCCGCAAAAAACGGAGTGCACACGGATGTCATCCGTATTTTTTGCGGATCCGTTTTTTGCAGACCTCAAAACACTGAAAAAGCCATATGGTCGTGTGCAATAGGCCTCACTCAACTCTTTGCCCCACATTTCGTTTTTGAAAGCCAAAATCCGCAGGGAAGTTAAAAAAACAGAAAAGAAATAGTATGTGCCTTTAATACTTTTTTCTATGATCCACTCCAGATTTTGGTCCTGAACATGTGGCAGCATCCTTGGTGTTTCACACCCCAGTAGATTTTAGTGTACTGAATAGATTAGGGGGTGCTATGCTCACATTACAGAAACTCAGGGGTATCGTCAGAACTCAATTTCTTCTGATGTCGTCTGAGCTGAAATTTTTAGCACGGCAGAAAAAGGCTGTAGGAAAAGGCTCCCTGGTGAGAATTCTGATTCCGCTTGAACTAAACATTCGAAACTCAAAGGTTGTATATATCCAAACTACAGACATTTGCTCGCCTTTAGAACTGTGCCTATACTACTACTACGCATCAGAATCGGTCCTTTACAAGAATAAAAATGAGAAGAGCTACCTAAGGTCATAGCAGGGGCAGGATGAATGATCAGTGTCCCCAGTTATAAACTGCTGCAGATTATGCTAGCGCCATATAAATAATACCTCTCACCTCTCCTGACACGTAAAATTCTGGAGAAACTATTCTTTTGACACAGTGTTGTACATTATGTTATTATTCCTGCTAGAAATTATGAATAAATTGCTAGTAGTTTGCAGTGAAGGTCCAGCTGGGTGTTACCAGTTGCTACTGGTAGCACTGATTGGATAATGTCAGACTGCGCAGGGACACCAATGGGGTCATTTATCAAACTGGTGAAAAGTAGAACTGGCTTAGTTGACCATAGCAACCAATCACATTCCACCTTTCATTTTGGACCGCTCCTTTTGAAAATGAAAGGTGGACTCTGGTTGGTTGCTATGGGCAACGAAGCCAGTTCTACTTTACACCAGTTTGTTAAATGACCCCACAAGTGACAAGGATGGAAGAATGTGTCCTAAAACTGTGCCAAAACGTTGGCACAAAATTCTTGCACAAATCAAACCATTAAATAAGAGGTGGAATAATCGTGGATTAGACACTAAATTTATCATCAGGCATCAGACAGTCACTGTGATAAAGGTGGCGCATCTTAAAGGGGTTCTCTGAGGTTTTTATACTAATAGCCTATCTTTAGGATACGTCATCGATATTAGATCGGCAGGGGTCCTACTCCCCCCACCCTACTGATCAGAAGTTCAGCAGTAGCTCCAGCACAATAAACCAGATAGATCATCAATATAATTGTCCTGAGGAACCCTTTAAGGCCTATTTCACATCATAATTTTTTTCAGGGACAGACATGTGAATGAGACCTTATGCTGTCAAGACTGAGCGTAGACAGTACTTGTAAATCACACCCTTCAAATCAGTCATCTCACTTCAGCAAATGGAATTGATCATGTAGACAAAGTTACTAATGTATTGTGATTGTCCATATTACCTCCTTTGCTGGCTTGATTCATTTTTCCATCACATTACACACTGCTGATATCCAGGGGTTACGACCGCCCTACAATCCGGCAGCAGTATTAACTTTATCTATATGATAAATGCCATTTGCTGAAGTGAGACAACCCCCTCTAGGGCTGTGACTGTGTGAATTATATGCAACCTTGTCTTTCATTTTCTGTTTCTTTGTGTTTTGTCTAGATTTTTTTTTTTTACAGTACAAAGAAGTCACATGAAAATCCCAAGAAAGATGCATGATTTCTATGTATGCTGTCTGCATATTTTATGGACTACGTGCCATGCTAGAAAAGTGTGTTCAGCAGCCGCTTTACTCTCAAATCAGCATTTTAAGATGAATTTATGTTTCCAGTATAATATATCGGTAAGAGCAGCAGCTGTTTTCTAGTGAACGAGGAGCACCTGCCTATAGAAAATCTCATCAATGACAAGCAGTAATAGAAGGTGTCAACGCACCCACTGTATTTTCTGCAGATCACTGACACCATTACACGCACTCATTAACTAATTAATGAATGAAAGTCCTACTACATGTCTTACAAGTGCTTGCTTGCAGGAAATGATAATTCACAGTCTGTTACTGGTGCGGAGGCCTAAAATGTAGAAAATCTAAAATGTGCCTCACGTCATCATGAGAGGTAGAAGATAGGAGAGGTCTCGAGCTGAGTCATAGCCATTTGTTATGTTCTCCACATGTGCAATGCAGTAAACATGGGAGGAGCGTCTGTTCGTTTCCCTGCTCGAGATTACCAGACGGGCTAGTGACAAAGACACAGAAGCCAGACTAAAGCTGCCAAGTTCTGCAGACGAAGATCTTACACTGCATCCAACCATGCTCGAAAACTTTACTGATGACATGTGGAACATTGTCTTCATCATAAAATGTATGCTATATTAGAAAGATCCTATAGATCACCTCTAATGTATGCAGCTATTTTCACTTTCTAATAGTCATTGGTGTTGATCGAGCATTCTCGGCCAAACACCAGTTTGGCTCGAGCATCTCGATGCTTGGCACATGGCGGTATTCGGCCGAATACAGCATGTGCTCGAGTGCAATGCTCGATTCTCCTCCCCGCATGTTTCTTGACTGCTACGCAACCAATAAATGTGCAGGTAAGTACGGCCCTCACTGTAATGCCATAGCCATGTTAGTTACTGGAATTACAGTGATTGGCTGGCCGAAACGCGTCATCGGGTGCTATATAGCACCCGATGACGCGTGTTCGGCTCACTCTTAGTCAGGGAGAGCCGTGCTGAGGAAGGGACGGACAGTGTAGTGAGTGATGTACGAATATTTTTAGTAGAAAAACTTTTGAGAGACCCAAAAGTCCTTTTAAGGACTATTGTTGTGTGTGGCAGCAGCAATATCTATTTTTAGCGCAAACTGTGCTAAATAGCTAAAACGTAAACAGCCCAAAAGTCCTTTTAAGGACTGCTGTATGTGGCAGCAATATCTTTTTTTAACGCATCCGGCTCTAAATAACGTGCAATAGTTAGGCGCCACATCTTCAGTGTAAAGTGTGCGCATCCAAAAAATATCTGTGACATCTAGTGTCATTTTTCCGTAGACGGTGTCCGCTGCGGACAGTGACATTAGCTACGCCACATCTCCTGTGTAAAGTGTGCGTATGCAAAAAATATCTGTGACATCTAGTGTCATTTTTCCGTAGACGGTGTCTGCTTCGGACAGTGACATTAGCTACGCCACATCTCCTGTGTAAAGTGTGCGTATGCAAAAAATATCTGTGACATACAGTGTACTTTTTCAATAGACGGTGTCCGCTTCTGACAGTGACATTACCAGCGCCACATCTGCAGTGTAACGTGTGAGCTGAAAACATGTATCTGTGACATCCAGTGTACTTTTTCCATAGACGGTGTCTGCTGCGGACAGTGACATTACCAGTGCCACATCTTCAATGTATTGTGTGCGCTGAAAAAATGTATCTGTGAAATACAGTGTACTTTTTCAATAGACAGTGTCTGCTTCTGTCGGTGACATTACCAGTGCCACATCTGCAGTGTAACGTGTGCGCTTAAAATTTTTATCTCTGACATATAGTGTACTTCTTCCCTAGACGGTGTCTGCTGCGGACAGTGACATTACCAGCCCCACATCTTCAGTGTAACGTGTACGCTGAAAAAATTTATCTGTGACATACAGTGTACTTTTTCAATAGACGGTGTCCGCTTCTTACAGAGACATTACCAGTGCCACATTTGCAGTGTAATGTGTGTGCTGAAGAAATGTATCTGTGACATACAGTGTACTTTTTCTGTAGACTGTGTCTGCTTCTGAAAGTGACATAACCAGTGGCACATCTGCCGTGTAACGCGTGCGCTGAAAAAATTTATCTGTGACATACAGTGTACTTTTTTCGTAGACGCTGTGGACAGTGACATTGTCGGTGGTACCTCTCCTGTATAACATTTCCTCAACCCAAATACCAGTAACATGCCCTGTAATTTTTTATTAGCCGCTGGTGACAGCATTGACATTATCTGCGGGATATCTCCTGTGTGACGTTTCCACATCCGAAATACCTTTTTAATTTTGTTTGCGCATACACTTACAAATCCTTTGCTACTGTGCGTGTGATAGACTTTCAACCATACGGTATATAACATTTAATATTAAGAAGGTGAGTAGTAAGGGACGGGGCAGTGGCCGTGATGCTGATGGTGCACGCACAGGCTGTGGCCCTGGGCGCAGTGAAACTGTGCCTACTGCCAGAGCACAAGAAAAACAATCATCCACGATACCTAGCTTCATGTCCCAGTTTCCAGGGCGGCGCAGGATACTACTCTTGAAGTCAGACCAGTGCGACCAGGTTGTCGGTTGGATTGCAGCAGATAATGCTTCCAGTCGGTTAAGCACCACCCTGTCTTCCACCAAGTCCAGTCTCAGTAGCCAAGAGTCTGGTCAACACAATACTCACCCTGATCCTGCTTCCTCCAACCATGGAGAGTCTGGGCAAACAAGTGATCCCACACTTGGATATTCCGAGGAGTTTCTTTCAGCGCCATTCCTTGATTTGGCCCTCTCGCCAAGCACACTTGAAGAGGGACAGATCTTGTGCCCTGATTCCTAAACTCTTGAGCATCCACAGTCACAAGAAGATGACAGTGGGGAACGGCAATTACTGTTTAATGAAGTGGATGATGATGAGACACAGTTGCCAATAAGTCAATGGCAATTACTGTCTAAAGGGGTTGATGAAGAGGATGAGACACAGTTGTCAATCACTGAGGTTGTGGTTAGGTCAACAAGTCAGGAGGATGAGCAGAGTGAGGAAGTGGAAGAGGAGGTTGTGGACGATAAAGTCACTGACCCAACCTGGGAAGGTGGAAAGCCGAGCGAGGATAGCAGTACAGAGGGGGAGGGGTCTGCTGCACTGCAACAGGCTGGAAGAGGCAGTAGGGTAGTAAGGGAGAAGGCGGGCCACACCAAACAGGCCCGCAACTGTTCCAAGGAGCACCCCCTTGCTGGAATCTCCCTTGCCAAGGGTAGGTGTTACGCAGTATGGCGCTTTTTGGAGGAAAATGCGGACAACCAAAAAATCGTACACTAGCAATCTCACCACCACCAGCATGATCCGCCACATGGCATCCAAGCACCGTAATTTAAGTGGGACGAATGACTGGGGCCACAATCTGTGTCTGCGGGTCACACCACTGCCTCTTCTTCCACTGTGTTACCTGCTGGCCAATCCTCTGTCGAAGGTGCAGGCTCGGATGCCTTCCGCCCTGCACCTGGACCTTTGCAAGCACCATTAGCGACCACATCCACTTCCATGTCCCAGCGCAGCGTAAAAATGTCATTACCCAAGGCATTTGAACGCAAGCGCAAATAACCAGCCAACCACCCACAGGCCATAACACTAAATGCGCAACTTTCCAAATTACTGGCCCTGGAAATGTCGCCATTTAGGTTTGTGGACACTGAGACATTCCGCAGCCTGATGTCGGTGGCCGTCCCGTGTTACGCAGTCCCCAGCCGCCACTATTTTTCAAGGTGTGCCATGCCCGCCTTACACCAGCATGTGTCCCATAACATCAAATGTGCCCTGACCAACGCAGTTACTGAGAAGGTCCACTTAACCACTGACACATGGACAAGTGCTTATGGCCAGGGACTCTATATTTCCCTGACGGCACACTGGGTGAATGCTGTGGAGGCTGGGAGCGAGTCGTACCCTGGGATGGCACAGGTGCTACAGCTGACAACAAGGATTGCCGGCCCTACGTCGATCAGGGTTTCCGCCAGCACCTACGTTAGTGGCTCCAACCCCCACTTCTCCTCCTTCTCCACTTTCACCTCTGAATTATCCACGTGCAGCACCAGTCAGCCATCAGTCAAAATGGGGGAAGACATTACACATGGTGATAGCCAGACCACCCTCAGTTCGTCTTCTCAGCACGAATTGGACGATGAAGAGGAGTAGGAGGAGGAGCAGGAAACAGTTGCCTCCGCTACAGAGGGTAGTACCCATGGAAGTTTAATTTCATCTGTGTGGGTGGGCAGAAGAGGAGGAAGAGGATGAGGAGATTGAGAGTAATCCTCCTGATGACAACAGCGAAGTCTTGCCTGTTGGTACTCTGGCACACATGGCTGACTTCATGTTAGGCTGCCTTTCCAGCGACCCGCACGTTTTCCGAATTTTAGACAACACGGATTACCCCCGCTACAAAGAGAACTTCTCATCTGTCATTCCTCTTGTGGAGAGGACGAGCAAAACGGTGCAATACCAGAAGATCTTTGTTGAAAATTGCGCCAAAAATTTCCATCTGACAACGCTGGCAGCAGAGTCCATAGTTCCTTGGGCAACCGAGGAGGGGAGACAAGGGGAACACACAGCAGTTCCAACAGAGGCAGAGCAACACTCTCCAAAGCCTGGGACAGTTTCATGACACCCTGCCAGCACCCTCACCCTGATGCTCGGCCTACTGTCACAAGGATGGGAAACATTTTGGAAGATGGTGAAGGAGTACATAGCAGACCGTGTCAGAGTCCTCAATGATCACTCAATGCCTTACAACTACTAGGTGTCTAAGCTGGACTCGAGACACGAACTGGCGCTCTACGACTTGGAGGTGCTGGCCTGCCCTGCAGCCAGCGTTTTGTCTGAGCAGGTATTTAGTGCTGCTGGTGGCATTATAACAGCGTATCTGCCTGTCAACTGAAAATGCTGACAGGTTGACTCTTATAAAAATGAACAAGGCCTGGATTGACCATGACTTCTTGACTCCACCAGAGGAAATCTAATGAACATAAAGGCACTTTAAATGTGTTGTTTATAATGCGCTGAATACACTGTATTCCCATGCACCCCTTCCACCACAAACAAGGGTACATGGTTGAATCTTCCTTTTCTCATCCTCCTCCTCCTCTTCAATCATATCAACATGCTTATTCGTCGCATATAATGCCCTCGCATGCAATGTTTTACAGGGTCAGTTCACCTGCAGGCCATCGCATATAACTTTTTAGAGGGTCAGCTCACCAGCAGGCCCTCAGCTACAATTTCAGGGTCAGCTCACCTGCAGGCCCTCGCATATAATGTTTTACATGGTCAGCTCACCTGCAGGCCCTCGCATATAATGTTTTTCAGGGTCAGCTCACCAGCAGGCCTGCACCTAAAATATTTTACAGGGTCAGTTCACCTGCAGGCCTTTGCATATAATTTTTCAGAGGGTCAGCTCACCAGCAGGCCCTCACCTACAATCTTTTACAGGGTCAGCTCACCTGCAGGCCCTCGCATATAATATTTTAGAGGGTCAGCTCACCAGCAGGCCCTCACCTACAATGTTTTAGAGGGTCAGCTGACCTGCAAGCCCTCGCATATAATGTTTTAGAGGGTCAGCTCACCAGCAGGCCCTTACCTACAATCTTTTAGAGGGTCAACTCCAGTTGCCAGTGCCCGCAACAGCAGAATGCAGCATCTCTCGCAGCAAGGCCTGGAAGTGCTGCATTCTGACAGCCCTCTGTGATGCTGGTAACATGTCCGCAATTTTGTGTTTGTACCGGGGGTCTAAGTACGTTTCCACCCAGTACAGGTCCTTGACTTTATCAAATGTCAAATTAAGCGGGGATAGCCACTGATCGGCCTGTGACCGCAGAGCTGAAAGGAGTGCAGGACCAGTGTGGCTCTTGACTTCTAGGCACAATAGCCGCAGCACATTCACTTGTATGGGAGCAGCGCTTGGTGGTGGACCAGGTTCCTCCAGCCACAACTCTCCCAGCTCCTATCTCGTTGTAGGTGCAGTCCCAGAGGTGGGACCCGCACCTATCAGACAATGGGGGCATATCCTAGCGATATGCCCCATTGTATGTGATTGGAATATCCCTTTAACTTGCAAGCAACTCCCTCGCTCCGCTTCTGCTGTCTCTGCCTTGTGATGTCATGCGCAGTGTGCAGCATGCCTGCTGGTGCTGCCCTATTCTTTAAAGTAACCACCACTGGAAATAGCTTTTCCTGTGGTGGTTCCCTGTCTTTTTACATCTGAAACTGTGTCCTTAGGATGCAGATATAGTGTAAAGTTCTGCTGCTATCTTACCTGCCTCTCAGGGGGCCCTTCTGGTTATAGGATCTCCAGCAAGAGGGTGCGGGGCACAGAAACGCAGTGACAGTGCTTGCTTGCGCAGGGAAGAGGACAGAAAGACCCCTTACTGATTAGCTCAGGGGCACACCGTGGGATTCAGCAGCTTCCCGGTGGGCCAGTCCGAACCTGCCGGTAATACAGCCATGTTCATGGGTTCAAAGCTTAGATTTGAGACTCATGGCCAATAAAATTCAAATGTATCCCTTTTATGCGGTATTTCTTTTTGTTTAAACAGAAAATGTAAAACCTGCACCAGAACCGTGCTATGTGAAAGGAAGAGAAACGCTTACGGTATGTTCAAATGATAGAAAATATGGGGCACATTTATTAAGAGCGGCATTTTTAGACTATTTTCTACACATAAACCAGGCGTAGAAAATGGTCAATGCTGGGCCGTCCCCTTTCCTGCCCAGGCCATGCCTGAGCAGGGAGAAGTCGCAGATAACGGCACAACTAACCACTACGCCACCATCTGCATCTGAAATATGCGTATTTCAGCATAGTAACTAACTCCCTATATGTCTGAAAAATCTCCCATGAAATCTGCTGCAGAAATCCAGGACTGGAGTCCAAATCCACAAAGTGGAATGATTTCCATTTGCATCAATGATTGGTAAATGTTGTAAACATGTACTGTAAACACTCCCTTACAACTTGGACTAACATGTACAGTTTAAGGCCTCTTTCACACGACAGTATGGCTTTTTCAGTGTTTTGCGGTCCGTTTTAAACGGATCCGTTGTTCCGTTTTTTGTTTCCGTTGTGTTTCCCTTTCCGTTCCGTTTTTCCGTTCCGTTTTTCCGTATGGCAAATACAGTATACAGTAATTTCATAGAAAAAATTGGGCTGGGCATAACATTTTCAATAGATGGTTCCGCAAAAAACGGAACGGATACGGAAGACATACGGATGCATTTCCGTATGCATTCCATTTTTTGCGGACCCATAGACTTTAATGGAGCCACGGAACGTGATTTGCGGCCAAATATAGGACATGTTCTATCTTTCAACGGAACGGAAAAACGGAAATACGGAAACGGAATGCATACGGAGTACATTCCGTTTTTTTTGCGGAACCATTGAAATGAATGGTTCCGTATACGGACCGCAAAAAACGGCCCGCAAAACGGAAAAAAAAAACGGTCGTGTGAAAGAGGCCTAATAGGAATAAGGGGACCTTCGTTTTTAAACTGTCACATTAAAAGTGAATGTACTGAATATTACATTTAAATGGCGCAACATGCTGCATCTTGATAATTATTATTTCCACGCAGACCAAAACCTACTCGCTGGATTTCACGTCTGCGCTGCTCCCAAGTATTGAATGTTACAGTGGCTAATTGTCTTTAGCAGAGAACCTGAACTGTTCTCATCATGCATTTCTGCAAGCACTTAAATATTAACAATAGTTCATGCCCCAGGTGGCAAGTCAGCACCGCTTTATTACACCGCCATTTCAGTTTTCTAAAAAGTATAGTGGGCTGAAGAAGTGGGTGGCAGCACAATATGATACAAGAACATGCTTAAAAATATGCCTTATTTTAGTAATCTGTGCTACTAGCAATGCCTTCATAAAATATATACAATTTGTTATGAATAGGATTACTTATTGTACCGAGGTAAGGAATGAGCCGAATTCTGGACAATTTGCACCAAAAACTGGCATACATTGCACTTAGGGAGGAACGAATCGACTTCGGATAAAACATCCGAGGTCGATTCACATAAAACTTTGCTTCAATACTGTACGGAGCGAGCACTCCGTAAGTATTAAAATGTACTAGCTCCGATAAGCCAAAGTTATTACTTTCCGAAGTCTCGCGAGA
Source organism: Bufo bufo (assembly GCF_905171765.1). NCBI lineage: Eukaryota > Metazoa > Chordata > Amphibia > Anura > Bufonidae > Bufo > Bufo bufo. The sequence goes on along the minus strand of NC_053392.1, from coordinate 230,912,550 downwards.
CTTCGCATATTTAACTTCAGAAATTGATTTATACTGTAAAAAAACATTTCCCAAACTCTGGTTCGGCTCCAAGGTACCACTTAGAACCAAACCCGAGTTCGGGAATTGTTTTTTTACAGTATAAATACATTTTTTAAGTTATTATGCAAAGTTTTGCGAGAATTCGCAAAGTAATAACTTCAGCTCATTGGAGCCAATACATTCTAATACTGTACGGAGAGCTCGCTCAGTACAGTATTGAAACAAAGTTTTATGCGAATCGACTTCGGCTGTTTCGCTCATCCCTAATTGCACTACATAAAAAATTGTTCTAGGCTAATTTCACATGGGACATTTATTTCAATCGGTTTCTGTACATGAGACGCATATTTCACGCATCATCTTTGTGTTCCGGAAAAATAGCAGCATGTTCTATATTGTGCGCTTTTTACGCTGCCCTGGCCCCATAGAAAAGAATGGGGCTAGCGTGAAATACAGAAGGGGTCTAGATGCAATCGAAATGCAGTGCATTATTCAGTGATGGTTGTTAGGAGATGTTGAATGTTGAAAAATGCATGCAATCCGGATACAATTCGGATTGAAAAAACAGAAACACTGAACGCAATAGCAGAAAAAACTGATTGAACTTGTGCGCAAAACCATAGGTTTTTACCTGAACAAATCTTGATACAATTCGTATCACTCATGTGAAAGAGGTGTTAGGCTCCTTTTTCAGCTTGTTCAAAAAGGGGTGTGGCTTTTCAGGAAATACGTGTGGCTTGTTGGAAAGGGGAGTGGCCTGATGTGTAACAATGTGCACCAAAACTGGACCAGAGTTTTTGCCACCAGTGTCTGGCAAAATGCCAGTAAGCTAAAAGGTGGTAAAAGTTAGACTAAAAATGCAATAAATTTATAATCCACCATCAACCATTGTGATAAATCCACCAACCGCATCTTTAGACTTTCTATCTAGTTTACACTGCCTGAATGATGAAGGCCACGGATGATGGAGATGGCAGTCCACCATTCAAAGTGTAAATGTGAATTGGTAATGGCATGCAGGTAGAGAGGATACATGACAGCGAACAGCAATAAAGATACACTGAACTGACCCTGCATTGAAATACAATTCATCAAGACAGCAAAGACAACAAGACAAGACAAACCAAAAAACCAACTGTGCAAAAAGATAATAAATTCACAGGGAAATAATAAATAACAAGCTTCAATGCTAACAATAATGAAAGACTAGAGAACCACGGGTCTCAGGATACACTGACATAACACAAAATACTAGAACAACATATAGAGAATCTAAAAACAAATGAATGGAGCATACAATATACCCAGCAACCAATGAAGCAAAAGGACTAGACATTTAAAGGCTAACCAATCAACAGTTCCTCCCAAAGCTAACCAGGTCAAGTAAGGTGACAACTTGACCCAGACTCAGATACAAGGCAGTTGCACAGCAAGTGTCCAAAACAACATTAGTACCTAGGAGAGGAAGAGGCAGAAAGGGAATTCCTGTGGCATGACGAAACTGTTGAGAGGTACAGATGTAGCCAGCATTAAAGTCAAACCTGATGCATTATTCCATTAGCTTATCTCACTAACTTAGTTTAATTATGTGCAAAGCTTCTAAAGCTTATAGGTGGTGTTGAGTTACACTGCTGTGATGGTGCGCTATCCCACCGATATTGGTGCTGGCTACATCTGTACCATCAATGTTCCAAGTAGCATTATGCATCTTCAGAACTGATAAAAATTGGTGAATAATCACCATAACTTGTGCCTACTGTACTTGAGATTATATATCTGTGACCAGTAGATTTCCTGCCCAGATTAGTTCCAACCATGATCCTGCCTAACCTTCTGGTACTGCATGTGCCAACCCTTGCTTACCCATCTAGTTACTGCAATCAATTATTTTTTGTCCCACTGCCTCAGAGAACCACTTGCTCTGGTGAATTGTACTTTACCTTGGTCTATAACTATGTATATACAGCATCAACCTGATGAATTACTTTGTACTAACATTTTAGGGCCAAAAAGTATTTACATCAAAGCAGCATTGAAAGTTGTCCTACAAGTAGATTGTACTATCCAGTTGGGGCTATTTCTCCTAATAGACATCTGAACTGATTTTAGGGCATGCTAGGACAATTATAATCGCTGCCTATATCTATTTTGTGAAAAAGCAGTGGATATGACCATTTGTCAAAGAAAGACAGAAAATGTGCAATTAAATACAGTACAATGAAAGTGAGTAGGTGTTTTCAAAAACTCAGGCAAAGTAACCAGCAAAATCTCTTGCCAAATCTACCTTGTAACACATGCTTATTTTGCCACAGATTCTTCTACAGCAATTTATAAACCTCTTCAAGCTTCAATTTAAAGAAAGGCTTTTTACATACAAAATGTGACAGACAAAAATGTGCTTGCTACATCGATGCTGTATTTCTAGGGGATAATATTGCTGTTATACGGTGCCATATGGAGGCACCATATGTTGGCACATGGAGCATCTACAAGACTCAGTGTGGTTTCTTACAGATAAGAAAAGTCAGCAGATGTTTCTGCCCATTGTTCCACTGCAAGAAAAAAACTTAATGTTGTGGGTCTAAAATGATGTGCATTAGAGATGAGAGAATCAATTCTAAATTAACTGGATTTATTAGGAATTTCCCAAAAATTTGCCTACCAAACAAATGCAAAGTTTTGGTGATTTGCTTCAGGGGAATTGCACAGAAATGGTATCCAGCATCATTTTACTGTGAAAATTTTTGGGGAAAACAAGAGGGAGGAAGAATATGAAGGATCACATCACATTACACTGAGAGGAAGTGGGGGGGGGGGGGCTTACCCTGATTGGCTTAGAGGCATACAGCCTGATCAGCCAATCAGGGGGCAGTATTAAGCTAGGTCCTTCTGCTGAGAACAAACCCGAGATCATTCTGTTCTTATTTGTCGATGTAATAGGATGTGTTGGGCTGTGTCTGCTAAAAAAATAATAATAAAATATTTCAGACGCAAGCCAGTTACTAGGGACACTATAAGGACAGAAATAGAGATATAATTGGGTAGATTTAGAGTTTTATAAGAGGAAGCTTAGCACAAAGAGTGAGTGAGGGACTAGTCATTGTCTCAGTTGTTTCATACAGCTTGCTGACAAGTTCTGCATTACAGAATCCTGCATTTTTCTGTATGAACAACCAGCCAGTTTTTTGGGTTGTATATTACTGCATGATACCATTCACTGTTATAGCAAAAGCATTGTACTGCAATAACGCAATTAGTATACTCATGTTATTGAATGCGTTGTATTTTTGTGCACGATACTGTCCAGTGTTACAGGAAACACATTGTACTGCAAAAACTGCATTATTACCATTATAAATTGTTAATACCAATATGCATTGTGTTTATAGAAGGGAGGGTTAAATTTAATTGCGCCTCTATCTTTAAATTACAGCAAATACACTTGCCTTATTTATAGTACCATTTAATAATCTGTGTACAAAACCCATGACTTTTCATTTACAGGCCAACAAAAAAAATGTCTGGTAAGTAGAAGAGTGGCAAATGATAGCCGGATGCTTCATCATCTGAGATGGGTAGTAGTGCAAACAGCAGTAGCAGCACCAGCCATCCTGCCAGTACTAGTAGTAGGCTACAGTTCTTCCTGGCTTTAGATCATCACCATGTTAATATTAACCACAAAGGATGAGCTTATGGACTAGATGGCTCACTCCTCCTCTCAGTCACAGCAGAATGAAGGTCACCTCTGAGTCTGACACCATGCTTTGGAGCTAGGGGTCACAGCATTCCTCTTGCTCTTCCTCCTTGCAACCCCAGAGAAGCCTTTCAGTTACATCCTCTCTGTCTTCACTACCCTCTCCTAATAGAAGACCTCAAAGTGTCATATACCAATTTTCTGGCCAATTGGAGCATATTTGATACATGTAGCAGAGATTCGGACACAAATCAAAATTTAAAAAATTTGACGAATCAGACAAAACGCTTATTTCAAAAAGTTTGCTCATCTCTAATGTGCATCTCTTAAACTGCTGCTACTAAGAAAATGAAATGAAAAAACTAGAAGAAAACTTCTGGGAGCTCCGCTATGTGAGAAACTGAAGGATATGCTGTCTTGTGAGTCTTTCATTCTTAGGATCAGTAATTTCTATTGCTAGTGATATGACATAGAATAACCCTTTAATGGCTGTTTTGACTGGAAATGAAAAATTTAAGGCCGGTACAATACTGTACTGTATACAGAGCACTTTTATACAGACTATACTTTCCTTTCATTAATCAGTTCAAATTAATATTAACACTGTCAAATGGAAAGCTGAAAGATCCTCGGTGAACACAGGGAATTGCCCACTGTTGCAGCTAAAGTGCATCTTACCAGGTAGGTGTAACACAATGCCAAGGGTATGTGCCGCTCCGGGTCGTGATGATCCATGCTGAAACTGCTTAATGATAAACTACTGTAGTCCTGTACTAGGTATGTTGATTGACATCTCACATAACAAATGAGCTGGTCTAGGCTTTCAGCATGGATTATTTTAGCTTTGTCTCCAGAGTAAAACTGTGTATTACAAAAAGGGTGAAGATGCTGACATTGCTAGTTGAGGTTTACAAGATCTGCAATTGTAAACTCTCCGCTGCTAATGTTGGCTGTGAACAGCATGTGTCCTTTGGGTAACTGTGCTTCTACGTTTCTTTCTTAAAAGAAAAAGCAGCTCCATAGCTGATAATTGACTTTGGATACATTCTGTCTTATAACCCAAAGGTTTCGCTCACCTTACTTCACCTTCCATTAAATTGGATTTTGGAGTAGCCGTTCCATTTTAGAATATCAAGAAAATAACTTAAAGACGGGGAAGATGATTTGTTCCTTTATTCTCAACTTTTTATCTTTACTTGGATCACTGTAAGCATTACAAAATACTTTCAATCTTTAATGCTAACTCTACATTTGATAATATACTGTATTTAATAATTAACAAATAATTTAATTACCAATCTACAACTTTTTTCTATTTTATTATTCAAGCCAGATATTATAGTACCCCTATTTTCTCATTTAAGACATTTTATTGTGGTTTGAAGCATTGGAAACTCTTTGTTAATAATGAGAAAGAAGACGGAAAACACAATGCCAGGGCAGACAGGTCATTGTTTTTACCTTATGCCATAGTGGTCACCATAGCGTGAATCCTTCTAATCTGGTGCTTTTTGTTTAAACCACTGATTCCCATCCTTACTACCGCAGGGAAGCACTAAAAACACAGGCTTACACAGTATACAATACAGTACTACCGTGTTATTGCCATCTTGACATTCATGTCAGATCAACAGGATATGCCACAATTATCATTTAGGTGCAGGTCCCTCCTCTGGGAACTGGGTGTGCCCCATCTTGTGTCGCTGTGACTGGACAAGTGGCCATATACTATATGTGTGGTTCTCTCCATTCTCTTACATAGGAGTTCAAAAAACAGCCAAGCATACTATTTTGCCTCTGGACTGCCATAAATGTCCAGATGAGACAATCCCTTCCCATGATGACCAATCTTCATAAAGCACCCTTATACTGTCAAGTAGCCCAAATAATGATTACAATGTATAATGATTATAGCATATGCTATTTGGTATTAAAGGGGTTTTCCAAGATATTTTAACTTATGACCTATCATCTGGAAAGTGAAGCAAATGTAAGGCAGCTCTCACCTGTTGAAACACCCTCTGGGCACGGATGCCGCACCTGGATGTGGAAATATATATAGTCCAACAAGAAAGATAATCCAGCTCAGCTCGGGTGAAAAGTTTCGCGACTTTTATTCCAGCGGTTTTAAATTCTCCATACCAGATGTATACAGTGACACGTTTCAGACCTCTAAGACATATGGGTCCTTCATGACAAACATAACACATTTTATTTATTAAGTCCAACTCAGCTCCATAGAAGTGAATAGGGTTGAACTGCAATACCAAGCAGAGCCGCTATACAATGTACAGTACTGTACTTGGTGAGCTGAGAGGAGGCCATGGGGCTACAGTGAGCGCTGATGCCTTCTCAAACAGCTGATCAGCAGGGGTCCTGGGTGTTGGACTCCAACAGATAAGACAGAGAATACAACATCAGTTAAAAAAAATCTCAGAAAACCACACTAAAAGTTGTACTATATATATATATATATATATATATATATGGTCTTGTTTGAGCCAAGAAATGCAGCAAGTGGACATCAAAAGGTTGGAAATCTGTTCTTATGGCTGATGAGTCTGAATTCCTACTGTATGTACCGTATCAATGGTCCCTATGTATTAACTTCTGACTACACACAGCTAGAGATGAGTGAATTGATTCATACTAATGAATTCCTGTCATCAACCAGAGATCTACACCTGCGAGGTAGTGTGCCCCTGAAGCTGAAGAGGCTCGCTCTACCACTTGACTGACAGGGCTAGACATCTTGGCTGGCCTTGACAATCTGTACCACTGCTTCAAGTAAAAGTGCAAGCCTAGAGGTTCTGGTACTGGAGCAATCACCATGTATGCGATGCTACACTTCTGGGTAGCGGCACATAGACAGTCGCTGCTCCAAAAGAACAGTCTTTGTGTTTAAGACGCTACTCGGAGAAACAGTGCAGGTGTGAGATTGTTAGACCATGATTGAGTCCGCGGCAGTCAATGTGAACAACTGAAGCCGAGGCTGTTTCTGCCGAGGTATACATAGCCGATTTTGACACAATCAAAATCCCCCGAGTGAACGGGCCCTTACAGTTTACATGCTTAAAATTCTTTTTTCCCCCTATGCAAATATTGTAGTTGATGTCTATGTATGAAAACATTGTAGGTTTTGTAAGAAACATGCTTAAATTTTTTCTTGAAATGATCCCATTTCATTGTGAACTTTACATGTACAAATACACTGAATGAAAATGAATTAAATATATTACATCTTGTACAGTCCATATGCCACAAACTGAAATCTATGACCTGCTGCAGATTTCACTTTTCTGGTGTAATTTATTGTCAATTTCTGAGGCCATGGTGGCCCTACTTACTTAAAATAAAAATTACAAGAGTGGCAGAGAATCCTAAAATGTTACACATTTTTGGGCAAAATGCTGGTGTGAACGGCACACAACTACTGAGACCAGTGACTGTCTGGCTAGTCATGTGAACAATGTAATTACTTCCAGTCCAACTGGGTTCTTTCAGCACTGGAATAAAGGAGAGTTAAAGGCTATGGACACCTGTGGGACTTTTTTTATGATTGCATTTTAATCATTTTGGGCTAAAACATTCTTTAATTCAGTCTTTAGTAAAAGTTTTCAGAAGTTTTTGTGATACATGGGATTACAAATCTGTCTATTTGCAGCCTGTCCCTCGTAAGTTCTGCTTGCTGACTGCTCATGTGAATCCTTATGATTATCCTCTGATCTCCTGACCTGATAAATACTCATTATAGCTAATCTCTTATCAAACTAATAAGAATGTGGAGTAAATGAGTTTTATAAGGTCAGTAGATCAGAGATACAGCTTCACATGAGCCATCAGCTGATGTAACTCAGGAGAGACAGTCTGCAACAGTTTTTTAACCCCATGCTGAAAATTTGACCAACTGGAAAAATGATTTTTAGCCTGAAATGATGAAAATGCAATCATACAAAAATGTCCCGCAGCTGTCTATAGCCTTTAACTCACTTTCATTCCAGTGCTGCAGAAGTGATGACACTGTTCACGTGACTAGTCAGACAGTCAATCATCTAAGTAGCAGTGATGAGCGGCAGGGGCAATATTCGAATCTGCGATATTTAACGAATATTTGGGCAAATATTCTCAATAATTTTCTTGATTGCGAAAATCGGCAATTGGAAAATTTGCGCTAAAAAATTAGCAATATGAAAATTCGCGAACACTACTCCTAAAGTCAAAGATATTGCAGCCTTCTCATTGGCCCACAAGCAGTGAGGGATCATGGGTACTGATGAAAAAAATCTAGAATATTCGCGATTACAAAGATATAGCACTATATCCTAGATATTCGCGAATTTTCAAAGTGCCAATATTCACGCTAAAAATTTGCTATTAGAATATTCGCGATCAACACTACTCAGTAGTCAAAAATGAGTAGAATGCAATCAGAAAAAAAATTGCCGAAGATGTCCTTAGCCTTTAAAGGTAATGTGTAATATAAAAATCGAATTTTTATGTTTAACATATCTTGAAAGAATTTTTGATGTTATTTTTAACATTCCATGCCAATATCTATATTAAACAAAAAATATAAAATCCTGCAGTTTTCGAACAGGATACTAAACCTGATAATAGGCGCCACTTCTTGGTCTCTACAGATCACTGCAATTACCTGCTAATTCTGCCTGTAATGATATCACCTCTCTGTACAGATAAGACAAGATCTACCATTCACAACAGGTCATTGTCAGAGATTATCTATTCTTTCCTTGTACAATAGCCTCTGCACAGGTCACAGAGCATGCCTAGAAAACTCTCCCATACAAGTCAATGAGGTCTTCTCCAGACCATTGTGTCTATGGCCCATGTGGCTGCCGTAAAGCATATTTTCTTATTGCTGTGTAAATGCTGTTAAGGATAGCTCAGACAACATGGCCGTCCGTATAATCATGTTCAGGAAACAGAATAAAAAAAATCTATAATCAGAAAATAAAAAGAGATTAGAAAAAAAGGAGATGTGTTACTATCTGGTTTTAACTGGCCGAAAAAAAAAATTTATGACACATTTCCTTTTTCCTTTGTGTAGTGAATCTGTCTGCTGCCCTGACAGTCTTAAAAACTGTCACTGTCAGACAACCCCTTGGACACACACAAAAAAGTGATGGAGTACTGTGTCAAATGACCTGGCCTTCACAGTCTGTGACTTTAATCCAACAGACATGGTTTGAGATGAGCTGGACCAGACGGTCAGTGAAAAGCAGCCAACAAATGCTCTGTATACATGGGAAATCCTTCAAGAATGCTGGAATAGCATCCTTGGTGGCCACCTCATGAAGTTAGATGACAGAATGCAAAGAATTTGCCAAGCTGTTGCCAGTTCCAAAGATGGCTACTTTAAAAAATGTGAAATACAGTATAGTTTTGAACTGTATTACCAGTTACTATTGGTCTCTGTATACTCTAGATCGAATGGCATCTAAGTTCCAATGACTTTACTATTATTCTTATGTAAATAAACCCTTCTATGAGTAGGTGTGTCCAAACTATGACTGGTGCTGAATATAAAAGGGTAGCTAAAAAATATTTTTGAGGTTAGCCATTCATATGGCTTACTTTGTAATAGTGCCCAAAAAGAAGACCTGTCACCTCTCCTGACATGTCTGATTTAGTAATTACTTGTATTACTTGCACTCTGGAGCATCTTTTCCTAAACGCTAATGTTGTGCCATTCCTCTTTTATTCCTTTTATTCCTCACTAATAAGTTGTCAGCAGTTTGCAATAAAATACATCTGGGCATTACCAATTCTGACACTGGCAGAACTGATTGGAAAATGTCAAACTGTTGAGGGACACTCCCCCAACTTGAAACACTGAGTTGGACCTTTATTGCAGACTGCTGGTGGTTCATCCATACACTTTTAGTAGAAGTAATAGAAGAATGTCAGAATGTATGGCCATAAAAAAACTGATGTTCCAGAGCTGCAAGTAAAACAAACATGTCAGGAGAGGGGATGGGTTCTTTTTAAATATACAGAAAAGTGTACCACTCTAAAAAATAAAAAAAAATTAAAAGTCCCATGTCCCTGCATAGAGGTTGTACAAAATATTTTAAGACAATTATACAATGCCATTTACAAAAGGGCACAATAATGTCACGACATCCCCACTGGGAGGGACAGCAAATATTCAGTTGCAAACCACGGGTTGCTGACAAACATCTCTGAAGGTTAATGGGATAAGATATTTTTTTCATTTTGCAGTATATTTTTAACAGATCATATGAATCGCTGACTAATTATAGTTCACTTGCATCTGTAATACTATATCGTTCCTGTTGTTCACTTCCATTGCTGTAACTCGAGACTGCAGGTCAATAGGCTGAACTGGGATTTACAAGCAAGGTCGTGTACTCTAGGAGTTAGGCCCTTTTTATAAAGATTCCTCTATGCTTCCCAGCATTTCAGAACGCCATTTATCTGGCAACTGTAGATTTACTGACATTTAGTAAGTGCCGATAAAAAAGTAAAAACCTCCATCAACAAAAATCAAGTAATATGAAAGATGATTTATATCTGACTAATGCTCTGAAATAAAGGCAGTGGCATAAACATAGCAAAGGGGAACAAATCACAGCAAAATCAATATGGACCCCCTGCTTGTCATAGTTTATGCCTTCCCAAATTCTCAAGATAGCACAGCCTGGTGCTTGTTAAAGGGCATCTGTCAGCAGATTTGTAGCTATGAAACTGGCTGACTTGTTGTATAAGTGCTTGGCAGCTGAAGGCATCTGTGTTGGTCCCATGTTCATATGTGCCTGAATTGCTGAGGAAAATGAAATGTTAATATATACAAATGAGCCTCTAGGAGCAATGGGTACATTTTCATTACACTGAGAGGCTCTACTCTCTCTGCAACTGTCTCATCCCATGCACGTTGATTGACAGGCAGTGTAAACGTCATTACAGTTGCAGTTGCAGAGAGAGTAGAGCTTCTCAGTGTAAATTAACCACATTCCAGTGCCTTGTTGGGGTTGGCCTTAATCTCTGTTACCCCCTTACTTTTTCTCTAACATAGATAATACTGTGGAGAAGTGAAGCCCTGAGCATGATTACACAGCCCTTAGGAAAGGGATTTAAGGGCTATCTTCAGCTTGGTTTTGTGGGCTGCATAACCTTCTATAAAGGTGAACCCGAGGGTTTCTCCACCAGTTATGTTAATGGTACACTGATAACAAATCAACATGACATAAGTGTATGGAGCCCTACCACTATGTCTGGCTATAACTAATAAAAGTTGTGGCTTGTGTGACCCCTTTAGCCATGTTCGGGTACAAGGACAGCTGTTAAAAGAAGAGAACAGCTGATAAGAACCCAAAGAGCACATCGCTTAGTTTTCGTATCCGTCTCGAGGTCTGCAATTTGCACATCTGCAACACACTGATGCCGGCCATGTGCACCCCACATTTTCTCATTTTGCACATCCCCCACAATGTTAAAAAGGCCTAGGACATATAGGACATGTTCTACCTTTTTTGCGAGATGGCAAAAAGGACATACAGATATGAACAGCACATGGTGTGCTGTCTGCATTTTTTGTGGCCCTACTGAAATGAATGAGATTTTGCATCAGAATTGTAATAAATGAGTATTGGATGTGGACAAAAAATATGGTTGTGTGCATAGGACCTTATAGTATATTCTATCCAAGTGCAACATATTCTACTCACAGAATGTTAGGGATATTAGGCTTGTGGGTGAAATTTCAGGATGAACCTAAAATGCACAAGAAGCTTAACGGCAAAATTCACAACAGGTGCTTGATCTATTAATCGCCCAATACATTTTCTGGTTCAATTAGAATTGGTATTTAAACAGTTCTCCTCATCATGCTGTTCACATTTTAACATCATGAGACCAAGATGACACCTAACAATTGATCAACAGTACCTTGCCATTGCGAGGCTTTAAGCAGGATGTTCTCAGATGGAAGTCGCCACTGAGCTTAGAGTATCACAGAGTTGCAACAGAGATAAAGAGAGACTGGAAGAGTCACAGAAAGGCGTAGAAGTCGATGTCCTTTGACCACATCCCACATTGATGACCGCTTCATTGTGAACAATGCCCTGAGGAACCGGATGATGAATGCCAAACAACTCCAGGCACATTAAAGCGAGGTCAGAGGCACCCAAGTGTCATTTCAGACCATTAAAAACTGTTTACATCAGCGTGGTCTGTGTGCTAGACAACCTGTAAGGGTATCTGACCACAGGCATCATCGTCTTGCATGGGCCAGGGAGCATCGTCTTGCATGGGCCAGTAGTGTTTGTCAGAAGTGGAAAAGCCTTTGTACAGTGAGGATCAGTGAGATGGCATGGTGCATCAATGCATTGGTTAGTATTGGTGCCTGGAGTCCTAGGTTCAAATCTAACCAAGCACATCTGTATGGAGTTTGTATCTTCTCCCTGTGTTTGCATGGGTTTCCTCCCACACTACACTCCTTTGGAGACAGTGTGAGGCTAATACCTGTAAAGCGGAATATGTCAGAGCTGCTGTATGTTAGTTTAGCAAAATATTGTAATAGAGCTATAGTAGTGACTGCATCCATAAATCAGAGCCCAAAGTGTCAAACACCAGGGCTGGGGTGCTTATAAAAAAAAAAGCAGTTCTAGGTTATATGGAGTCACATCGGAGTAGTTGGTCTAATTTCTCTTACTTGTATAATGGTGTCACATTATAGCCTCAATGTGACAGGTTCCTTTTAAGACACATTTCCTTCACCATTATATGCAATAGAAAAAATATTAATGCTGATTTACCAATGTGTTGCAGCTTTAAACCTGGCATAAGGGGATCTTAAAATATTTTTAGGAGTCACGCATCATATTATCAAACGGTTGAGAAGTTTTATGAAGCTGCAGCTTATTATATCAAAGACATTTTTATGTAGTGTCCTTTAAAACAGATGTGGTTTGTTAATCTCAGCCATATGACTTTATCAACATCTAAACTGGCACATGGCAGTCTGCAAGAAAAATTTATGATATCAGTATAGTATAAGTAATTTCTAACATATCCTGCCAAAGTTATTATGGAACTGACACCCAACAATGAAGGGCAAGTATGGGACTGAAAGTGGAGCGAAATACCTGCCATAACCTGAGGTGTTGATGGGACAGGATGACTATCCTATATCCTGTAACCTCATTGGGCACGAGAATGTAGATTATGAAAGGTGGCACAACTGTATATCATTTTACGTATTCAGTTATCATGTTATGTTATGTTATGCTATGTGACAGCTCGCCTTTTCTCTGATTATGACGTTAACTTTACGCCAGTAAATAAGTAATAAATTTGCATTAGGGCACAAATGCTTATTAAAATAAATAGACATACAAAATAGTAAGGCTAAAAGTAATGCTACAGTTTTTCGGGCTTCAAGAGATTATGCCATAAATATAGAATCTCCAGTGCATAATGTAAAAGGGCATCTGCATAGACAGGGTGCCATCGTGAATTTCAGCGCTCCATACAGGCAAACCATCTCACATTCTGAACCTCTGAATATATCTATAGAAACAAATGTATAAGTGATTATAGGGATTTGAACCTAAGACTTTCTGTATGGTAGACTTACTTCTAGGCTATAAACGTGCCATGTAGAGACAATCGGTTTTCTGTGCTTAGAAAGCTAATACATAATTACTAGTTTCTTTACATATTATTGAAATGAAGGGAAAAAATGGCACCATTTTTATTTCCACTGATCACCATAAATAATGTGTTCTCTATATTGTAGAAGGTATTATGATTACAGGGTTACCTAATACTGATAATTAATAGTAAGTGTGTTTCCAAACCACATTTATTGTAATGGTTTTGCTCCAATATTTTTTTTAAACAACATTAACTTTACAGAAACATGTAACTTTTAAAATAAAAAAGCTGGAAAATAAAAGTTAAATTTTCCTGCCAAAACTTTTGACAAACTTATTTCTTAGGTATGTACTGGGAATCAAACCTATGACCATCTATACAGGAGGCAAGAGCCTTAGGCACTGCTATACAGGATAACTGTTCAGTTGGCTCTTTTTTCAGCTACTAAACAGCATTACTATTTTTTTAATATTTCTTTTACAATAAGAGTTACATATTTCTGCAAAGTTATTGTTCGTTAAAAAAATGGAACAAAAAAAACATTATAATAAATGTTTTAGCAAAATACTTACAATTCAATATCACAGTATAAACAGTATTTGGTATCCATGTAATCATAATAACCTGTACAATATAGTGAACACATATATGCAATAAATAGCGGAAATAAAAATGATAGACATTTGTTTCCTTCATTTCATTAATATAGTATTAAGCCTGTGAAGAGAACAGTGATTTGTATTAGATTTGTATGCATAAAAATATACACAACATGTCAGGGCTATAGCCTAGAGTTAGAGTTACAGCCTGTCATATAAAGGGTCCTGGCTGGGTCTCAATCCCCACAAAGAACTGTAAGTTAAATTTCTTTAGTAAACTTCTATGAGATCGGAGAGGGCCCCTCCCCAAATCCACATCAATCCCAGGGGCCTGACAGCTTCATTAAAGGGGTTATCTGGATTGTGCTGTGATCCCATGTGGCAGCTCAACCCAGACAACCCCTTTAATATTAACTGCACTGAATATTATGAAGGCTACCCATGTTGGAGACTGAAGTGGCAGGGTCCGGGCCCCCCAGCTTTTCCATGTCCTGACTGCAGTGCCGCTAGCAATGCCTTGATGCTAGCCCTGTGCATAGATACTTGGGAGGTAGTTTATCATCAGGAGAATATTTAAAGTCAGTTTTGCTTGAGTCTGTGTTGGAGTACTTTATGTTGTTTGATAAATTTGTCTTATCCTTAAACCTCACACTTTTGCCTAGAAAAGCTCCTCCAGTTTTCCTGCTCCAACCTCCTACAAAGTGAGATTGCAATTTTTTTTTTGGGACTTTTTAAAAAAGTCTCAATGATGAATCTGGAGTGCAACTCATTAGCACAGCTAAACACGCCACTTTTCCACCCACATTACAAAACTGGAGTGAGTGGTGTAAAAATGCGTGAAGGCATAATAAATCAGGGCCATAGTTGTGGTTCACCTGATTAAAACACTGTTTTTCTAAATTGAAGTTATGATGCCTTTTCATAATATACAAATTAGGCCTTTGGTGCAATGAGAGCTTCGCTGTTGCTCTTGTTGAACCCAAAACTCGTCTGATTCCTGTGGCTAGCCCCTCCCTAGCTGCTTTGATTGACAGGTTGAGGCAGTGAGAAAGCAGTCAGAGGGGGATTACCACAGAATGGAGTGGAGCTTGGGTGTAACAAGAGCAATGCTGATGCCCTTGTTGCACCAAAGGCCTAATTTGCATATATATATTTTTTAAAAGTATCATAACTCAGGAACAGAGCCTCAGATCAACAAAAAAAATATATGTTTTAATCAGGTGAACCACAGCTATGTGTCTATGCAAACAGCTGGATAGGTTAACAGATTCCCTTTAAGTTTGGCCACTAGTTAAAATGCCTGCACGGCCTACTGTAATGAGTGTGAAGTCGTTTAACAGTTTTTACACTGAATGGATATTTATGGATATAACATTAATAATGACAATACAAAATCTTAGCAGAGTCTTCCAGCAGCACTGGATCTAAATATTCTGCCTGATTAAAGATTAATAGCAATGTACTCAGCCAGCCAGTGGGTGATGAAGTCTCGGTTAACCTCAAAGATGTATTAAATATATGCATTTAAACCCAGTAATGCAGTAAAATCACCACTTCACTGCCAGAGGATTGTGATGATAAATTCAGACATGGGTAAAATAAAATTCCTAATTCTACAAATATAAAGTGAGTGACCCATGGATGCAGGACCATTACTTAGTTCATCCATAATCATGCCGTAGTGTTGTACATCCAAACCAACCATTACTATTCTTTGCTAGGTTGGAGAATATGTATTAATTTTGTTATAAGTATACCTTAAAATATGATCATCATTTTATTTTTAGGTCTGAAATTATGTGTTAGTTTCATAGTAGATTTTAGTAGATTTTAGGGTAAGACCCCCATGGAGCGTCTTTAACAGCATGGCATGTGTTTTGCAAACTGAATGTTAATGGCCACACGGTTTTGTGAGTAAACTGTAACAGCAATTTTACCTGCAAAACCGCACCCATAAATAATCAATTCGCTAATTGCATCACAATGTTTATAATGGCAACATATATTAATTATAATGAACACATATTCATAGTGCTCATATCCTATTCATGATTTACCACCAGAAAACATAGTAGCCCTGATTCGGATGGCCAATCCGATTTCAGTCAATAAAACACGAATGTACATGGGCATCCAGATGGTGCCCGGTTGTGTCTTTTTTCCTGGACTCATTCATTTAAATTAAAGGGGTTGGCCACTTTCTAGTTACTGTTGACCAATGTGTTTGTAAGATGACTATATGGCACTTACTAATACAGGCTTTCTTTAAATTCTGTGCCATTTTCTATATTTCAAAGAGTATGCCCCCTTGTTCTCCAAATCTTTTATGCTGTCCACAGGGAGGTCCTGTCCATAAAATGGCTGCTGATGGAGGGTCATGTGACCAGGTAAATTACCTGTATTCATGTGATGTCTCTGCTATTCAAATACACGGCACCTGCCATCTGCACTTCACTGTTGAGAGTTTGTTGGGAGATCCGGCAATGGACCTTGGTCACAGAGTCACAAAAGAAAGTCAAGCACAGGTTAAGGAGTCACTGAGAGTGAACAGTGTAGTGCAGTGGTAGGGTCTGGGATGGCCCCAACGTTATGGTGACTCCCCCGGACACCGTGGTGGTAAGGCGTGGTTCGCCCCAATGGGAACTAAGTCCAGAGAGTCAGGGTCTGCAGTAAACCAGTGTGCTTCTTCACTGCAGGAATTCAGGTGCAAAACAATACAGGCAAAGCATAGGGCTGGATTCTTCAGTCTCCTCCCTGGCAGAAGAAGGGTTTGATGCTGAGGAAAGGCCTAAGCTAGCTGTCCCTCTCTCTCTTAGAAGGCTGGTACGAAGGCTGGTGTGTAGCTCAGTAGTCCAGGTGGCTCCTTGTTCACAGGGCTGGTGACCCATGGTCTGTGGCTCAGCATCCCCATCTCAGCACCTTGGACTTACTTAAGAGCTTCAATGATACTCAATGTCAATAACACAGCAGTTTTTCCAGAGAAAAACAAGTTTCCAGACATAACAACATAGCTAAACCAGGCATTTAAAAGGTCAGACTGTCTGCTTTTGGTGGTAAACAATATCTGTCTTTTACCTCCAAAACATGGTCTTCTTGAAACTCTATGGCAGCTGTGGAAAATTACCAGCTTCTCATTCAAAGTCCTAACAATCTCTCAGTATTCATTAACCCTTTCCATAGAGCCTTGCAAATACAGTGATAATGCACAGGATATACAGTATATCACAACGTGTATATAAAATGCAGTAACATGGTAGTAAACAGTATGTTAACCCTTTCAATTGAAATAAAGTAAGAAGTTTATAACTTTGCATAGGTAAAACACAGGCAAATGTCCACAAATGTCCAGACTTCACAGTACCCCTGCTCCAGGGCACTACAGTAGAGCTGCAGGGCACAGGCGGCACGGAAAGCATACAAAGCAGGTCTTATATCTCTAGGAATTGTGCACAATTGTCACACATGGGTATACACAGCACTGGGAATGTGACGCATGGTGAGTTGAAAATTCATTTACAGTGTCTAAAGATGAGTGAATTTTCAAAAAGTTTGATTCGGCTGATTGGCCGAATAAATGTTTTTTATTGTAAGTAGTTGGTGCAATGACAGGGATCTGCGATAGCGCTGCCCCCGTCATTGTACCCCTCAGATGCCGTGTTCATACATGATTGCCGCATCTAAGCGTAAAAACTGTGTGAAAGTAACATACATTTTTTTATTTAAATCAAACTTACCACGTCCATTTGCTCGCAACGGGCTGACTGCAGCCATCTTGCTTGAAGATCTGGTGTGAAATCTCAGGCGGCATAAGATTACGTCATTACGCCGGCCGACATGGTGACGTCATACGTCACCACGTACGGGATTTCGGCCGAAATCTTCAATCAAGATGGAGGCTGGCGGCCCATCGCGAGCAAATAGAGGTGGTAAGAATGAATATTTTAGTTTTTTATACTATTTCAGGTTAAATCGGTTTGCTTACACGAAGAATGAGGAAATTCGGCTTCGAGGCGAATCAAATTTGTCCTGAAATTCAGATCGAATTCCACTTCGTGGGATTCGATTCGCTCATCTCTAAGTGTCCCTCAAGTTACAATATTAATTGGTTCCAGGATGACTATTGTATGTTGAAACCATTGTAAGTTGAGAAATTACGGTAGTTCCAAAGCCCCAAAATGTTATTCAAGATAAGAGAAAATGAAGATTTAAGTGAAATAAGCAGATAACTAAGACAGATAAAACATGTCCTTATATATAACAGTCAGGAATAACTGCTAACTAGCAACTAATCCAGCTATTTTACCAGAGAAGTGGCCTTGATTGGTTGGATCTGAGTCTGAGATATTGTATGTTGAGTCTAATTTCAACTTACAATGGGTCAGAAAAGACAATTGTATGTTGAAAATATTGAATCCTGAGGCCATTGTATCTTGAGGGACCACTGGTACTACTAACAATTAGCAGATTATTTATATCAACATGTGTCTTACCATTTTCTCGAGTTTCTTTTATTTTATCACTATACTTTGATATGATGTCTAAACCTCAGTTATAAATGTTTTATAATGACATTTATTGCTACACATATGATTACAGTAAGCACTGTTTCATTTTTCCCCATACATTAATCGTTCAGGCAAATATAAGAAACTTTGTAATATATCTTATCACAGAAAATGCTTCTTTCTCCTCTCATCAGACTTCTCTTCTGCTCTCCCCTTCTCGACTTCACTAACTTTCAATTTACTGCTCCAATCTGCCTTCAGTGAAGGCAAGTTAGCAGCTCATTGAAGGCTTAGATTACTTAGAAGTCTGTGGAGACAGCAGTGGGGAAGGGGAAAATGAGGAGGGACGGGTTGCTGAAGAGGAACAGGCTGTGATGCTGCTCCTAGTTAGTAAATGTTTTACTCTCATTTTATTGCTGGATTTACATCTAGACTTCAGTATTACTGTATAACGTCCTCCATTATTGCTGCTTATGAAGTTTTGTTACAGAGAGATGGGAGAGTAGAAATAGGTTTCATTATGTGTTGCCTATGGGAGACATTATAGAAGTTATTCTCCACCCAACAGCTCATGTAAAAGTGAGAATTATGGACAGAGATTGCTGAGAGGAAAACTTCTAAAAAGATATCGTATAATACGCAGAATTATGATTCCTGAAATGCACACACACAGCAGCTTATACTGAAAAGTTATCTGAAATGATAGTTATACTTTAAGCAAAAAAGCCATCGTAATTAGTGTTGTGCGTCATATTTTGTCACAATTTAGTTACAGGTATTCAGAATGTGGTAAGTACCGGTAATTGAAATCTGACTTTGGATCTGCAAGATACGTTGGGTCAGTGATACAAAACAGACAACAGCGGTCCTAAATTGGTCCTGCAGCATTTAGGGGGTTATTTTTTTTTCTTTAATTTTGAGCCAGAGCATGTAATATAAAGTATTTTAAAATTGGATGAGGATGTGATCCTATGGATCAAAATAATTCAATTGCAGCATGATCTGCCAACAATCATAAGTATCTAGGTGCAGCCCAAATATGCTTTGATGTCTGTCCAAGTAAGGATATTTTAGGTTCTAAAATGTCATTGTAGGTGTCATTGTAAAGTGTCATCATAAGGGAGTCAGGAAGGATAGACGCCATGACAGCCATATAAACTATGTGACCAGCATTGCACTTGGGAGATCTGATTAAAATATTATCCAATTGTTCTACAATAGCCACTTACTTTGAGATATTTCTAGAAAAAGACCTGATTTCAGTCTGGAGTTACACTGTGTATAATAAGGCTCCAGTTTCTATTGTCTCTCGTGTTTCATATGTGGATAAATTGGATAATTTTTGATATGTTGGAAGCACGTTCAATAATTATGTCTGGGATTGATTGTGTTTCAAAACTTTATGTTCACTTATCAAAGGCTCCCCCTGAATACAAGGCAAATGATACTACCTTGCTGGCTTGATTCATTTTTCCATCACATTATACACTGCTTGTATCCAGGAGTTATGACCACCCTGCAATCCAGTAATGGTGGTCATGCTTGCACACTATAGGAGAAAGTGCTGGCCTGTCTGGTGGTCAGGACCCTAGGAGCACACATAGGCACGCAGGTGCAGCAGCCTTTGTCTTGGCCACCTCATATCACTCAGGATCTGACTGCGGGAACTCTTAGGCCCCTTTCACACAGGCAAGTTTTCTGCGCGGGTGCAATGCGTGAGGTGAACGCATTGCACCCGCACTGAATCTGGACCCATTCATTTCTATGGGGCTGTGCACATGAGCGGTGATTTTCACGCATCACTTGTGCGTTGCGTGAAAATTGCAGCATGCTCTATATTGTGCGATTTTCACGCATGGTTTTTCAAGCAAGTGCGGATGCGGTGCGATTATCACGCATGGTTGCTAGGATGAAAGTATATTCACTGTATTATTTTCCCTTATAATATGGTTATAAGGGAAAATAATAGCATTCTTTAATACAGAATGCTTAGTAGAAAGTCAATTGAGGGTTAAAAAATAAATAAAAAATAACTCACCTCCTCCAATTGATCGCGTAGCTGCCGGTCTCCTGTTCTTTCTTCAGGACCGGTCAAAGGACCTGTGGTGACATCACTGTGCTCATCACATGATCCATCACCATGGTAATGGACCATGTGATGTGTTCAGTGACGTCACCACAGGTCCTGAAGAAAGAACAGGAGATCGGCAGCTACGCGATCAATTGGAGGAGGTGAGTTATTTTTTTTTATCCCTTAATTGACCTTCTAAGCATTCTGTATTAAAGAATGCTATTATTTTCCCTTATAACCATGTTATAAGGGAAAATAATAAAATTTACAGAATACTGAACCCAAACCCGAACTTCTGTGAAGAAGTCCGGGTTCGGGTCTGGGTACCAAACATGCAGATTTTTCTCACGCGCGTGCAAAACGCATTAAAACGCTTTGCACTCCCGGGGAAAAATCCTGCATGTTCCCGCAACACACCTGCATCTTTTCCCGCAACGCACCAGCAAAGCCCGTATGAACCCAGCCTTACTCCTACCAATCATGACAACTGCATTCCTGAGTCACCTTTTGAATGGTTACATCTGTGCATTACCGTCCATTAGATGTCAATAGGATTGTCAGTCCCACTGACAGTGAATGGACGGGTAATGCACATGTATTACCACCATTTCTGTGAGGCTTTGACAAAGGCTACATGCACACGACCGTATGTGTTTTGCGGATCCGTAAAAAAAAACGGATGACATCCGTATGCCATCCGTTTTTTTTTTTCTGATTTTCTTTTGCAACAATACCTAAAACGGACAAGAATAGGACATGTTCTAATTTTTTGCGGGGCTACGGAACGGACATACGGAAGGAGATAGCAGACGGTGTGCTGTCCACATTTTTTGCGGACCCATTGAAATTAATGGGTCCGCATCCTATCTGCAAAAAAAACCCGGAACAGACACGGAAACAAAATACGTTAGTGCGCATGAGGCCAAAGGGAAAGAGGCAAGGGATTTGTGGGGGAGGGAAGTGGGAGACAGAATGTGGCTGGGCCTCTTTGAGGATGTGGGAATAGGGAAGGGGAATAGTATAATGTAAAGTAATAGTGTCCCACATACAGTAAAAATGCCCACCCCTTTAGTGCTCCCAACAGAGAAAAGACACCCTCTTAGTGCTCCTTCTCAGTAAAGTGCCTTTTAATGAACCCAAAAAGTATGATGCCTCCCCACACAGCATGATGCCCACTTACTGCCCCCACATAGTATGCAGTCCCTTGAGTTATGCCCCCTTAGTATTTCCAAACTGAATACTCACCTACACCACGTTCATACAACAAACAGAGCAGAGCAGGTCTCCTTCAGCAGAAATGATTACATCACTGCATAGCGCCTGCCTACATTAAGGGGAATGGTGGAGCAAGGAGCTGATGGCTCCCTCCATCACCACTGTATCCAACTGTGCTTCCTGAGGACGGGATATATGGCAGCAGCATTCAGCCGGGTAGATGGACCTGCACATCGCCATACACTTTCACCACCAGGTGGCGACATACTATGTAAATAAATTAACTCTTCACAGAATCATTTCATTTAACAGCATCTAAATGACAAATATGTTTCATTTTCATGATCTATAAAATGAATATGACATGTAATGGTGGGACAACCTCTTTAACAAAGATACACTCTGACCAGAGCATCTGCTGCTCTCCGCTGGTTTTCCGAGGATTTCCTTTGCCACGGTCTGAATTTGCCTCCCCCCCTTTCCAGCAACATTAAAGGGCTTCTGTCACCCCACTAAACTAATTTTTTTTTTTTTTGTGTACTTATAATCCCTATCCTGCGATATAGCTATACATTATTTTATTAATCATTTTCCAAAAAATGTACTTTTATAATATGCTAATTACCTGTCTACCAGCAAGTAGAGCGTCTACTTGCTGGTAGCAGCCGCAAAAAACCGCCCCCTCCTCTTGTTGATTGACAGGGCCAGCCGTGCTCTCCTCCTCCGGCCAGCCCTGGTAGCATTTCAAAAATCGCCTGTGTTCATTCGGCGCAGGCACTCTCAGATAAGGGGGCTCGCCTCCTCAGCACTCCCTCAGTGTGCCTGCGCCGATGACGTCTTCTCTTTCGGTGACGTTATCGGCGCAGGCGCACTGAGGGAGTGCTGAGGAGGCGAGCCTCCTTATCTCAGAGCGCCTGCGCTGAATGAACACTGGCGCGCGATTTTTTAAATGCTGACAGGGCCAGTCGGAGGAGGAGATCGCGGCTGGCCCTGTCAATCAACAAGAGGAGGGGGCGGTTTTTTTGCGGCTGCTACCAGCAAGTAGACGCCCTACTTGCTGGTAGATAGATAATTAGCATATTATAAAAGTACATTTTTTGGCATATCTACAGAACGAAAATGATTAATAAAATAATGTATAGCAATATCGCAGGATAGGGATTATAAGTACACAAAAAAAAAAAAATTAGTTTAGTGGGGTGACAGAAGCCCTTTAACATCCCACCACGGCTTGAGGGAAGGAAGAAGAAAGGGAAAGACCTTACTTGGGGTACTATATTACTTACATTAGCTGGGACAAGCTGTACAGTTGCAGCGATTGTTAACTTGCCACTAAACACATTAACTACTGTATTTTTGCCCTATAATACGCACTTCCCCCCCCTCCCCCCACTACCCAAAGTGGAGGTAAAATGTCAGTGCGTCTTAAGGGGCAAATACTAATGAGTGCTTCCTTTATGGAAGGAGAACAGGAAGTGGTGAATGCAGCGCTCCCCATGCTCTGTACTCACCGCTTCTGAGGTCTGATTCAGGGTCTTACTTATACTGGGGGTCTGTTCTAAGGTTTGATCAACATTGGGGGTCTGATTAGGGGTCTGAGCTTAGGTCTGATGAAAAACATTTTTTATCTTATTTTCCTCCACTAAAACCTAGTTGCGTCTTATGGGCAGCTGTGTCTTTTAGGGTGAAAAATTCGGTATGTATTTGCAGCAAACGGCTGTTGTCATGTTAAGTGTCAATTTAAAGTTTCCTACAAGTGCATATTTAATAGCACATTCAAACAAAGCACAACTTGTTAATACGACCACTTATAGTTGTGGTTTCCTCACTCGGGGAGCCTGGTCTAAGACACCTCTTAAGGAGCTTCATTAGCTCAATACCCTGAGTTCAGTAAATGGAATGGGCACCCACCCATCTCTTCCCCAACTAAAACGACCAGGCTCTGCTCTGGGTTTTAGACTGGTTGATGATGTACTTCACTTTGGTGTGCTTAAGAAAATGCCATAAACGCTTAAGAACAGAAAATCATTTTAACGCAAACAAGTTCAGCTCTGCTATATCTGTATGCCCATAATTTTCAATATTAAACAGGTTACTGGTACACAATTAACAATTTGTAATCATCAATCTTGTTAAGCTGATCCCACTACAGGAATGCACGCCATGTACAGCGGGTAGTTAGGAAAGACCGCAGACATATGTGTAGCTCAGAGCTTGTCAAAACTGGCAAAATTAGCACAGAGCGGGCATACAACCCTCTAACTGTGCTTAATAAATCAGCAGTTGCCTTGAAACCGGCTCCGTACATCAGGGAATAACAGGAGACAGTCACTGCGACAAATCTAGTACAAGATGCTTGAAACACCAAGAATGTACTCCGCCATAAAACACAGGCAGAAATAATCTTTAATATGAATAACTAGAAAATATTGCACATTACAAAGAATGGTGCTGGCATAATACACCCACCATTATAATGTCCGGATCTAAGGTGGAGTGTTTTTCAGAAATAAATCTCAAGTGAGGAGACAAAGGGGCACCACAGGGTGGGAGAGGCCTAAAACCCAATGCATGAAATCCACATTGCTTCCCAGTAGGAATCACAGAGCGTCATCTGTTCCTGCGCAATTGACTACGAAATCTGTGTTTCCGCAACGCTGGAAGGTACAATGCATTTCCAGTATTGTATGACTGAAGTGGATGAAGCATGTTTGCTTTCTCTTATAAATTTGCTTTGCAGACTTTATCCCACAGAATAAATATTTTCTAACTTCATTATAGGACTTAGTCATTCACATTACTGGGTCGGTTTGCAGACGGCAAGCAGCAGATCAGAAAAACACAGACACTGGCTGTGTGCACCCCGCATCGCGTCCGGATATTCATGAGCTTCTGTTTTTTACTGCTGCCACACTGATTGACAGTTTATTTGCAATGGAATTAGCAGAAGGACTCATTGGCATGCACTGGAGCTGTTCAATACAAGATTATAGCACAATGGCTGTGTCCATTAAAGAAAGTGATCCAGAATTTTGCTAAGGGGATCTGTCACTAGTTTACTGGGTTTTGAAGATTATTTTTTTTTACTATTTTAACAGTCAGTAGCAACCCATTGTTGAAACAAACTGTACTCCCTACCACGGTGTTCTGGCTGCCTCCACTGGTCTTCCACCCTCCATGCTGTAGACTTCTGGATGGATGGGCTCACATGTGTTTCTGCGGCCAATATGATGTTCCTCAAGCAGCACGTGACCCAGCAGTGGCATGCCACTTGAGAACATGTCAAAAAAGGCAAGTCATTGGCTTCAGTGGCACACATGACCCTATCTGTCCATCTGTACATCCAAGTTTACAAGATGGAGGGCAAACGACGACCTGAGACGGGAGCCAGAAAAGAACAGCAGGCAGCATGTGAGCATGGCTTTGTTATTAGGTTCAATGGCTTGCTACCAATTGTTAAGAAAGAAAAATAAATAAATAAATAAAACATTGAACAACCCCTTTAAAGTGCCCCTGTACTTTGGGAAAACGATTGATATATCATAGCACTATGTGAGCGCTTCAATGGAATAGTGCAACATGCAGCAGTATTCTTCCTGTCAAAGAGAGACACTACAATAGATGATCCCATTACAAGTCGAAGTTGGTGCAGTCATGTCATGGATTCAGCTCTGTGTCATGGTTTCCAGCCTGAAGCAGGGAACAAGAAGTGGAGCACATAGCATGTCGAGCAAAGTTTCTTCCATAAGCCCTACAACTATGTCATTTGAATCACAAATACTGTAGTACATACCATATGACATCCTTCAGCAGACCCAAAATCTTAGGTGTCGGGATTAAGTTCATTAAGACACACTGAAATTAATAGGGCCAAAAGATGCAAAAATGTTTAGATTCAATGCTTTTCTATGAGTCTCCATATAGACCTGAGCAGTCTACACCTTTGGGTACAACTTCTGCATTCGCAATGTCGGTCTGTAGAAAATGGTAACCTGCTGGGGACCCTGCACATACATTACTTATATGACACAAAGACAGACAGGGACTCACCTCTGCACTACCAGCTCTTTGCACTTGATGGGCTCTTTGTTGGGGCACATTGCTTCTCCTGAATTATTCCCTGTGAGCTGTCACATTCCTCTTTACCATCACTGGTACTAACCCTATTGATGCTGATTAGCTGACTCAAGTCCACACCACTGTCCGGCCTTCTTAAACTGTCCAAGAACTTCTATAATAAGAAATCTCTTTATTGGTGCAGTAGCCCAGAAGGACTACTGCGAAGGTTCAATTACCATTGTTGAGTTAATTGTTCTGATTTGTTATATTCATGCACTTATTGGCATTGTATGGACAACATATGGTTAACAACTTGGCAAATTGTGTTAGGTTGTCAGGAGATGGACTAGGTCCGTCCCATGACTATTTAGTGTTGAATGAGTTTAGTCTGAAGCAGCCTGGAAAGAAGACGTGTCTGTTTAACCTCCTGCACAACTTCAGAGAAACCTAGTTTCTGAGCCTACACCTGCCGAAAAAGAAGCCATACTACCAAAGTACTTCAGAAAGAGAGAGAGTGCATTGGACTCAGACAGCAAGGTACTGTATTGTCCTCGTTTATGGTACTCCGCAAACTTTGAGATGGGCTGGCCATCCATATCTAAAGTTTCTGTACTTTTCAGTCCGGGAACTGCAGAAGGACTTAAAGGGAACCTGTCACCAGTTTTATGGTGTCCTAACTAAGCGCAACATAAATAAGTGACTGATTCTCTTAGCAAAATGCTGGGTCACTTTCTTTAATTGACCCAGTCAATCTGCCAACATCTTGTATTGAAAAGCTCCAGCTGATAATGATGAGTCATGAATATTCATGAGCTCCTGACTCTCCCCGCCCACCTGCTGCTGAATGACAGTTTTTTTCCATATGAATCAGCAGCAGGTGGGCAGGGGAGTGGCTATAGCTGTTAATTAAATATACGCTGGACTCAATGACATCACGCCGGACTCAAATCAGCTCATTAGCATGCGGCATGTGGCATCTTTGTATGTATATTAGGAGATAACCATCTGTCACACCAGTAAGTGAATACATCTAAGGCACTTTTTAGTAGTTAATGATTGTATATAATTAGTTAGATTATAATCAAATATCCACATGACAGGTTCCCTTTAACATGAACCTTATTGGATGCCTGGGGTTCTGCTTAGAGACTGCAACATGTCTTTAGAGACTCTTCTCTTGGTTCACTTGTACACATGGATCTTATATATTTTGATATATTGCAGTAAAGTAAAAAGACTATTACTTATTACGCAATGAAGGAAGTATACATAGGCTACAACTAGGATTTCTTAAAAATCAAACAAAATCATACTGTACAATATGTCTACAAGGCTGTATATTTTGCTCTTAGAAGAACATACGTAGTACATCCCATTCCCTCTGTTGTTGTAGGCATTGATTCAAACATGATGGTACTACTCAGCTCTAAACAGTCTCAAAACCCAGTGCCGCTGTTTCCTCATGTATCGGGTTATATTCTGAGGGATAATGAGTGTGATGGAACAACTGGATTCCAACTGAGCTTTGTGCCATCAAGACTGAAAGCAGTAAAAGATTTCACTGTATCAATCAAATATTCAGCTTCTTCTACAGAAGCATGTCTTTCAGAACAATCAAAGCTATTCTGTATGGCAGGTCTGAAAACTGTTATTCACAAGCTGTTAAAATACAGGGTGTATTAAACAGCCCCAAATATAACTCCTATAGAATGGAATGGAGCTGTGCACGAGGGCAACCATGTTTCCAATGACACCTGCCAGCCACTTTGCTTAGGTCTGGGCCAGAAACACTTCAATGAGGAAGCCCCTTATGGGTTCATCATTTTCTGACAAAAATTCTGAAATGGCATAAATTGCTGTGTTCTGGGATGTGAAGGTCTAAAAGTGGTCACTCTTTAACTATCCATGTGCTGCCAAGTCAATAGCTCCCATGATGTTGGTTTCACATGATATCCCCCTGTGATTGCCTCTCCAAGTTTCTTCTACACCACTTGTGAAAGCGTTTAATGCATGTGCAGATACAGCTATGCAGTATCGTATTGCTCTATCAGTACAGGTACTAAATCACAGGCACAGATGACATGGTCATGTGGGAAAGTCACAAGATTATCGCCATCATGAGAGCTATGGAAGCAGCAACCACTGTGATCAGTGTTCACAAAAAGGATCAATGGTCAGGGGGATGTGGGTTTCAGAAGTATGCATGCTTGGGCAAGGCGTGACCACTTTAGGAGCTTCACATACCAGTGCACAACAGTTTATGCCACTTCTCTAATCGCATCAAAAAGTGACAAACCCCTCTAACATAGATTGAGGATGATTTAGCCATGAGAATTCATCAATTTACAAGGCAGAGAAAATGCTGCAAATTAGGCTACATGCACACGAACGTTGTTTGTTTCCGTGTCCGTTCCGTTATTTTTGCGGATAGAATGCGGACCCATTTATTTGAATGGGTCCACAAAAAATGCGGACAGCACACTGTGTGCTGTCCGCATCAGTATGTCCATTCCGTACCCCCGCAAAAAAAATAGAGCATGTCCTATTCTTGTCTATTTTAGGCATTGTTACAATGGATCCACAAAAAAACGGATGGCATACTGATGTCATCCGTTGTTGTTTTTTGTGGATCCGCAATTTGCAGATCGCAAAACACATACGGTCGTGTGCATGTAGACTTATGCTGACATTTTCAAAGTGCTATGTGTGCCCTGATCAATTTGTTAACATTTCTTTAGGCATGTCAGAGTTCTCTTTTAAGTCACCTTCACCCACGTCAGATTTCTTAGCCACATCCCATTTTCAAAACTGACCAGGTGGGAATAAAAATGTTTGAAATGCATAATAAATTTCAGGCATGCTGTGTCCTGCATTTTTTGGTTCTGTCACCGAATTGTGGATCCTTCTCAAAGCAAACCTCCTCTAATTTGTGCAGTTCTTTTAGTACATTTTGTAGTATTTTTGTTACCTTTTTGTACATAGTAAAAATCCAAACACAGGGAGAAACCAACATTGTAGTTATTGGTTAATCTCACATGCCAAATTGTTACCAGAGTTCCTGTTATTATTTTATTACAAACTGTTTTTGAATAATACTGTTAAGTTTAATTGTTTATATAGCCAGCAGTTTGTCTAAGGCTACTTTTCACACTAGAGTTAATAGTTTCCGGTATTGAGATCCGTCATAGGGTCTCAATACTGGGAAAAAACGCTTGCGTTTTGCCCCCATTCATTGTCAAAGGGGACAAAACGTAACTGAACAGAATGGAATGCTCCAAAATGCATTCCGTTCTTTACCAGAGAGCAAACCGCAGCATGCTGCGGTTTGCTTTCCGTCCTGGGATGCGGAGCAAAACGTCATGACCCACAATGCAAGTCAATGGGGACGGATCTGTTTTATCTGACACAATAGAAAACTGATCCGTCCCCCATTGACTTTCAATGGAGATCATGACATGACGGATCCGTCTTGGCTATGTTAAAGATGATACAACCGGATCTGTTCATAACGGATGCAGATGGTTGTATTATCAGTAACGGAAGCATTTTTGCTGAAACCTGCCGGATCCAGCAAAAACGCTAGTGTGAAAGTAGCCTTACAGAAACAGAGAATATACCATAGTGTAGTATGCACACCATAGCGTAGTACGTTCAGGCAGGATTAGACACACATATAGTGATGTGGAATCTCTCACCTGATGCAGTTGTGCAAATAACACTCAGTGTTATGGGCAAAGGCAGTGGAACCGCTATGCCAACCAACTGGTTTGACTTAAGGCTAGACTTAAGGGTGTTATCCTGGTGGTCCCCTGCTATTCAACCTTTAAGCCCTGTACAGGGATCTGGTCTTTGCTGCAGGGAGCCACCAGGCCACTACCTCTTGGATAGTTCCAGTGTGGTTGGCTGCTTACCCACGGGCATTAGAGGGAACAGGAAATACAAGTAGTCAAACCGGCAAAGGCCAGGGCTGTCAGAGTTTGTGCAAATCCAAGAAATAATCTGAAGGTCAGGGACAGTATGGTGAACAGGCACAGGTCAGGGACCAGGAAATAGGCAAATGGATAATAGCTCTTTTACATGCTCTAGCTAGCTTGCCAGATCTGTAGAGACCAATTGCACAGGCTAGGAAACAGCCAGGTATAGAGAAGCAGCTGATTAGCAACTGGACACAGCCATGCAGAAGCTCCCACAGCAGCACAAGATTAAACCTAGCAGTGCTGAAGACACACAGCAATTAGAGAGGCATGTATGAGTAATCCAGCTGCTGTGTTCCCCACAGTATTCAGATGGCAGGTACCTGCTGAACTGGTAGTAGTGTGCCTCATGGAGTGACAAAAGACCAGTGTCATGGAAGTGCACTCTTGTGGATCACAAAAATGACTAAACTTCAATGCTCTTTTCATCAAGTTCGGCTTGACCCGATGAAAAGAGAAATCCTCTCCAGAAACACATAGTCCTAATAAACCTTCAGAATACCACGTCACTTAAGTTCAGCTATTCTTGTGACCCACAGCAGTGCAATTCCATTGCAGCTTTGTCTTTACAAGTGGCTGTGTCTGTTACTGCAGCTTGTCCCATTCAATTGCGTTTCATACTTTACATTAATCTTTTTTGTTGTTTTATATAATTATTGTCTTTTAACATTATTGCAGTTACATGCAAACTGTACTCATGGCTGGCTAAAAACCTTTAATGACTACAAGAGTTGGGTTCCTATTTACATTTTTATGTCAGTAAGGAGGTTGTCCAGGTTAGAAAACCCATTTCCATATAGCCAATAAGAGAGTTAATAGCGAGAACCTTAATATTTTGGCCAAAGTAGAGATGGGTTACAAAGAGTGTCTCTTCCTCTGGAGAACTTGTCCTGTCTTGCATTATAACTTCAACTTATTGATTTGAGTAGGTGCTGAATGTTGCCTCTGGTGACAACACAGAAACTGAAAACGTAGGCAGAGATTTAAGTGCTGGTGTAGAAAATTTTGTCATATTTAGTCTAGTCTAGAAAATCTCATGTTTTAGCACAAGTCCCAGTTTGCACAAAAATGTTTTTGCTCATTTCCAACACTCTCACCACTTTTGTAAAAAGTTGGAAAGGTGTGGGCAGGAGGGGACTGGCCATAGGTACAAGCTCCTTGACCCAACACATTTAACACGTCAATCATGATATCTGAAATTCACTCCAACTTCTGGCTGGAGTAGATTCCAGTCCTGGTGCACAGATAGCCCAAGATGTGCCACAATTAATAAGAGGCATGCACCACTTAATAATGGTGGCATATCTCACGCCAGCAAAGCACAGATTAAGACCAGTGTACAAAACGCCGGTCTTTATAAACACCCCCCTTACTGCAAAGATTCACCACGGATAACAACTTTTTGTTAGGGGACATTTTTAACAAGCAGGGATTGAGAACCCTTTCAAGTGAAGAAAGCAATTCATCTCTAGTCACTCACAAGTTTGACTTTAGGGAAATGGAGGGAAAGGAATTAATTTTAAATTGAAAAAAAATGGACAGCTACCGTAGGTATACACATAAATAGCCAAATTACAAAGAGAAGGAAACAAGAGAGGCAGTAGTACATAATAATGCATTGTGCAACACATAAATAGCACAGCAATCACGCCCATATAGGTGCAGAATAAGGTAGGGCACTAAGAATATGCAACAAAAGCAGGATGCTCAGAGGTAATATTTCAGAAGTACAGTATCCAGCATCCTAAACACGACATCAGGATAGTTACCTGCCACTAAAAATGATATCCAGAGGACAACAGAAGGAAGTAAAACCACATGTATTTACAGGTTATATGTGAACTGATTTACTTCATAGTTAACATCCTGATTGTAAAATGACAGTCTAGTCTATCTTGATATTCTTCTATCATGTAGAGGGTCCTCTTACAACCAAAGAATGAGCTGACCGTTTCCGGTGTTAGAAGGACGCTGTTCCAAACTTACAGTTAATATCTGTGTGAAGGAGGGTATGGTATGTGAAGCCTAAATCTGTAATAGATGACTGTCCCCCCGTATTATAATTTCATTTTGGGAAGTTTGTGTTCAGGTAGAAATGTAATATCAGGAACTGCTTTCCCAGTATCTGCATTATATAATATAACATGTAGAAGATGACTGTCCCTCATTGTTATCATAATCCTAGCGATGTAATGTCAGTTATGTGTTCAGGTAGAAATGTAATATCAGAAACACCTTTCACATGCATGTGTGCTGGAAAAAAGCTCAAGGTGGGAGCTGAAATGTTTTTATGGATACAGAGGAATACATCTACTATTTTTCTCACATCCCTGGAGTGTTGTGACCCCTTCTACGTGTTATTTGTGACTAGTTGATCAAGGTCTGTATTGCCTAGGTCTGCTGTCACCTTAATATATATATATATATATATATATATATATATATACACTTATACTCTACATATATAAACTTCAGTGTCACAGATACAAATCTTCTGACAGATGCCCTTTAATAATGTTTGGTATCAAACATTTAATAGGGTCCACTGTAGATGTAAGTTGTACAAATTTCAGTTTCAAAGGGGTGTATGAGATTAGAGGAAAGGGCCTGATTCTTGTTTTACAGAAATATTGCTACTCTTGTACATCATCTATGTCTGCCATTACCGCTCAGACCTATTTACTAAAATACACCTTGTGCACTTTGATCCCAAAACAGTACTTCTTTTTCCAATCCCTCGGGCAGGTTTCTGTGTGGTCAGGCTGCCCTTTTCAGGGTCAATACCCATTCTTTCTTGCAGGGACAATCTAGGGTTAGTACAGAACCTCTTTCAGCAGGGAAGGGTTCTGTGTGGCCCTGCTTACTAGTAGGGTCAATCTATGGAGAGTTTATATAGTTGTCTTTCTCGCCATGGTGTGCACATGAAAAAGGCAGAAATGCATTTGTACAGGACACTGAACCTTAAAGTTAACGTTTTTTATTAAACTGTTTCCAATGCCATGACAAGTTTTTCCCCTTTAGTTGCCTGGATGGACTGATCTGTATGTTTATAAAATAATCTCTGAATATTATCAGGTGTAGATTTATTTGGCAACTGTGTCCTGGCTTTCGTTTACTGACAATTCTCGTGTTTCTCTATTTTTGCCACTGCGTAGTGTCACAGTATTTACTTTGGGGTTTCTGCCCAACAGCGATTGGTGTGCCCAGCCACCTTGCTACTGACACCTGGGAAGGGCTCTGCCAAAGTCCCCCTTCCTGCTGGAGGTGGGTGAAGAGTACCCCGGCTCTCAAGGGTGTTCAGAGTGAGACAGCTTGCATAAAGTGTGTCTGGTACGCCGCGTTTGCTGGCCATAAGGTTGGCTTTATTATTACATGAGCATTACAGCTACAAGCCATTTTAATCTGTCTCAGAGGTATAACTTGAAGATTCTAGGCCCCAGTGAAAAATCTGTAACAGGGACTCCCACCCTGTGCTTTCTATGCTGATGTCTTCTTATGTGGTCTGTAGCTATGCCCCTGATCTGTATGTACTATAAAAGCCTCATAATCTTAGTCAACTTTTGTAGCTGAAAGTCTCAGAATGCTCTACGGAATTCAATAACATTGATTGTAAACATGTAAAGCATACCGCGTGCCAACTCAATGCTGTACATGTACATTGCCGAGCATGACAGGGTTGAAAAGTTAAAACCCCCTTTCAATATCCTGCACTGGTCCTGGCATCCTGTACACTTTTAGTAAATTTCAAAGAATTGACCATGTTATAGACTGAAAATTTCAATAATTTTCTCAAACTGTTGCATACAAACATTGCCTGGTAAGCAACAAACAAATTGCCTGTGGTTGGTCATCCCAATGACTTAAAGAGAACAACAAGCCATCCTATCATAAGGTCAAGGACTGGGGAGGTTTGTAATAGTGGTCAATGGATGAGAAGGTCCATCTATACTCTTCAAATTGAGTTAAATAATAGTTATGTATCTGTTGGAAATTATAGAAGTTTAGACAACAAGATGTACCATCTTGTGTGATGACACAGCCCTGTACAAAAGTAAAATCGGATTCACTTTCTAATAGGTTTGTCATTGATGTGGTCCATGCTTATTGTAAGGAAACACAACATAAGAATTATGTGCTTCTCCTTATCTTGTAAGTATGAAACTACTGGTGCAGAACTCAGTGACCATGGAGATTCACGCAAAAACACCACCTTGGAGATTATTCTTAGGCCTCATGCACACGACAGTATTTTTTCACGGTCCGCAAAACGGGGTTCCGTTGGTCTGTGATCTGTGACCGTTTTTTCGTCCGTGGGTCTTCCTTGATTTTTGGAGGATCCACGGACATGGAAAAAAAGTCGTTTTGGTGTCCGCACTGGCCACCCCCTCCCTCCCCAATATTATATTCACGAAGTGAAAACTCATATCTGAAAAAGCTTTTATGCAGACAACGGCCACGGATCACGGACGCGGATGCCAATCTTGTGTGCATCCGTGTTTTTTCACGGACCCATTGACTTGAATGGGTCCGTGAACCGTTGTCCGTCAAAAAAAAAGTCAATGGGTCCACAGAAAATCACGGAAAACGGAACAACGGCCACGGATGCACACAACGGTCATGTGCATGAGGCCTAATTAGCAGAGCTGAGAGTTCAGAAGAAAAAAACATAAGAAACATCTGTAGCAGTAAATATTCCCGGAAAGAATAAAATCAGATCCTCATCAAAAATCAAAAAAATGGTTAAATACAGTAAAAACACTAGTAGGAAGAAATGATTTTTTGGGGGTTTTGACTGATTAAGGTGAGAAGATACCAGTTACAAGTTTAAAGGACAATTCCAGCTTCTGGATATTTGGCAGATTTAACTAGATTTGAGTATAATGTACAGTACATGTTATGTTAAATCATGTGTGGGGACTCGCTCTGGTAGACAGGATTAGTGGACGCAGTATAGAGGCAACAACAAGTTCTTTGGATCAAAGAGTTCAGTGTTTTATTCACACTTTAGGCAAGTGATAAAATAAGCAGTCATATTCAAGCAAAAAGTCACCTTGCGGTGTTGGTGGTAATTCACACCATGCAGCAATTCTGCCTCAAAGAGTCCTTGATCATAGCAGCACCAACCTGTTTTCACGCCAAACAGGTAGCAAGCCTTTATCCAGACACAAGGCTCCCAGATCCCAACACAGAGACATCTATTCTGAGCCCAGCTGCCTATTTAAGGACAGCCAGGTGCTGCCAGATCCCAGACCAGAACTTAAACTCCGGTCCGGTATTTTACCTCACCTGGCTGGAAATTAGCCCAGCAGCACATGCTGGGAGGAAAATACCTGCCTTGCCAGACACAACCCCTCACTGTATCACATACCACTCGTTTTGTTCAGCTCTGAGAGGTGGACACATGCCAGACAATGCACCCGAGACAGGGCATCCGCGTTTCCCTGCAACCGGCCTGCTTTGTGTTCTATCGAGAACTTAAAGTTCTGCAGAGACAAAAAACATCTGGTGACCCGGGCATTCCTGTCTTTGGCCTAACTCATCCACTTGAGAGGGAAGTGGTCGGTCACCAGGCGGAACTTTCTCCCCAACAAATAGTAGCGGAGAGACTTGAGTGCCCACTTGATAGCCAGGCACTCTCTCTCCACTATACTGTACCTGGTTTCGGCTGGGGTGAGCTTGCGGCTTAGGAAGAAAATGGGATGCTCCTCCCTGTTAACTTCCTGAGACAGTACAGCACCGAGGCCTACGTCGGAGGCATCCATTTGTACCACAAACTCCCTCTTGAAGTCGGGAGTCACCAAAACCAGTGACCCACACAGAGCCGACTTCAAAGCGGCAAAAGCCTCTTCTGCCCGATCATTCCAGCAAACCATCACTGATTTTCATCCCTTCAAGAGCCCTGTCAAGGGCGCACCTAGAGAAGTGGGGAACAAACCTCATGTAATAGCCCACCATTCCCAGGAATGACTTTATTTGCCTAGTGGTGACAGGTCGGGGCCAATTCCGTATCGTCTCTATTTTATTCACTTGGGGTTTGATGACTCCGCCCCCAATGACATACCCCAGGTACTCAGTCTCTTCTAACCCTATCACACATTTTTTTGGGTTAGCGTTTAGGCCAGCTTTCCGAAGGGAGTCCACTACAGCCTGCACTTTGGGAAGGTGACTTTTTCAATCGGTACGATGACAATATTGTCCAGGTAAGCTGAAGCATACCGACGATGTGGACGAAGCACAATGTCCATTAGTCGCTAAAAAGTGGCGGGGGTGCCATGCAGACCAAAGGGTAAAACCTTATATTGATACAGCTCCTCAGGCGTGATGAAGGTAGTTTTCTCTTTGGCAGCCTCCGTTAAGGGCACCTGCCAGTACCCTTTCGTGAGGTTCAAAACAGAAAAATACCGGGCTTGTCCTAACCTCTCGATGAGCTCATCCACCCGGGCATGGGATATGCATCGAATTTGGAAACCTCTTTAAGTTTTTGAAAGTCGTTACAAAACCGCAACGTCCGGCTTGGGTATCAATACCATAGGACTGGCCCACTCACTTTTTGACTCCTCAATGATGTCTAGCTGCAACATTAGCTGCACCTCCTCTGATATGGCTTGTCACCGAGCCTTGGGTACCCGGTATGGTTTTAATCTAACTTTTGCCTGAGGCTCAGTGACAATGTCATGCTGGATTATGGAAGTGCGTCCAGGGAGGTCTGAGAACACACAATGAACTCCCAGGCCTCCTGAGTCTATTTAGAGGAGAGGCTGTCAGCAATTTTTACTGTGGCGGCCGCCTCTCTTGCATCAGACAGAGGGGCTGGTACATCTTCTCCTAGAAAACCCGGCCACGGGCTGTCTTCTCTACAGGTTTCCCTATCTTTCCACGGTTTGAGTAAATTCACATGGTAAACCTGCTCCGGATTTCGCCGCCCTGGCTGGTGTACCTTGCGGTTTACATCTCCAATTTTCTCAAATATCTCGTAGGGCCCCGCCAACTAGCCAGGAACTTACTGTCCACGGCGGCACCAGAACCAAAACCCGATCACCTGGGTTAGAGATCCGGACCCGAGCCTGCCAATTATAAATCCGACTCTGGGCTCGCTGAGCTGCCTCCATATGCTCCCTAACAAGAGGCAACACTGTCTCTATCCGATCTTGCATCTGGGTAACGTACTCAATGACACTTTTATGTGAAG
Organism: Bufo bufo; assembly: GCF_905171765.1. Taxonomy (NCBI): domain Eukaryota; kingdom Metazoa; phylum Chordata; class Amphibia; order Anura; family Bufonidae; genus Bufo; species Bufo bufo. The sequence goes on along the minus strand of NC_053392.1, from coordinate 230,875,584 downwards.
TGGGTTGTTGTTCCCACCCCTCTTTGGGTGTCTTCCATATAGCAGTTCGAAGGGCGATAACCCAGTAGAGGCCTGGGGTACCTCTCGCACTGCGAACATGAGATAGAACAGAAGAAGGTCCCAGTCCTTCCCATCTTTAGACACTACCTTTTTCAACATATTTTTTAATGTTTGGTTAAACTGTTCTACCAGACCGTCCGTTTGCGGATGGTAAACGGACGTCCGTAGTTGTTTTATGTGCTGCAAATTACAGAGTTCCCTCAACACCTTGGACTTAAAAGGGGTCCCTTGGTCGGTCAGAACCTCTTTAGGTAGTCCTACTCAGGAAAACATCTCCATTAAATCCTTAGCTATGAGTTTTGCCGAGGTATGTCACAGTGGCACCGCCTCCGGGTACAGAGTGGCATAGTCTAGAATGACTAAGATGTGTTGATGCCCTCTGGCAGACTTCGGTACTGGGCCTATGAGGTCCATAGCTATTCGGTCAAACGGTACTTCGATAATTGGGAGAGGTATTAGGGGACTACGGAAATGTGGCTGGGGGCTAGTTATCTGGCAGGTCGGGCAAGTAAAACCGCTGTAGAATACGATCCTGAGTATTCTGCAGCCCCAGGTTGGTGGGCTAGATCTAATACAAGCTTGTGATAAGCCTTGGGGACCACCAACTGTTCAATAGGCTCACCCCATAGTTGGTTTACCCGATAGAACCTATCCTGATGAACCACAAAATGAGGAAACACTGACATTGGGTGGTACCAAAATTATCCTCTGAGACATTGAGGTCTGCCATTTCAGGACCCGACGGCTGGTCCTCCACGTCTCCCACCATCACACTTAATTTGTCTCCCCCTTTTCCACCGAAGTGGCGGTCACCCTTCGGTCTCAGGTTCCCAGGGTTCTGGTCTCCCCCCTGAGCTGGGCTACTCTGCTAGGTTTACCCCTGTCTCATGGGCATCAGTCACTCTCATAGCAGGCCACAATGCCGGGAAGCCCTCTCCCTATTATAAGTTCGTAGTGTAAATTCAGGGCAACTGCCACTTTTTAAGTCCATCTGCCAACCCCTGTGGTTAGAGACACCAGGGCAGTGGGATAGTCTTTTAAATCTCCATAGATGCACATGACCCCGACTTTCCGGCCAGTATACTCCGTGGACCAGTGGCGTAACTACCGGGGAAGCAGGGGAAGCAGCTGCTTCGGCGCCCCGGCAGCGTGTGTGACAGTTTATTTTCAAGTTAGTTAAATATCGATGTCTTAATGTTCAGGGCCCCTTCACAGCAGCAGCGGCTAATGTGATCTAATCTTACGGTCTCCTAAAGTCTCCTGATGTGTCTGGGATTCAAACCCACAACCTCCAATGTATCAGTGTATCAGAGGCAAAGCATTTATCCACACAACCATAAAGGCTGCATTGAAACTGATTGAAACTGATTGAAAAAATATGAGACTTCTACTGTTATAGCTGGCTAAGTGTACATCTATACACATGACAGCTGCCCCAACACACCCAGCACTGCTATATCTCTATATGACAGCTGTCCCAGCACACTCAGCCTGCTATATCTCTATATATGAGCAGCTGTCATGTGTATAGATGTACACTTAGCCAGCTATAACAGTAGAAGTCTCATATTTTTTCAGTTAGCAGCAAGGCAGCTCTTATAGTCTAGTGGTTAGATGCTTTGCCTCTGATACAGAAGGTTGTGGGTTTGAAATACAAGCACTGACTCCATATATGGACATACAGGAAGAGGCTGACATGGAGGTAAGTAGAAGTGTTTATTTTATTTTTTTAATACTGTACCACTGTTACTGTTACTGCCATGGGGGGAGCGGGAGGCACTTGATACTGGCACATGGGGGGAGGGGGGTTGGCACCTGATACTGGCACCTGGGGGGGTTGGCACCTGATACTGGCACATGAGGGGTGGGAAGGAGAGAGGCACCTGATACTGGCACATGGGGGGGGAGAGGGGTTGGCACCTGATACTGGCACCTGGGGGGGAGGGGGGTTGGCACCTGATACTGGCACATGGGGGGGAGGGAGAGAGGCACTTGATACTGGCACTTTTTTTGTGGGGGGGGAGATGGCACTATGATACTGGGACATGGGGGGGAGGGGGGGTTGGCACCTGATACTGGCACATGGGGGGGAGAGAGGCACCTGATACTGGCACCTGGGGGGGAAGGGAGGTTGGCACCTGATACTGGCACATGGGGGGGAGAGGCACCTGATACTGGCACATGGGGGGGGGAGAGGGGTTGGCACCTGATACTGGCACATGGGGGGGAGGGAGAGAGGCACTTGATACTGGCACTTTTTTGTGTGGGGGGAGATGGCACTATGATACTGGGACATGGGGGGAGGAGAGAGAGGCACTTGATACTGGCACATGGGGGGGTTGGCACTATGATACTGGCACATGGGGGGTGGGAAGGAGAGAGGCACTTGATACTGGCACATTGGGGGGGATGGCACTATGATACTGGGACATGTGGGGGGGAGGAGAGAGGCACTTGATACTGGCACATGATGGGGGGGCATCTATGGGGACACTTACTGGCACATTATTGGGGGGCATTATGGGGGACACTAGGCCGGCAGCCTATCAGAGGCCGGACACTGAGGGGCATCTACTGGGGCACTATATATGGGGCATTTTATACTGGTACATTATGGGGGGCACTAGCAGGAAGGGGGGAGAGGATCACTATGGGGGAATTTACTGGGGGCACTATATAGGGGTATTTTATACTGGGACATTATGGGGGCACTATGGGGACATTAGCTCAACTGGGGGCATTACAAGGGGGTATTTTTGCACTGTCACATTATAAGGAGAATTATTACTACTGGGGGGGGCATTATAGTGGACTTTATTACTCCCCCATGGTATGACCCCCTAGTAGCAGCACCAGCCTCTCCCTGCTCTGCTATCCCTCTGCCCCTTCTCCAAATCCTTATTATGAAGTCTTTCTCATTAGGATAAAGCACAACATCAGCTCCGCCGAGCCCCCTGGCCAAGTGAAGTGGTGTCCGAGATCCCCAAGGTTCAAGTAACTGTAAGTTTTCATATGAAATATGTTTATGTTATACACATATAGCCTACACTGTGCCACACAATATACAGTATACCACTACACTGTGCCCCACAATATACAGTATACCGCTACACTGTGCCAAAGGAGTGGGGTTTACACAGGAGGAGGGAGGTGCCAAGCGCGCTGGAGGGGCCCTTACAAATATTTGCTGTGGGGCCCAGTCACTTCTAGTTACGCCCCTGCCGCGGACCATACCAGGGGAGCCCTTAATAGGGACACCAGACTCCCTGAGTCCAGCAGAGCCTCCGCTGACGTATCTCCTACCTCCACCTGGCACAGGTGGTTTAGAGTTTTTGGGATACCTGCGGCACACAGCTTCCTGGCATATAGCGACTGACGGTAGCCATAGTTAGTATCCATGGGTTCCACCTGATGGGGACAGTCAGCTCTTACATGGCCCGGCTCCTGACACCGCCAGCAGACTATCGGAGCCAGGTCCGTAGAGGGTACACCCCGGGTGGGTTTGGTTGGTACAAGTCGCCGGGTCTGGGATGGAGATATATGGGGTTTGACTGCCCCCCTTCCAAAATAACCACCTGTAACAGTCTTAGTAGCTTCGTAGCGCTCCACCAGGTCCAACCTTTTCTAGGGATTTGCCAGGAGACACCTGGCTAATCCAATGCTGGAGAGGGGGTGTGGAAGAGCCCTCCAGAACATATGCGCCAATAGTCAATCCAGCATAGCCGGGGGACTCAGCACATCAGGCTGTAGCCACTTTCGCAAGAGGTGGAGTAAGTCATAATACTGGGTCCAGATACTGATGTACCCGCTGGGCCCAGACCAACACATTCACCCCCATTCTTGCCAAAATCTCACCCTTTACTTTTTGGTAGACGACCGCTTGATCGTCCGGCAAGTCGAAATACACCCGCTGGGAATCGGATGCCAGGAATGGAGCGACGACCTCAGCCCACTGGTCATGGGGTAGCTTTTCCCTGATGGCCACTTTCTTGTACATCGCCAGGTAGGTTTCGATGTCGTCTGTGGGGATCATTTTAGGAATTGCGGCACGGACTGCTTTCCGGGCATCGTGGATGCTCGGGGTTGCTCCTGCTGTCTGCAAAGCCATCACGTGTTGTAGCAGCAACTGGTTAGTCCCCTGCTGCTGCTTAATAGCCTCACGTTGCTGCAGGTTTGTCTCTCGCTGCTGCAGATTAGGCTCCATGAGGGCCTTCACAACAGCCTCCATTTTGTCGTGCGGCACTGGTTGTAATACAACTGGTTTAATGTACGACATACAACTGTGCCTGAAAAATGCAGAAACCAAAAATATCTACGTTCGCGCCAGCCTCACTGCTCTTGCCCGCATCCTACACCAATTGTGGGGACTTGCTCTGGTAGACAGGATTAGCGTACGCAGTATAGAGGCAACAAGTTCTTTGGATCAAACAGTTCAGTGTTTATTCACACTTTAGGCAAGTCACAAAACAAGAAGTCATATTCAAGCAAAAATTCATCTTGCGGTGTTGGTGGTAATTCACACCATGCGGCAATTCTGCCTCAAAGAGTCCTTGATCATAGCAGCACCAACCTGTTTTCACGCCAAACAGGTAGCAAGCCTTTATCCAGACTCAAGGCTCCCAGATCCCAACACAGACATCTATGCTGAGCCCAACTGCCTACTTAAGGACAGCCAGGTGCTGCCAAAACCCGGACCGGACCTTAAACTCCGGTCTGGTATTTGACCTCACCTGGCTGGAAATCCCACATGCTGGGAGCAAAATACCTGCCTTGCCAGACACAACCCCTCACTGTGTCACACATGTAAGAGTCATGTCAACATGTTGGTTCCTTTGGTTTAGATTTAGTTGCTCCTGTGTCTGCCAAACTGACGTGAGATGAACACAGTGGTCACTGGTGAATTTGTTTAGTAACTAAGAAAATAATGAAGTAAAGGAAGGGAAAAGAGGAGAGCTTGGGGGCAAGTGCAGTTACAACTGAAGGTTAGTCATTATTGAGTGGATTTTTTATTGAGTAGCTTAAATGGGTTGTCCAATCATTAAACACTATGTGAAGCTAACATGCTGTATGATTAGTCACTACTAATGGACTGTCTACAGTTCAGATGCCTCTGTAAGCCAGAAATTTTATTGGCAACATAGCTCAGCAATGGAGAGAGATAAGTGCTGGTGATGGGGAAGAACCTGAGTGATGTCATCATCGTGTGACCAGTGCAGGAAGAGACATAGCTCAGCAGTGTAGAGGAGTAGTGGTGAAAGGCCTGTGGGATGTCACGTCGTAAGAGGGCAGAGATTCTGTGCTGTGCATGGAGGAGAGGTTAGTGGTTTCTCTTCCTTTTAAAGTTGTCAAATACTAGGAGTTGTAGTTCTTTCCTTACTATACTGACTTCCTTTAATGTTCTCTGATAAGCCATAATAACAACCTCGTCATGCTGGAAGTTATAGTTCTCTCCTCTCCCAATGTCTACTGATACCCTATAACAACAGTCTGGTCATGGAGGGAGTTGTAGTTCTCTCTCATTATATCATCTCCATAGAATTTCAATTGATGCCCTTAATAACATTCTGGGAGTTGTAGTTGTTTCCTCATATGCCTTTCCCTGTAATGTCCACTGATGCCCTAGGTGAGTAATATGGATCATAATTTACTGGCAGCCATGATTTTCATCTGATTCACCTTTGTCAGTGTACATGCAAAATAAGTTCTCACTTCAACCCTCTGCTTGTCAGATAGTGGAGGTAGTGAACTCCACAAGGGTTCTGGCTTCAAGGAGGCCACATGCGTATGAATTCACACCTCAACCAGTCAGCTAGGAACCAAGCTGATGTAACATGAAGAATCTCTCAGCATGGGGTCTCAGCCCTTGCCCAGATCTATTGTTTCCCCCCAGACATCATGGAACCAGCGGTTCATAAGGAATTATGAATCGCCCGTCCATCATAGACATAAACCTGATACATATTTGTGTCCCTGTGGCCACGATTAACAGGCCCGTGGTCTTAGTGTGGTGGTGGGATGCCAGGGAAGGGATATATACATATCTCCCAACAGAAACCAAATAACGGTACCATGCTTGGACTCTACTGGTAGCCGGAACCCAGGTCAATACATTGGTCCCAGAACCACCTCCCTGTGACATTCTGGTCTTGAGCCTTGAGCTCTAATTAGTTTTGTGGCCTATGTGCTGCCAGCCCAGCAGAAGGGGGGGTGGACCCCTCCCAGAGGCCGGGAGTGGAGGGGCCGGCTACAAGTTAAAAGGCTTGTGCCAGCAAGCGGGCGGGTCTTTCTCTGAAAGGGGGTCACATCATGCCATGTGTTTGGAGAGACCTGGAAACTGCTGACATCACTGCCCCCACATGACCGCAGCCAAGGACTATTCCACCATCATAACCCAATGGAACATTCATTTACCCGGTAACTGACTTGTACTCTGCGTAATCCTGTTTGTACCATACTACCTGTATTCGTAACCTCAGACCACTGTATATACTCTTTGTGTATAGTGTGTTTATCTAGTGTTCCCTTAAGGCGATTAAATATCTAATTTAATCTTGTGCTGTCTTGTATCTCGATCACAAATCCCCACGTCCATGTTTCGGCCTAGTTATAAGCTACCGCGGGTTGGTTTCTCACCCTATATAATTCCATTAGCGGACCGGGCTTATATCAAACGAGAAGCTGGTGGCAGATTTCCCTGGCTGAGGAAGCGCTGTTTCACTGGGGCAGTGACCAGGCTCCCTCAGCTTGTTGCCTCTCTGTACCCATGTGGACAGGAGGAGTCGGTGTAAACTGTACCAAGCTGACCTTACATGCTCCTTCGGGAGCATGTAACCAGTGACCATACCGCGTCTCGAAGGCTCGACGTAGTTGACGTCAAGTGGGCACGAGGTGTGGTATCCCTAACACCCTATAATAACAGTCTGAACATGCTGGGAGTTGCAGTTCCCTCTTCTTATACCTTGCTCCCTATAATGTCATCTGATAGCCGATAATAACACCCTAGTAGTGCTGGGAGTTACCCATGTGGCGTGTTACAAGTAGATCTGGTGGTGGAGCCAGAACTCAGCGGTGTGGATCAGGTAAGAATGATCACTACCGTGAGTTATGGTCACAAGATGACCCATGTCATATATCTGGTGGCTGCGGCGAAGTTGCTGGGGGGGGTCCATTTAAAAATTTGCTACAAGACCCTGTCATTTCCAGTTACTCCCCTGAATGTATGCAACTGTAGGTAGAGGCAACATCTGTGAGGGGAAGAAGTATAATGAAAACTGTAGCCCTTTAGCTTGATAGTCCCATCCACAGCAAGCCCTGGCAGCATCAAAACAAAGGTACATTACAGAGCTTGGCAAGATAATGAAAATGAAAAATAATTTTAAAATGCACATACTAAGCTATGGTGGTGTCACCTGGTGAGCATTCAGACGCAAGTCAAGTAAGTAGATTTGTTTGTAAAATCCTGAAAGACAATTTTTTAAAATAGAAATACTGTAGATATAGATATATCTCATATCACAGTTGTTCTAACTGCAGACTATCCAACACAGCACTTTTAAGATTGAGGAACAAATTCTGGAAATACAGTCATGAGAATATAACTGGTGGACTATTTTAGTACCAGATCATAAAATGCCACCAACTGAACACCCAGCTCAGTACCATCCCCATTGATCTGACACCCCCCTTTTCTCCACACACATACACACCTACACACCAAATTATGGTTCTGGTCTTTTATACATACATACATATATAGGAATATATGTAGTCTGTTATTGTTTTTTACACATATAACACTTGCATATCTTGTACTTTGTCCTTGGAGTGAAATAGTTAATAATTATTTATGAAAGAGATGCCACTAGATAATAATTTACCCTGTAATACAATAAAAATGACTATAAACTTTTATGAATATGGAATTATAAGTTTCAGTATATTAGCAGTAGTAGACATTAACCACTTCCTGGCCAGCAGTTTTACCCCCTCCTCCCATCCCTCTTGGCCAGGCACATTTTTTTGCCTTTAAATAGAAAGAAAAAATATCCACAAACTGGCACAATCTTTTTTTTATGACCGCATGGCATTTCCAGACAATACTACCCTTTTACCTGTAAAAAACACTAGTAAAAAAAAAAAATATTTTCATCCATATCACCGGTGCATTTTAGCTGTTATGATTGTCCTTAACCGAAAATTCCATACTATATATTGATAGATAAATAGATCTTAATTATATTTTTTTCAAATAGTGTAAAAAGTATCTACTTTTTTTAGAGGCGGCAGTCTGTAGGACCTATTCTTGCACATATGCTATGAATACCCCTTGATATGTCTTTTCACTTACAGCAATAGCTTGCATACAGCACATACTGGATCATTACTAAATATGAAATATCTTCAAGTTATTTCAAGGGATTGACCAGACAGATAAACAGTTGTTTTATTGTGCTGGAAATAACATTGCTAAGATACTTTGTGTACTCTAGTTGGCCTGCTGTCTTGGTATGAGCACCAGTCCTACTTCACTTCTGGTTTGGTTTTGATACAGCCAGCCTCTTCAACTACGTCACTGGAGTCACATGCTGACACAGATAGGGGGGGGGGGGGGGTTCCTCTTTCTGTGTCAGAACCAATCCAGAAGTGCAGCGGCATTCAAAGCTGGCATCTATGGTACACAAAGTATGTTAGTAAGTGCAATCAATCTCCAGTGCACTAAAACAACTTTTTATCTGTTCAAACAACCCCATTAAAGCATAACCAAAACTTTGAAAAAAAACAACAACTTTCATTTGCTTTGTTTGGCTTTTTGAGGGTATGGATCCCATATACTTTGTATGGATCCATAGTCCACATATTAAAAAAGATAAGCAAAGTCAATGAGAGCCAAAGGGTAGAGCAGTGCTGCCCCTTCATTTTTTCATCAAAGGTTTAGTTGTCTTTTAAATAATTCAAGAACTGTATAGTCATCTGGAGAATGCTCAATTAGCAATTTATTATAACATTCCTGGAATATATTACAACAAAGCACATCCCAGCCCCCGCTCCCTGATCTACCACAATAAATCTGAAATATATAGCATCTCATACACACTGTATTAAATTTCCCCTTATACATTAGGTTCTTTATCCTCTAAAATCAGCATCACATCTTGATGACTACATGCAAACATACAGTATGCACAGGATTCAGGAGCCACAAAGATCTGGCAGGCTGTAATGTTATTGACCATTCATAAATGGCAGCTTAATTGGTGATGGAGGGTAGGCTCATATACTAAAAGCTTTATACTTGCACATAGATATCCCCATGCAGTAGTGAATATTAAACTGTAGCACAATCTACTTCATTCCTGAAAGGTCTGGAAATCATAGCAAGATAATACCTAGGAGCCTTCCTTATTGCATCCAGCAGTGAAGTCGCAGTGTAATGTTACGAACTGTTCCTTCTGATATGGTGATATAACTAATTTCAGCACCAGTGTGTGACCTTCAGGGCTGACAGTGTACAATGATAATGCAGGAAGTCATAGCTAGGAGGAGAAATTACTGTTACTGCAAGTTTTTGGGGGTGCACGATCTCAGATTAAAACTTCTGACACAGGGACGTAGCTAGAAATGCATGGGCCCCATAGCAAAAAAATGTATGCCCCCCCCGTGCCATCCACAGATCCCCCTCCCCTAAACAGTGCCATCCACAGATCCCCCCTAAACAGTGCCATTCACAGATCCCCCCTAAACAGTGCCATCCACAGATCCCCCCTAAACAGTGCCATCCACAGATCCCCCCTAAACAGTGCCATCCACAGATCCCCCCCTAAACAGTGCCATCCACAGATCCCCCCTCCCCTAAACAGTGCCATCCACAGATCCCCCTCCCCTAAACAGTGCCATCCACAGATCCCCCTCTAAACAGTGCCATCCACAGATCCCCCCTAAACAGTGCCATCCACAGATCCCCCCTAAACAGTGCCATCCACAGATCCCCCCTAAACAGTGCCATCCACAGATCCCCCCCTAAACAGTGCCATCCACAGATCCCCCTAAACAGTGCCATCCACAGATCCCCCTTAAACAGTGCCATCCACAGATCCCCCCCTAAACAGTGCCATCCACAGATCCCCCTCCCCTAAACAGTGCCATCCACAGATACCCCCCTAAACAGTGCCATCCACAGATCTCCCCCCTAAACAGTGCCATCCACAGATCTCCCCCTAAACAGTGCCATCCACAGATCCCCCCCTAAACAGTGCCATCCACAGATCCCCCCTAAACAGTGCCATACACAGATCCCCCCCTAAACAGTGCCATACACAGATCCCCCCCTAAACAGTGCCATACACAGATCCCCCCTAAACAGTGCCATACACAGATCCCCCCTAAACAGTGCCATACACAGATCCCCCTAAACAGTGCCATCCACAGATCCCCCCTAAACAGTGCCATCCACAGATCCCCCTTAAACAGTGCCATCCACAGATCCCCCCTAAACAGTGCCATCCACAGATCCCCCCCCTAAACAGTGCCATCCACAGATCCCCCTCCCCTAAACAGTGCCATCCACAGATCTCCCCCCTAAACAGTGCCATCCACAGATCTCCCCCCTAAACAGTGCCATCCACAGATCCCCCCTAAACAGTTCCATCCACAAATCCCCCCCTAAACAGTGCCATACACAGATCCCCCCCTAAACAGTGCTATACACAGATCCCCCCTAAACAGTGCCATCCACAGATCCCCCCTAAACAGTGCCATCCACAGATCCCCCTCCCCTAAACAGTGCCATCCACAGATCCCCCTTCCCCTAAACAGTGCCATCCACAGATCTCCCCCTAAACAGTGCCATTCACAGATCTCCCCCCTAAACAGTGCCATCCACAGATCCCCCCTAAACAGTGCCATCCACAGATCCCCCCCTAAACAGTGCCATCCACAGATCCCCCTAAACAGTGCCATCCACAGATCCCCCCTCCCCTAAACAGTGCCATTCACAGATCCCCCTCCCCTAAACAGTGCCATCCACAGATCTCCCCCCTAAACAGTGCCATCCACAGATCCCCCTAAACAGTGCCATCCACAGATCCCCCCTAAACAGTGCCATCCACAGATCCCCCCTAAACAGTGCCATCCACAGATCCCCCCTAAACAGTGCCATCCACAGATCCCCCCTAAACAGTGCCATCCACAGATCCCCCTCCCCTAAACAGTGCCATCCACAGATCCCCCCTAAACAGTGCCATCCACAGATCCCCCCTAAACAGTGCCATCCACAGATCCCCCCTAAACAGTGCCATCCACAGATCCCCCCTCCCCTAAACAGTGCCATGATGGCACTGTTTAGGGGAGGGGGGATCTGTGGATGGCACTGTTTAGGGGGGATCTGTGGATGGCACTGTTTAGGGGGGAGATCTGTGGATGGCACTGTTTAGGGGAGGGGGGATCTGTGGATGGCACTGTAGGGGGATCTGTGGATGGCACTGCCATCCACAGATCCCCCAACAGTGCCATCCACAGATCCCCCTCCCCGACGCTCACAGCAGTATATTTATAAACTAATCAGTAACTACTTTAACTTTAATCATTGCTGAGCTCTTTACTTGGATTATTTGGATATCTTACTCTGTTTTAGCTCCGGTAATAGCAGGCAGTGCAGGGGGCGGCGCTCACTCACTGACGTCACGCGCCGCCTAGTGGGAGGAGCAGGCGCGTGATGTCAGTGAGTGAGCGCCGCCCCCCGCACTGCCTGCTATTACCAGAGCTAAGACAAAGTAAGATATCCAAATAATCCAAGTAAAGAGCTCAGCAATGAGCAATGATTAAAGTTAAAGTAGTTACTGATTAGTTTATAAATATACTGCTGTGAGCGGCGTGGCCCTGTATATTCTAACCCCCAGGCAAGCGTCCCTGTCACCATGGGAACGCCTGGGGGTTAGAATATACCATCGGATTTGAGTTTTTACGATCTCACTGAGCTTGTAAAACTCAGATCCGATGGTATATTCTAACCCCCAGGCAAGCGTCCCCGTCACCATGGGAACGCCTGGGGGTTAGAATATACCATCGGAATTTCTGAGTTACTCAGTGGCCTGGCTGGAGCCTCCGCAGCCACTGTGTGGGCCCGGCCCTGCGTGCGCCCTGCTCCAGTCCTGACTCCTCCCCAGCCAGGCCCGAGCCTCGGACCGCCCGCGTCCCGCCCACTACACTAGTCTAGTGTAGTGGGCGGGTGTCCGCGGCTCGGGCCTGGCTGCCTGTGTGTGGTTGGTGTGTGTGTAAATTAAAAAAAATAAAAATCAACAGAAGGCGGCACGGACGGGCCCCCAGTGGCGTAGGGCCCCATAGCCACTGCTATGGTTGCTATGGCGATCCCTACGCCACTGATCTGACATGCAGGGGCGTAACTACCATAGCGGTAGACCATGTGACTGCTATGGGGCCCAGGGCAAGAGGGGACCCAGTCTTAGTTAGGATTATCTCCTCTTCTACTGGAGGTGAAAGCTTGGTCAGGACTCTACCCTCTAAAGGAGCTACTTTTAGCAAATGAGGCAGTGGAGAAATGGCCCAAGGGTCACTGAAAGGAGTTTAGGCAGAAACCCTTCTGTCCTGTGTGGGGTCTGGTTTGATCATTGCTATGGGGCCCTTACTTCTCTATCTAAGCCACTGCTGACATGTATCACCACAAAATGGCTGAGAATGTTCCCAATGTTCCCACTTCTTCAAAGTGATATAAACCTTTCTGCTGAGGGTTCAAATTATCCAAAATGTAAGAAAATGTAGGAAACATCTATCCCAGCAAACTACATGCCTGAGGAACAATGGCCTCTGTTCCACTTGCATCATCATATAATTATAGTACATCCAGTCCATGTACTGTATCATCATTCATGATCTCTACCACAGGTCAGTTCCTAAATTTGAGGACACCATCCTATATACAGTACATCATGAGACAATAAGAAGCAGTACTCTGCATGCAATCTACTCAGTCTTACACTGGTGGCACTTGATGAACTAGAGGCCATGAGGTCTCGTCAGGATCAGGGCTATCTGCTTCTAAATAGGACAGTACATGTCCTAACTATGGGACATAATAGCACAGCACCCTAAAAAGTCAAGCCAAAAACGGTATCAGTAATGAATAAAACATAACTTCTAATTAGTAATATAATAAAATATCAGACCAATGTTAAAAACAGACAAGATCAATAAATATACCCAGCTGGACACGAGTACTCAATATACCATACTACTGCAAGGAGAGCAGATTGAGGGCCAGTCCTCAACTAAATAATACTTGAAGGATCATAGCAATGTTCTTACCCTTTTTGTCAAATAAGATCTCTGCAAACTGGTTGTTGAACTGTGTCCGTAGAACTTGTAGGCCAGGGTGGTACCACTGGCCCTGGTTCACCTGATGAAAAACATGTTACTCTGTTCCAGGGAGGATACAAAAGGCTACATTGCCTCAAGATGGGCAACCCTTGCCAGTGACCAATGCCTCTGTACAAGCTTAGCAACAATGTAATGGCTATAGCACACATAAGACTGGAGTCAAACAGCAAACACTGCCTAGGAGTGCACATGAAATTGATGAAGGCACTAGGCCTGTTACCCTCTTTTTGCGATAGGCATTCAGGTGGTTTGACCTTCCACTACTAGTCTCTTCCAATATTCTTGTTTTCTTCTCAGGTGCTATAATACTCTTTTTTTCCTTCATTTGCCCTCAGCATCCTCTCCTGCACTTCCTGTTCCCATATTTCAGTGGTGGTGAACCTATGGCATGCCTGCCAGAGGGGGCACTAAGAGCCCTCTCTGTTGGCAAGCGCACAGGAACAGATTATAGAAAGGCAGGCCTGGACTGGCAATATGGGGGCTGGCCAGTCCTCTCTTTAAATGTGGGGCACGGTGACGCGTTCTGGCTGGAGGTGCTTCCGCCCTCCACTTAGCTCTGTGTGCGCCATTGGCAACATTGCCATGCGCAGGAAGGAGTGCTGATGTCAGCACGTCAGACACTCTGCTGTGCTTCCGGCTCCTGCACCCCCTGCCCGGTGGACTCCCATAGGTAGGCCTCAGCCCTCAGCCCTGTATATGGACTCCATATTATGGAAGTTCTTCATTGGAGGATGTATGTAAGGAGATGATGAGCTATGTAATATACTGCCCTGTAAATGGAATCCATATACAGGGCAGTATAATACATAGGTCATTGTCGCAGCCCAAATCTCTGTGTAGCCATTTTATGTGGGCTGGTGAGGTTTGTGTGCCAGGGCTACTTTTAAGTCCAAGTCTGGCCCATGTTAATGTATGAGTTGGTTTTCTATACTAAGACCTCGGTATTCAGGTTAAATTGTCGTGTTAGCACTTTGCGATAAATAAGTGGGTTTTGGGTTGCAGTTTGGGTACTCAGTCTCTAAAGGTTCGCCATCACTGCCATATTTGTTGCATTGCTTATCCCATGATACTTTATATTACACATATTGGTGTCATTAACTGTACTGATGGGGACAATTAGCTCGGTGTGGAGGCTGCCCTCCAAAACTGCATAGTACTGCTCATCGAGAAAGGATCCTGTACCAGGACAAGCAAAAGTCCCTATAAACCACCAAAAAAGCAACTTAAGGGAGCACCATAGCAAATGTAAATTTAATTAAGTGGTGCCCATATAAACAATGTCCATCTACACAGCTTTACAAATTAGGGCTAAACAGCCCCTAGAGAAAAGATAGGCAGTGCCCATATTGGTGACCAGGTGGCTTCCAGCTACCAAGAGGAGATTAATAAGATGGAGCCACATCAAAGAACCTAAAATGGAGACAATATCCCATATAAAAATATACAAGCGATGCCTACATACAAGGAAGGGTGGCAATGCCATTGGAGTAGATCTAGTTTGTCACCATTATCATGGTCCTATGGGGCTGTAACTTTGTGTCCTGTAGTGACCTCTATCCTCTGTGGTGACCCTGTGTGGTCATGCTTTTTTAACCCCTTAGACTTGTGTCTGCCATTATTCATATAATATTGGATTTTGGACAGTGCCTACAGCGGGGTGGCCCCGACAAGATGCCAGGTAAACATGATGTATAGGTGGAAGTCTGGTTTGGATTAGGGGTGGTTGTGGAGAGATGTCTTTTATGACATGGTTGTTTTAAAGTTATGGTCTATTTATTGGGCAGAGAGAGAACTTTTATCTGGAGGGTGCTGCCCCACACAGTGTGAGAAGCCTGCCTGGAGGAGGCTGAGCACCCTGCCCAGACATACTGCATATATTCATGATGCACAATCCAGCAGCAGCTCCTGTCAGAGCCCAGCCTCGCCTAGCACACATCCCAATGACACAGGGAGATCATCTGGGCTGCTGAAGGAATCCACTGGATCAGGCCCCCATCAGACATCCAAGCAGGATGGATCCCAGCAGTACTGCATTGGGATGTGTGATGGAGCCTGCCCCCCAGCACTGCAGTCTCCAGCTGGGTACCCCACACATGGCCACAAGGCAAGAGCTTCTCCTACCTTTGGTTTCCATTGCTGCCCTTTGTCAAGTGCCTGGAAGTTGTGGGAACTTGGAAGCCGTGCTATTCCTCTGCAGAGCCCTCCTTGCAGCCTTTCTGGAGATGGTCCTGTGGATGGAGGTCCCTGCAGCCCTTGATCTGCAATCAACCAGCAGATGACATTGGTGAGGAGGAGGAGGAGGAGGAGGAGGAGAAGGACTGGAGGGGGGTGCTTACGGGAGGTGGGCGCCGGTTACCTGGGTGGTGGTGCTGCAGAGCGGAGCTGTCCACGGGCTGTGGTGCTGCAGGTGTAGTGCCAGATCAGCCCGCTACAGCCTCGCTATGTACAGCACTAGCACGGCTCTGCACTGCGCATGCCCGCCGCTCTCCCCTCTCTGATACAGAGCGGGAGCGTCACCGAGATCTCCGGGGACAAAATGGCATGGAGCCCCTGCTGCAAACGGGGGCGTGCGCCGTGCCAAGGTAGTGTGGGCATCTCCCTTCCGGACACACACGGTGGATTAGTAGCTCTGATAGTTTTGTTCGGTGGCCAAAATAAATGATGCGCCCTTTTTAAGGTTGTGTTTTAATACCTTTGTTACATTCTTTTTTTTTAGTTTTCTTTTTTTGCTTGCAGTGATGTTTCCATTTATAATTGTTCATTCTTTGCAAACTGACACAAAAAATATACAGATATCCTCCTGTGCTGTTTTGATCCATACTGTGAGGTCTCAGGTGAGCAGAACATCTGTGGGGACGGTTTGGGTTTGGGTCGGTGGCTGTGTGGGGTATATATATACACCCCCCCCCCCCCCCCCATTCCCACATGTGTATGAGTATATTTTTATTAGATAATATGTCTCCCCAAGGGATCATAAAAATCATAGACACATTCACTTTTTTATTATTATTTTATGTTTTTGCAGTTTTCCAACTGGTGTATCCATAGCAGGGTAGAAGAAAGCGACCCCTTGTCATGACATTAGTCACTGACGGAGCCAATTTGGGACTTCTAAGACCCAGCAGTTCTGGTGATTGCAGCTGCGTCTGTATAGAGCATCATATAGACGTCACAAGAGCAGACAGAAGCATTTATAAACCATTTACTTACACCAGGCATCCTCAAACTGCAGCCCTCCAGCTGTTGCAAAACTACAACTCCCAGCATGCCCGGACAGCCTACAGGTATCAGCCTACAGCAGGGCATTGTGGGAGTTGTAGTTTTACAACAGCTGGAGGGCCGCAGTTTGAGGGTGCCTAACTTACACCTTCTCCTCAAGGTCCTCTGCTGTCTCCAACATTCAGGGACCTGACTCGTTCCTGCTAGATCGTAGGAGCAGGAGTTTTAAAGAAACAATGACAAAAGACATTTTTGCTGACAGGGGACCTTCACCACCCAATGGTCATTAAAGGGTTATTCCAGCATGCAGAAGCCTTTCACTTTTGGCCAGTACTGTGCTCCCCACAGGAGGTTCATCTCAGCAATGCTTCCGGTGACAGGCCTGTACAGATCAGATGGGGTCATCTGTACCACTGCTGCCAATCGCAGGTCTCAGCAGTGACAGGTTCCCAACTGGTCCTTGACCCAGCAAAGATGTACTTCTTGGGGACATGCCACTAGAGGGTAGTGATTGGCCACAGTGGGGCATGTGAGTCCAACCAGATGTGTACAGGCCTGGGACTGGAAGCATCAATGAGAGGAACCTATGCGCTGGAACAGAGCAGTGGGGAGCAGGTCAATGCATTTCTTTCTTTAGGTACAGCCCAGTACTAGCCAAAAATAGAAAGTTCCCAAAAGCTAGAATCACCCTTTAAAGGGTTATATTATGAACTATACATAAATCCCACTGGATTACATAGTTGTACATAAATGTTCTGAAAATAACAGCATGTAATGTCAATCAGCTGCTTTTAAGGCAGGCAGCACGGTGGCTCAGTGGTTTTCACTGTTGCCTTGCAGCTGAGGGGTCCTACTGTAGGTTCAAATCTGACCAAGGACATCATCTTCATGGAGTTTGTATGTTCTCCCCGTGTTTGCGTGGGTTTCCTCCGGGTTCTCCGGTTTCCTCCCACACTTCAAGGACATACTGATAGGGAGCTTAGATTGTGAGCTCCACTGGAAACGGCTAGTGATGATAATGCCTGTAAAACGCTGCAGAATATGTCAGCGATATGTACAGTACAGACCAAAAGTTTGGACACACCTTCTCATTCAAAGAGTTTTCTTTATTTTCATGACTATGAAAATTGTAGATTCACACTGAAGGCATCAAAACTATGAATCAACACATGTGGAATTATATACATAACAAACAAGTGTGAAACAACTGAAAATATGTCATATTCTAGGTTCTTTTAAAGTAGCCACCTTTTGCTTTGATTACTGCTTTGCACACTCTTGGCATTCTCTTGATGAGCTTCAAGAGGTAGCCCCCTGAAATGGTTTTCACTTCACAGGTGTGCCCTGTCAGGTTTAATAAGTGGGATTTCTTGCCTTATAAATAGGGGTTGGGACCATCAGTTGCGTTGAGGAGAAGTCAGGTGGGTACACAGCTGATAGTCCTACTGAATAGACTGTTAGAATTTGTATTATGGCAAGAAAAAAGCAGCTAAGTAAAGAAAAACGAGTGGCCATCATTACTTTAAGAAATGAAGGTCAGTCAGCTGAAAAATTGGGAAAAACTTTGAAAGTAAGGGCTATTTGACCATGAAGGAGAGTGATGGGGTGCTGCGCCAGATGACCTGGCCTCCGCAGTCACCGGACCTGAACCCAATCAAGATGGTTTGGGGCCAGCTGGACCGCAGAGTTAAGGCAAAAGGGCCAACAAGTGCTAAGCATCTCTGGGAACTCCTTCAAGACTGTTGGAAGACCACTTCAGGGGACTACCTCTTGAAGCTCATCAAGAGAATGCCAAGAGTGTGCAAAGCAGTAATCAAAGCAAAAGGTGGCTACTTTGAAGAACCTAGAATATGACATATTTTCAGTTGTTTCACACTTGTTTGTTATGTATATAATTCCACATGTGTTAATTCATAGTTTTGATGCCTTCAGTGTGAATCTACAATTTTCATAGTCATGAAAATAAAGAAAACTCTTTGAATGAGAAGGTGTGTCCAAACTTTTGGTCTGTACTGTACACTAATAATATAGAGGGGGCCATTATACATACTAATAATACAGAGGGGGCCATCATACACACACACATATATATATATATATATATATATATATAGTTGCGGAAGTTCAGGGCAGCACTCCTAGTAGCCAGTAATTGGGTGCCAGCGATTAAAACACTTTACCAAGGTGTATAACGTAGAATAAATAAATGACACCGCAGCACATCCGTTGGTGAAGAAAAAGTGGGATCCTTTATTCACCTATGCGACGTTTCGGTCCACTTGCTGGGACCATTCTCAAGCAAAATTTTGCTTGAGAATGGTCCCAGCAAGTGGACCGAAACGTCGCATAGGTGAATAAAGGATCCCACTTTTTCTTCACCAATGGATGTGCTGCGGTGTCATTTATTTAATATATACTAATAATACAGAGGGGCCGTTATATATTATAATAATACAGAGGGGGCATTATATATTATAATAATACAGAGGGGGCATTATATATTATAATAATACAGAGGGGGAATTATATATTATAATAATACAGAGGGGGGCATTATATATTCTAATAATAAAGAGGGGGCCATTAGATATACTAATAATTCATAGGGGGCCATTATACACTAATAATACTGATGGGTCATTATATATTCTAATAATACAGAGGAGGGCATTATATATTCTCATAATACAGACTGGGCCATTATATAATCAATAATACAGAGGGGGCCATTATATATACTAATAATACATATGGGGGCATTATATACTAATAATACAGAAGGGGCCGTTATATATTCTAACAAAAAAGACGAGGCCATTATATATACAGTCAGGTCCATAAATATTGGGACATTGACACAATTCTAACATTTTTGGCTCTATACACCACCACAATGGATTTGAAATAAAACAAACAAGATGTGCTTTAACTGCAGACTGTCAGCTTTAATTTGAGAGTATTTACTTCCAAATCAGGTGAACGGTGCAGGAATTACAACAGTTTGCATATGTGCCTCCCACTTGTTAAGGAACGGGACAGAACAATAATCATAAATCAAACTTTCACTTTTTAATACTTGGTTGCAAATCCTTTGCAGTTAGTTACAGCCTGAAGTCTGGAACGCATAGACATCACCAGACGCTGGGTTTCATCCCTGGTGATGCTCTGCCAGGCCTCTACTGCAACTGTCTTCAGTTCCTGCTTGTTCTTGGGGAATTTTTCCTTTCAGTTTTGTCTTCAGCAAGTGAAATGCATGCTCAATCGGATTCAGGTCAGGGGATTGACTTGGCCATTGCATAACATTCCACTTCTTTCCCTTAAAAAACTCTTTGGTTGCTTTTGCAGTATGCTTTGGGTCATTGTCCATCTGCACTGTGAAGCGCTGTCCAATGAGTTCTGAAGCATTTGGCTGAATATGAGCAGATAATATTGCCTGAAACACTTCAGAATTCATCCTGCTGCTTTTGTCAGCAATCACATCATCAATAAATACAAGAGAACCAGTTCCATTGGCAGCCTTACATGGCCACGCCATGACACTACCACTACCATGCTTCACTGATTAGGTGGTATGCTTAGGATCATGAGTAGTTCCTTTCCTTCTCCATACTCTTCTCTTACCATCACTCTGGTACAAGTTGATCTTGGTCTCATCTGTCCATAGGATGTTGTTCCAGAACTGTGAAGGCTTTTTTAGATGTCGTTTGGCAAACTCTAATCTTGCCTTCCTGTTTTTGAAGCTCACCAATGGTTTACATCTTGTGGTGAACCCTCTGTATTCACTCTGGTGAAGTCTTCTCTTGATTGTTGACTTTGATACACATACACCTACCTCCTAGAGAGTGTTCTTGATCTGGCCAACTGTTGTGAAGGGTGTTTTCTTCACCAGGGAAATAATTCTTCGGTCATCCACCACAGTTGTTTTCCATGGTCTTCCGGATCTTTTGGTGTTGCTGAGCTCACCGGTGCGTTCCTTCTTTTTAAGAATGTTCCAAACAGTTGTTTTGGCCACGCCTAATGTTTTTGCTATTTCTCTGATGGGTTTGTTGTGTTTTTTCAGCCTAATGATGACTTGCTTCACTGATAGTGACAGCTCTTTGGATCTCATCTTGAGCGTTGACAGCAACAGATTCCAAATGCAAATAGCACAATTGAAATGAACTCTGGACCTTTTATCTGCTCATTGTAATTGGGATAATGAGGGAATAACACACACCTGGCCACGGAATGGCTGAAAAGCCAATTGTCCCATTACTTTTGGTTCCTTAACCCCTTAAGGACTCAGCCCTATTTCACCTTAAGGACTTGGCCATTTTTTGCAAATCTGACCAGTGTCACTTTAAGTGCTGATAACTTTAAAACGCTTTTACTTACCCAGGCCGTTCTGAGATAGTTTTTTTCGTCACATATTATACTTTATGACACTGCTAAAATTGGGTCAAAAAAGTTTATTTTTTTTCATAAAAAATACCAAATTTACCAAAAATTTGGAAAAATTTGCAAATTTCAAAGTTTCAGTTTCTCTACTTCTGTAATACATAGTAATACCCCCAAAAATTGTAATGACTTTACATTCCCCATATGTCTACTTCATGTTTGTATCATTTTGGGAATGATATTTTATTTTTTGGTGATGTTACATAGCTTTGAAGTTTAGAAGCAAATTTTGAAATTTTTCAGAAATTTTCCAAATCCCACTTTTCATGGACCAGTTCAGGTTTGAAGTCACTTTGTGAGGCTTACATAATAGAAACCATCCAAAAACCATTCTAAAAAGTACACCCCTCAAGGTATTCAAAACAGTTTTTACAAACTTTGTTAACGCTTTAGGTCTCCCACAAGACTTCATGGCAAATGGACATAAAATTTAAGAATTTAGATTTTTTTGGAAAATTTTTCAATATAATCAATTTTTTCCAGGAAAAAAACAAGGGTTAACTGCCAAACAAAACTCAAAATGGGTTGCCCTGAATCTGTAGTTTGCAGAAACACCCCATATGTGGTCGTAAACTACTGTTTGGCCAAACGGGAGGACATAGAAGGAGGGGAACGCCATATGGTTTTTGTAAGGCAGATTTTGCAGGACTGGTTTTGTTTATACCATGTCCCATTTCAAGCCCCTCGTTGCACCCCTAGAATAGAATAGAAATTTCAAAAAAGTGACTCCATCTAAGAAAGTACACCCCTCAAGGTATTCAAAACTGGGTTTACAAACTTCGTTAACCCTTTAGGTGTTCCACAAGAGTTAATGGCAGAGGGAGAAACAATTTAGAAATTTCTATTTTTGGGAAAATTTTCCATTTTAACCCATTTTTTCCAGTAATAAAGTAAGGGTTAACTGCCAAACAAAACTCAGTATGGGTTGCCCTGATTCTGTAGTTTGCAGAAACCCCCCATATGTGGTCGTAAACTACTATTTGGCTAAACGGCAGGACATAGAAGAAGGGGAACGCCATATGGTTTTTAGAAGGCAGATTTTGCTGGACTGGTTTATTTACACCATGTACCCTTTCAAGCCCCCTGATGCACCCCTAGAGTAGAAACTCCATAAAAGTGACCCCATATAGGAAACTGCGGGATATGGTGGTTGTTGTTTTGGGACTATTTTAGGGTAAATATGATTTTTGGTTGCTCTATATTACACTTTTTTGAGGCAAGGTAACAAAAAAATTTAATTCTAAAATTTTTTCTACATTCGCTATTTAGTTTTGTGGAACACCTAAAGGGTAAACAAAGTTTGTAAAGTAACATTTGAATACCTTGAGGGGTGTAGTTTCTTATATGGGGTGACTTTTTTGCAGTTTCTAGTCTAGGCTACATCAAGGGGGCTTCTAATGGGACATGGTGTAAATTAACCAGTCCATCAAAATCTGCCTTCCAGAAACCATATGGCGTTCCCTTCGTTCTATGCCCTGCCGTGTGGCTATATAGCCATTTACGACCACATATGGGGTGGTTCTGCAAACTACAGAATCAGGGCAATAAATATTTAGTTTTGTTCGGCTGTTAACCCTTGCTTTATTACCGGAAAAAAGGATTCAAATGGAAATTTTGCCCAAAAATTGGTGTTTTGGCACCGTTTTTATTTTATATTTTTAACGCTGTTCATCCCAGGGGTTTGGTCAAATGTTATTTTTATAGGGAAGATTCTTACGGACGCGGCGATACCTAATATGTCTACATTTTAAAATTTATTTAGATTTTACACTATATTATAATTTTAGGAACCCAAAAAATTATTTTAGTATCTCCATAGCCTGGGAGCTACAGTTTTTTTTTTTGTTGGGCGACTATCTAATGTAGGGGCTCATTTTTTGCAGGATGAGATGGCGGTTTTATTGGCACTAATTGGGGGTGCATATCACATTTTGATCACTCGCTATTACACTTTTTGTGATGTTAGGTGACCAAAAATGGCTTTTTTTTACACTTTTTTTTTTTTTTTTTTTTAAACCCGGTCTCTCCCGGGGGGCGGGGGGGGGGGGTTGGGTTAAATGTTATTTTTATAGAGACGATTTTTACGGACGCGACGATGCTCAATATGTATGGCTCTCAGACTTTGGAGACTCTAAGCAGGTATCCTCAAACTGTGGCCCTCCAGATGTTGTAAAACTACAATTCAATTCCCACCATGCCCTGCTGATGGCATGCTGGGAGTTATAGTTTTACAACATCTGGAGGGCCGCAGTTTGAGGATGCCTGCACTAAAACTAATATTTTTGGGGGGAAAATTTTTTTTTCCGTGTCTCCAAAGTCTGAGAGCCATAGTTTTTTATGTTCTCTAGGGGACTGTTGGGGATTATAAAAATTTTGTACTCCATGCATGTGATACTCCCTGAAGCAATCGATAACGCTGAGGCCCGGATGATCGGGGCAAGTGTCACATTGAGTAGTGGTGTCCTTCCGTATCCCCCTCTTGTGACACACTCTGCATCTTTTTTGGGTTCGTCCCTTCTTTCCAGTATGGGGGACCACACCTGGAAAATGTTGGCCAGGGACGATCCGGGCGCCTCCAATTCCCGAGGTACTCCGGCCTGCTCTTTCCCGGTCTGAAAAAATCAGGTATTTGAGGACTGCCTCATAGAATTGGAGGAATATCCCTGTGCTGCTAGCACTTCGGGATAGTACAAAAGAGTTGTACAAGGCAACCTGTACCAAGTAGACCGCAATTTTTTTGTACCATGCCCGGGTTTTGCGCATGGCATTATATGGCTTGAGGACTTGATCAGAGAGATCAACTCCTCCCATATACCGATTGTAGTCAACGATACAATCGGGCTTAAGGACCGTTGCCGCGGTACCTCGCACAGAGACGGGGGTGGTGCTGTTACCGTGGATTGTGGACAGTACAAGGACATCCCTCTTGTTCTTATACCTGACCAGCAACAGGTTTCCACTAGTAAGGGCACGGGTCTCACCCCTGGGGATAGGTACCTGGAGGGGGTGGGCAGGGAGGTTGCGCTGATTTTTCCGCACGGTCCCACAAGCGAACGTGGATCTGGCGGCAAGGGACCTGAACAAGGGAATGCTAGTATTAAAGTTATCCACGTAAAGGTGGTAA
This sequence comes from Bufo bufo, assembly GCF_905171765.1. Lineage (NCBI taxonomy): Eukaryota > Metazoa > Chordata > Amphibia > Anura > Bufonidae > Bufo > Bufo bufo. Next base: position 230,851,355 of record NC_053392.1, on the reverse strand, counting down.
CCCTTATCTAGCAGTGGGTACATAAGGTCCCACACAAGTTTCCCGCTAACACCCAGAGTGGGGGGACATTCTGGGTGTTGAATACGGGAATCTCGCCCCTCGTACACACAAAATTTGTAAGTGTACCCTGAGGTACTCTCACAAATTTTGTATAGCTTCATGCCATACCTCGCCCGCTTAGTGGGAATGTATTGGCAGAAACTGAGTCTCCCCTTGAACGCAACGAGAGACTCATCAAACGCAACCTCCCTTCCAGGTACGTAGGCCTGCTCAAATTTGGCCCCGAAGGGATCGATGACCGGCTGTATCTTATACAGATGGTCATGGGCAGGATCACCTCAGGGGGGACATGCTGCATTATCGGAATAATGCAGACATTTCCGGGTGGCCTCAAACCGGGGACATGTCATGACCATACTGTAGAGTGGGGTCTGGTAGAGGACGTCCCCACTCCAGTATTGCCTGACACTGGGTTTTTGCACTAGACCCATGTACAGCACGAGGCCCCAAAATGTCCTCATCTCGGGCTGCACTGACCCGCGTCCAGCCACCGGGTCTAGCCAAAAATGAGTCCGGGTGCTGAGCGTACAGGTTCGTCTGCTCCACCATCAGATTCACAAATGGGTTACTGAAAAATATATATATATATATATATATATATATCAATTTCAGTAAACCCCACTGTGGGAATCTGGATTCCTGGATTGCCAACAAAATCCGGAATCTCGGGCTCAAAATCCACTGGGGGACAACAGCTAAGTTCATCGGCAGGGGGCTCCGGTGGACTTATTTGGTGGGCCGGGAAACCAGTACGAGCCCCAGGGTGGCTCGTACTAGGGTGGGCCACAGGATCCCTAGCATGTGGGGCTGGGGGGGGGCAAGTGGCAGGGGGGTCTAGGGTCTCAAAGCAAAAAAACAATAAGTTTAGATAGAGTTTTTATTTTTTTTCCTAACTAACTTTTCCCTTCTATCCCTGCCTAACGGTGCCTCTCCCTCACTGACCCTAACCTACCTGGAGGGTGATGGGTGCAGGAGGGTGATGGATGCCGATTATGGGGGACTCAGGAGCGTGGTGAGGACGGTGCTGCAGGGTGCTCGTGCCGAACAGGAAGAGGAGAGGAGAGAGGAGCGCAGGAAGTTTGAATCTCGCGCCTCTCTCCCCTGCACCAATCAGCACCCTGGACAGCGGCCATCAGCACCATGGCCAGCACCGCCTCTCCAAATCTTCGTACTGCGATTGGTGGTGTGTAATCACGCCACCGATCGCAGTCTTTTTCCTGTTCATCGGGTCACCGGAGACCCGAATGGACCGGAAACGCAGCAAACCGCAGGTCTGAATTGACCTGCGGTTTTCTGCGATCGCTGATACGGGGGGGGGGGTCACATGACCCCCCCTGGCGTTTTGACAGGATGCCAGCTGAATAATTTCAGCCAGCATCCTGTACCGATTAACCCCCGCAGCGTCGCAATCGCATTTTAAAGCCATGACGTACCGGTAAGTCATGGGTCCTTAAGGACTCGAGAAACATGCCGTACCGGTACGTCATGCGTCCCTAAGGGGTTAACAAGTGGGAAGCACATATGCAAACTGTTGTAATTCCTACACCGTTCACCTGATTTGGATGTAAATACCCTCAAATTAAAGCTGACAGTCTGCAGTTAAAGCACATCTTGTTCGTTTCATTTCAAATCCATTGTGGTGGTGTATAGAGCCAAAAATGTTAGAATTGTGTCGATGTCCCAATATTTATGGACCTGACTGTATATACTAATGATACAGAGGAGGAGATTATATATGCCAGTGATGGTGAAGATTTTACAGACCCAGTGCCAAAAGTGTAACCCAAAATCCCACAACTTTATAGCAAAGTGCCAACGCAGCAAAGTGCCAATTTAACCTGAATACTACAGTCCAATATAGTATATCTTCCATGTACTTTATCATTTAGCTATAATCGCCTGCCTACATTCAGTGCACTGCCTGTGCCGTTCATAGTGCGCCCTGCGCTGATGAATGGCATATTGGTACACCATAGACTTTTTCCAGGGTGCGGGTGCCCACAGAGAGGCCTCTGAGTGCCGCCTCTGGCACCAGTGCCATAGGTTCGCCACCACTGATATATGCTAATAATACAGAGGGGCCCATTATTGTTTCTGATAATACAGAGGGGGACATTATATATACTAATACAGAGAGGCCCATTATATAATTCTAATAATACAGAGGGGGGCCCTATTGGGGCATTATTATTGAGCACAATATGGAAGACATCACTACTAATGGGGTTGCTATTGGAGGTACTGTACGGAACACTATAACAAATTATGACAGTTTGGGATCATTTTATTATGGGGGGACTATCTGTGTGGCACTACCACAGTATTGGGGGTAGCAGCAGGATGACAGTGTTGCACCAGGAGGGGAGGAATAATAGTAAAGTGTAAAGTATTTTTTTCTGTGATAAACTCTGCAGAGATGAGTCACGGCTGAAAAAAGATATCATGGCAGTCTTATCTTCGAATGGAGACGTTAAAGAGAGAGTCTACCTCAGAGGCGGCGTCATTAGATATATGAGGTATATTTCATAGCAATGTATATAATGTCCATTCGAATATATGGATCATGGTAGACATAAGGTGGGGGGTGGGTGGATTGAGAATTTGGCCCACACTGCCTCAGCCCGGCCCCAGACTTCAGCTCACACTGTGTGTGTGTTCCGAATTCTGGGGGCTCACACCCATCTACTACATTATCTGTACTCAGAGAGTTATCACTGTATTATCTGTGGTGTTACATAGGACTGCAGGTGACATCTACTGCATTATCTGTAAAAAGGCTGGGTTAGGGGCGCAATACTTGGCTTGCCCCGGGTGCCAACAACTCATGCTACACCACTGGACATTAATTTTATTAATAAAAATATCAGTTTAATTATCTATTGGTAGTATAATTGTTAACTGAGGAAGCACAAGTTCATAGAAAGGATGTCCTAAAACTGGAAAAACTACCAACAAGATCAACTAAACTAATAAGGTGGATGGGGAGTCTTAGTTATAAGGAAAAAAAATAAAGAAGTTAGAATTAAGAGTTAAAAACTGTAACTTACATCACAAAAAACTTGTCCCAGAAAAAAAAAAACTGTCATGAAGCCTCATCAATGAAGCTACAGCAACGTAACGGCTCGCATAACAATATGAGGTATAAAAAATAAGTAACAAAAAAATAGAATCAATGGCGGAATTGCTGCCCCTCCTCAGAAAAATTATAATAGTAAATCAATAAGGTATTGGCACCCAAAAATGTTACCACTGAAAAAATTTGTCACAAAAAAAAAAAAGCCCTGTTGTTGAAATAAAAATGGATGGTTCTTGGAATGCATAGATGTAAAACAATTGGTGCCTTGGTGCCTAGAAAATTTATACATATGTGTACAATGGGAACCTCCCCCTAGGGCCCTCTATATCGCGACCCAGGTGTAGGAATGCCTGAGTGGTATAGTGCGGCCTAAAATGTCCCTTTATGTGTGTCATGGTGCTCCTAACTTGGATACGGCTGGACCCCAGGCTTTGGCTCTGAAGCAATAAATAGGGGGAGTAATTGAGGGATTTGAAAGAAAGATTAACACCAAACCTTGTATGTAGTTGAACAGCAGCTTTACTTTCAATAAACGTTCTCCAAAATGCTTTACAGACATTGTCTTGGTCTCAGCAGGCTTTAGCATTAAATCTGGCAGGCAAACTCGACTCTGCTACATCTGGTTCTCTCTGGCTCTGCTGTATTGACAGGCTTGCTTAATACTCTGCTTCTTCTGTATGCTGCACTTCTCTTTGTTTGGTCTGTCTCTAGATTAGGCTCTAAGTTTTGGCCTCCATGGCCAGCAGAGCTGAGGGTGCTCTGGCTGGCTTGGGCATGTCCAGCAGAGACGTGCCCTGCACACCTTGCCCAAGCAGGGGGTAAGCTAGACTAAACTCTCACTGGTCCCCACCCTTCCTGCAAGAAGTAGGACTCGTCCACTTCTCCATAGAGCCCCCCTCTGGAATGGAAGGTTCAATTCTATCTAAATGTAGCCATATTTGCTGTTACCTGCTGGTGTACCAGGCACATTACATGTGAACAGTTACATAACATTAGAAATGCACAGTGCGGTGAACCTGGAGCAGAATGCATAGATGACATTAATGTTAGCAGACACAGATAGAAGCCGGGTGCAGGAGTGGTAACACCACTCTGGGGTGTTATATGTATATCTTCTAGGATTGTTCCTATCTTAAATTGTGTAACTTGATTTCTAGTATGATAAACAGTGGCATATCTGCAATATAGGCAGACTGCACACAGCTATGGGGTCCAGACATAATACAAGGAGCACTGCCACTGCCAACATAAGAAAACACTGAAGCCGCCACTATGGGTAGCTCAGCGTAAAGAGAGTATTACAGTCTTCATCAAAGTCAATGGTAAATGTATACATTCCTATACAATGAGCTCCCCCTAGTGGTGGCTGCAAGCAACCAGTTTTGTAATATATATTCTAAAGGGAAGCAGTGATTTAGAGCTGTAGGGAGGAGATTTATCAATGTGTATATGCCAGTTGTGTAGGGTAAATACATTAAGAAATATGGTCAGAGCGCCATATGTTTGAAGCACCTATTCTGCTTTATCAACATAGAAGTCAGATACAGTAGATGAGGCCAATTTTTGAATAAAAAAAAATTACTAATTAATCAGAAATCTGGGGCATTTCACTTTGCGTTCTGTGTGGCCTGGGAGAAATTGATGCATGTGTACTGGAAAGCTGGGTGTGGCAGGAGGGCACATACTAACTTTTGGATCCTGATGAGAAGGTTATACTTCTACAAGTCTTTCTAAAGATCATCCTCACATGTCTTTGAGCAGTTGTCACAGGTAATGGGGAGGGGAAAACACCAGATAACACACAGAAGGAAATAGACCGGAGTCTAAGTCTCAAAGCTAAGGGAGAGGGATGGTGACCTCCTAGGAATCCCTAGATCTCTCCCTGACTCCTGCCAATATGAGTAGACCCTGAAGGTGGAAGTACTCATACACCGGAACCTTAGCCCTGGGGACCCTGCAAATCTCTAGGAGTGGTGGCAGGGAATGAGACTACTGGTTCCTTCCCAGATGAAGGAACCAGCGTCTCCCTGAGGCCTAGAAAACAACAAACACAAGCGAACAACAAAATGCAAAACAAAATGCACTTAGCTTAAATAAGAATGGAGGAGCAGGAGATCCAAAGAAACAACACACCAGCTCAACCAACTCCAGCAGGAAATATCAGCTGCATGGTAATCAGTGTGAGTCAGAACTAGAGTCTCAGTAATGACCACAAGCTGCACCTGACAAGAGGTGTGGTTATTACCAAACAACAAAACTGCAAGGAGAAAACAGACTGTCAAATACCCTTACGTGCCGCCAGTCTTTCAGATCTTCTCACCTCTGTCATGGGAGGGACTGTGACAGCAGAAGAGTTACCATTGACCAGGCCAGAGGGGAATGTGGGCCGACGGTGATCAGTGTGCCTCCTGCTCCAGGTCTCAGTGTCTAGACCTCTCCCTGACTCCTGCCAACATGGAAGGTGAAGGTGGAAATACTCATACACCAGAACCTTATTCCTGGAGACCCTGGAAATCCTTAGGAATGGTGGCAGGGAATGAGACTACTGGTCCCTTCCCAGATGAAGGAACCAGCCTAGACAACAACACACAATATCAAACAACAAAATGCAAGACAAAGTGCACTTAGCTTAAAGCAGAATGGAGGAGCAGGAGATCCAAAGGAACAACAAACCAGCTCAACGAACTCCAGCAGAAAATATCAACCGCATGGTAAGCAGTGTGAGTCAGGACAAAATAGAGCCTCAGTAATGACTACAAGCTGCACCTGCCAAGAGGTGTGGTCATTACTGAACAACAACACTGCAAGGAGAAAACAGAGACTGTCAGATACCCTCACATGCCGCCAGTCCCTCCGATCTTCTCACCTCTGTCATGGGAGGGACCGTGACAGTACCCCCCCCCCCCTCTACAGGTGACCTCCGGACACCCAGGGCCAACTTTATCAGGATGTGCACTGTGAAAGGCCTTCACAAGGTGACTGGCATTAACGTCGGTCGCAGGAACCCACATTCTTTTCTCTGGACTGTAACCTTTCCAGTGCACGAGATACTGAAGAGATCGGTGGAGAATTCGTGAGTTCACTATCCTGGCAATTTGAAATTGAAATACAGGAGGTAAGAAAGACAGTTCAGCAGGTTCGACATATCTTTTCAGTAATGATTTGTGAAAAACATTATGAATTTTTAAAGCCTGCGGAAGTTCAAGACGAAAAGCAACCGGATTAATAATAGCAGAGATCTTATATTGCCCAATAAACCTTGGCCCCAACTTCCAAGAAGGTACCTTCAACTTAATGATGTTTCTTATGGACAGCCACACAGAATCACCCACTCTCAGGTCCGGACCACTCATATTTCTCTTAACAGCCATACGTTTATACTTTTTGCCCAAATAGCTGACAACGAAGAGGAAAATCTTTCCGCTTCCGGTATACCAGAAGTCTCAGTACCAGAAAATGTGCCAAACTGCGGATGAAACCCATATGCTCCGAAAAACAGCGACTTATCAATGGACTCCTGCCTATGGTTTTTATGGCAAGCTCAGCCAACAGCAAAAATGAAGACCACTCCTCCTGATTCTCTGAGACAAAACATCTCAAATAAGTCTCCAGATTCTGGTTAGTGCGCTCAGTCTGTCCGTTCGACTGAGGATGAAAGTACAATTGTACCCGCAGGCGAGTACAGAACGCCTTCCAGAATCTGGAAACAAGAGTCCCCCTATCAGACACCACATCAGAGGGGATACTGTGTAGTTTCATGATGTTATCGACAAACACTTGTGCAAGAGTTTTAGCATTAGGTAGACCTGATAATGCTATGAAGTGCGACATCTTGCTGAAGTGATCAACAACCACCTTAATCACAGTTTTCCCTGAGGAATTCGGCAAATCTGTGATAAAGTCCATGGACTAGTGAGTCCATGGTCGGGACGGGATAGACAAGGGAAGTAGAGATCCTGAAGGCCAAGTATGTGTCACATTGGTACGTGCATAGGTCTCACAAGCTGACACATAGCCCTCAACATATTTACGCAATCCTGGCCACCATTATCTCCGGGAAATTAGATCAACTGCGGATCTGCTCCCAGGGTGTCCCGTAAGAACAGTACTGTGATGTTCTTGAAACACCATGTACCCTGGAGGACAAGAAGCAGGTCCATCTCCATTAAATCTGATAAAAAAAACAACGACCCTCTGGTCTGCCTTGGGTTCAAATGTTTAGCAGACTCCAGATAGGCCAGATTATTTTGATCAGTAATGGGAAATTGCTCCTTCCATCGAATGACGCCATTCCTTAAAAGCCAACTTAATGGCCACCAACTCTCTATTACCTACATCATAATTTCTTTCAGCAGTAGAGAGGTTTTTTTTAGAGAAAAAAGCACATGGGCACCATTTGCTAGGAGAAGGACCCTGCGACAAGACTGCTCCAACCCCTACCTCAGATGCATCAACTTCCACAATGAATGGCTGTGACACATCAGGTTGCACCAGTATAGGATCAGAAGCAAAACATTCCTTCATAGCAGAAAAGGCTTGTAATGCCTCATCAGACCAGACTGAGAAATCCGCACCTTTCTTAGTCATATTTGTTAATGGTTTAACAACATTCGAGTAATTCAAGATAAATTTACGGTAGTAGTTGGTGAACCCCAAAAATCGAATGAGCGCTTTCAGATTTTTAGGTCGATCCCAGTCCAACACAGCACGAAATTTTTCTGGATCCATACGAAAACCCGAAGATGAGAGTAGGTAACCCAGAAATTGCACTTCCAGAACCGCAAATACACACTTCTCCATCTTAGCATACAATTTATTCTCCCTTAGGATCTGTTTGACCTGTCTCACGTGTGTCACGGAACCATGAACCAGACGTACAACAAGAGATAAGTGAAAATAAGAAGGCTTTATTGAAAATAAAGCTGTAAAGCAAAAGTCCAAACGGATGGTGAAACCGAGCAGAGTCTTTGCGAAGCCAGAGGTCAGGAACCAGAAGGGTAGTCAGACGAAGCCAGGATCAGGAACCAGCAGGGTAGTCAGACGAAGCCAGGATCAGGAACCAGCAGGGTAGTCAGACGAAGCCAGGATCAGGAACCAGCAGGGTAGTCAGACGAAGCCAGGATCAGGAACCAGAAGCAGCAGCAGTCTTAGAAGCATGTGAACACAAGAGGACCAAGCAAGGAACTGAAGCCACAGACCTCCTATATATATGAGCTAGGCATCCAGCTCCTCCCAGGGGAAGGAGGAGCCGCAGGGTGGAAGGCTACAAGAAACCCAGAAACCAAGATGGCCGCCAGCACATGTCAAACGAAGGAGAGCAGCAAGCAGGTAAGACCATGACAACGTGATCCTGATGCTTCTCTATGTCGGGAGAATAAATTAAAATATCATCCAGATACACCATTACAAACCTGCCTACCAGATGATGAAAGATGTAATTGATGAAATGTTGAAAAACAGCAGGAGCATTGGTCAACCCAAAAGGCATGACCAAATTTTCAAAATGACCTTCAGGAGTATTAAAGGCCGTCTTCCATTCGTCCCCCTCCTTGATCCTTACCAGATTATATGACCCCCCTCAAATCCAAGTTAGAGAACACCTTGGCACCGACAATCTGATTGAACAAATCTGGGATCAAAGGAAGGGGGGATAGGGATCACGGACAGTAATGCGATTAAGCTTACGGAAGTCCAAACATGGCCTAAGGGTTCCGTTCTTCTTTTTTTAAAAGAAGAACCCTGCAGCCACTGGGGATTTGGATGGTCTAATATGACCTTTAGCCAAACTCTCGGTGGTATATTTTCGCATGGCTACTCTTTCGGGTTCAGAAAGATTGGACAACGGAGACTTGGGCAATCTAGCTCCAGGAATAAGGTTGACGGGGCAATCATACTCCCGATGTGCAGGTAACTCCTGGTCTCCACTTTCAGAGAATACATCGGAAAAATCAGAAATAAACAAAAGGTATAACTTTAGTGGTTACAACAGAAAGCAACGTGCTAAGACAGTTGTCTATGCAAAAATCACTTCAATCAAGAACCTGTCTTGCTTGCCAATCAGTGGTAGGGTTATGTTTTGGATAACCACGGTAAACCTAGCACCACAGGAGCAGGCAGACCCTCCAGTACAAAACACAAAATGGATTCTTGATGAGAATCTCCAACCTTTAGGCGAATGTCCTGCACAATTTGTGACAAATATTTTTGTGAGAGTGGAGCGGAATCAATCGCAAACACCGAAATATTTTTGTCTAATGCGCTTGTTGTCAAACCATGCATACGGACGAATTGGCCAGCCACTAGGTTAACCCCTGCCTCACTGTCAATAAATACTTCAATTCCCACAGTTTTAGAGTCTAGCGCCACCTTGGCAGGCAGGAGAAATCAGGTACTACCGGTAAATGACAAAAGTACATTCTCAGATTCCCCACCCACACCACCAAGAGTGAGAAGAGGACTAAACATATTAGTTCTCTTTTTCTCTTTTTCACCTTGACGTTTAACATAAGGACATACGTTAACAAAATGTCCCCCTTTACCACAGAAAAAGCAGTGTCTTTTCTTGACCCTAACATTTTTATTACCAGGTCCAGGAGTGACTTCCCCCAACTGCATTGGCTCATCATCAGACATGAGCTCAAGTGCCTCCCTACCCAAAGTGTCGGAAGAGGCCGCTTCCCCATATGATAGTGCGTCCCGAGCGAGAGGAACCTTAGATCTCTCCCTCAGGCATCTATCAATACATACAGCCATGGCCGACTCCAATGACTCATTATGGGGTACTGAGTGAGGAATGATGAGGGAAAATGTGAACTTTTTTTTAAATTTTAGCACAAGGCAGCAACCTAACAAAATGTGAAATAAGGTCCTGAAGACTTTCCGATTGCACTATACATCTGTAACTAATGCCAATGTACTGTACTGCATTTTTACACTAAAACCATACCAATATTCCACAGAGATCAGATAGACATGTAAATGAGACATCAAGTGTCCAGGTGGGCGCTATTTTATTTCTTTCAAAGAGCCCAAGCAAAACTCTTCAATCGATCACAGTTTCGGCTTCATGTATTTTCCTGTTTGTCCTCTCTCACAGTGGCAACACTGATCTCATGCATACAAATCTCATACAAGCACATGTAGTGTCCCACTACGTAAGGGTGGGCACTACTCAAGGGTCAATTGGGTCACGTTGTTCTCCACCTCCTGTGGAACATGGTCATGGTATTTTATATTGCATTGTAATGTATAATGTCATGTTATTTCCTGTGTACCAGGCCTGTTAGGGGTGTAGTTCCTTCTCCTAGGCAGTAGAGGGAGCTAAGGAACCCCCTAGTATATATAGTCAGGTCCAGTCCAGAGAAGGGTGTGTAGTCAGAAGCCAAGATTGACTCCAGCCAGGCAGGAGCTGAAGTGCAGCTTCTGACATGCAGCTAGATAGCCCAGGCTCCTAGCTTGCTTCCAGGAGAAGAGGTTCCCTCCTGAAGATAACTAGCCCCTTATCAAGTACAGAGCAGAGTCACTTTTATCCAGCTAAGCAGAAAGCTGAAGGGCAGAAGGATATTTAAAGCAAGAAGATATATACCTGAGGAAGTTTTCCCTACCCAAGGATAAAGCCAGCAATAGGGCATACGGGCCTTGGTGAAAGCAAGACAGGATCTGAGGAAAGTACAGCCTGATCTGTAAGTGTTATACCCTCTGAGTATCTTGCAAAGACTTTGCCTGCCATTTGTATGAATCCTGCCTGTATTCAACATTATACCTATGGAACTAACTGAGGACTGTATATAGTTGAACTGTTCAGTATAAAGAAGTTCTGGTTCACTGCAGCTTTGTGTACCTCAATTATTCCTACAACAAATCGGTGTGCCACCCTTACTGGCACCGGCACATTAAACTTCCAACACCCAGGGCACCTCACCTACCACCTGGCCTGGTCCCTATACACAGAGAGTGCCCCAGAGGACTCTTGTGCCAGCCTCTCCATCACTGCTGTACGCCTGCCCAGGGTAAATAAAAACTGTGAGTACCAAGAGCAACCCTCGGTTTGTTAACTACCCCTGTGACCTCACATTCGCTCACCCTGCAGGACTGGCGCACTGCACACAGACTACCACTCCCTGTGACTGCGCATTACAATTTATACTGTGCATGTACTGCACATGCTAACCTGCACAGTACAGGAACACCAGAAGAGGATCAGGAAGAGCAGGACTGGAGCCAGGCTCGGATTGGCCCACAGGGGTACAGGGGAAACCCCTGGTGGGCCCCTGAGCAAGGTGGGCCCCTAGTCTCCCACCCCCTGCACAAGTGGCACATAACACATTAAACTTACTGCACTACATACATATATTCAATGTACATTACCTCCACCAGCCTATGGTCATATAACAAACTTGTTAGATTATTTATTATATTTGAATGTATCTGTAGGGTGGGCCTCCCAATTTTTTTTTTACTGGTGGGCCCTAGGTACCCCAGTCCGGACCTGACTGGAGCCCTACAGGATATGCAAGGTACACACTAAAGATGAGCGAATTGATTCAAAACTAGGCACATTAATTACAAATTTCTCAAAATGGTGTTAGCAGAAGGGGGGGGGGGGGGGGGTGAAGATAGTGGATCATATGATCCAGGGCTTGCCCTGATTGGTTTAGAGGCTGACAGACAGGCTGTGAGCCAATTAGGGGGCAGGATTTTGGCAGGTCCTTCAGTCTCTGGGCTTCATAGCAAACCAGAGATGACATTCTGAATTCAGCTTGCAATTAGTTTTGAGTGAAGCAAAGCATCCGAAGCGGAATTCGGTCTGAAGCTTAGGAAATCTTCGATTCTAAACTAATCTGAATTTCCTTGCGCTTTGTGGTAACAAATCAGTTATCCTAAAATGGCAGCTGCATGTGTTGGAAAGTGAAAGTAAATGTAGAAGAGCAAAATACAAATGCAATAGCACTCTGCAACCAGCACTCCGCCCTGCCTCCATGTTGGATGCTGAATGAGGCATTGGTGTACATTTTGGCCAAAGCGTAATAAGCCACTCACCACGTCAAGGTCGCCTCTATGAGTGGTCCCTAACACTAGTTCCTACCTGTTTATGGGCCATGATAGCCACACAAAGTCCAGGAAGTGCAGGTACAGCAAGCACAGCAAGCACACTCTGCTTTTAACCCCGTCCGGTGCCATTACAGCTTTCATCGGATCCAGGGATGCAAGTACCAACATGCATGCTGAGCCCACTATATACTTCTGGAGCCAAATGGCTACTGGTAGGTGCTATATAAGCAGACTCAGTTTTATACTGACTTTAAAACCAGCCTCCAGGGCAGGCTAACTGGTCAGGTGTGCATGACTGCATGGAGATCGCCACGCCTCCAATATATACTACAAAGAAAAAATGTGGGGGATTCAATCAGCACAACCCTGTATGCAGGTGCACATCGCTATGGCGAAATACATATACAAACGCAAAATACAAATGCAATAGCACTCTGCAACCAGCACTCCGCCCTGCCTCCATGTTGGATGCTGAATGAGGCATTGGTGTACATTTTGGCCAAAGCGTAATAAGCCACTCACCACGTCAAGGTCGCCTCTATAAGTGGTCCCTAACACTAGTTCCTACCTGTTTATGGGCCATGATAGCCACACAAAGTCCAGGAAGTGCAGGTACAGCAAGCACGCCAAGCACACTAAATGTAGAAGAGACAAGCCCGGGAACGCAAGATCATCCATAATGCTGTGCGGCCAGCCAATCCGCCATTCCCCTGTGATATTGAAGAGGGAGAGTGCAGGGAGAGTGGAGGGAGAGCGTAGGAGACTGCTGAATTACAGACTCTGGTATAATTTATCGCCATGTACATAACTGTGCAGTGCACCAAGATTCTTAGCTAATGCGTTATGCGTTACAGGCAGGTCTAACTTATTCCCATGTACATAAGTGTGCACTGCAGTGCACCAATCTTCATAGCTAATCCATTCTTTTAGCCGAAGAGTTACTGTGCATCAGTATTACAGTCAGGTCTAATTTATTGCCATGTACATACGTGTGCAGTGCACCAATATTCATAGATAATCCTTTCTGTTAGCAGTAGAATTAATGAGCGTCAGTACTACATGCAGGTCTCCGTGTACATAAGTGTGCACTGCAGTGCACCAATATTCATAGCTAATGTATTCTGTTAACTGTAGAGTTAGTGTGCATCAGTATTACAGGAAGGTCTAATTTATTGCCGTGTACATAAGTGTGCTGTGGACCAGGAGTCATCGCTAATCTATTGTTATATACTATGGCCAACAGACAGTTGCCTTGGCCCTCTAAAGCAGCGGTGGGGAACCATTTTGCTGCCAAGGGCCATTTGGATATTTGTAACATCATTCGGGGGCCATACAAAATTCTCAATAAAAATTTTTTACTGCTGTATTTGGTCAAACATATAATTGACTTAGGGATAAGTTACAGAAATTGCACTTCAATTAAAATAATCTAGAGGGCTGTATTTTTGCAGCACAAAATAGCGCCTGCACTATATATATATACAGTATATTACATACAATACAGGCGCCATATTGACCACACATAGCAGTCTAATTTTTAAGTTCAGAATGTTACTTATTTGACATTAATGGCAGGAAGCTAAACCCAGGGGGTCCAGAGAGGGGTTCACCCAGCTTTCACTCTCCCTGCCTCTTTCTTCGCAACTGTCCCTGCCTTTGTCCCTTTCTCAGCAAAATATCTGCCCCCACCTCCATCAGCCTGAAATCAGCCTCCTATCAGACCCCCCAGGCCTACATCAGCCTCAGATCAGACTCCCATCAGACCTCTAAGCCTCAGATTAGACCCCAATCAGACCCTTCCTAGCTTCAGATCAGACTCCCATCAGACCCCCAGCCTCAGACCAGACCCGGATCAGACGCCCAGCCTCAGATCAGCCCCCATCAGACCCCCCAGGGTCAGATCAGCCCCTATAAGACCCCCCAGCCTCAGATCAGACCTTCATAATACCCTCCCTAGCCTCAGATCAGCCCCCATCAGACCCTCCCCAGCCTCAGATCAGCCCCCATCAGCCCCCCTAGTCACAGATCAGACCCCTATCAAACCCCAGCCTCAGATCAGACACCCCCAGCCTCAGATCAGACCCTCCCAAGCCTCAGATCAGACCCCCATCAGACCCTTCCCACCCTCCTTTAGCCTCAGATCAGCCCCAATCAGACATCAGATCAGATACTGTATTTAAGATAAACAAATAAACTTACCTCTCCAGCTCCGTACGGCGCTGCCTCTTGGCAGATTCACTTACCCTCCCTGTTCTTCTTCCTGCCACACTATATTGTCACCTCACACCGCACAGCGTCAGGTCATAGTGCACGTCTACGTACACTGCGTCCTGACGCTGGATGTGTCAGGACACAGTGTGGGGCTGAAAGAAGACCAGGGAAGGTGAGGACAGCCAGTGCAGTGCTGTTCTCACCTTCCTGTGCCTCCCGTATGCTAATGACCGCTTCCATAATGGAAGGGGTCATAAGCATTTTCACATTATGTTCTGGCAGGGGGCCGGGGGCCACATGAAATGATACCATGGGCCGCATACGGCCCTCGGGCCGGAGGTTCCCCACCCCTGCTTTATACCCTGCCAAAGCTCTGTGCTGTTTGTCCCCTAAGCAGATCAGCTTCAGCACGGCCTGTTGATGCTTACCCACAGCAGTGCTACACTGCTTCCAGCTAGCGACTGATGGCTGCTGGAGGTGGAAGTGGAGGAGGATGAGGCAGAAGAGGAGGAGAAGTGGGGGTTGGAGCCAGTAACATAGCTGCTTGCGGAGACCCCGATGGACGTAGGGCCGGCAATCCTGGGGGTGGGTAGCACCCTGTGCTATCCCAGGGTACGACTCACTCCCGGCCTCCACCACATTCACCCAGTGTGCGGTCAGGGAAATGTAGCATCCCTGGCCACCAGCACTTGTCCATGTGTCTGTGGTTAAGTGGACCTTCCCAGTAACTGCGTTGGTCAGGGTACGGGTGATGTTCTGGGACACATGCTGGTATAAGGCGGGCACGGCACAACGTGAAAAATAGTGGCGGCTGGGGACTGCGTACCAAGGGACCGCGGCTGACATCAGGCTGCGGAAGGCCTCAGGGTCCACAAGCCTATATGGCAACATTTCAAGGGCGGGTAATTTTGAAAGTTGGCAATTAAGTGCTATGGCGGGTGGGTGGGTGGGTATTTGCGCTTGTGTTCAAATGACTGTGGTATGGACATTTAGACGCTGCACTGGGACAGGGAAGTGGATGTTGTTGCTGCTGGTCCATTCGAAGGTCCAGGTGCAGGACGAGAGGCATCCGGGCCTGCATCTTGGACAGGGGATTGGACAGCACGTAACACAGGGGAAGAGGAGGCAGTGGTGTGATCCGCAGACCCAGATTGTGGACCCAGGCATTCGGCCCACTTAGTAGGGTGGTTGGATGCCATGTGGCGGATCATGCTGGTGGTGGTGAGGTTGCTAGTGTTCATGGTTCGGCTCATTTTGGTACCGCACAGGTTGAAAACTACCACTCTTTTGTCACTTTCCTCAAAAAAGCACCATACTGCGGAACACCTACCCCTTGCTAAGGTTGATTTACGCATGGGGATGATCGGTGTAACGGTTGTGGGCCTGTTTGGTGTGGGCCGACTTTTTCAACCCCACTGCCTCGTCCAGCCTGTTGCGGTGCTGCGGATCCCTCCCCCTCTGTACTGCTGTCCTCGCTCGGCTTTTCACCTTCCCATGTTGGGTCAATGACCTCATCGTCCAACACCTCCTCTACCACTTCCTCACTCTGATCATCCTCCTGTCTTGACCTAACCACAACCTCAGTGATTGACAACTGTGTCTCATCGTCATCCACCTCGTGAACTAATGATTGGCGTTCACCACCGTCATCTTCTTGAGACTGTGAAGGTTCAAGAGGTTGGGAATCAGGACACAATATCTCAGGTCCCTCTTCAAGCATGCTGGCCGCGAGGGCCAAATCGAATAGTGGATCTGAAAAGAGCTCCTTGAAGTATCCGAGTGTGGGATCACTCGTTTGGCAGGCCTCTCCATGTTGGGAGGAAGGATGATCTGAGCGAGGAGTTGGCTGACCAGACTCTTGGCTACAGAGACTAGACTTGGTGCAAGAGAGGGTGATGCTTAGCTGACTGGAAGCATTATCGTCAGCAAGCCAACCGACCAACTGTTCGCACTGGTCTGACTTGGACAGTGTTGTCGTGCGCTGCCTAGCTAAGTTGGACATGAAGCTGGGTACGGTTTTATAATTATTATTTTTTTTTTGTGCACTGGCAGCAGGCACAGTTTCATTGCGGAAAAAAAAAAAGGAGACAATGCAGCAGCACTCTTATTTATAAAAGCGAGATGCTTGGACAATGCATTTTGTACAAAACCATCTAAGCCCGTCTGCCGAACGTCAAGGCAATCTCTGTTAGACGGGTCCTAACACTAAATACTACCTGTTATGCGCCATAAAATTCAGGGAGTGTTGGACCCACATGCATGTTGGATCCACTCTGCCTTTTTCCAGTTTTTGTGCCAAAATGGCTTACATTACAAGGGATGCAGGTACCAACATGCATGCTGAGCCCACTCTATACCCTTCCTGGTGCTAGACAGCTTCCAATGAATGTAGTGAGAGCAGGCTACAGCTCTATACTGAAAATAATTCAAATCAGCCTATGGGGCAGACAGGCTAATCAGGAGTGCACGACTCGCTGGAGTGCCACATCTACAGCATTGTAAATCTGCAAAAAAAGGGGGTTAGTCAGCACCTCCCAGTGCGCAGGTGTTTCATTGCGCCCAGTGCCATGACCTCTGCCTGAACCATCAGCATAACGCCCACTTCCCCGTCCCTTAGTGCTGGCCTTCTTCATATTTATGTGTTTTTACTGGTTGTGACAGTTTTTTTTTACTGTCCACAAAAGACAGTTTTCAGATACAGGGCAGTATATGACACAGAACAGCACAGATTTTGGACAGTATTTTAGCCACAGATTATTGTAATCTGCAGTACAGACACTGTTTTATGATGTTGTTTATATTTATGACTATATTATTCCCAATATATGGGCCTGAAGCGCACAGACAGTACAGAAATGCAATGCACTGCGATTAACGTTTTAAACCGCAGACAAGAAAACTGGGTGCTGATTTAGTGAATTGTGCATATATACAGATTTTCAAATTCTCCAAATATATGGGCCTGAAGCACTCCGACGGTATAGAAATGCAATGCGCTTCGATAAACGGTTTCTGCCGCAGACAAGAAAACTGTGTGCAGATTCAGTGAAATTTGTATATATATTGATTTTCACTTTTTCCCAATATATGGGATTGAAACATTTTGCGGAACGGAATTGCGGATCCATTCATTTCTATGGGGCAGCACGATGTACAACGCACTTCCAGGTCCGCAATTCCGTTCCCGAAAAAAATAGAACATGTCCTATTCTTGTCCGCAATTGCAGACAAGAATAGGCATATTCTATTAGTGCCGGCAATGTGCGGTCCGCAAAATGCGGAACGCACATTGCCGCTGTCAGTGTTTTGCGGATCCGTGGATCCGCAAAACACGTTTCGGATGTCTGAATGGAGCCTTACTGCCACTGCTGCCCCCCTTCCCCACTCTGTCATAGGGTCACTGCTGTCACTGCTACTGCCATTTCTGCTGCTGCTATCCTCCCCACTCTGGTCATGGGGACACTATTGTCACTGTTACTGTCACTGCTGCTGCTGCCACTCTCCACACTCTGTCATGGCGCCACAATTGTCACTTTTACGGCTACTGCTGCCACCCTCCGTACTCTGTCATGGGGCCTCTATTGTCACTGTTACTGCCACTGATGCTGCCACTCTGTCATGGGGCCTGAAAGGAATCCATGTTCTTTATTATGTCAAAATGAATTCTGCTCTTTGCTGAAGTTTTGTTTCTATGTTAGGTACTAACTCTGATTGCTGTGAAACTAATATACTGTAAGGTTTCTATTCTCTGTAACCCTGAATCTTATCTCTTTGGCACTACTCCCGGACAATATTCCTAATATGGAAGTTCCGTTTTTGTTTCTATTTCTCTGAGCGTAGAATGAAACGTGTTAATATGATAGGTTAAATACATAACATACGATGATATGCTAATAAAGAGGGTAAAGCCCCCTCTATATAACCTGTGTGCATTAAAAATAAACCTCAGAGTGTTCATTCAGTACATCACTGTTGTGTCTTTTGTTACCTACTGAGTGAAGCGCTCTCCTGACGTCAGAAAGGGACTCAAACCAAGCCAATACTAGAAGTTTGGTGCCAGGGGTACCAAGTGGGACTCAGAGATTTCTATCAGTTTGGGGGCTCGCGTCCGGGGATCGAGAAGGTTTTCCTCGTGTTCGGTAAGGACGGCATCTGTTATTGTCCTCTGGCCGATCCGAGGACCACGTCTCGATCTAGTAAGTAGAACCTACAACTTCTAGTATAATTACTGTATCAGGGATACAGGGTACAGACTCCGGGAGTCTGGGGGAGAGACCCGGGGACTCCGGGAGTCCGCCGTGAGGATCACTCAGAGAAAATATAGTGCGCACTACATAATATTGTCTCAGGGAGACAAGGATGGAGCTTGGTTTGACTCTTTTAACGTTGTTTTAAAGTATAAGATTATTAGAGTTGAGATAAGGATACTGATGTCCGGGTGGTAAGTGTACGGACTGAAGTTCACTATTTGCATAGAGTTTTAAGGACATTGCATTGTTGTTTTACTGTGTTGCGGAGGTCTGCAATACACCCCACCCCCGGCTGGGAGCAATCCATTAACCCGCAGATAGGTGAACACAAGCGGCAGACCAAAGCAACAAATTATATGTTTGATGAGACACTCTGATATTTTCTGATCAGACCTGAGTCCTTTGCCTAGTTGACAGCATTAATTTGTCGAATCCTTAACGCTTCAGTGCAGCCAGTCCTAGGAAAGTAGCATCATTAAAATATCAGACGGAATGGGGTCACAAGGGTCTAAAACAAATCATCCCAAACCTGAGACGGGAGAAACATGCAAAGTTTATGTTGCACGGTGTAGTCCCACAAATTACTTCCTATTTAACCCAATGGTGGATAACTTAGCTGGATGGACTGAGTTCATGCAAGCTGCTAGCCCCTTTTCCCCAGGGACGGCGATAATAGCCCGTACCACATGGACATGATAAAGGGTCTTTGTCTGGGAGACAAAGAAGCATGGCCACATTTTGACCATGACCCGTCCTAGGATATGGATTACATGATACAAAGGAGTAGGGAATCCTGCAGAGTAAGTGATGTTATATGTGTAATATTATTATAAAAGACAAAAATTGTTCAATAATTTTCTTTCCCCAGCAGTGTAATGTGAGAATCCAGTTTTTAACAAGAATTATTATATATGTACAACATTAACTAAGAACACCTGACATATAAAATGATTTGGGTTTAACAAAATGACTTTATGATTATAACATGTATATTGTCTTACAGCGACAGACCATCAGCAATTCTGGGTGTGGTGTGGAAAGCTGTGTTTGTCTGTGCTGCAAGTTTTGGGATGAAACATAGACAATTGTGTGATTAGGTTGGAAGACAAATGATTCAGTGGAATGTGAATGGGTGTGGCTCTGAGTTGTAGTGGAGTTGAAAGTGTGAAAGAGCCCTAATGGATGCTTTAGGAGAGCTGTGTGTGCAATTCAGTTTTTATGTGTAAGGGCGTGGTTATGAGCTGTTTTGTGAAGATGAGTACATGAAATGTATATGAATGTGTATGGAGTACGATATTTGTTTTCATATAATATGCGCATTGAGAATTTTATTTTATTTTTCTTGGAAGTTTTTGGTTTTTATTGGTGCCAACAGCATTGATCAAGCTGTAAATTTTTTTTATTATTGAAGTCAATGAAAAGTTTTTATGGGCCTTTTGTGCGTTTATGTCTGTATTGTCAGATCTGTTTGTTTCAATGTTTGAAGTTATGTGTTACATGTTAAGTGTTGTGCTTCACATCAGAGCTTTGTTCTCACGGACAGAAGGTGGACCACAGCCTCCGACTAAAAGGGGTGGACTTAGAT
Organism: Bufo bufo; assembly: GCF_905171765.1. Classification (NCBI taxonomy): domain Eukaryota; kingdom Metazoa; phylum Chordata; class Amphibia; order Anura; family Bufonidae; genus Bufo; species Bufo bufo. Next base: position 230,831,122 of record NC_053392.1, on the reverse strand, counting down.
GACTGAGAGTAGGATTCATGGTAGATAGCAGTGCAACCTCAAGTGTGTTAAGTAAAGATTTGTTCATTAAGCTTGACTTACAAGTGTCAGCCAAAAATCAGGGCATAAGAGTACACTCAGATCTCATTCCAGTCTCTACACCAGTGCCACTGATTCTTGCAAACATACAGAACCACCCAGAACTTAACAACATTAACCCTGCATTATGGTCTTCAAATGAATATGACACAGGATTCATAGATTGCACACCTTACAAAGCTACTGTAAAACCAGGTGTCATTTCAGTGTTCCAGAAACAATACCTACTGCCAAAAGAGAAACTTGATGGACTTAGGCCAATGATAAAAGAATTCCTACAAAAGGGAATCCTGGAAGAGGTGATTTCACCCTACAGCACGCCCGTGAATCCAGTGACAAAGGCAGATGGTACTACCCGCTTTGTACAGGATTTAAGGGCCATCAACAACATCATTGTGCCTATAGCCCCTGTTGTACCTGACATCACTCAATTACTATCTGCCATTCCAGCAGACGCTGTTTGGTTCAGTGTGATAGATCTGAAAAATGCATTCTTTTCTATCCCAGTTGACAAGAAGACCAGACTAATTTTTGCTTTTTCCTTTGACAGATGTCAACTGACCTGGGGCAGAAATGCCCTAGGGATGTGCTGATTCACCTGTAGTGTACAGCATAGTCCTCCAAGCCACGTTAAAACCATGGCACCCCCCCCCAAGGTTCCGTGTTGTTGCAATACGTGGATGATTTACTGTTGTGCAGTATGTCAGTGGAGGCCAACATTGAGGATGGTATATCACTGTTACAATGGTTGTTTGAATGTGGACACAAAGTGTCATTATGGAAAATGCAATGGTGTAAACAGCAAGTCGAATACTTGGGGTTTGTCCTGAAAAAGGGGGAAAGGAGGATCAGTCCAGGGAGAGTTCAGTCTGTAGCGGGATTGGTCACCCCGCACTCCAAGAAGGAAATGCTATCCTTCCTTGGAATGATAAACTACTGCAGACAATGGATCCCAGACTGTTCCTACTATGATAATATCTTGAGACAGGCAACACTGCAGGACAAACCTGATTTAATAAGATGGTCTTCAGAAATGTACAATGCATTTGATTATCTGAAATGTTCATTAATGTCAAGTCCAGGATTAGGCCTCCCTGACTACAAACTTCCACATGTTTGCACGACAAAATTGTAAAACCATGGCGGGTGTACTGACACAAGAACACGGAGGCAAGTTGCGTCCTTGTGTATTTTTCTCAAAGGTAATGCCCACCCCTGTTCAAGGGATGCCAGCATGTCTGTGTTCCCTTGCAGCCTGTGCTATGATGGTAGAGTTGGCAACTCCTTTCACAATGTGACGTTACACCATTTTTGCACACTACACATGATGTTATAGGCCTACTCAAGGACATCCACACTCAACACAGCAGGCAGCTGAGCTCATTGCACTCACTAGAGCATGTATTCTACATACTGATAGATCTGTCACCATTTATACTGATAGTAGGTACGCACATGGGGTAGTGTGGGACCATGGTATGATTTGACAGAGGAGAGGATTCACGGCAGCAGATGGTAAGGATCATGTCTCACAGGGCAATGCGCTGGCAGATAAGGTGGTGAAACGAGTGGCCAAATGCAATCCCACAGGTCCATGTAACCATTGGGAGATGCCATGTTTGGCACCTCCAACCCCTGAGATGTCACAAATGCTTACTGATCTTCAAAGATATTCCAGTGAACAGGAACAGCAAGACTGGTGTTATCCAGTATTGCAGAAAAATCCTAAGACAGGATTAGTCTGCAAAGAGGGGGTAGGATATAACAGTATTGAGAATCCTTACAGATACTCATGGGAAGGCCTTTCCCCACCCCCTGGGCAAGACGCCCAATGATAGTGCAGGAAGGTGATCTTGATTTAATAAGGGAAGAATATGTCACTAAATTGATACAGGTTCTTAATAAAACTGAGGAAAAAGTTGCTTGTAAGTCTCCCTCTCTTCCACAGGAACCTACCCACCCATACAGGGTGGGGGATGAGGTAGTGATCAAAACACTGAAGAAAGGAAAATCCCAAGGTGACTTCGCATATGGCCAACCCACTACCGTGGTCGCAGTAACCAGAACAGCCGTGCTGACTGAACAGTCTCCAACTTGGATCCACGCCACCCGAGTGAAGCTTGTGAGAACAAGAGAGGAGGCAGGAACGGAGGCAGACAGCCTTGGCCTTGAAGAAGGACAAGAGGTACTAACGGGGACAGACAGCCCTGACCTCCAACAAGGCCCAGAGGTACTAACGGGGGCAGACAGCCCTGACCTCCAACATGATGAGCTCCTCACCCCTTTCTGGGAAATGGTTGAATGTACTGACTAAGATTGCTTCAATAATCTTGTTGATTTTACCAATTAGTAGTAAGGGAGAAGTAGCCGCAACTAGCAAGGGCGGCGTCATCACCTTTTGGTATAATTCATCTAACACTCACGTAGCTACCTACACCTTTTGCCTTTGTGATATATTGAAAACATGTTCATATTATAACTATTGTTCCAACGACTATGTAGAAGGACAGGCCTATATATGTGTAACAGACTCATACTGGGGAAAAGGTTGTGGATACTGGGGATCAGTGGGATGGAATACAGGGACAGAATGGGGATATAAACCAGAAAGTGCCCTCAAAAGGAGGGATAAAAATTCGAAGTCCCTTTTGACTAGAATGACACTCCTTGAGAGAGGGACGTGTTATGTGGACACCTCCTCATTGAATTATTGCAAAAAAAGGTCAGCGGAAATGAAAATTGTATTGACAATAGACAACCCTGGTAAATATGATGAAGGAGATTATGTATTGGGATGGTACTTCCATAAAATGTGGGGAGCTGAGACTTCTCAGGTAACACAAATGTTCAAACTTAGAGATATGTATAAGTCTAAGGAATACCAACCCATCACAGGTGTCTCCAAAAACCCACTAGCCCCGCATATAGTTTCTCTAAAAAACCTAAGGGACATATCTAATCCCACATATGAGGATACTTTGGCCATGGGGACGGGTTTTTCTTATGTTAATTTGTGGCTGGAGTGGATGAAATATAGTGCAGCCTCTGTGAATAAAAGTAACTGTTACATATGCGGTGCTGCCAAGCCACACCTAGGTACCGTACCCCTAGTGTTACCAGAAAGTGTTGAAGAATGTTTTTTGACTCTTTTTGTTAATATGTCTTATAACCACAGTGCATGTACAGAATGGAAATCAAAATACCCTCTTTTGTTAAAAAATCCTCGCCCAGGGGCAGGTATCCAGGTAACTACACATGTTACAAGGGGAGTACACATGGGAGGAATGTACAGAATTTCACCAAAGGTTATTGTCACAAATACAGCAATCTGAATATATCCCTCACTCAGAACCAAGTGTACTCCATAGGAGATGTGTACTGGATCTGTGGAGATGGAAAGATAAGATCCAGATTGGAAGGTGCCTGGAAAGGTGAATGTGCGCTTGCCAAAGCTATAATGAACATGCACATTTTTACTGAATCAGATATTATAGACAAAGGGGTGCTAAAGATAAACAAAAGAAGCAGCCCCCTTTCAAGTTTTGACCCCCATGTGTATATAGATGCAATAGGTGTTCCAAGAGGAGTCCCAGATGAGTTCAAAGCTAGAGATCAAGTAGCCGCCGGATTTGAATCAATATTTCCCATTATTACTGTGAATAAAAATGTTGATTGGATAAATTACATATACTACAATCAGCAAAGGTTTGTAAACTATACCAGAGATGCACTTCTAGGGGTAGCAGAAGAACTACAAGCAGACTCAATCATGACATTCCAGAATCGAATGGTGTTGGATATGATTCTTGCAGAGAAGGGCGGGGTATGCCGAGTATTGATTGATCCAACCTCCTGCTGCACATACATACCAAATAATACTGGCCCCACTGGTAAGGTCACAATAGCTATAAAGAAGCTTGAAGATCTGTCAGTAGAACTGAAAAAGAACTCAGGTATAAATGATCCATGGGATCAATACTTTGGATGGTTCACAAGTTGGAAACAAGGTCTCATGCAACTAGGGATTGTCATACTAATAGTAATTGTAGTAATAGGTGTAGTAGCATTATGTGTTATTCCCTGTGTGAGACGAATGCTAGAAAAAGGGCTCTCTAATATGTCATTATATCAGACTACTGTACCCCAGGAGGATCGAAGCCCAGATGGATATAAGAATTACCTAATATCATATAGAGAGAAAAAGGACAAGAAAGGAAAGAACCATGTAGTGTGATCCACTAAAGGTTCTTAAGAGGGGATTTGAAAGGAATCCATGTTCTTTATTATGTCAAAATGAATTCTGCTTTTTGCTGAAGTTTTGTTTCTATGTTAGGTACTAACTCTGATTGCTGTGAAACTAATATACTGTAAGGTTTCTATTCTCTGTAACCCTGAATCTTATCTCTTTGGCACTACTCCCAGACAATATTCCTAATATGGAAGTTCCGTTTTTGTTTCTATTTCTCTGAGCGTAGAATGAAACGTGTTAATATGATAGGTTAAATACATAACATACGATGATATGCTAATAAAGAGGGTAAAGCCCCCTCTATATAACCTGTGTGCATTAAAAATAAACCTCAGAGTGTTCATTCAGTACATCACTGTTGTGTCTTTTGTTACCTACTGAGTGAAGCGCTCTCCTGACGTCAGAAAGGGACTCAAACCAAGCCGATACTAGAAGTTTGGTGCCAGGGGTACCAAGTGGGACTCAGAGATTCCTATCAGGGCCACTACTTTATACTTCATTTTATGAAATGTATTAGAAACCTGGCCAGCACACTGGGATTGGGCCCCCAAGTTGGTTAAAAATACTGCGTTATGCAGCTGTAACTTCCAAGCCTTCACACTGAGATTAGCCAACCAAGCGGGAAGAATATGCCTTAGGGTGGATTCACACCAGCATTTCGCTGGTTTTCAGCCTTCAGTGTAAAGGATACGCCTACCTGTTCTTTAAAACGGAAACAAACATTTCAATTTCATTTAACCTACGCTTCCATGGAGGACGGATGTCATTTTATTGACATCTATTTGTTCCAATTCTGTCTGAAATCAGTTTTTAAGCCGGATTTAAAAATGCTGCTTTTAGGCAGATTGGCCTGGGTACACCTTATTTATAGCTATTCATGACAAATTAATTCGTAACAAATCGAATTTCTAGTCGAACTTCTGCGAAGCTGCCGAATTGAAATTTTCAAAACTTCACTGATCTCTACTTGCAATCTGAGAGCAGGTGTCTTGGATGTGCCTGTCAAAAAGCATTTAGAGACATAAGCCAGCAATCTTAGCATGGTGTAGGTACAGTATAGGGACATTACCAATTCCAAAAAGTTGGGACACTGTGTGAAATATTAACCCCTTAAGGACCCCCGCAGGACATGTACGGCGCTGGTGGACGTCACTTAAGGACCAGCGCCTGTCACAGCCAGACAGCTGAGAAGCGCTCACAGGAGCTTTTCAGATCCTCCTCCTTGAATTTCTTTGTTTTGGTTTAGTTTCTCATCTCGTTAGTCTATCTCAGCTGTCATGCAGTCGGACTGATTGCTGCCCTTTAAGTTCCTCCCCATAATGCAGTAGTGTGCGGCTGATACAACTTCCTGGAGTGTGTGTGCATGCAGTTCCCAGTTCCCAGTTCCCAGTCGTCTGCAAGATAAGTGCTGTTTATGTATTTATGATTTTCTCTTTTCTGGATCCAGGTGACCCTGACTCCCTCCGTGTCAGTGTAGGGAGCCGGTGGTCGTGTCCCCTCACTATTGTAGGGTCTTCAGGTAATAGATAGCTGAGGAACGTGGATATGCGCCCATCCACCTTTGGGGTGTTCGCATAGGCTGAGCAGTGAGGGAGAGCGGCAGGTCTATTGCAGGGGTCTCCCTTTGTTCCTTAGTTGTGGATCCAGAGAGACATTGTTTATATGGTATTGTCTTGTTTCCTGTACACCATCCGTGACATTATCAGCCGCCAAAACCGTCGCAAGCATGGATCCGGTTTCACTTTTGGCTGAACGCTTTCAGGGTCTTGCTTTGGAGGTAGCTGATCTCCGTAAGACTTTTTCTCAGTTTCAAGTGACCGGTTCAGCTTGCGTTCATGGAGTTTGTGCTGAGCCTAAGATCTCGCTCCCGGATACGTTCTCCGGGGGTAGTGAGAATTTTGTGCGTTTTAGAGAGGCTTGCAAACTCCATTTTCGCCTTCTTCCCCATTCTTCTGGTGATGAAGAACGGAGGGTGGGGATCATTATATCGCTGCTCAGTGGTAGCGCTCAGTCCTGGGCCTTTTCGCTGCCGGAGGGGGCACGGCCCCTCCGTTCAGTGGATGAATTCTTTTTAGCCCTGGGTCAGATATATGATGATCCGGATCGTATTGCTCTGGCTGAGTCTAGACTACGTCTGTTATGCCAGGGTAAACAATCCGCAGAGATATACTGCTCAGAATTTCGGAGATGGGCAGCAGATACGGGTTGGAATGATGCTGCACTCCGAAGTCAATTTTGCTATGGTCTTTCAGAGGGATTGAGAGATGCATTTGCCTTTCATGAAAGACCTACCTCCTTGGATTCTGCTATGTCTCAGGCTGTTCGTATTGACAGGCGTCTTAGAGAGAGAGGAGAGATCTCTCCTTCCTGTCATACTCAGTCCCGGGACAGTGCAGCGGTCTCATTCTGTGCACAGGGGTCTCAGTCGCTGTCAGCCCCTTCTGAGCAGGAGCCCATGCAGCTGGGGTTGATTGCCTCTGACAATAGAAGATTCAGCCCGCAGGGGAGGGTTTGTTTTTGTTGTGGAGGTATAAATCATCTGGCAAATGTTTGTCCCTCTAGGAGATTCAGGCAGTTTTCTGGGAGTAATAAAGAGACAAAAAGGAAAAAATCTTTTAAAAATGTTCCGTCTGTTACTATTGGCAGGGTTGAGGCGTAAATTGAAGGTTTCCCGTTTGCTTGTAGTTCCCGTTTTGTCCTGCCTGCTAGGGTGGCGCTAGAGAGCAAGAGCATTTTTTGTGAGATTTTTGTGGATAGTGGAGCAGCTGTCAACCTCATTGATAATCAATTTGCAATAACTCATGGTTTCCAGGTATGCACTTTGGGAAAGGATATTCCTGTTTTTGCTATTGATTCAGCTCCACTTTCTCAGAAATCATTAAAGGGCATAGTTCACAATATCCGTTTAATTGTGAGTGATGCTCATGTTGAGGATGTGTCATGTTTCGTCCTTAGCGGTTTGCCTACTCCTCTAGTGTTGGGGCTACCCTGGCTCACTAAACATAACCCCACCATTGATTGGCAAGCGAGGCAAATAAATGGTTGGAGTAACTTTTGCAGAGAGAATTGCCTCATAACATCTGTTTCTGAGGTTTCTACTAAGACTGTACCACCTTTCCTCTCTGAAATTTTGGATGTCTTCTCTGAGAGTGGAGTTCAGGGTTTACCTCCGCACAGGGAGTATGATTGCCCTATTAATCTCATCCCAGGCGCCAAGCTGCCTAAATCTCGTTTATACAATCTCTCCCAACCTGAGAGGGTCGCTATGCGTGCTTATATCTCTGAGAGTCTGAGAAAAGGACACATACGACCCTCGAAGTCACCTGTTGCCGCTGGTTTTTTCTTTGTTAAGAAAAAAGATGGTTCTTTAAGACCTTGTCTGGATTTCAGGGAGCTGAACAGTATCACTATTCGTGATCCTTATCCGCTTCCTCTGATCCCGGACCTGTTTAACCAGGTTGTTGGGGCTAAAGTCTTTTCCAAATTAGACCTAAGAGGGGCATACAACCTGGTTAGGGTCAGAGAAGGAGATGAATGGAAGACGGCTTTCAATACCCCTGAGGGCCATTTTGAGAATTTGGTTATGCCTTTTGGTTTGATGAATGCTCCAGCCGTTTTTCAGCATTTCGTCAACAGCATTTTTTATCATTTAATGGGAAAATTTGTATTAGTGTATTTGGATGACATTTTGATTTTTTCTCCTGATTTCAAGACTCATAAGAAACACTTACGTCAGGTCTTGCTCATCCTGCGGGAGAATAAATTATACGCGAAACTGGAAAAATGTGTATTTGCGGTTCCAGAGATCCAATTTCTGGGGTTTCTTGTCTCCGCTTCTGGTTTTCGCATGGACCCCGAGAAGGTCCGCGCTGTGCTTGAGTGGGAGCTTCCTGAGAATCAGAAGGCGCTGATGCATTTTTTGGGCTTTGCTAATTATTACAGGAAATTTATTTAGAATTATTCCTCTGTTGTTAAACCACTCACTGATATGACCAGAAAGGGGGTAGATTTTTCTTCCTGGTCGGTAGAGGCGCGTAAGGCCTTTTCTAATATCAAGGAGAGTTTTGCTTCCGCTCCCATCCTAGTACAACCTGATATTTCGTTACCCTTCATAGTTGGGGTTGATGCTTCTGAGGTAGGGGTGGGTGCGGTCTTGTCTCAGGGTTCCTCTCCTGCCAAATGGCAACCGTGTGCCCTTTTCTCAAAGAAACTCTCCTCCGCAGAGAGAAATTATGATGTGGGAGATAGGGAATTGTTGGCCATCAAGTTGGCTTTTGAGAAATGGCGCCATTGGCTAGAGGGAGCCAGACACCCTATTACCGTGTTTACTGACCATAAAAATCTGGCCTACTTGGAGTCAGCCAAGCGTCTGAACCCGAGACAGGCCAGATGGTCTTTGTTCTTTTCAAAGTTTAATTTTGTTGTTACGTTCTGCCCTGGGGTTAAGAATGTGAAGGCAGATGCCCTGTCACGTTGTTTTCCGGGAGGTGGGAATTTTGAAGACCCGGGTCCCATTTTGGCTGAAGGTGTGGTGGTCTCTGCTCTTTTTCCTGAATTGGAGGCAGAGGTGCAGGCAGCCCAGTCAGAAGCTCCTGATCTTTGTCCTCCTGGGAGGTTGTTTGTGCCTCTCGCTTTGAGACACAAGATTTTTAAAGAACACCACGATACGGTCCTTGCTGGGCACCCGGGGGCAAGAGCCACACTGGATCTCATTGCTCGGAGATTCTGGTGGCCTGCGCTTCGTAAGTCGGTTGAGGGTTTTGTGGCAGCTTGCGAGACTTGCGCTCGTGCCAAGGTCCCTCATTCACGGCCATCAGGTCCTCTCCTTCCTTTGCCCATTCCTTCCCGTCCTTGGACACATCTGTCCATGGACTTCATAACGGACTTGCCTCGTTCCTCGGGGAAGTCTGTGATTCTGGTGGTGGTGGACCGTTTTAGCAAAATGGTGCATTTTATCCCTTTTCCTGGTTTGCCCAATGCTAAGACGCTGGCGCAGGCATTTATTGACCACATTGTCAAATTGCATGGGATTCCTTCAGACATAGTCTCTGATAGGGGCACGCAGTTTGTTTCCAGATTCTGGAAGGCTTTCTGTTCTCGCTTGGGGGTTCGGTTGTCATTCTCTTCTGCTTTCCATCCGCAGTCGAATGGCCAGACAGAGCGCGTCAATCAGAATCTGGAGACATATCTGCGCTGTTTTGTGGCGGAGAATCAGGAGGATTGGTGTTCTTTTTTGTCCCTTGCTGAGTTTGCTTTAAATAACCGTCGTCAGGAGTCCTCTGATAAGTCACCATTTTTTGGTGCATATGGGTTTCATCCGCAGTTTGGGACTTTCTCGGGAGAGGGCTCTTCTGGTTTGCCTGATGAGGACAGATTCTCCTCGTCTTTGTCATCTATTTGGCAAAAGATTCAGGATAATCTAAAGAGCATGAGTGAGAGATATAAGCGTGTGGCGGATAAGAGACGTGTGCCTGGTCCGGAGCTGAATGTTGGTGATCTGGTGTGGTTGTCTACCAAGAATATCAAATTGAAGGTTCCCTCCTGGAAGTTGGGTCCTAGGTTTATTGGGCCTTACAAGATCCTGTCTGTCATCAATCCTGTTGCCTACCGTCTTGATCTTCCTCAGACTTGGAAGATCCATAATGTTTTTCATAAGTCCTTATTGAAACCTTATGTTCAACCTATTGTACCCTCGCCTTTGCCTCCTCCGATTATGGTTGATGGAAATCTTGAATTTCAGGTCTCTAGGATTGTGGATTCTCGTCTTGTCCGCGGTTCCCTCCAGTACCTCGTTCATTGGAAGGGTTATGGTCCTGAGGAGAGGATGTGGGTCCCAGTGACGGACATTAAGGCCTCTCGTCTCATCAGGGCTTTCCATAGGTCCCATCCTGAGAAGGTGGGCTCTGAGTGTCCGGAGTCCACTCCTAGAGGGAGGGGTACTGTCACAGCCAGACAGCTCAGAAGCGCTCACAGGAGCTTTTCAGATCTTCCTCCTTGAATTTCTTTGTTTTGGTTTAGTTTCTCATCTCGTTAGTCTATCTCAGCTGTCATGCAGTCGGACTGATTGCTGCCCTTTAAGTTCCTCCCCATAATGCAGTAGTGTGCGGCTGATACAACTTCCTGGAGTGTGTGTGCATGCAGTTCCCAGTTCCCAGTTCCCAGTTCCCAGTCGTCTGCAAGATAAGTGCTGTTTATGTATTTATGATTTTCTCTTTTCTGGATCCAGGTGACCCTGACTCCCTCCGTGTCAGTGTAGGGAGCCGGTGGTCGTGTCCCCTCACTATTGTAGGGTCTTCAGGTAATAGATAGCCGAGGAACGTGGATATGCGCCCATCCACCTTTGGGGTGTTCGCATAGGCTGAGCAGTGAGGGAGAGCGGCAGGTCTATTGCAGGGGTCTCCCTTTGTTCCTTAGTTGTGGATCCAGAGAGACATTGTTTATATGGTATTGTCTTGTTTCCTGTACACCATCCGTGACAGCGCCGTACATGTACAGCGGGCTGATCAGGCGAGTGCAGGAGCTACGTCAGCCCAATCAGCGGCACGGACCCAGCAGTCACTGACAGCCGGGCCACTGCTGCATACACCGCATCGGTGAAGACACCGATGCTGGCGTATTAACATAGAAACATAGAATGTGTCAGCAGATAAGAACCATTTGGCCCATCTAGTCTGCCCAATATACTGAGTACTATAGATAGCCCCTGGCCCTATCTTATATGAAGGATGGCCTTATGCCTATCCCATGCATGCTTAAACTCCTTCACTGTATTTGCAGCTGCCACTTCTGCAGGAAAGCTATTCCATGCATCCACTACTCTCTCAGTAAAGTAATACTTCCTGATATTACTTTTAAACCTTTGCCCCTCTAATTTAAAACTATGTCCTCTTGTAGCAGTTTTTCTTCTTTTAAATATTCTCTCCTCTTTTATCTTGTTGATTCCCTTTATGTATTTAAAAGTTTCTATCATATCCCCTCTGTCTCGTCTTTCTTCCAAGCTATACATGTTAAGGTCCTTTTAATCTTTCCTGGTAAGTTTTATCCTGCAATCCATGTACTACAGGGTGGGCCATTTATATGGATACACCTTAATAAAATGGGAATGGTTGGTGATATTAACTTCCTGTTTGTGGCACATTAGTATATGTGAGGGGGGAAACTTTTCAAGATGGGTGGTGAGCATGGTGGCCATTTTGAAGTCGGCCATTTTGAATCCAACTTTTGTTTTTTCAATAGGAAGAGGGTCATGTGACACATCAAACTTATTGGGAATTTCACAAGAAAAACAATGGTGTGCTTGGCTTTAACGTAACTTTATTTTTTCATGAGTTATTTACAAGTTTCTGACCACTTATAAAATGTGTTCAATGTGCTGCCCATTGTGTTGGATTGTCAATGCAACCCTCTTCTCCCACTCTTCACACACTGATAGCAGCACCGCAGGAGAAATGCTAGCACAGGCTTTCAGTATCCGTAGTTTCAGGTGCTGCACATCTCGTATCTTCACAGCATAGACAATTGCCTTCAGATGACCCCAAAGATAAAAGTCTAAGGGGGTCAGATCGGGAGACCTTGGGGGCCATTCAACTGGCCCTTGATGACCAATCCACTTTCCAGGAAACTGTTCATCTAGGAATGCTCGGACCTGACACCCATAATGTGGTGGTGCACCATCTTGCTGGAAAAAACTCAGGGAACGTGCCAGCTTCAGTGCATAAAAAGGGAAACACATCATCATGTAGCAATTTTGCATATCCAGTGGCCTTGAGGTTTCCATTGATGAAGAATGGCCCCACTATCTTTGTACCCCATATACCACACCATACCATAAATTTTTTTGTTCCAACAGTCTTGGAGGGATCTATCCAATGTGGGTTAGTGTCAGACCAATAGCGGTGGTTTTGTTTGTTAACTTCACCATTCACATAAAAGTTTGCCTCATCACTGAACAAAATCTTCTGCGTAAACGGAGGGTCCTGTTCCAATTTTTGTTTTGCCCATTCTGCAAATTCAGTGCGCCGATCTGGGTCATCCTCGTTGAGATGCTGCAGTAGCTGGAGTTTGTAAGGGTGCCATTTGTGAGTAGCTAATATCCGCCGAAGGGATGTTCGACTAATGCCACTCTCCAGTGACATGCGGCGAGTGCTACGCTGTGGGCTCTTGCTGAATGAAGCTAGGACAGCCACTGATGTTTCTTCATTAGAGACAGATTTCATGCGTCCACATTTTGGCAAATCCAACACTGAACTAGTTTCACGAAACTAAGCAAGCAGTTTGCTAACTGTAGCATGGGAGATGGGTGGTCTCGTAGGGTGTCTTTCATTGAAATCTGCTGCAATGACCCGGTTACTGCGTTCACCAGACATCAACACAATTTCTATCCGCTCCTCACGTGTTAACCTCGGTGACATGTCAATGGCTGTACACAAAGAGAAACTTGTAAATAACTCATGAAAGAATAAAGTTACGTTAAAACCAAGCCCACCACTGTTTTTCGTGTGAAATTCCCAATAAGTTTGATGTGTCACATGACCCTCTTCCTATTGAAAAAACAAAAGTTGGATTCAAAATGGCTGACTTCAAAATGGCCGCCATGGTCACCACCCATCTTGAAAAGTTTCCCCCCTCACATATATTAATGTGCCACAAACAGGAAGTTAATATCACCAACCATTCCCATTTTATTAAGGTGTATCTATATAAATGGCCCACCCTGTAGTTTAGTAGCTCTTCTCTGAACTCTCTCCAAAGTATCAATATCCTTCTGGAGATATGGTCTCCAGTACTGAGCACAATACTCCAAATGAGGTCTCACTAGTGCTCTGTAGAGAAGCATGAGCACCTCCCTCTTTCTACTGGTAATGCCTCTCCCTATACGCCCAAGCATTCTGCTAGCATTTCCTGCTGCTCTATGACATTGTCTGCCTACCTTTAAGTCTTCTGAAATAATGACCCCTAAATCCCTTTCCTCAGATACTGAGGTTAGGACTGTATCACTGATTTTATATTCTGCTCTTGGGTTTTTACGCCCCAGGTGCATTATCTTGCACATATAAACACTTATTAACCCTTTGTATGCCGTGGTAAAAGCTGACTGCGGCATGCAGAGGGTTTGCGGAGTGTACTGGTGCCCTCCGCATCTCCATCGGGTCCCCGCGCTGCAGTGGTGGGGACCTGATGGCAGAGAAGGCAAGCCCAATGCCTTCCATAGGCATCGGGGCTTGCCTTCTACAGAAGCCTGTGAGATCCAGCCCTTAGGCTCGGTGTCACAGGCAGGCTGTCAGCATTCAAGCTGACATGCAATATATTGCAATACAGGATGTATTGTAATACATTGCAGAGGGGATCAGACCCCAGAAGTTGAAGTCCCAGAGTAAGACAAAAGTAAAAAGTGTTTTTCATGATAAAGTAAAAAAAAATATTAAATGTCCCAAAATAAAACGCATAACATTGTAAAAAAAAAAGAAAACCAGACATATTAAGTATTGCCGCATCCGTAACGACCGGCTCTATGAAAATATCACATGATCAACCCCTCAGCTGAACGCCATAGAAAAAATAAAATAAAAACTGTGCTAAAACAATCATTTTTTTGTCACCTTACATCACAAAAAGTGCAACACCAAGGGATCAAAAAGGCGTATGCCCCCCAAAATAGTACCAATCAAACCATCACCTCATCCCACAAAAAAATTAGCCCCTACATAAAACAATCGGGCAAAAAATAAAAATAAATATGGCTCTCAGAATATGGAGACAATAAAATATGATTTTTTTTTGTTCAAAAATGCTTTTATTCTGTTAATAACAACCAGGTTTATTAAAATATCACATGACCTAACCTCTCAGATGAACACCATAAAAAAAAAAAACGGTGTCAAAAAAGCAATTTTTTTGTCAACTTACATCACAAAAAGTGTAATACCAAGCGATCAAAAAGTCATACGCAACCCAAAATAGTACCAATCAAACCGTCATCTTATCCCGTAAGAAATGAGAACCTACCTATGACAATCGCCCAAAAAATATAAAAACTATGGCTCTCAGAATATGAAGACACTAAAACATGATTTTTTTTGTTTAAAAAATGCTTTTATTGTATAAAACTTAAATAAATTAAAAAGTAGACAGATATTGCCACATCTGTAACAATCTGCTGTATAAAAATATCACATGACCTAACCCCTCAGGTGAACACCGTAAAAAAAAAAGTGTAAAAAAAGCAATTTTTCGTCACCTTACATCAAATCGTCATCGCATCCCGCAAAAGATGAGACCCTACCTATGACAATTGCCAAAAAAAATTAAAAAAAATATGGCTCTCAGAATATGGAGACACTAAAACATGATTATTATTTTTTGTTTCAAAAATGCTGTTATTGTGTAAAACTGTAACAACCTGTTGTATAAAAATATCACATGATCTAACCCCTCAGATGAACACCGTAAAAATAAATATAAATAAATAAAAACGATGTAAAAAAAGCCCTTTTTTGTCACCTTACATCACAAAAAGTGGAATACCAAGCGATCAAAAAGTTATATGTACCCTAAAATAAAACCAATCAAACCGTCATCTCATACAGAAAAAAAATTAGCCCCTACATAAGACAGTTGCCCAAAAAAAACAAAAAAAACTTATGGCTTTCAGAATATGGAGACAAAAATAGTTTATTATGTAAAACTGAAACAAACAACCAAAAAAAAGTTGTCATATTTGGTATTGTCGCATCTGTAACAACCTGCTCTATAAAAATAGCACATGATCTAACCTGTCAGATGAACACTGTAAAAAACAAAAAATAAAAACCGTGCCTAAACAGATATTTTTTCTTACCTTATCTTACAAAAAATGTAATATAGAGCAGGGATGCTCAACCTGTGGCCCTCCAGCTGTTGCTAAGGTCAGCACATTCCTACTCCTCCCTACAGCCCCAGAGAAGCCTTTAACTTGCATCGCCTCTGTCTTCAGTGGGGAGCCTTCTTTTTTCCTAAAAATGGGCATCAAAACACCATTTGCTATGAAAGATAGCTAAGATAGTCTTCCTGCTGTGTTTGTGAGAAACATCCGCATTTGGACAGCCATAAGGAGGAGGTTCAGTTGGAGGCTGAGGACCCCATGTGCTGTGTTGGTGGTGGTAGTAGTAGTCGGGAGGGGTGCCAAGAAGCCCACAATGACAGATAATAATCCAATAAAAGTGGTGGGGAGGGTGACTGTGATGATGATTGTATGTTGGCCAGGACCTAAGAACTGGATTGGGGTGCTAAGGAGGAGACGACATCAGAAGAGGCGGGTGGTGGCTGTGGTGGCAATAAAGAGCAGAGGGAATGTACAGCTAAAACCTCCCAAAAAAACTGGCTGGGCCAGATCTACTTCTATTGTCAGCACTGGAACTGGTGCCGCTGATAATGTGGGAGCAGGCAAAATGTGGCATACCAAGGCCAACCTTGGCTCCTGCTAGCCCTGTGCGAGTATCTCCAGTATGGCAGTTTTTCTTCACAAGGTCAGCACAAAAAAACACTGACGAGTTCAAAATCTGCAGCATTAAAATAACTCATGGGCATTCAATCACAAACATTGGGACCAGGGCTCATTTGCAGAACATGAGACAGTATCACCGGATCCAGTGGAAAAACAGAACTGGTCAGCATTCGAAACAAGTCTGTTCCCCATCATCCGGTCTTCATTGTGGCAGCCAGGCCACATTCCCAAGAAGTATACTGTCATTGTCATCATCATCAGCTGAATCTTCCCCTGCTCAGACTCCTTGACCTCTTGATCTTGAGACATCCATAAAGGAATGTGTGGCCATGAGCAAACTATAACTGACCAGCAATTAGCTTGTGTGCAAGAGATGGTGCGGTGTGTTTTCAAACAGGCTGTTTGTTAACACTGTCAACCATGTGTTTACCCATAGCTATATATGTCAATGTCACTGACATTATCTGCTATTGCTGTCGTTGCATTAAAGAACTTAAAAGGAGGGAGGAGAAAGCAAAAATTTTAAAAAATGAAAAAGAAAAAAGAAAGAAAGACAACAAAGAAAAATATGAGTCCTAGGAGACCTCAGGGTGTGATATACCAATTTTCAGGCCAGTTGGAGCATGTTGAATTGATTTGGATGCAAACGATCACAAACTGGACGCGAAAAAAATGTCAAGAATTTTTTTATCTCTGGTACATACAGTTGCAAGAAAAAGTATGTGAACCCTTTGGAATGATATAGATTTCTGCACAAATTGGTCAGAAAATTGATCTGATCTTCATCCAAGTCACAACAATAGACAATCACAGTCTGCTTAAAGAGGACCTTTCACCGATCCTGACATTGTGAACTAAGTATCATGACATATACAGCGGCGCCCAGGGATCTCACTGCACTTACTATTATCCCTGGGCGCCGCTCCGTTCTCCCGTTATGTCCTCCGGTATGTTCGGGGACTTGGTTATAGTAGGCGGAGTCTGCCCTTGTTCTGCGGGCGTCTCCTTCTCCTAGGCTGTAGCGCTGGCCAATCGCAGCGCAGAGCTCACAGCCTGGGAGTTTTTTTTCTCCCAGGCTGTGAGCTCTGCGCTGCGATTGGCCAGCGCTACAGCCTAGGAGAAGGAGACGCCCGCAGAACAAGGGCAGACTCCGCCTACTATAACCAAGTCCCCGAACATACCGGAGGACATAACGGGAGAACGGAGCGGCGCCCAGGGATAATAGTAAGTGCAGTGAGATCCCTGGGCGCCACTGTATATGTCATGATACTTAGTTCACAATGTCAGGATCGGTGGAAGGTCCTCTTTAAACTAATAACACACAAAGAATTAAATGTTACCATGTTTTTATTGAATACACCATGTAAACAATCACAGTGCAGGTGGAAAAAGTATGTGAACCCTTAGATTTAATAACTGGTTGAACCTCCTTTGGCATCAATAACTTCAGCCAAACGTTTCCTGTAGTTGCAGATCAGACATGCACAACGGTCAGGAGTAATTCTTGACCATTCCTCTTTACAGAACTGTTTCAGTTCAGCAATATTCTTGGGATGTCTGGTGTGAATCGCTTTCTTGAGGTCATGCCACAGCATCTCAATCGGGTTGAGGTCAGGACTCTGACTGGACCACTCCAGAAGGCGTATTTTCTTCTGTTTAAGCCATTCTTAATTGTTGATTTACTTCTATGCTTTGGGTCGTTGTCCTGTTGCAACACCCATCTTCTGTTGAGCTTCGGCTGGTGGACAGATGGCCTTAAGTTTTCCTGTAAAATGTCTTGGTAAACTTGGGAATTCATTTTTCCTTCGATGATAGCAATCCATCCAGGCCCTGATGCAACAAAGCAGCCCCAAACCATGATGCCCCCACCACCATACTTCACAGTTGGGATGAGGTTTTGATGTTGGTGTGCTGTGCCTCTTTTTCTAGTAGCCTTAGACTGTCAGGCATCCTTGTCTAATCAGTTTTACTTATGCAGTGTGTCCCGGACATCTAGTCAAAACAGGCATATCTGTGATACATTTCACTGTCATGCATTTCTCAGCACTCTCCCTTGTAAATGGCCGTTGTGCACTCTCTTAAGTTCTGTTTTTCCCTCAGAGGCTGGGACACTTTGCTAGCTGCTTTACTGGCTGCTTTTCAACTCACTCTCCTCAGACACGCTGCTCAGAGCAGCTACTCCTTGCTCACTCCAGACAAACTTTACTAGCTACAGACACAACAAGGAAGGCTAATTAATCCCTTACTCCCCCCTATACACAACCTTTGGGACACATAGTGCCAAAAATGCCATAACATTAACCACTGCAGTGTGACACTGCACTTATATCATGTTGGCATTCACTATCCCCCTGAACCTTTTGAAGTATTTATTGCCATATAAAAATAAATCTTCACAGTGGAGCCGATGTACAATGAAGGAAACACACACTGTAATATTTAAATTCATTTTTAAGTCGTCACCATCACAGGCCACTTTTATTATGGTGTACTGTGTTGATGCAGCATTTACATGTATTTATTTGACTCAATGTTCTTGGATACAGATGGACTGAATTGTCATCTACACTTGATTGGTTTTACGTCTGGCAAATTACAGCAAAGAAGACGTTTGCAGGGAAGGAAGCAGATGCAGCATAACAATAATTAAATATTGCAGACAATAAAAAATAAGAATGATAGACTTGAGCTTGTTATCATTTCACCCCAGGATATATACAGAAACCCGCTAAGTATCCAATTCATTGTTAATCCAAACACAAGGTTATATGGCTACAATCCAATATGCGAACTAGATCCTATTTTAATTTCATTAAAGGGGTTATCCAAGTTATATTTATTGATGACCTATCCTCAGGATAGGTCATCAATATCAGATCGGCGGGGGTCCGACACCCGGCACCCCCTCCGATCAGCTGTTTGAAAAGAAGGCATGTGCGGTGTCAGCGCTGCCTCCTCCTCACTGTTTACCTTCTAGCCGTTGCATCTGCAGTGGTGAGCAGGTGTAATTACACCCAAGCCGTCCCATTCATTTCAATAGGAAGGCTTGGGTGTAATTACACCTGCTCACCACTGCAGATGCAACGGCTAGAAGGTAAACAGTGAAGAGGAGGCAGCGCTGACACCGCACATGCCTTCTCTTCAAACAGCTGATCGGAGGGGGTGCCGGGTGTCGGACCCCCGCCGATCTGATATTGATGACCTATCCTGAGGATAGGTCATCAATAAATATAACTTGGATAACCCCTTTAACCCATTAGGAATGTGGCCTATTTTGGACATCATGATGGAGCAATTGTTTTTTCTTTTTTGTAGTTCTCATTTACACCATTTAGTGGTATATGCCTTTATTGCTACAGGCCCAGCTTGAGAAAAAAAAAACAAACTGAAATTTATTTTACAACTAGCAGAAGGACCCGGCTTTGCACGGGTATATTTCATGTATTTCATTTAATTTTGTGTGTATCGTTAAAAGATATCGACAGTATCTCCCATAACAGTGACCTCTACAGCACCCTGCTCCCTTAACAGTGACCTCCACAGCCCCCCACCCCTTAACACTAACCCCACCACAGTGCCCCACCTCTTTAAAATAAGACCTCCACAGCAGCCCACCCCCTTAACTTTGATCTTCACAGCAGCCCGCTCCTTTAGCAGTGACCTCCACAGCGGGGCATTATTGTCTTCAATTGACAGTATATAAAACCCCACAGAATTAGTATACACTTAAGGTCATGTAAGTTAGGGTGGGTTCACACTAGCGTTAGGGATTCCGTTATGGCTTTCCATTATAACGGATAAAATAACAGAATTCCCAGACAGAATGCCAAAACGGAAGCCTTTAACCCCTTAAGGACCGGGCTCATTTTCACCTTCAGGACCAGGCCAATTTTTGCAAATCTGACCAGTGTCACTTTATGTGGTGATAACTTTAAAACGCTTTGACTTATCCAGGCCATTCTGAGATTGTTTTTTCGTCACATATTGTACTTCATGACACTGGTAAAATGGAGTAAAAAATTGCATTTTTTTACACTGTTTAAACCTGAGGGGTTAGGTCATGTGATATTTTTATAGAGCCGGTCGATACGGATGCGACGATACCTAATATGTTTATATATTTTTTATTTATGTAAGTTTTACACAATGATTTCATTTTGGAAACAAAAAAAATCATGTTTTAGTGTTTCCATAGTCTAAGAGCCATAGTTTTTTCAGTTTTTGGGCGATTATCTTGGGTAGGGTATGATTTTGCGGGATGAGATGACGGTTTGATTGGCACTATTTTGGGGTGCATATGACTTTTTGATCGCTTGCTATTACACTTTTTGTGATGTAAGGTGACAAAAAATATTTTATTTAGCACAGTTTTTATTTTTTATTTTTTATGGTGTTCATCTGAGGGGTTAGGTCATGTGATATTTTTATAGAGCTGGTCGATACGGACGCGGCGATACATAATATGTATACTTTTTTTTTTATTTATGTAAGTTTTACACAATAACAGCTTTTTTAAAACAAAAAAAATGATGTTTTAGTGTCTCCATATTCTGAGCCATAGTTTTTTTTTTTGGGTGATTGTCTCAGATAGGGGCTCATTTTTTGCGGGATGAGGTGACGATTAGATTGGTACTATTTTGGTGGGCGTACGCCTTTTTGATCGCTTGCTGTTGTACTTTTTGTGATGTAAGGCGACAATTTTTTTTTAAATTTAGCACAGTTTTTATTTTTTATTTTTTACGGTGTTCATCTGAAAGGTTAGGTCATGTGATATGTTTATAGAGCTGGTCGATACGGACGCGACGATACCTAATATGTCTATATGTCCTTTCCCTATTTTGTTTTACAATTTTTTTTACTTTATTATTGGAAAAGGACGCTTTTTTTTTTTTACTTGAAACTTAAATTTCTTTTTGTAAAACTTTAATTTTATAAACTTTTTTTTTCCACTTAATTTTTTGTCCCACTATGGGACAGGGTCTGATCCTTGTTTCAATACAGCACAATACATCTCTATTGTGCTGTATTAAACTGTTAGTGTCTTACACTGTAAGACGCTAACAGTTGCCTAGGAGACCCAGCCTGGGGGCTGGGTCTCTTAGGCTTCCGTACATGACAGGCCCCAAGCCTTGGAATGGCTTGGGGCTGCCATGGCAACCATCGAGTACCCGCCACAGCAGAGCGGGGACCCGATGCATGAGGTGAGGGAGCGCAAACCTCCCATATGCCGCGGTCAGCGCTGACCGCGGCATATGAGGGGTTAATCCACCGGCATCGGCGTTATCGCCGATGCTGGTGGATGCAGCAGGGATCCGGCTGTCAGTATCCGCTGGATCTCTGCTGCTGATCGGGGGGACCGCACGCGGGGGGAGGAACGACTGCAGGACGAGAACGCTTGTCCTCGAGCGCTAAGTGCCGGCGATTGAGGACAAGCATTCTCACCCTGGGTCGTTGAGGGGTTAAAAGGCATTCCGTTTGCTTTCCGTCCTAATAGAAGTCTGTGGGACAGCATAACGGATCCGTCTGGGTCCCGTTATGCAAGAAGGAAAACAGAGTCCTGTCGACAGGACTTTGTTTTCCGTCTTGCATAATGGGACCCAGACGGATCTGTTTTGATTCCCATAGACTTCTATTAGGACGGAGAGCAAACGGAATGCCTTTTAAAGGCTTCCATTTTGCATTCCATCATAATACAAGTCTATGGGCAGAAGAACGGATCCGTCCTTCCATCTTATGGATTCCGTTATTTTCCGTTATGACCATGTTATAACGGGAAGCCATAACAGAATCCTTAACACTAGTGTGAACCCACCCTTACATCAGCCTCTACAACAACACTGGCTAAGCGTCGCAATCGAAATCAAATTAGCTCACACAAAAGCTGTCTTATACTAAGAATGTCCTTTGTTGCCTATAGCAATCAATCGAAGATCATATTAATGACCTGTAGCAAAATAGAAGCTGAGTTGTGATTGGTTGCCATATGCAAGTTGCAACCTAATGAATATCTAAGCTAACTGCCACAACAGCCAACAGACAATGGCTCCTGTAGCTTGGCGGTTAGGTTACTAAGCTTATTTTTTGGCAAATAATTGGAATGCGCAGGGTGAAAATGTCCACTCAAAAGATAGTCTATGATGTTCTACGAGCCACAGGAAGCGGCTGTGCAAAATTTCGTGATTGTAAATGCAACGGTGCGGATTCCTTTAGCGGACATACACACATACATACATACCTACATACATGCATACACTCAGCTTTATATATTAGACTAGCACAGGGATGGCCAACCTGAGGCTCTCCAGCTGTTGCAAAACTACAACTCCCAGCATGCCCAGGCTACCTACAGCTATCAGCCTACAGCAGGGCATGGTGGGAGTTGTAGTTTTACAACAGCTGGAGAGCCTCAGGTTGGCCATGCCTGGACTAGCAGAAGGACCAGGCTTCGCATGGGTATATTTAATCTAATTAATTTAATGTTTGTGTGTGTCGTTAAAAGATATTGACAGTATCCAGTATAAAAGTGACACTCTTTAACAGTGACCTCCACAGCAGCCTGCCCCCTTAAGGCCCCTTTCACACGGGCGTTGCGGGAAAATGTGCGGGTGCGTTGCGGGAACACCCGCGATTTTTCCGCGCGAGTGCAAAACATTGTAATGCGTTTTGCACTCGCGTGAGAAAAATCGCGCGTGTTTGGTACCCAAACACGAACTTCTTCACAGAAGTTCGGGCTTGGGATCGGTGTTCTGTAAATAGTATTATTTTCCCTTATAACATGGTTATAAGGGAAAATAATAGCATTCTGAATACAGAATGCATTGTAAAACAGCACTGGAGGGGTTAAAAAAAAATAAAAAATAATTTAACTCACCTTAATCCACTTGCTCGCGTAGCCGGCATCTCCGTCTGTCTTTTTTTACTGTATAGGACCTGTGGTGAGCATTAACTATAGTTCAAGGACCTGGGATGACGTCACTCCGGTCATCACATGGTACGTCACATGATCTTTTACCATGGTAAAAGATCATGTGACGTACCATGTGATGACCGGAGTGACGTCATCCCAGGTTCTTGAACTATAGTTAATGCTCACCACAGGTCCTATACAGTAAAAGAGACAGACGGAGATGCCGGCTACGCGAGCAAGTGGATTAAGGTGAGTTAAATGATTATTTATTTATTTTTTAACCCCTCCAGTGCTGTTTTACTATGCATTCTGTATCCAGAATGCTATTATTTTCCCTTATAACCATGTTATAAGGGAAAATAATAATGATCGGGTCTCCATCCCGATCGTCTCCTAGCAACCGTGCGCGAAAATCGCACCGCATCCGCACTTGCTTGCGGATGCCTGCGATTTTCACGCAACCCCATTCATTTCTATGGGGCCTGCGTTACATGAAAAACGCACAAAGAGGAGCATGCTGCGATTTTCACGCAACGCAAAAGTGATGCGTGAAAATCACCGCTCGTGTGCAAAGCCCCATAGAAATGAATGGGTCGGTATTCAGTGCGGGTGCAATGCGTTCACCTCCCGCATCGCATCCGCGCGGAATACTCGCTCGTGTGAAAGGGGCCTAACAGTAACATCCACAGTGCCCTCCCCTTTAACAGTGACCTCCACAGAGGGCGGCCCTTTATTAGTGACCTCCACAGTACCTCGTATCATTTAGGCCTCCTGCACACGACCGTATGGCTTTTTCAGTGTTTTGCAGTCCGTTTTTCACAGATCCGTTGTTCCGTTTTTTGTTTCCGTTTCTGTTCCGTTTTTCCGTATAGCATATACAGTATACAGTAATTACATAGATAAAATTGGGCTGGGCATAACATTTTCAATAGATGGTTCCGCAAAAAACGGAACGGAAACGGAAGACATACGGATGCATTTCCGTATGTGTTCCGTTTTTTTGTGGACCCATTGACTTGAATGGAGCCACGGAACGTTATTTGTGGGCAATAATAGGACATGTTCTATCTTTAAACGGAACGGAAAAACGGAAATACGGAAATGGAATGCATACGGAGTACATTACGTTTTTTTTGCGGAACCATTGAAATGAATGGTTCCGTATATGGACCGTATACGGAGCGCAAAAAACGGACAGTAAACGGGGGGGGGGGGAAACGGTCGTGTGCAGGAGGCCTAACTGTGACCTCCACCGTTCCCTGCCCTCTTAACAGAGACCTCCACAGCGCCCACCCCTTTAACAGTGACCACCACAGCAGCCTGCCTCTTTAACAGTGACCTCCACAGCATCCCACTCCCTTGACAGTGATCTCCACAGCAGCCGCCCCTTTATTAGTGACCTCCACAGTACCCCAAAGAAACATAGAAACATAGAATGTGTCGGCAGATAAGAACCATTTGGCCCATCATGTCTGCCCAATATACTGAATACTATGAATAGCCCCTGGCCCTATCTTATATAAAGGATGGCCTTATGCCTATCCCATGCATGCTTAAACTCAAAACGATTTGATACATATGCAATCTCCTTAACAGTGATTTCCACAGCACATCGTCCCCTTAACAGTGGTCTCTATAGCAATCTGCCCCTTAACACTGGCCTCCATAGCAGACGGTCCCCTTAACTGTGACCTCCACAGCAGCCTACCCCTAGGGAAGTCCTATTGAACAGCTCACTCTCAGACAGCAGCACTGTGCTGTCTGAGTGTGAGCTGCAGCGAGAAAGTCACCCTCCCTCTCACCCCTGCAGCTGACAGAAGGACCTTGGGGCGGGGTTTTTAAGTCCATCTTTTGCCTCTTTAACTGTGACCTCTACAGCACTGCGCTCCCTTAACAGTGTCATCCACAGCGCCCTGCCCCTTTAAAGCAGTGAAGAGAAATGGCTGGGTTGTTATGGAAACCTGGTGTAAAACTGTGTGTATGTGGAGACTAAGGGCCTGCGAGCTTCTACTTGCTACGGGTCATGTGACCAGGCTTCTATTAGCTAATTAATTTTTTGGGAATATCTAAGGAACCCGGTTTAAAACCTTCCCGAAAACCTGATGTACCTGTGTGCCAAATTTTGTGATTGTAAATGCGACGGTGCGGATTCCTTTAGCGGACATACACACAGCTTTATATATTAGATGTTCACCATATATATGGGTCATTACGGATGTGGCGATACCAATTATGTATAGTTTTTGTTTTGTTTTTCCCATAAATGCATATGAAAGACAAGAGATCCTCCGTTGTCCTATTTAATATATTGCAATACTTCTTTTATTGCAGTACATTATAGGATTACCTGTTAAACCTGACACACTTCCATAGGCATGCATATATGTTAGACCCTGGCTGCCATGGCAATCCCTCGGAACAATCCCCTATCCCGGCACCCTGCAGCAATGGCCAAGATTGGATATAAATTTGATTCTGGCTGACAGCAGGGTAGCAGTTGTAAAACACATATGGCACTCACGAATGATGGCACGGGCACAGTTCCTGAGCCTGCACCATCACAGCACTTTACTGTTATGGCGCAGGGCGTTACCAACTATGTGGAGTGATGAAATAGTGTGGTGCTGAGCATAAAGAGTTAATGATATGACACAGGCAAATTCTGTTGGATGACACAGATTGGATATTTGTTCATCCAATATGTTTTATCCTTCTTTCTCTTTCCGAAAAATGTAAAAAAATAAATAAACAAAGCACTGTAAATCTGATGGTCAGCAATAAGCTAAGCAAGTTTTAGGCAAGAAAAAATATATATTTTTGTCTAAAAAATGCCTGAAAATGTATTAAAATGCCGGATCCGTCTTCTGGTGTCATCCGGAAAAACGGATCTGGCATTTATTTTTTCACCTTTTTTTTCGGTCTGCGCCCTGCATTCCGGTATTCCGGCACTAATACATTCCTATGGAAAAAAATGCAGGATCCAGCATTCAAGCAAGTCTTCAGTTTTTTGGGTCGGAGATAAAGCCGTAGCATGCTGCGGTTTTATCTTTTGCCTGATCAGTCAAAAAGACTGAACTGAAGACATCCTGATGCATGGGGATAAAACTGATCAGTTCTTTTCCGGTATAGAGCACCTATGCCGGAAAAGAAAAACGCAAGTGTGAAAGTACCCTAATCTATTTATAGAGAAGAGTATATGTTACAGATTTAAGATTAGATGTAACTAAAGCGTTTATGTTTTAATCCCTTAAGGACCCAGGACGTACCGGTACGCCCTATTTCCCGAGTCCTTAAGGACCCAGGACGTACCAGTACGTCCTGACTTAAAATCTGCATTCCGGCGCCACAGGGGTTAATCGGAACGGGATTTCGGCTGAAATCATTCAGCCGGCATCCCGTAACAATGCAGGGGGGGGTCATTTGACCCCCCCGTATCGGCGATCGCAGCAAACCGCAGGTCAATTCAGACCTGCGGTTTGCTGCGCTTTTTGCAGTTTCTGATCAGAAACTTTAGAGTGGCTAAAATCAATATTTTTCACCCCCCCCCTGCACCCCTGCATGATTTTATGCCGGTGGGTGGTGCGGGGGGCGTCGCAGGCGGTGGGGGCGTTGCGGGAGGCGGGCGGTGCGGCAGGCGGGATCGCGATCCCCCGCCCGCCTCCCCATGAACGATCGTTGGCTTCTAGTGGGTATACCAGGGTGCCAGCACATTGATGGCACCCGGGTATAAACGGCTGACATCTGTGCAGATGTCAGCCGTTTAACCCTTTCCATACCGCGGTCCGTACGGACCGTTGTATGGAAAAAGTTAACTGTCATCGGTCAGGGAGCTCCATCCCTCTCCATCGGGGGGCTGCTGTGCCTTTGCAGCCTCCCGATGGAGAGGGAGAGAGCCCCCAGACAGCCCCCCTCAGCCCTGTGCTTACCCTTCCCCGTCTGCGAAGTTGTGGCAGACGGGGAAGGTTCCCATGGCAACAGGACGCCTGCTCAGGCGTCCTGCTGTCCATGGTGCTGAACAGATCTGTGCTAAAAGCATAGATCTGTTCAGTGTAAGTAAAATACAGTACAGAACAATATATATTGTACTGTACTGTATTATACAGACATCAGACCCACTGGATCTTCAAGAACCAAGTGGGTCTGGGTCACAAAAATGTAAAAAAAAGTGAAAAAAGTTAAGATAAAAAAAAAAACATTTATCACTGAATAAAAAAAAAATTAAAAAAATACACTACACATATTAGGTATCGCCGCGTCCGTAACGACCTGATCTATAAAACGGTCATGTTACTATCCCCGCACGGTGAACGCCATAAAAATAAAAAAATAAAAACTATGAGAAAATTGAAATTTTGCCCACCTTACTTCCCAAAAAAGGCAATAAAAGTGATCAAAAAAGTTGCATGTACGCCAAAATAGTACCAATCAAACCGTCATCTCATCCCGCAAAAATCATACCCTACTCAAGATAATCGCCCAAAAACTGAAAAAACTATGGCTCTTAGACTATGGAAACACTAAAACATGATTTTTTTTGTTTCAAAAATGAAATCATTGTGTAAAACTTACAGAAATAAAATAAAAAGTATACATATTAGGTATCGCCGCGTCTGTATCGACCGGCTCTATAAAAATATCACATGACCTAACCCCTCAGGTGACCACCGTAAAAAAATAAAAACAAAAACGGTGTAAAAAAAATCCATTTTTTGCCATCTTACGTCACACAAAGTGTAATAGCGAGCGATCAAAAAGTCATATGCACCCCAAAATAGTGCTAATCAAACCGTCATCTCATCCCGCAAAAAATGAGACCCTACTCAAGATAATCGCCCAAAAACTGTAAAAACTATGGCTCTTAGACTATGGAGACACTAAAACATTTTTTGGGTTTTAAAAATGAAGTTATTGTATAAAACTTACATAAATAAAAAAAATTGTATACATATTAGGTATCGCCGCGTCCGTGACAACCTGCTCCATAAAATTACCACATGATAAAACCTGTCAGATGAATTTTGTAAATAACAAAAAAAAAAACGTACCAAAAAAGCTATTTCTTGTTACCTTGCTGCACAAAAAGTGTAATATAGAGCAACCAAAAATCATATGTACCCTAAACTAGTACGAACAAAACTGCTACCCTATCCCGTAGTTTCTAAAATGGAGTCACTTTTTTGGAGTTTCTACTCTAGGGGTGCATCAGGGGGGCTTCAAATGGGACATGGTGTCAAAAAACCAGTCCAGCAAAATCTGCCTTCCAAAAACCGTATGGCATTCCTTTCCTTCTGCGCCCTGCCGTGTGCCCGTACAGCGGTTTACGACCATATATGGGGTGTTTCTGTAAACTACAGAATAAGGGCCATAAATAATGAGTTTTGTTTGGCTGTTAACCCTTGCTTTGTAACTGGAAAAAAAATATTAAAATGGAAAATCTGCCAAAAATGTGAAATTTTGAAATTGTGTCTCTATTTTCCATTAAATCTTGTGCAACACCTAAAGGGTTAACAAAGTTTGTAAAATCAGTTTTGAATAGCTTGATGGGTGTAGTTTCTTAGATGGGGTCAACTTTATGGAATTTCTAATCTAGGGGTACATCAGGGGGGCTTCAAATGGGACATGGTGTCAAAAAACCAGTCCAGCAAAACCTGCCTTCCAAAAACCAAACCGCGCACCTTTCACTCTACGCCCTACTGTGTGCCCGTACAGTAGTTTACGGCCACATATGGGGTGTTTCTGTAAACAGCAGAGTCAGGGCAATAAAGATACAGTCTTGTTTGGCTGTTAACCCTTGCTTTGTTAGTGGAAAAAATGGGTTAAAATTGAAAATAAGCAAAAAAATGAAATTCTCAAATTTCATCCCCATTTGCCAATAACTCTTGTGCAACACCTAAAGGGTTAACGACGTATGTAAAATCAGTTTTGAATACCTTGAGGGGTGTAGTTTCTTAGATGGGGTCACTTTTAGGGAGTTTCTCCTCTAGGGGTGCATCAGGGGGCTTCAAATGGGACATGGTGTCAAAAAACCAGTCTATAAAAATCAGCCTTCCAAAAACCAAACGGCGCACCTTTCACTCTACGCCCCGCTGTGTGGCCGTACAGTAGTTTACGGCCACATATTGGGTGTTTCTGTAAACGGCAGAGTCAGGGCAATAAAGATACAGTCTTGTTTGGCTGTTAACCCTTGCTTTGTTTGTGGAAAAAATGGGTTAAAATGAAAAATTAGACAAAAATATGAAATTCTCAAATTTCCTCCCCATTTGCCAATAACTCTTGTGCACAGGGGCGGGCTGGGCCGGGGGGCAGGGAGGCAATTGCCCCCCAGGCCGTCCTAAATAAACGGCCGCTGGGCCGCCCGTCTTAAAAAAAAATTATTAGTTTTTTTTAAATTTTTTTTTTTTATTCTTCAGGGCCGCACCGCCGATCATCACCACAGGCGGCGCGGCCCTGGATG
Organism: Bufo bufo; assembly: GCF_905171765.1. NCBI lineage: Eukaryota > Metazoa > Chordata > Amphibia > Anura > Bufonidae > Bufo > Bufo bufo. The sequence continues at coordinate 230,801,952 of NC_053392.1, read as the reverse complement.
TCATTGCGGCCGTGCTGTGGGGCAGGGGAGGGAGAGGCGTGTCCCTCCCCTGTTCTTCTGATAGGCCGCAGGCACTAATGCCTGCAGCCTATCAGAGGCCGGCTCAGGCAGTGCGATGACGTCATTATCATCGCGACGCCTGAGCCCGGCAGCACACAGCAGGGACACAGGCCAGAAGAGGCTTGCATCGCTGCTGATGGAGGTAAGTATTAGTGTTTTGTTTTTTTTTTCTTTGCGGGGGGCTGGCACTATGGGGGAGATCTGGCACTATGGGGGGGCTTGCACTATAGGCGGGGCTGGCACTATAGGGGGGGATCTGGCACTATGGGGGGGATCTGGCATTATAGGGGGGATCTGGCATTATAGGGGGGATCTGGCATTATAGGGGGGATCTGGCACTATAGGGGGGATTTAGCACTATAGGGGGGATTTGGCACTATGGGGGGATCTGGCACTATGGGGGGATTTGGCACTATATGGGGAGCTGGCACTATGGGGGGGATCTGGCACTATGGGGGGGGCTTGCACTATAGGCGGGGCTGGCACTATGGGGGGGGATCTGGCACTATGGGGGGTATCTGGCATTATAGGGGGGATCTGGCACTATAGGGGGGATTTGGCACTATGGGGGGATCTGGCACTATGGGGGGATCTGGCACTATATGGGGATCTGGCACTATGGGGGGGATCTGGCACTATGGGGGGGATCTGGCACTATGGGGGGGCTTGCACTATAGGGGGAGGGATCTGGCACTATGGGGGGATCTGGCACTTTGGGGGGGGGGGCTGGCACTATAGGGGGAGCTGGCACTATAGGGGGAGCTGGCACTATGGGGGGGCTGGCACTATGGGGGGGATGACACTATGGTGGGGCTGACACTATGGTGGGGCTGACACTATGGGGGAGGAGCTGGCACTATGGGGGGGCTTGCACTATGGGGGGGATCTGGCACTATGGGGGGGATCTGGCACTATGGGGGGGATCTGGCACTATGGGGGGGGATATGGCACTTTGGGGGGGGGGGATCTGGCACTATGGGGGGGGCTGGCACTATGGGGGGGATGACACTATGGGGGGGCTGACACTATGGGGGGCTGGCACTATGGGGGAGGAGCTGGCACTATGGGGGGGCTTGCACTATAGGGGGAGCTGGCACTATGGGGGGGATCTGGCACTATGGGGGGGATCTGGCACTATGGGGGGGATCTGGCACTTTGGGGGAGCTAGCACTATGGGGGGGCACTATAGGCGGAGCTGGCACTATAGGGGGGGGCTGGAACTATGGGGGAGCTTGCACTATGGGGGCTGGCACTATAGGGGGAGCTGGCACTATAGGGGGAGCTGGCACTATGGGGGGAGCTGGCACTATGGGGGGGCTTGCACTATAGGGGGGTGGCACTATGGGGGGGCTGGCACTATGGGGGAGCTGGCACTATAAGGGGGCTGGCACTATGGTGGAACTGGCACTATGGGGGGGGGCTGGCACTATGGGGGGCTGGCACTATAAGAGGGCTGGCACTATGGGGGAACTGGCACTATAAGGGGGATGGCACTATGGGGGGGGTGGCACTATGAGGGGAGCTGGCACTATTGGAGGAGCTGGCACTATGGGGGCATTTCTTGCTGGCACATTATGGGGGGGCACCATGGGGGAGAGGAGCACTATAGGGGTATCTGGGGGCTCTAAAGGGGCTTTTTTTTTTTTTGGGCACATTCTGGGGGGCACTATAGGGGAGAGCAGCACTATGGGGCATTATTTGGGGGCACTATGGGGAAGTGGGGGCTCTAAAGGGGCCTTTTGTATTGGAACATTATGGAGGGCACTATGGCATTTGGTAGCACTAAGGGGGCATTTTTTACTGGCACATTATGGCAGGCACTATAGGGGAGAGCGGCACTATGGGGCATTATTTGGGGGCACTATGGGGGAGTGGAGCACTATTGGGGCATATGGTGGCACTAAGAAGGGGAATTTTTTTACTGGCACATTGTGGGGGAGAGGAGCACTATAGGGGCATCTGCTGGGGGTACTAAGGGGCATTTCTTTACTGGCATATTATGGGGGACACTATGGGGAAGAGGGAGAGGAGCAGTATGAGTGCATTTACTGGGGCACTATATAGGGGTATTTTATGCTGGCATACATTATGGGGACATTAGCTCAACTGCGGGCACTAAGCGGGGGTATTTCATGTACTGTCATATTATAGGGAAAATTAGTACTACTAGGGGGTATTATGGGGAGCTTTACTACTACTGGGGGGCTATGAGGAACATGATTACTAGGGCACTATAGGGGGCATTATTACTACTAAGTGTGCTCTGGCAGAGAATTATTTCTATTGGTGGGATTTTGGGGTGCACTGTTACTTTGGGGGCACCCTGGTATAGTATCAGCTTAGCACAATTATTTTTGGGGGACATTATGTTTATACTATTAGTGTCTGAGCGCAGTTATTTTTTAGAGCACTGTGTGCCAATAATTGTTTAAGGGGGCACTATCTGTGTGGTAGTAGTATTCCCAGGGGTACTGTTTCTGCAGTATAGTATTGGGGGCATAGCGGGTACAGTATTGGGGGCACTATCTGTGTGGTAGTAGTATTCCCAGGGGGACTGTTTCTGCAGTATAGTATTGGGGGTGGCAGGAAACTAATGTCTGTTTCTCAATCTCTGCAGAGACGGGAGATGGCAGAAAAATCATCATGGCTGTCTGGTCTGAATAGAGAAGATGAGGAAAGAGAACGTCTACAACAAAGGTGACATCACTGGATGTAAGAGGTATGTGGTGCTATGTAGGAGAGGAGATGCTCCGGCTCCTCCTCCTGCCATTTTCAGAAGGAGGATTCAGAACTGGGTGAGGATGGTCAAGGGGGGCAGCAGGCCATGGGCGGGTGACAGATGGTGGGGGAACCACAGGCCTTGAGCAGGATCTGGGGAGGGAGGAGAGCGGAGGAGCTCCCTGGCTGTAGCCGGCTGTCTATTGTATAATGTGAAGCAGGCAGTGCAGCCAGGACAGGCCTCCCCTCTCCGTATGATGTGTAGAGACAGGCCTCAACTATAGAATGTCAGCTGTACAGTGTTTGTTGGGAGTGGCCTATTAAATGTAGGAGGGGCTTTTAATAATGGGCGGGGCTAAAAATGGGCCACTTGACTGGATTTTCCCCCCAGGACTAAGGCTGCCAGCCCTCCCCTGCTTGTGCAACACCTAAAGGGTTAACAATGTATGCAAAATCAGTTTTGAATACCTTGAGGGGTGTAGTTTCTTAGATGGGGTCATTTTTGGGTGGTTTCTATTATGTAAGCCTCGCAAAGTGACTTCAGACCTGAACTGGTCCCTAAAAATTGAGTTTTTGTAAATTTCTGAAAAATTTTAAGATTTGCTTCTAAACTTCTTAGCCTTATAACATCCCCAAAAAATAAAATATCATTCCCAAAACAATTCAAACATGAAGTAGACATATGGGGAATGTAAAGTCATCACAATTTTTTGGGGTATTACTATGTATTACAGAAGTAGAGAAACTGAAACTTAGAAATTTGCAAATTTTTCCAAATTTTTGGTAAATTAGGTATTTTTTTGTGCAAAAAAAATAATTTTTTGGACTTCATTTTACCAGTGTCATGAAGTACAATATGTGATGAAAAAACAATATCAGAATAGCCTGGATAAGTCAAAGCGTTTTAAAGTTATGAGCACTTAAAGTGACACTGGTCAGATTTGCAAAAAATGGCCTGGTCCTTAAGGTGAAAATGAGCCCGGTCCTTAAGGGGTTAAAGGGAACCTGTCACCGGGATTTTGTGTATAGAGCTGAGGACATGGGTTGCTAGATGGCAGCTAGCACATCCGCAAATACCCAGTCCTCATAGCTCTGTGTGCTTTTATTGTGTAAAAAAACCGATTTGATACATATGCAAATTAACCTGAGATGAGTCCTGTCCCTGAGATGAGTCCCTGATGCTCAGTCCCCATGTGGCATGTGACCCAGCAATGACCGGCCGCTTGGGGACACGTCACGGGTGAGGCCAGTCATGGTGTACATGACCCTAACCTTGCAGGAAGTTGACAGAAAGCCCGGGAGCGGGAACAGAGCGGTGGGGACCAGGTGAGTATGGATTTCTCCTCAGGCCATGCTGGCTGGTGGGCTGTCTAAAAAAAAACCTGGGCAACTCTTTAAAGAGAACCTGTCACCTCTTTTGACATGTCTGTTTTAGTGACTATATTCCCCATGTAATAATAATTCTGGAGCAGGTATTCTTATGAATGTATGTTCTGCTGTTCCTATCTTATTCCTATTATAAATGTAGGACAACATTGGCAATAGGGTGTTACATTCCTCTTGTCAGTTCTGATTGGACAGTGTCAGACTGTACAGGGACACACCCTGAACTAGTAACACCCACTTGGCAATTCATTTAATAAACTTCTAGTAAGAATAACAGGGGAGCACAGTGGCGTAGCGTGTGCGTGTGGGGGGGGGGAGGCGGTTGCCCCGGGTGCCAAATTGCAGAGGCGCCAGGCAGCAGGAATTTCAATGAGGGCCACGGGAACCTATGGCTCCCGTCCCCTCCGTTATGCCTCATAGGCTTTAGGCCACTAGGCCTGAAGCTTATAAGGCAGTAGAGCGACGCAGGACTCACGATTACCTCACTGTTACCTCCTGCGTCGGATGTTGCGAGATGACGTGATGGCGCGGTGTGGGAAGGCACAGTGAGGCGTTCGTGACCGCCTGCGCTGGGACGCCACAAGCTGTGATGGAAAGAGGAACGTTATTTTTTTTCTCCTATGTATGTACACTACACTAATTGCAGGGGTACTGAGAGCACTATGAGGGTGGGGGAGGAGCAGAGAGAGGAGGACCAAGGACATCATACTAATAAGAGTGGAGTGGCCATGTAGCTGGCCAGCTAAGACCTGTCCTAGGTTGCTAGTATAGCTTATATGTGTATACAGCTAAACCTGCCAATAGCCTTAATACAGTTCCTATGTTTATGTGTTAAAGACAAAAGCAGAGTTATTTACTGTGACATCATGTTTTGGATGTCATATTACTGTTATATGTTGTGTTCACAGAAGCAGAAAAGATAATATGCCTTTAAGATTCATTTTGTAATGTAAAGTAAGCTCAGTGACACAGCAAAAACAACAGAAAGCATAGTGTTAATCTGTTGTTACTGGGCAGACCAATCACAGCCTGCCTCTCATACAGCAAGAGTTTTTACTGCCAGCCTCACAGACAGCCTGTCTGGGAATTCCCCCAGCTCCTGCTGCTAGAATCATTATTCACCAGAGACAGGAGATGAAGAGACATTCACTCAACTGAGAGCTGAGTTTTATGGGAACAAGAGGCCAATATAGGTATTTAAAACAAGTTATATAATGTTCATATTGTTAGTATTGTGTTTAGAACTGTATACTGAACTAGATATATATGTGTTTACTTACAGTTCCACCAATTGCAACCATACAAATTCAATTGCAAAGTACAAATACAAATTGCAAGCTACAGTTGCAAACTGTGAACTATGGTACTACAAATACCATACAAACATATTGCAATCCAAATTGCATACAACCATACCAGATCATACTTAACCAATCTGCAAATAGTTACTGCTAACTGCATACCGCCATTTTGTGATATCTTTTCAACACGTGTTTTGTTCATGGACTATCTGCTGCGGAGGCGGCAGTGTTATATATGAAGAAAAGTTGAAGTTAATAAAGAAGTTATTTGAAGCATTTAGTGTGCTCTTTAAACCTACTTTTTCCATAGAACGGCACAAGAGGAATTACAGGGTAATAGACAGTCTGGTTAGACTAAAAGTCAGAGATATCAAAATTCTTCTAATGCCACAGCGCAAAAGGCTCTTCATAGTGCTGCGCCTGCCTCAGGCCATTATATTAATGACAAAGAGGGGCCATTACATTAATAATAAAGAGGAGGACATTATATTAATAATAAAGAGGAGGACATTATATTAATAATAAAGAGGGGGCAATTATATTAATAATAAAGAGGAGGACATTATATTAACCTCTTAAGGACCAGGCCATTTTTTGCAAATCTGACCAGTGTCACTTTATGTGGTGATAACTTTAAAACGATTTCACTTATCCAGGCCATTCTGAGATTGTTTTTTCGTCACATATTGTACTTCATGACACTGGTAAAATGGAGTCAAAAAAATTCATTTTTATTTATAAAAAAAATACCAAATTTGGAAAAATTTAAAATATTTGCAAATTTCCAAGTTTCAATTTCTCTACTTCTATAATACATAGTAATACCTACAAAAATAGTTATTACTTTACATTCCCCATATGTCTACTTCATGTTTGGATCATTTTGGGAATGACATTTTATTTTTTGGGGATGTTACAAGGCTTAGAAATTTAGAAGCAAATCTTGAAATTTTTAAAAAATGTTCAGAAAACCACTTTTCAAGGACCAGTTCAGATCAGTCACTTTGTGAGGCTTACATAATAGAAACCACCAAAAAGTGACCCCATTCTAGAAACCACACCCCTCAAGGTATTCAAAACTGATTTTACAAACGTCGTTAACCCTTCAGGTGTTCCACAACAATTAATGGAAAATAGAGATACAATTTCAAAATCTCACTTTTTTGGCAGATTTTCCATTTTAATAATTTTTTTCAAGTTAGAAAGCAAGGGTTAACAGCCAAACAAAACTCAATATTTGTGGCTCTCATTCTGTAGTTTACAGAAACACCCCATATGTGGTCGTAAACCGCTGTACGGGCACACGGCAGGGCGCAGAAGGAAAGGAATGCCATACGGTTTTTGGAAGGCAGATTTTGCTGGACTGGTTTTTTGACACCATGTCCCATTTGAAGCCCCCCTGATGCACCCCTAGAGTAGAAACTCCAAAAAAGTGAAGCCATTTTAGAAACTATGGGATAGGGTGGCAGTTTTTTTTGTACTATTTTAGGGAACATAGGATTTTTTTGTTGTTCTATATTACACTTTTTGTGAGGCAAGGTAACAAGAAATAGCTGTTTTGGCACCGTTTTTATTTTTTGTTATTTACAACATTCATCTGACAGGTTAGATCATGTGGTATTTTTATAGACCAAGTTGTCACGGACGCAGCGATACCTAATATGTATACTTTTTTTATTTATGTAAGTTTTACACAATGATTTCTTTTGTGAAACCAAAGAAATCATGTTTTAGTGTTTCCATAGTCTGAGAGCCATAGTTTTTTCAGTTTTTGGGCGATTATCTTAGGTAGGGTATGATTTTTGCGGGATGAGATGATGGTTTGATTGGCACTATTTTGGGGTGAATATGACTTTTTAATCGCTTGCTATTACACTTTTTGTGATGTAGGGTGACAAAAAATTGCTTTTTTGACACCGTTTTTTTTTTTTTTTTTACAGTATTCACCTGAGGGGTTAGGTCATGTGATATTTTTATAGAGCACGTTATTACAGATGCGGTGATACCTAATATGTATACTTTTTATTTATTTATGTAAGTTTTACACAAAGATTTCATTTTTGAAACAAATAAATCATGTTTTAGTGTTTCCATAGTCTGAGAGCTATAGTTTTTTCAGTTTTTGGGCGATTATCTTGGATAGGGTATGATTTTTGCGGGATGAGATGACGGTTTTATTGGCACTATTTTGGGGTGCGTATGACTTTTTGATCGCTTGCTATTACACTTTTTGTGATGTAAGGTGACAAAAAATTGCTTTTTTTACACCGTTTTTATTTTTTACGGTGTTCATCTGAGGGGTTAGGTCATGTGATATTTTTATAGAGCCAGTCGATACGGACACAGCGATACCTAATATGTATACTTTTTTTTATTTATGTAAGTTTTACACAAAGATTTCATTTTTGAATAAAAAAAATATCATGTTTTAGTGTCTCCATTTTCTGAAAGCCATAGTTTTTTCAGTTTTTGGGCGATTATCTTAGCTAGGGTCTCATTTTTTGCGGGATGAGATGACGGTTTGATTGGCCCTATTTTGGGGTGCATATGACTTTTTGATCGCTTGCTATTACACTTTTTGTGATGTAAGGTGAACATGGTTTATTTAGATCAGTTTTTATTTTTTATTTTTTTACGGTGTTCATCTGAGGGGTTAGGTCATGTGATATTGTTATAGAGCCGGTCGATACGGACATGGCCATACCTAATATGTATACTTTTTTTTTATTTATGTAAGTTTTACACAATAACAGCTGTTTTAGTGTCTCCATATTCTAGGGACTCTTTTTTTTTGCGGGATGAGGTGACGGTTAGATTGGTACTATTTTGGTGGGCATACGCCTTTTTGATCGCTTGCTGTTGTACTTTTTGTGATGTAAGGTGACAAAAAAATGGTTTATTTAGCACAGTTTTTATTTTTTATTTTTTGCGGTGTTCATCTGAGGGGTTAGGTCATGTGATAGGTTTATAGAGCCGGTTGATACGGACGCGGCTATTCCTAATATGTAAACTTTTTTTTTTTTCCTATTTATTACCAACATTTTTTAACTTTATTTGGGGAAAATGACGTTTTTGTTTATTTTTACTTGAATTTAGAGTTTTTTTGGGGGGAAAACTTTATTTTTTCAACTTTTTTGTTCACTTTATTTTTTGTCCCACTTTGGGACCTTTGGGAGTCTAATCCTTTACAATGCATTCCAATACTTCTGTATTGGAATGCATTGGCTGTATGAGTAATACAGTGAGTATTACTCATACAGCTTCTGGCCTGTGAGATCCAGGGGGGCTGGATATCACAGGCTCGTCACAGGAAGGCAGCGCCATCGGGTCCCCCCTACAGCCCCACGGGGACTCGATGGCACCGCCGCAACATTGAAAAGCCGCAAACCGCATTTAGCCAAGGTGCCTGCTCAATGATTTAAGCAGGCACCTTTTTCCGATCACCGCCCACCGGGCGGCGGTGATTGGAAATACACATGACGTACCGGTACGTCATGTGTCCTTATGTACCAGGACAACATGCCGTATTGGTACATCATGTGTCCGGAAGAGGTTAATAATAAAGAGGGGGACATTATATTAATAATAAAGAGGAGGCATTATATTAATAATAAAGAGGACATTATATTAATAATAAAGAGGGGGCCATTATATTAAAAATAAAGAGAGGCCATTATATTAATAATAAAGAGGGGACCATTATATTAAAAATAAAGAAGGTTCCATTATATTAATAATAAATAGGAGTCCATTATAATAATAATACAGAGGGGGTCATTAATATTAATAATAATGCTAATACAGACATCCCAAACTGCAAAAACTAATCTCATTTCAGGGAGGTTTTCTTTTTTTTTCTTTCACAAACTTTTTATTACATTTTCCAAACATATGCAGTATCTGCACACTTTGCTCTATGGTGTGGAGGACTGGGCTCATTACCCTGCCCCAAATTACCATATTTATGTATATGATTAAAGCAGGGGCGTAGCTAGAAATGCATGGGCCCCATAGCAAAAAAAAATTATGGGCCCCCCCTAGCCCCCACATATCTATCGGGCCTCCCACCACCCCTTCCAGAGCTCCCACCCAAACACCCATCCTAGATCTCCCACCGCCATGAGCATAGAAAAGTCAGAGGAAAAACAAATAAGTATAAAAAAAAAATAGAACATGTCCTACTCTTGTCCGCAACTGCGGACAAAAGTAGGCATATTCTATGCAGTGTTGGCAATGTGCGGTCCGCAAATTAGGGATCGCACATTACTGATGTCAGTGTTTTGCGGATCCACGGGCCCGTGGATCCGCAAAACATTATGGACGTGTGAATGGGGCCTTACCATGCGTCTTCAGTTAGATGAGAGAGAAAAGTCTGAGTGCACTCAGACTTTTCTCTCTCATCTAACTTTTACAAGTCATTCCCATCAGACTCCCAGTCCAGACTAAGCTTGTGCCTGCCACAGTAGTGCCTCTGCCACCACCAGACCACCAGCCCTGAGCCCGCCCACAGTGGAACCATCTACTGCGAGTACAGCAACCTTCAATAAGGAGCAAAACATAGGGTAGTTTCACACTTGCGGCAGGACGGATCCGACAGGCTGTTCAGCCTGTTGGATCCGTCCTGCCGCTATTTCGCCTTACCGCCACTCCATCCCCATTGACTATAATGGGAAAGGGGACGGAGCTCCGGTGCAGCGCGGCAGTGTGCGGTGAAAGCCTGGCGGCCTAAAAGTACTGCAAGTCCGACTTTTTCGTCCGGTGGCCTCTCACCGCGCAGTGCTGCGCCGGAGCTCCGCCCCCATCCCCATTATAGTCAATGGGGACGGAGCAGTGGTCTAGCAAAATAGCGGCAGGACGGATCCGACAGGCTGAACAGCCTGCCGGATCCGTCCTGCCGCAAGTGTAAAAGTACCCTTAGTCTGTCATATAAGGGGGGGGAACCCCAGAACTAGAGTGTGCCCCTACTTATCACTGCTGGCATCTACTTATCTACTTATCTACCTCCTTATCTACTGCTGGCATTGGTACTGCTCCTGACTCCTCCCCACTCCCCAGCCAGGCGCGAGCCGGCCTGGGCCACGGACGGACCGCCCACTAATTGTGCCCGGCGCCCGCCCTCGGCCCTCCCCTAGCCTGCCCTGCAGGCAGCTCACAATGGATTCCGGAACTTAGGATTCCATTCCAATTTCCTGTGCTGTGGCCGCTGGTGCCTGCCTCCGCCTCCGTCCCTCAGGTACGCCCCCCGTTCAGGCCCCCTCCACCGCCTACTGACTCCTTCTCTTCTCCCCAGCCAGGCCTGAGCCGCGGCCCGCCCGCGCCCCGCCCACTACACTAGTGTAGTGGGCGGGCGGTCCGCGGCTCGGGCCTGGCTGCCTGTGTGTAGTGTGTGTCTAAATTAAAAAAAATAATCAACAGAAGGCGGCCCGGACGGGCCCCCAGTGGCGTAGGGCCCCATAGCCACTGCTATGGTTGCTATGGCGATCCCTACGCCACTGAATCCAGGTATGTCTGATAATTACATCACAAAAGCTAGTGAGGACCAATCAGATTCAGGCACTGATGACATCATAGAAGCTAGTGACATCACCGAGTTCTTTGCCTAGGAAAACCACTGCCTGACATTACCTGAGCCAGATTATCTGTGAATACAGAGACAGACAGACAGGCGTTTGCTTTTGCTGAGCAAATCTTTGTTTTCGCTTTGCGAATCTTTTCCTTTGCGCCATGGAGATTCGGGGTTTGGCATTCTTGCCTATCCTCTTCGTCACATGGACGCTTTTAGGCCTTTGCGCCGGGATCGCCATTACTGTCATCTTAGGCCATTCAAAATTACCATACATCAGGTAAGAGGGGACAGAACGAAGGTTCCTGACCGTGCAGTGTAATTATTACTGTCTTGTTATCGGTGTCATTCTGGGGATGTTATTATTACATTATTATCACTATTATTATTACTGGATTATTAATTGTACTGTGGAAGTAATGGATATATAGTGGGGCAGGTAAAAGTACATAAAGTCTCCTCTGCTCTTCATGATGAGAAATGTATGCCACTTGTCTCCTATTAACTCCAAATATTTTGCTTTTTTCCCCAGTGCCATAGGAGAACAATTTCCTGAATCGGTGGTCTTCACTGTCGTCTTCATGGTGACTTCCATTCTAGGTAAGTGTATGCAGCTTCCTCTATAGAGATAAGATGATGAAGAGCTCAGCGACTCCAGAGCTGTATTCATTATTTAGCGCTGAGCGGTGGTCATCACTGGAGATTATAATCATCACTGACTCCTGTAGGTTATTACAAGTGTGTATAGAAATGATAATGATGACATGTATTGTATATTTCAGGAGCTGGCGTCGCTTCCATCCAATACAGGTTCATGATCCTCCATTCTGAACCATCTGAGAAGCGAAATATCATCTGCCAGAAAATCCTATACGCCATGGGATGGCTCGCTTGTATTGCGAACGCCGTGACTGGTGTATGTTCGGTGAGTTATCAGGTTTTATAAAAGTATCCAGTAGTAGACAGAGGGCTCAGTACAAGTAGTTATAGAGGTGCTCAGTGGTATATACTGTATATTACTAATAGTTTTCTATAGTCCCCAGTGGAGCATACATTTCAGTGTCACCCCCAAGTGTTTATCCTCATGTATTACTGCCCCTGTATAATTACACTCCACCTGCATCCTCTGCTGTTCTCTATTCTCAGATTTTCTTGGTGACCTCATTGATGACATTTATATTTCTGTTTATGTTCTAGATGAAGATCAGTCCGATAGCCCACAGTATCGGCGCAGGAACTGGATTTTTCTTCTTTGCCGTTTACAACCTGAGCCAAGCTATATGCCTGTATGAGAAATCCTTCAGCAGTCGTCGGCTGTGCCACATAAGACTGGCATCAACCTTGGTGACCATTGTGGCACTGCTGATCTGTATCCTTTTATACCTGGCTGGTACAGTGCAATGTTGTGTGCTAGATACACTGGAGATTATCAGCTGTCTGGGACTCCATTGTAGAGCTGATCAGACATGACAGTAAACACTATAATAATACACTTCTGTTACTTCTCCTTAACATGTTCTTCCAGTTGATGTAGGTGTGGGCTTCTTCCGCCTATGTACCACCGATCACTGTAAAGAGGTGAGTTCCTGTCAATATTCACAATCTTGTGTAATTGTAATAGAGAAACTCTTGAAGGACATGCCATCCTCCTATCTCACTCCATACCAGAGCCACTGGTGAGAATATTTGGGCACTAACATCCTCTACTCTCTCCCTCTATCTTATGCAGATCTTCTCTATGACAGGCATGGTGGGCGAGTGGATGGGATTTTTTGGCCTGACAATATTCCCGATCATGTACTATACTGATTTCCAGGTGAGTAGATGATGTGTGAAGATCGCATGTGCCCAGAAACATTTTAGATAAGAATATATTGTAGAGAGACATTTTATGATACATGTTCTTTCTTCTATTTTTCTCAGCGTTTGTCATTAATGTTGTCCAGAGAAGGCGTCTCCATCATTCTGAGGCAAAAGACCCAGGACCCAGAAAACCCCTAATGAAATCTAAAGTTAAAAAACAGGGGCAGAGCGCCAGAAAGACAACTTAATCCATCTGTACATCGCTGGACAAGACATTCACCGGACTTTCCACAGTCAGATATATTCTGCTGCATGAAGAGGCAGATTCCGGGCTCGGTTTCTGTTCTCAATATCGGACTTGGCATTTATCGGACTTTCCGCAGTCAGATATATTCTGCTGCATGAAGAGGCAGATTCCGGGCTCGGTTTCTGTTCTCAATACCGGACTTGACATTTACTGGACTTTCCGCAGTCAGATATATTCTGCTGCATGAAGAGGCAGATTCCGGGCTCGGTTTCTGTTCTCAATACCGGACTTGTCATTTATCAGACTTTCCTCAGCTACCTCACGTAAAATGTTGGCTTTTTACCCCCTATGCCCAGAGGAGGGGTAGTCCTTCAGCCATGGCTCCTTAGAGGTTTCCTCCACTGGGGGTTTTTCCTCTCCTGAGTGTTGAAGTACGACTCTTTGCAAGAGTCAGGGATTCACAGGGCTATTTCCAATCTACTGCCTTGTTATTAATAAAAGCCACTAGATGAGGTAGCAAACAATGTGTCCGAGTCTCTTTATTTATCATTATAGGCAACTTATTGTAACTAGGGAACATTGTGGAGGTGACCAAGAGGCATGTTCTAGAAGTGGCATGAAGAAGGTGGTAATGGCAAGGCTGGATATTCCAATAGATATATTTGAGTGCAGAGGTTGCCATTTTTTTTGCATTATAAATTACATTTGTGGAAAATGTGTAAAGGGGCATCCAATATATCTACGAGAGTGTGATCATGATGAACTGCTGCAGAGCAAAACCACTTCTTTTCAGCAGGTAATTCGGTCACTAGTTAGCACACACTTTTTAATGAAAAAAGGTATACTGTAAGTTTTGCAGACAGTTCAAGTCCTGCACCTCCACATGGCAAAGCTTCTGGACATTAGAACAGCTGGGCATTTGAGCAGGGGCGTAGAAAGCCAGTGTTCCTTGGCCAAGGTATTCAAATACTGACTATGGGCAGTGAATTGAAACTTAACCCTGGTTAAGATTAAAGGTGTATTCTCAGACAATTGGGACATATCGCTAGGATATGCCCCCATTGTCTGATAGGTGCGGGTCCTACCTCTGGGACCTGCACCTACAATGAGAAAGGATCCCTGAAAGTTGTGAAGGGTGCACTGTGCATGCGCAGCCACCCTCCATTCGTTTCTATAAGGCGGCAGCAGAATATAGCCGAGCGCTGGCTCGGCTATTTCTGACGGTCCCATAGAAATGAATGTGAGCAGTGGCCGTGCAAGCGTTGTGCGCTCCCATTAACTTCTATAGGGAGAGTGCTTCGCAGTGGCCAGATCATGGAAAACCACCCGGAGTCCAATCTCGGGTCCCACCTCTGGCGATATGTCCCCATTGTTTGAGATGGGAATACCCTTTTAAATGAGAATACGAAAGTCACTTGGAAGTCATGGTTTGTGCAGCCAGTTTGCAAAGAGACAATCCTGCTCATTTTTGCCTCATTTGCAAGTCAAACATGGATTGTTACCTCACTGCCAACATCATCAGGGGTAAAACACCTCTCCTGCAATAAGTGCACCTTCTGAGCTACAGAAGCCATGGCCTAAATTTCCAGTCACAACACCAAACAACCACCATCTACATCAAAGGACCCTTGGAGGGATAGAATCCAGCAACCCATCATCTCCAAAGGAATCTAAACCTCAAAATACACTTATCGGTGCCATGTTTCCGCCGGGCATAGTATGTGGCTGGATGCTCTGCTTAGGGTTATGGCAGGTTCAGGTAACAAAAAGGGTTGCTGATGTGGCCAGATTCCGCTTGTAGCATCTCCTCCACTCCCATACCCAGGGGAATGATAGAGTGTGCTAGAACGGGAGACTAGAGTTCCTTTCCTCCACCAATACAAACAAAACAGCATCTAGAGAGAGGCCGGCCCTCAGAGGTCTCAGCAAGTACTTTTATTGGATCCTAATATTCAACACCTCTGGTTCTAACATTCAAAGATGGTGAAAAACCTTAGTTTTTTCTTTGCCACTGTAAATAGAAACTCTCTAGTACTGTAACTCATAATGCAATGACTGTTACCCTAATTTTAGATCTGTAACAATGTAGTCTGGATCCCTCTAACCCTTTTCTGATGAGCCATTTTCATCTTTTACTTCTGGCCTTGCAGGAGCCATAACTTTTTTATTTTTCCATTCACATAGTCACATGAGGACTTGTTTTTTGTGGGACAAGTTGTGCTTTCGAAATAGGGTAGAATGGAAAAAAATAATAATAATAATAATTCCGCCCTTGTTTTAATAGCGTTCCCTATGCAGTAAAAATGACCTTTCAACTTCATTCTATGGGTCACTGCAATCACAGTGATACCACATTTTTATAGTTTGTGTTATAATCAAATTTAAAGTTTTTTTCTTGTGTTATACGTTTTAAAAATCAAAAACTTTGCACTGCTATATTCTGATCCCTATATATTTTCTATATTTATATTGTGTGGGTAGGAGCTTGTGTTGTTCTGAAACCTCTACACACTATCCATCATTGATAGTGCCTTTCCAGATGTGTAAGCTGCACACACTATAGGCCCTAATGCAAACCAATACCAACAGAGATGCAGGCTTTTTTGCTGATACCAATCTGGATGGTTCCTCTCCTCTTCAGTCCACAGAACACGGTTTCCGTGGTTGTCAAAAAGAATTTAAAATTTAGATTCATCTGATTACAGAAGTCCTTCATTTTGGCATAGAGAAGACCATCGTGTGAAGACCAGATTACATGGCTTCTTCTTTGCATGATACAGCTTTAACTTGCATTTGGGGATTGCAGAGAGAATTGTGTTCATAGACAAGGATTTCTGGAAGCTTTTCTGAGCCCATGCAGTGATATCCCGTACAGATTCATGGCGGTTTTTAATCTAGTGTCACCTGAGGGCCCATAGATCATGAGTAGGGATGAGCGAACCCGAACTGCAAAGTTTCACCGAAGTCTGGGGTCAGGTTTGGTGTTCGGGTGATTTTATTATTTTTCATAATAAAATGGTTATATCGGAGAATAATAGCATTTTTAAGACAGAATGCAAAATGATATGGCCATTTAGGGGTTAAAAAAACACCAACAACTTACCTTATCCACTTGATCGCCCTGCAGCAGCTTCTTCTTCACTGAACAGGACCTGCCAAAGGACCTGCGAGGTGCGCGACGACGTCACCTCACTCTGCCATGCATATTGTTTTGCATTCTGTCTTAAGAATGCTATTATTTTCCGATATAACCATGTCATAACAGAAAATAATAAAGTGAAGCTCGGGTCCCCATTGACCTAAATGGGGTTCGGGGTCAAGTTAAAGTCCCGAAGCCGAACTTTGACCTGAAGTTTGGCCGAACCCGTTGAACCCTAACTTCCACAGGTTCGCTCATCCCTTACTCATGAGTATCCAGTACTGACTGTCAGTTTTGTCCCTGTGGACATGGATTTCTCCAGTTTTTCTGAATCCTTTGATGATATTATGTACTATAGATGGCTGGATATTAAAGTCTTCGAAAGTTTACATTGAGGAACATTTTTTTTTAATTGTTCCACAATTTTTAGATGCAGTTTTTCACAGATTAGTGAACCTCCGCCCATCTTTGCTCTGAGAGTCTCAGCCTCTCTAACCTACTCGTTTTATACCCAGTGATGTGACTTAGTTGCAAATTGCTCCTCCAGCTGTTTTTTCATTAGTGCCACTTACTTTTCCAGCCTTTTGTTGCCCCATCCCACCTTTTTGGAGATGCGTTGCTGCCATCAAGTCCTAAATGAGTTAATTTTTTTTCATGAAATGGTAAAATGTTTTACTTTCAAAATCTGATATTTGTTCTGGGATCTATTGGTAATAAAATATGGGTCTGTGAGATTTGCAGATCATTGCACGCTGTTTTATTTACACTTATTTACATATAACACCGCACCCCAACTTTTGTGGAATTTGGGTTATACATCTACAGAGCTGTGTGAGGGCAAATTTTTTGCATGACTGTAGTTTTTATTGATACCATTTTGGATTGTGTATTGTATGACTTTTTAATCACTTTATATTCAATCTTTTCAATGGGGCTGAGCTGCAAATAGGCCATGTGACGTAACCACTCACCGAGCGCCAGCCTCTTCTAACAGGTGATCGGCTGGGTTCTCGGGTGTCAGACCCCCAACAATCTGATATCGATGTTAGGTCATCAATATGATTTACGGGTTATCCCCTTTAATGGGATTGTCCAAAATTAGAAAAAACATTTCTGCTTTCTTACAAAAACAGCAGCATCCTGTCCATGGTTTGCATCTGTTATTGCAGATTGGCTCCATTGGAGTCAACTGGTCAGAGCTGCAATACTGCACAAGACCTGTGAAAATAGGTGGTTTTTGGATGAAATCAGCCATGTTTGTCTGATCCTGGACAACCCATTTATTCCTCCTGCTCTCCCTTGCTTTATACTAAATCAGGTGCTGTTCTTAGTGGTTACGGACTCCAGATTCATTTGTCAGCTGCTTTGTTAGCACAACATGGTGAAAAGTAAAGGCAAATGCAGTGTAAGAGACAGGTCTCCTTTATCAGAACCAATGCAGACACTAGATGTACGTGGCATACTTCCCAGAACGTGATTCAGCAGAAAATGGCTATAGTCTAAATAGGATCCAAGAGCAGCTCAGGGCAATGACCATCAGCCCTTGGCCGCCTATTCTCCAGGTCTTCCCCAGCCCAAGGTGCACATAAAAGCCCCATATATTGACTCAGGTCTCCATGGAGACAATGTAGCGCCATGCTCCGGCGTCTGAACCCATGACTACTGTTGAGCGAATCGAACTCCACGAAGTGGAATTTGACCAGTATTTCAGGGAAAAGGAATTTCCTTGTGCTTCGTGGTAGCAAATCAATTTACCTTGAATGGTAGAAAATAAAAATTTAACTTATCTCATCCATTTGTGCGCGAAGAGTTGGCCGCCGCCATCTTGCTTGAAGATTTCGCATGAAATCCCTTGCGCGGTGATGTATGACACAACCACGCCGGCCAACATGATGATGTCATTATGGGTCGCTTGAGATATTGCGCCGGATCTTCAATCAAGATGGCGGCAGCTGGTGCAGTGGCCGGGTTTGGGTTGGCCCGAGGTGTCACCACGTGTTGCTGCTCTCCGGAAGGTATGGTAAGGCGTGGTGTATCCCAATGGGAAATAAGTCCAGAGAGTCAGGGTCTGCAGTAAACCAGGGTGCTTCTTTACTGGAGGACTTCAGGTACAAAACAATACATGCAAAATATTGGGCTGGCTTCTCCAGTCTCCTCCCTGGCAGAAGAAGGGTTTGATGCTGAAGAAAGGCCTGAGCTAGCTGTCTCTCTTTCTCTTCAGAAGACTGGCACCCTGGTCCAAAGCTGGAGATCCAGGGTCTGTGGCAGCTTATCCCCGTCTCAGCATCTTTTTCTGGTCACTCAGTAGTCTGGCAGAGTCTCCTCCCTGGCAGAAGAAGGGTTTGATGCTGAGGGAAGGCCTGAGCTAGCTGTCCCTCTCTCTCAGAAGGCTGGCATCCTGATCAAGGGCCCACGCAGGGCCGGTTCTAGGTGAAATGGGGCCCTGGGGCGGAAAACAATAAGGCCCCCCCCCCCCCCCACATGACACTTGCTGACTTTAACGTCCCGTATTGTAAACAAATGCAAGTGGCAAAGCAACATGTACAAGTAAAAATGCCCCCAAATGCACATTTCTCCAGTCCAACTGACTCCAAACAGAACCAGGGCGAGCAAGTACACTGGCACGGGTGAGATGGTGCCTGGGATGGATAAGACCCATTTTAATCAACCAACCTACCAGTAACTGGTCCCCTCACACCCCCCAAATGCACATTTCTCCAGTCCAACTGTCCAAACAGAACCAGGGCGGGCTAGTATACTGGCACTGGGATGGGTGAGATGGTGCCTGGGATGGATCCCGATCCAGTTCAATCAACCAACCAGTTACTGGTAGGTTGGTTGATTAAACTGGATCGGATCCATCCCAGGCACCATCTCACCCATCCCAGTGCCAGTATACTAGCCCGCCCTGGTTCTGTTTGGACAGTTGGACTGGAGAAATGTGCATTTGGGGGGGGTCCAGTTACTGGTAGATTGGTTGATTAAACTGGGTCGGATCCATCCCACCCGTCCCAGTGCCAGTATACTAGCCCCGCCCACCCTGGCTCCCGGCGGTGTTCAGCATATATTGACAAGAATCTGGGGCATTACATGATGTAATACCACCCAACTTTCGTGCTGTCCAGCATTGCACATGCGCAGAGACATGAGAAAAGTTTGAGGAAGTGAGTGCCCCCCTTCCCCCATCCTCTGTGTCATGCAGGACAGCTGGGAGACACTGACATTACTTGCTATCCTGCATGACACATGTGCAGAGACATGAGTCTCTGGGAAAGCTGAGTGAACCCCTCCCCTCTGCCTTTCCATGTTCTTATTATCTGCATTTATGCCTTGCAGGATAGCAGGAAATCTGAGTGACATCACATGATGTAATAGCACCCAGCTTTTCTGCTGCCCTGCATGGCACATGTGGAGAGACATGACAATAG
Organism: Bufo bufo; assembly: GCF_905171765.1. Taxonomy (NCBI): domain Eukaryota; kingdom Metazoa; phylum Chordata; class Amphibia; order Anura; family Bufonidae; genus Bufo; species Bufo bufo. The sequence continues at coordinate 230,782,307 of NC_053392.1, read as the reverse complement.
TCTGAGAAAGCTGAGTAAGGCTACTTTCACACTTGCGTTCAGAACGGATCCGTCTGCATTATATTTCAGAAAAAAATCTAAGTGTAAAAGTTGTTCAGACGGATCCGTCCTGACTTTGCATTGAAAGTCAATGGGGGACGGATATGTTTGAAATTGCACCATATTGTGTCAACTTCAAACGGATCCGTCCCCATTGACTTACATTGTAAGTCTGGATGGATCCGTTTGGCTCCGCACGGCCAGGCGGACACCCGAACGCTGCAAGCTGCGTTCGGGTGTCCACCTTGTGGTGTCTCAAAGGGTGAAGTAATTGAGGGTATATATGTGTCTCCCAGGTTCTTAGCATATGCTGAAGAAAGTTATTTAGGAAAGGGTTAAAAAACCTAAGCCTGGGTCCTGATGAGCTGCACCTGGGGAGTTGCTAGATAACTGGGCTGACAACACACTTGCTCCGAACTTCCTGGGAGTGAGAGAAGCCACATCTCACTGAGGGACCCTGAAGGTCCAGAGCCTGCAAACTGCAAGTATCACAGGTTGCTGTTCAGACAGCGTGCTTATTTTGGGTGGACTGAGGATAGCTCATCCACATCCTAGAGAGGGACCTATTGTTTAGTTAGAGCCTGGACAAGGCTAGGTGTTTCGTTTTATGTTTTTGTGTTTTAATGCAACCTGTGAAATAAAGCTGGCAGGACGCCAGTTGAAATGCACTTCTGTCTCCTGAGGTCTCCTTCTGCGAAATGATCTGACTAATCCCCCTACCTTTTCACCTCTGGAAAGGTGAGCTAAATAACGGACTGTCACAATTGGTGTCGGATGCGGGCAACGACACCTCAGAAAAGCTGAATGCTGCAGTGCTGTGTGGGAACTTAAAGGGCCAGAAGCCCATTTGCTCAGTGGAACAGGTGCTGCTGAATACTTAAAAAAAAAAAAAACTGTGTGGAGTTAAAGGGGGCTTGCTGCTGGAAATTTTTCTGGTCCTTGAACAGCTGGTTGCTAAGGGTAACGCCTGAATACAAATTGTTTCTGGACTTGGGAACAGGTATATGTCCTGGGTAAAACCTGCTACATTGCTGCAGAGAAAGACTTCTGACATGGAGGATATGTTAAAGGCTTTGCTGCAAGCCACCGCAGCCCAGCAACATGCAAACAAAGTGCAGCAAGAAGCTAATCGGCAGACAGAGGATCTGGCGCGGTCTATGGCAATGCAACTTACCACTCTAACAGAGATGCAAAACAAAGATCGTGTTGCTTTGACTGAGGTGGTGCAGCGCTTTGCAGACCAGACCCCTTGGTCGACTGAAAGTGGTCCCATGGGGAAGAAGGACATATGTGCTGGGAACTACCTACAAAAGATGGCTGCCACGGATGATGTGGAGGCTTATTTGATGACCTTTGAGCGCACCGCTGAGCGTGAAAGATGGCCACTAGATCAGTGGGCGGGGTTGATAGCCCCCTTTCTGAGTGGAGAGGCTCAGAAGTCTTATTATGATTTGGATCCTGCCGACGCTCAGGATTACTGTAAGCTGAAAGCGGAGATTTTGGCCAGTCTGGGAGTTACTTTGTCGGTTCGGGCCCAAAGAGTGCACCATTGGGTTTTTCAGGCAGACAAACCAGCTCGCTCCCAAATGTACGACCTGGTACACTTAACCAAGAAGTGGTTACAACCAGATGTTCTATCGGCTCCAGAGGTTGTCCAACGTGTGGTAGTGGACAGATATCTTAGAGCCCTTCCACCTGAAATATGCAAGTGGGTTACCCACGGTGACCCTAACAGCGCAGATGAGTTGGTCTCTCTGGTGGAAAGATATGCTGTGGCAAAGGACCTGCTACAAAAGCCCTGCCTAACCCAGGAAAGTACCCGGCAGGGGGGTACTCCTGCGAGGGGCGGGGCCCCTAACAGGGACACAAGGTCCAAAGCTGAACTCTGGCCGGAACGCTTCGAAAGGTCCAAGTCTGACTTTCTGAGACCAGAACCTATCAAATGCTTCCGGTGTAAGGGACCAGGACATATTGCTGCTAACTGTCCGTTAAACTCAGAGCCCATGCAGTGTGATATGAGTGCTATGCCAAATACGAAATCGATGTTTGCCCAAGGGGTTTGTTCTATTGTAACCCCTGAAAAGGTCGATAAACATCTGTGTCCTGTTTCAGTAGAGGGGAGAGAGGTGCAGGCTCTCCTGGATACTGGCAGTATGATCACGTTAGTCAAAGCCAGTTTGGTAAACTCCGATAGCTTACAGACCCAGTCAGTAGGGGTCACCTGTATTCATGGGGAAACTCGCGAGTATAATACGGCACGTGTTACCATAGGAACTGTGCTCAACCAGGTAACCTGTCAGGTAGCGTTAATACCCACTCTCATGTATGACGTAATACTGGGGAGGGATTTTCCTTTTTTCTGGGAATTGTGGGAAAAAAGGGTTAAAGAGCCAACAGTGGTTACGATCTCTGGAGAAAGGGCAACAGGAGTCACAGTACCTGAGCTTCTTCATGAGGTTCTGTCATCTCCTGATAAGGCCGTGTTTCCTTTTGATGTAATGTCAGGGGACACCGAAACCACTGATGTAAGTGGGGAGCCAGAGAGGGTTGAAAATGTCTTAGCGGATATAAAGGTTTCACGCGACAATTTTGCCACAGCACAGCTGAATGACCCTACTTTGGTTCGGGCCCGGGAAAATGTAAAAATAATAAATGGTGTTCTGGTTTACCCAGATGTCATGCTTGCTTATCCCCATATCGCGATGCAAAATAACTTACTGTATCAGGTAGACAAGCAAGGTGAAGACATCGTAGAACAACTGATAGTTCCCAAGCCATTTAGGAAGATGGTCTTGGATCCAGCACATGGTCATTTGTTGGGGGGACATCTGGGGATGGAAAAGACAAAAGAACGAATTTTAATGCGTTTCTTTTGGCCAGGGCTAGTAGCAGAGGTACGAGATTACTGTGCATCTTGTCCCGAGTGCCAATATACATCTCCGTCCCCTAACTTTAGAAGCCCATTAGTACCCTTACCCATTGTGGAAGTGCCATTCGAACGAATAGCTATGGATCTGGTAGGCCCTATAGTGAAATCAGCTCGCGGACATCAGTACATACTGGTGATCCTAGACTACGCCACCAGATATCCAGAAGCTATTCTATTAAGAAATATGACGGCAAAGACCATAGCCAAGGAGTTGGTCCTGGTGTTCAGTAGGGTTGGGATCCCTAAAGAGATCTTAACGGATCAGGGCACCCCATTTATGTCTAGGGTGACCAAAGAATTATGTTGGCTATTCAGGGTGAAGCATATCCGAACCTCAGTCTACCATCCGCAAACGGATGGATTGGTGGAAAGATTCAATAAAACCCTGAAAAACATGTTAAGAAAGGTGATTGCCAAGGATGGTAGGGATTGGGATTGCCTACTTCCCTATTTACTGTATGCCATACGAGAAGTACCGCAATCGTCTACGGGGTTTTCACCCTTTGAACTTCTGTATGGCAGGCAGCCCCGAGGGCTACTCGACATAGCTAAAGAGACGTGGGAGCACGAATCTACCCCGTACCGTAGTATAATTGAGCATGTGTCACAGATGCAGGACCGGATCAAGGCAGTCATGCCCTTGGTTCGAGAACATATGCAGCAAGCCCAACAGGCCCAAAGTAGAATATATAACCGGGGTGCGAAACTGCGTCATTTTAGCCCAGGGGACCGGGTGCTTGTATTAATACCCACAGTAGAGAGCAAATTCTTAGCAAAATGGCAAGGGCCCTTCACAATTGTTAAAAAGCTAAGCGAGGTGAACTATCTAGTTCATCAGCCCGGGAAGAGAAAACCCGAACAGAACTATCATATTAACTTGATAAAGCCCTGGAAAGATAGGGAAACTCTGGTGGTAAACTCAGTACCACAAAGCTACACCGTACCTGAGGTTAGAATTGCTGAGTCCCTGTTTCCCCATCAGAAACAGGAATCACAGGAATTTGTTATGAGAAATAACGATTTCTTCTCAGAACTCCCAGGCCTCACTCATGTGATAAAACACGATATTGTCACAGAACCCAGTGTTAAGGTGAAGATTAAGCCCTACCGGGTCCTCGAGGCGCGAGGTCATTACCCAAAAGATTAACAAGATGTTAGACCTAGGAGTAATAGAAGAGTCCGTAAGTGAGTGGTCTAGTCCCATCGTTTTAATTCCCAAACCTGATGGGTCCATAAGGTTCTGTAATGACTATCGCCAGTTAAACTTGGTCTCAAAGTTTGACGCCTACCCAATGGCGAGAGTAGACGAACTAATAGACAAGCTGGGTAGTGCTCGGTACTTAACAACATTGGACTTAACTAAAGGGTACTGGCAAATTCCGCTAACTGAAAAGGCCAAGGAAAAGACGGCTTTTTCTGCACCCAGTGGTCATTTCCAATACACTAGGTTGCCATTTGGCCTCCATGGGGCCCCGGCGACTTTTCAGCGTATGATGGATAGGATCCTAAGGCCACATATTGGTTATACATCAGCATATCTGGATGATGTAATAATTTACAGTAGCGACTGGGAGTCTCACCTACAAAAAGTGCAGGCGGTCGTGGATTCACTAAGACAGGCGGGTCTCACCGCAAACCCTAAAAAGTGTGCCATCGGCTTGGAAGAAGCCAAGTATTTGGGATACACCATTGGGCGAGGTCTGATCAAACCCCAGCTAAACAAAATAGACTCAATACAAAACTGGCCTAGACCCCTAAACAAGAAGCAAGTGAGGTCGTTTTTGGGAATTGCAGGGTATTACAGAAGGTTTATCCCTAATTTTGCATCTATGGCGGTTCCCTTAACCGATCTTACAAAAGGAAAAAATTCGGTGATGATAAAATGGACCCCAGAGGCCGAGAGGGCGTTCCAATCCTTGAAACAAGCCCTGTGCTCCCAGCCGGTACTGGTATGTCCGGATTTTCATAAACCCTTCTCACTGCAAACCGATGCTTCGGAGGCTGGGTTAGGAGCAGTGTTATCACAAATAATTGATGGGGAAGAACACCCTGTCTTATACATAAGTCGGAAGCTGAATGACCATGAAAAGAGAGGTATGCCACTGTAGAGAAAGAGGCTTTGGCCATTAAATGGGCCCTGGACGCTCTCAAATACTACCTACTGGGCAGAGAATTCACCCTCATCACAGACCATGCACCCCTAAAGTGGATGCAGAATAACAAGGAAAAGAATAGTAGGGTTACCAGGTGGTTTCTGTCCCTCCAGCCTTTTAGGTTCACAGTACAGCACCGAGCAGGCAGCCTCCAGGGAAATGTAGATGGTTTGTCTCGTACTTACTGTTTGTCAAGCCAGGGTGCCCCAACCCATAGGTTAGTGCAAAAGGGGGGGAAATGTGGTGTCTCACAGGGTGAAGTAATTGAGGGTATATATGTGTCTCCCAGGTTCTTAGCATATGCTGAAGAAAGTTATTTAGGAAAGGGTTAAAAAACCTAAGCCTGGGTCCTGATGAGCTGCACCTGGGGAGTTGCTAGATAACTGGGCTGACAACACACTTGCTCAGAACTTCCTGGGAGTGAGAGAAGCCACATCTCACTGAGGGACCCTGAAGGTCCAGAGCCTGCAAACTGCAAGTATCACAGGTTGCTGTTCAGACAGCGTGCTTATTTTGGGTGGACTGAGGATAGCTCATCCACGTCCTAGAGAGGGACCTATTGTTTAGTTAGAGACTGGACAAGGCTAGGTGTTTCGTTTTATGTTTTAATGCAACCTGTGAAATAAAGCTGGCAGGACGCCAGTTGAAATGCACTTCTGTCTCCTTCTGCGAAATAATCTGACTAATCCCCCTACCTTTTCACCTCTGGAAAGGTGAGCTAAATAACGGACTGTCACAGCCTGCTGAGCGGAGCGGAGGCCAAACGGATCCAGACTGATGCATTCTGAGCGGATCCGCATCCACTCAGAATGCATTGGGGCAGTACGGATCCGTTCGGGGCCGCTTGTGGGAGCCTTCAAACGGAGCTCACAAGCGGAGCCCCGAACACAAGTGTGAAAGTAGCCTAACACAACTCCCACCTCCCCTCATATCTTCTCATGCACTTGTGCCATGCAGGACATCAGGAAAGCTGAGTCACATTACATAATAGCACCCAGCTTTCCTCCTGTTCTGAATGGCATATGTGCAGAGGAATAGCCTGGGAAAGCTGAGTGACCCCCCTCCCTCCACACACATACACCTCTGCACTGTCCTCACCTACAAGTCGTCACTTCATTACTGGTGGGGTTGTGGCAATCCAGAGGAATCAGGCGGGAGGCGGAGCTAGCAGGCGGGAGGCGGGGCTAGGAGGCGGGGCTAGCAGACGGGAGAAAGTTAAGAAGATAGATGGGGGGGGGGGTCCTCTCCTCCACTGCGGGCCCCCTTCCTCACGGGCCCCATAGCAGCTGCGTGGTCTGCCTATATGGTAGGTACGCCACTGTATGAGATAGATAGATAGGAGATAGATAGATAGATATGAGATAGATAGATAGATTAGGAGATAGATAGGAGATAGATAGGAGATAGATAGATAGATATGAGAGATAGATATGAGATAGATAGATAATAGATAGATAGATAGATAGATAAGAGATAGATAGATAGGAGATAGATAGAAAGATATGAGATAGATATGAGAGATAGATAGATAGATAATAGATAGATAGATATGAGAGATAGATAGATAGATAGATAATAGATAGATATGAGATAGATAGATATGAGATTAATAGATAGATAGATAATAGATAGATAGGAGATATGAGATAGATAGATATGAGAGATAGATAGATAGATAGATAGATATGAGATAGATAGATAGATAGATAGATATGAGATAGATAGATAGATAGATAGATAGATAGATATGAGATAGATAGATAGATAGATAATAGGAGATAGATAGATATGAGATAGATAGATAGATAGATATGAGATAGATAAATAGATATAAGATAGATAGATATGAGATAGATAAATAGATATGAGATAGATAGATAGATATAAGATAGATAGATATGAGATAGATAGATAGATAGATAGATAGATAGATAGATAGATATGAGATAGATAGATATATCAATCAATCAATCAAATCAAATAAGCTTTATTGGCAGGACTAAATACATTTCAGCATTGCCAAAGCAAGTGGGAAAAAATTGGGTAGGGTTGGGGGATGGGGACATAGGGTGGGTGGGGGTATAGGAGTCCATGGTATATCAGGCTCCTCTCAGTCTATGGCAGGCAGTAATATATTGTGCTGCTGTGGCAGCTGTGTTCTCCTCTTCCCCCAGCAGTATGAAGAGTCTCTCTTCCTCCTCCATGGAGATGAAGGCTGGGCAGAGATCAGACAGTCTCCTGAAGTGAGTCTCCCTCACTGCTGAGTATTTGGGGCACCGCAGCAGGAAATGAGCCTCATCCTCCACGGCCTCCTGGTCGCACTGCTAGCACAGTCTGCTCTCCCTGGGCATGTACCTCTGTCGGTGACGCCTGGATTCAATGACCAGGCTGTGGGCGCTCAGTCTGTACCGGCTCAGGATCTGTCGGTCTTTTGGATTGGGGAGTTTCTCCAGATAGGGGGCCAGTTTGTACTCCCTCTGCAGGCTCTGGTATACTGTCAGCTTCTGGGATGTTCTTATGTCGTTCCTCCAGACGCTAATATACTCCTCTTTGTACTTGTGTATCGTCCTCTGGATTTCGCCCTTTGTCAGACTATATTGGTTGGTGGCTTGGGCATGCTGGGTTTAGGTGACTTGTTGCTTTGTTTTTCTAGGGGTTCTTGGTGTAGCAAGGCTTTGTGATGGTAGGAGCTGGGACTGCTGCTATGAAGATGGGCTCTGAATGATAGCACCCTTTTCTGGACAGCAAAGTAGAGTGGGAATCTGTCCAGTTCTGCTCGACAGGCGCTGTTTGAGGTGCTCCTATGGACCTGGAGAAAGTGTTTCCAGAGTTCTAGGTGGAATAGTTCTGTTGGCCCAGAGTCCCACTTTGCCCGGTCTGGGTATATGTCTGGGCCCCAGACTTCGCTGCCATACAGGAGGATCGGGGCGATGACGGTGTCAAGGATTTTAAGCCAGATGGTCGCTTTAAGGTGATACAGACGCCTTCTGATGGCATAGAAGGTTTTGCTCGCCTTGTCTTTCAGTGTTTCCATGGCTTTCTTAAAACTCCCTGATTGGCTGATTTCTAGGCCCAGGTAGGTGTAGCTGTCAGTTTCTGAAAGTGGACAGTTGTTTAGCAGGAAGGGAGGACGCCCGGCTGCTATTCGGTTTCTTTTCTGGAATACCATGATGTTTGTTTTCTTTGGATTGAAAGGCAGTGCCCACATGTTACTGAACTTCTCCAGAATTTTCAGGTTATCTTGGAGACTCAGTTGGCGATAGTAGCAGAAGATCATCTGCATAAAGGAGAAATTTCACCTCAGTGTCATGGAGGGTGAGACCAGGTGCTGTGGAGGACTCCAGATGTAGATGTTAAACAGGGTTGGACTGAGGCTGCAGCCCTGTCTGACTCCTCAGCTCTGCCGGAAATAAGCCGTTCTCCTCCCATTTACTTTCACGCTGCATCTGTTCTCAGTGTAGGAACTTCTGATGACATCATATGTTTTCCCTCCTATTCCGCTTTCAAGAAATTTCAGGAATAGGCCCGGATGCCACAATGAGTCAAAAGCCTTCCTAAAGTCCACAAAGCAGGTATAGATCTTTCCATGCTTTGTATTGTGGACATGGCTCTTGATGAGGCTCTGCAGGGTGTAGACGTGGTCCGTGGTGCGGTGGTTTGGTATGAAGCCTGCTTGGCTTCTGCTGAGGATGTTGTGCTGGGTGAGGAAGCTGAGGATCCTCTTATTCAGGATACTGCTGAGGAGTTTTCCCAGGTTGCTGCTGACGCATATCCCTCTATAGTTGGCTGGGTCGTACCTGTCTCTGCCCTTGTGTATGGGGGTGATGATGCCCTGGTTCCAGCTCTGGGGGAAGTAGCCGGCACTCAGCACAACATTGTAGAGTTTTACTAATGCGGCCTGGATACCTGGCGGGCTGTATTTGATCATTTCTGGAAGGATCCCATCTGGGCCGCTGGCTTTTTTACTCTTTATCATTGAGATCCTCTCTGTTATCTCCTGCAGCGTGATCGGTGTGTCTAGAGGGTTTTGGATATATATGAGATAGATAGATAAGATAGATATGAGATAGATAAATAGATATGAGATAGATAGATGGATAGATAGATATGAGATAGATAGATAGATATGAGATAGATATTAGATAAATATATAGGTAAGATAATAAATAGATAGATATGAGATAAAGAAAAAATCAGCCAGCAGCACTCCAATATTGCAAGGAAAATAGTGAGGTTTATTGACCCAAAGTCAAGCGACGTTTCGACAGCTTGTTGCTGTCTTTATCAAGCCTAGTGCACAAGTGTTACAAGCGTGCTTTATATAGGGATATTGATCATCTAATAATGTTACATCAATTGATAGAACATGATGAAAGATTAATATATATAGTGATACAAACAGTTACATAGATATATGAAAATCACTGTCATGATCTGACAAGTATAGTGAGGATAAATAAATATTCATTATTACAACATCCTTTACATAGTGTACAGAAAATCTTAATAGGTGCAGGTGAAAACAATAATTGCGTGAAGTTAAAAACACTCACTGTCAGCTGGGTGACTGTATGTAGTTCAAATCGTGTGCTCCGCGGCGTTCCCATTCACCAACCGCGCATGCGCGAGACAAGCAAATATCGCGTTGCTTCTGGCGTCTAGGAACACACTGGCAACCACAATCAGGATGGCCGAGACAGCCTCACAAGTGATATGCGCATGTCAAGATAGCAGTAGGAGCCGCCCATCAGTCACTACGTAATCGTAGTCGCATACATGAATGAATAACTGGGTATAGGGAACGGAATTGTGGAAATATGAGGTAATAAAGGAGCTTATATAGAAGGTAAGGTCTAGGACACTAACAGCCCGTGATCTACATGGTATACATATAAGGTCACTGGATTAAGCGTCTTATCAACCTATAGAACAGATATAAGGAGGCTATGCAAATAGTGAAAAGAGAAAGATACCCAACACTGGCAGGTCACGTTAGTGATCCATCAGTGTTAGAATGACAGAGAAGTAGGCGTCGCCAGGGGGAACCCACGAACCGCCACTACTCATATATAAGGGTGCATCACTCTATCACCAATGCATTTCAGTCTCACAGCCATAGCTGTATATATAAAAAATATAGAAGTACCCTATAGAATATAAATAAATATAGATATTTATTAGAGATATAACGACTGTTCGGGCGGACAACTAGTGCAAAAAAGACAACAATACGCATTAATGTTGCAACAGCAGTCCAAATATCATGATGTGGATCCAATGTATACAATATGGGTAGCCGACTGGAGCCTCAATGGACTTTGCATCATACAGCACCACAGTTATGACCTTGAGAGTATTCTTCATCTAAAAACAAAAGAGAGAAATTATGTAAAATTCTCAAAAAAAACTTTTTTGCTTGGTTACACGCTTTAATGTATATACATGTACATTCACCGTACAGTCGGGAATATGGATCAGGCGATTAACGGAATGAGACAGTATTAATCAACCCTAAAGTCGACGTTTAACCCATTGGGTTTTAGAGTCTTTAAAGTGTAAATCCAATATAATTCACGTTTTTTGAGGAGATCTTGTCTATCTCCTCCCCGTCTCCCTAGTTCTATTTGTTCCAAAATACGAAATTTCAGATCATTTTGCGTATGTCCTGCATCTTTAAAATGTTTGGACACCGGCAAGTCCATTTTCTCCTTCCTAATGGAATAACGATGCTGATTAAGCCGTGTCTTTACATCCCACGTGGTCTCGCCAACGTACCACTTGCCACAAGGGCAGGTCAGTTGGTAGACCACGTAGGATGAATCACAGGTGAGGAATTGAGTGATTTTGATCACTCCATTAGTGGCTGGATTGAAAAATCTATCTCCCTTAATCATAAGTTTGCAGTTTATGCAGTGGTAACAAGGATAGCACCCAGTGCGAGTAGAGCCACACATTTCTCTTACACTAGTTTTGGCACTGCCCACGTCGGCTTTTACTAATCTGTCTCCCAGATTTCGTCCTCTCCGATATGAAAACAAAGGGGGTGTGTTAAATTCTTCAATGTGAGGAAAACTATTCCCTAACAGGCTCCAATGTTTCCGAATGATAGTAGCGATATGCGAGCTATCAGTGGAAAATTGGGTAATGAAGGGAATACGTGGATTTTTGGGGGCAACCTGAGACCTGATATCACTGGAGTGATACTCCACTCTCGTAATGGTATCCTTAATTAGTTTTTTGGGGTATCCACGTTTGACAAATTTGTGGCCCATTTCTTTAAACCTAGTATGTCTCTTTTGTTCATCCTTGACTATCCGCTGAACACGGAGGAACTGGCTGAAAGGTAAGGACCGGATCATGGGACGAGGGTGATGGCTCTCATATCTCAACAGAGTATTTCTATCAGTTGGTTTCACAAACAGATCTGTAATCAGACCTCGTCCCATGATCCGGACCTCCGTATCCAGGAACTGCAGTCTATCCGTGGAATGAACCACGGTAAACTTCACAGTTGGATCAACTTCGTTGAGATATGCGTGGAAGGCGAGGAGGCCCAACGTGTCGCCCGTCCACACCAAGAAGATGTCATCAATATAGCGCCACCACCCCAGAACATGTCTGAAGTGGTGGCTGCCATAGATGAAAGACTCCTCAAGGTGGGCCATATAGATGTTGGCGTAGGTGGGCGCCACGTTGGACCCCATCGCCGTCCCACGCAATTGGACAAAGAAGTCGTCCTGGAACAGGAAGTAGTTTTTAGTCAAAACGATCCCTGTGGGCGCAGTTCTTGTCTCGTTCGACGTGTGTAGTCTATACACGTCGATCGATCATGAACTGGGCCTACGGGCGATTGAGACCTGTCTTGCCAACTCTGATTATTCCGAATCTTGCCAGACTTTTTTGCTTTCATTGCTTAGATCCGTTTTGACTAAAAACTACTTCCTGTTCCAGGACGACTTCTTTGTCCAATTGCGTGGGACGGCGATGGGGTCCAACGTGGCGCCCACCTACGCCAACATCTATATGGCCCACCTTGAGGAGTCTTTCATCTATGGCAGCCACCACTTCAGACATGTTCTGGGGTGGTGGCGCTATATTGATGACATCTTCTTGGTGTGGACGGGCGACACGTTGGGCCTCCTCGCCTTCCACGCATATCTCAACGAAGTTGATCCAACTGTGAAGTTTACCGTGGTTCATTCCACGGATAGACTGCAGTTCCTGGATACGGAGGTCCGGATCATGGGACGAGGTCTGATTACAGATCTGTTTGTGAAACCAACTGATAGAAATACTCTGTTGAGATATGAGAGCCATCACCCTCGTCCCATGATCCGGTCCTTACCTTTCAGCCAGTTCCTCCGTGTTCAGCGGATAGTCAAGGATGAACAAAAGAGACATACTAGGTTTAAAGAAATGGGCCACAAATTTGTCAAACGTGGATACCCCAAAAAACTAATTAAGGATACCATTACGAGAGTGGAGTATCACTCCAGTGATATCAGGTCTCAGGTTGCCCCCAAAAATCCACGTATTCCCTTCATTACCCAATTTTCCACTGATAGCTCGCATATCGCTACTATCATTCGGAAACATTGGAGCCTGTTAGGGAATAGTTTTCCTCACATTGAAGAATTTAACACACCCCCTTTGTTTTCATATCGGAGAGGACGAAATCTGGGAGACAGATTAGTAAAAGCCGACGTGGGCAGTGCCAAAACTAGTGTAAGAGAAATGTGTGGCTCTACTCGCACTGGGTGCTATCCTTGTTACCACTGCATAAACTGCAAACTTATGATTAAGGGAGATAGATTTTTCAATCCAGCCACTAATGGAGTGATCAAAATCACTCAATTCCTCACCTGTGATTCATCCTACGTGGTCTACCAACTGACCTGCCCTTGTGGCAAGTGGTACGTTGGCGAGACCACGTGGGATGTAAAGACACGGCTTAATCAGCATCGTTATTCCATTAGGAAGGAGAAAATGGACTTGCCGGTGTCCAAACATTTTAAAGATGCAGGACATACGCAAAATGATCTGAAATTTCGTATTTTGGAACAAATAGAACTAGGGAGACGGGGAGGAGATAGACAAGCTCTCCTCAAAAAACGTGAATTATATTGGATTTACACTTTAAAGACTCTAAAACCCAATGGGTTAAACGTCGACTTTAGGGTTGATTAATACTGTCTCATTCCGTTAATCGCCTGATCCATATTCCCGACTGTACGGTGAATGTACATGTATATACATTAAAGCGTGTAACCAAGCAAAAAAGTTTTTTTTGAGAATTTTACATAATTTCTCTCTTTTGTTTTTAGATGAAGAATACTCTCAAGGTCATAACTGTGGTGCTGTATGATGCAAAGTCCATTGAGGCTCCAGTCGGCTACCCATATTGTATACATTGGATCCACATCATGATATTTGGACTGCTGTTGCAACATTAATGCGTATTGTTGTCTTTTTTGCACTAGTTGTCCGCCCGAACAGTCGTTATATCTCTAATAAATATCTATATTTATTTATATTCTATAGGGTACTTCTATATTTTTTATATATACAGCTATGGCTGTGAGACTGAAATGCATTGGTGATAGAGTGATGCACCCTTATATATGAGTAGTGGCGGTTCGTGGGTTCCCCCTGGCGACGCCTACTTCTCTGTCATTCTAACACTGATGGATCACTAACGTGACCTGCCAGTGTTGGGTATCTTTCTCTTTTCACTATTTGCATAGCCTCCTTATATCTGTTCTATAGGTTGATAAGACGCTTAATCCAGTGACCTTATATGTATACCATGTAGATCACGGGCTGTTAGTGTCCTAGACCTTACCTTCTATATAAGCTCCTTTATTACCTCATATTTCCACAATTCCGTTCCCTATACCCAGTTATTCATTCATGTATGCGACTACGATTACGTAGTGACTGATGGGCGGCTCCTACTGCTATCTTGACATACGCATATCACTTGTGAGGCTGTCTCGGCCATCCTGATTGTGGTTGCCAGTGTGTTCCTAGACGCCAGAAGCAACGCGATATTTGCTTGTCTCGCGCATGCGCGGTTGGTGAATGGGAACGCCGCGGAGCACACGATTTGAACTACATACAGTCACCCAGCTGACAGTGAGTGTTTTTAACTTCACGCAATTATTGTTTTCACCTGCACCTATTAAGATTTTCTGTACACTATGTAAAGGATGTTGTAATAATGAATATTTATTTATCCTCACTATACTTGTCAGATCATGACAGTGATTTTCATATATCTATGTAACTGTTTGTATCACTATATATATTAATCTTTCATCATGTTCTATCAATTGATGTAACATTATTAGATGATCAATATCCCTATATAAAGCACGCTTGTAACACTTGTGCACTAGGCTTGATAAAGACAGCAACAAGCTGTCGAAACGTCGCTTGACTTTGGGTCAATAAACCTCACTATTTTCCTTGCAATATTGGAGTGCTGCTGGCTGATTTTTTCTTTAGTTCATTGGACCTAGGTGCTGGTCCTCACTGGCCGGACGTGCACCCCTCGCTTCTACAGTGTGCTGCTTCCTCGTTTTCCCAACTCTAGATATGAGATAGATAGATAATAGATAAATATATAGGTAAGATAATAAATAAATAGATATGAGATAGATAGATAGATATGAGATAGATAGATAGATAGATAGATAGATAGATAGATAGATATGAGATAGATAGATAGATAGATAGATAGATAGATAGATATGAGATAGATGATATAGATAGATAGATAGAAAGATAAATGATATAGATATACATGGGATAGATAGATAGATAGATATGAGATAGATAGATATTAGATAGATAGATAGATAGATAGATATGAGATAGATAGATAGATAATAGATAAATATATAGGTAAGATAATAAATAAATAGATATGAGATAGATAGATATGAGATAGATAAGATATGAGATAGATAGATAATAGATATAGATAGAAAGATAGATATGAGATAGATAATAGATAGATAGATAGATGATATAGATATACATGGGATAGATAGATAGATATTAGATAGATAGATATGAGATAGATAGATAGATAGATATAAGATAGATAAGATAGATACATAGATAGATATATAGCTATGAGATAGATAGATATGAGATAGATAGATAGATAGATAATAGATAGATAATAGATAAATATATAGGTAAGATAATAAATAAATAGATATGAGATAGATAAGATAGATAGATATGAGATAGATAGATATGAGATAGATGATAGATAGATAGATAGATAGATAGATAGATATGAGATAGATAGATATGAGATAGATAGATAGATAGATAATAGATAGATAGATAATAGATAGATAATAGATAAATATATAGGTAAGATAATAAATAGATAGATATGAGATAGATAGATAGATAGATAATAGATAAATATATAGGTAAGATAATAAATAAATAGATATGAGATAGATAGATAGATAGATATGAGATAGATAGATAGATATGAGATAGATAGATAGATAGATAGATAGATAATAGATAGATAGATATGGGATAGATAGATAGATAGATATGAGATAGATAAGATAGATAGATAGATAGATAGATAGATAGATAGATGATATAGATATACATGGGATAGATAGATAGATAGATAGATAGATAGATAGATAGATATGAGATAGATTAGATAATAGATAGATAATAGATAAATATATAGGTAAGATAATAAATAAATAGATATGAGATAGATAGATAGATAATAGATAGATCGATAGATAGATATGAGATAGATAGATACATAGATAGATAATAGATAAATATATAGGTAAGATAATAAATAAATAGATATGAGATAGATAAGTTATGAGATAGATAGATAGATAGATAGATAGATAGATATGAGATAGATAGATAATAGATAATAGATAGATAATAGATAGATAGATAGATAGATAATAGATAGATAGATAGATAGATATGAGATAGATAGATAATAGATAATAGATAGATAATAGATAGATAGATAGATAGATGATATAGATATACATGGGATAGATAGATAGATAGATATTAGATAGATATGAGATAGATAAGATAGATAGATGGATAGATACGAGATAGATGATTGATAGATAGATAGATAGATAGATAGATATGAGATAGATAGATAGATATGAGATAGATGATAGATAGATAATAGATAGATAGATAGATAGATAAATATATAGGTAAGATAATAAATAAATAGATATGAGATAGATAGATATGAGATAGATGATATAGATAGATAGATAGATAGATAGATAGATATGAGATAGATGATAGATAGATAGATAGATAGATAGATAATAGGAGATAGATAGATAGATATGAGATAGATGATAGATAATAGAAGATAGATAGATAGATAATAGGAGATAGATAGATATGAGATAGATAGATAATAGGAGATAGATATGAGATAGATAGATAGATATGAGATAGATAGGAGATAGATAGATAGATAGATAGATAGATAGATAGGAGATAGATAGATATGAGATAGATAGATATGAGATAGATAGATTGATAGATAGATAGATATGAGATAGATAGATAGATATGAGATAGATAATAGATAAATATATAGGTAAGATAATAAATAAATAGATATGAGATAGATAAGATAGATAGATAGATAGATATGAGATAGATAAGATAGATAGATAGATAGATAGATGGATAGATATGAGATAGATGATAGATAGATAGATATGAGATAGATAGATAGATAGATAATAGGAGATAGATAGATAGATAGATAGATAGATAGATATGAGATAGATGATAGATAATAGGAGATAGATAGATAATAGGAGATAGATAGATATGAGATAGATAGATAATAGGAGATAGATAGATAGATAGATATGAGATAGATAGATAGATAGATATGAGATAGATAGATGATAGATAATAGATAGATAAATAGATATGAGATAGATATGAGATAGATAGATAGATAGATAGATAGATATGAGATAGATGATAGATAATAGGAGATAGATAGATATGAGATAGATAGATAATAGGAGATAGATAGATAGATAGATAGATAGATAGATAGATACAGTCATGTGAAAAAATTAGGACACCCTTTGAAAGCATGTGGTTTTTTGTAACATTTTTAATAAATGGTTATTTCATCTCCGTTTCAACAATACAGAGAGATTAAAGTAATCCAACTAAATAAAGAAAACTGAAGAAAAGTCTTTTCAAGATCTTCTGTAAATGTCATTCTACAAAAATGCCTATTCTAACTGAGGAAAAAGATAGGACACCCTCACATGTATTCCCTCTTAAATTGGCTCAGATCTCACACAGGTATATCACACCAGGTGCACATAATTAGTAGATCGTTACTCTGCATGTTGAATGAGGCTTGCCCTATTTAAACCTCAGACATTTAGTTTGGTGTGCTCCTGACTGTTGAAGTGAGAGTGAGCACCATGGTGAGAGCAAAAGAGCTGTCAGAGGACTTCAGAAAAAAGATTGTAGCAGCCTATGAGTCTGGGAAGGGATTTAAAAAGATCTCAAAAGATTTTGAAATCAGCCATTCCACTGTCCGGAAGATAGTCTACAAGTGGAGGGCTTTCAAAACAACTGCCAACATGCCCAGGACTGGTCGCCCCAGCAGGTTCACCCCAAGAGCAGACCGCAAGATGCTAAAAGAGGTATCCAAAAACCCTAAAGTGTCATCTCGAGAACTACAGCAGGCTCTGGCTACTGTTGATGTAGAAGTACATGCCTCTACAATCAGAAAGAGACTGTACAAGTTTAACTTGCATGGGAGGTGTGCAAGGAGGAAACCTTTGCTTTCCAAGAGAAACATCGAGGCCAGACTGACATTTGCCAGCGATAAAGTTGACAAAGACCAGGACTTCTGGAATAATGTTCTTTGGACAGATGAGTCCAAAATTGAATTATTTGGACACAACAGCAGAGGACATGTTTGGCGTAAACCAAACACAGCATTCCAAGAAAAGAACCTCATACCAACTATGAAGCATGGAGGTGGAAGTGTCATGGTTTGGGGCTGCTTTGCTGCAGCAGGACCTGGTCAGCTCACCATCATAGAATCCACGATGAATTCTACTGTGTATCAGAAGGTGCTTGAAGAACATGTGAGACCATCAGTTAGAAAATTAAAGCTGAAGCGGAACTGGACCATGCAACATGACAATGACCCAAAACATACTAGTAAATCAACCAAAGATTGGCTGAAAAAGAAGAAATGGAGAGTCCTGGAATGGCCAAGTCAAAGTCCAGATTTGAATCCCATTGAGATGCTGTGGGGTGACTTGAAAAGGGCTGTACGTGCAAGAAACCCCTCAAACATCTCACAGCTGAAAAAGTTCTGCATTGAGGAGTGGGGTAAAATTTCCTCAGACCGATGTCGAAGACTGGTAGATGGCTACAAGAACCGTCTCACTGCAGTTATTTCAGCCAAAGGAGGTAACACTCGCTATTAGGGGCAAGGGTGTCCTATCTTTTTCCTCAGTTAGAATAGGCATTTTTGTAGAATGACATTTACAGAAGATCTTGAAAAGACTTTTCTTCAGTTTTCTTTGTTTAGTCGGATTACTTTAATCTCTCTGTATTGTTGAAACGGAGATGAAATAACCATTTATTAAAAATGTTACAAAAAACCACATGCTTTCAAAGGGTGTCCTAATTTTTTCACATGACTGTAGATAGATAGATAGATAGATATGAGATAGATAGATAATAGGAGATAGATAGATAGATAGATAGATAGATAGATATGAGATAGATAGATAGATAGATATGAGATAGATAGATATGAGATAGATAGATAGATAGATAGATAATAGATAATAGATAGATGATAGATAGATAAATAGATATGAGATAGATAGATAGATAGATATGAGATAGATAGATAGATATGAGATAGATATGAGATAGATAGATAATAGATAGATGATAGATAATAGATAGATAGATAGATAGATAGATAGATAGATAGATATGAGATAGATATGAGATAGATAGATAGATAGATAGATAGATAGATAGATATGAGATAGATAGATAGATAGATAGATAATAGGAGATAGATAGATAATAGATAGATAGATAGATAGCTAGATGATAGATAATAGGAGATAGATAGATAGATAGATAGATAGATAGATAATAGGAGATAGATAGATATGAGATAGATAGATAGATAGATAATAGGAGATAGATAGATAGATATGAGATAGATAGATAATAGATAGATGATAAATAATAGATAGATGATAGATAGATAGATAGATATGAGATAGATATGAGATAGATAGATAGATATGAGATAGATAGATAGATAGATAATAGGAGATAGATAGATAATAGATAGATGATAGATAATAGGAGATAGATAGATAATAGGAGATAGATAGATATGAGATAGATAGATAGATAGATAATAGGAGATAGATAGATAGATATGAGAGAGATAGATAGATAGATAGAGAGAGATAGATAGATAGATAGATATGAGATAGATAGATAGATGATAGATAATAGATAGATGATAGATAGATAGATAAATAGATATGAGATAGATAGATAGATAGATAGATAGATATGAGATAGATAGATAGATAGATATGAGATATTTATCTATCTATCTATCTCATATCTATCTATCTATCTCATATCTATCTCATATCTATCTATCTCTCTCATATCTATCTAGATAGATAAATATGAGATAGATATGAGATAGATAGATGATAGATAGATAAATAGATAGATATGAGATAGATAGATAGATAGATATGAGATAGATATGAGATAGATAGATAGATAAATATGAGATAGATAGATAGATATGAGAGAGAGAGAGATAGATAGATGATAGATAGATAGATAGATAGATAGATATGAGATAGATATGAGATAGATAGATAGATATGAGATAGATAGATAGATATGAGATAGATATGAGATAGATAGATAGATAGATAGATATGAGATAGATAGATAGATAATAGGAGATAGATAGATAGATAGATAGATAGATAGATGATAGATAATAGGAGATAGATAGATAGATAGATAGATAATAGGAGATAGATAGATATGAGATAGATAGATAGATAGATAATAGGAGATAGATAGATAGATATGAGATAGATAGATAGATGATAGATAATAGATAGATGATAGATAGATAAATAGATATGAGATAGATAATAAATAGATAGATAGATATGAGATAGATAGATAGATAGATAGATATGAGATAGATAGATAGATAGATATGAGATAGATATGAGATAGATATGAGATAGATAGATAGATATGAGATAGATAGATAGATAGATAGATAGATAGATATGAGATAGATATGAGATAGATAGATAGATATGAGATAGATAGATAGATAAATATGAGATAGATATGAGATAGATATGAGATAGATAGATGATAGATAGATAGATAGATATGAGATAGATAGATAGATGATAGATAGATAGATAGGTAGATAGATATGAGATAGATATGAGATAGATAGATAGATAGATAATAGGAGATAGATAGATATGAGATAGATAGATAGATAGATAGATAGATAGATAGATAATAGGAGATAGATAGATAATAGATAGATATATAGATGATAGATAATAGGAGATAGATAGATAGATAGATAGATAATAGGAGATAGATAGATAGATATGAGATAGATAGATAGATAGATATGAGATAGATAGATAGATAGATATGAGATAGATAGATATGAGATAGATAGATAGATAGATAGATAGATATGAGATGGATAGATAGATAGATAGATATGAGATAGATAGATAGATATGAGATAGATAGATAGATAGATAGATATGAGATAGATAGATATGAGATAGATAGATATGAGATAGATAGATAGATAGATATGAGAGATAGATAGATAGATAGATATGAGATAGATAGATAGATATGAGATAGATAGATAGATATGAGATAGATAGATAGATATGAGATAGATAGATAGATAGATAGATAGGAGATAGATAGATAGATAGATAAAGTTTTTTCTTTAGATAGATAGATAGATATGAGATAGATAGATAGATAGATAGATATGAGATAGATAGATATGAGATAGATAGATAGATAGATAGATATGAGATAGATAGATAGATATGAGATAGATAGATAGATAGATAGATATGAGATAGATAGATATGAGATAGATAGATAGATAGATAGATATGAGATAGATAGATAGATATGAGAGATAGATAGAGAGATATGAGATAGATAGATATGAGATAGATAGATAGATATGAGATAGAGATGAGATAGATAGATAGATAGATATGAGATAGATAGATAGATAGATAGATAGATAGGAGATAGATATGAGATAGATATGAGATCAGGGGCGTAGCTAGAAATGCATGGGCCCCATAGCAAAAAAAAATTATGGGCCCCCCCTAGCCCCCACATATCTATCGGGCCTCCCACCACCCTTTCCAGAGCTCCCACCCAAACACCCATCCTAGATCTCCCACCGCCATGAGCATAGAAAAGTCAGAGGAAAAACAAATAAGTATAAAAAAAAAATAGAACATGTCCTACTCTTGTCCGCAACTGCGGACAAAAGTAGGCATATTCTATGCAGTGTTGGCAATGTGCGGTCCGCAAATTAGGGATCGCACATTACTGATGTCAGTGTTTTGCGGATCCACGGGCCCGTGGATCCGCAAAACATTATGGACGTGTGAATGGGGCCTTACCATGCGTCTTCAGTTAGATGAGAGAGAAAAGTCTGAGTGCACTCAGACTTTTCTCTCTCATCTAACTTTTACAAGTCATTCCCATCAGACTCCCAGTCCAGACTAAGCTTGTGCCTGCCACAGTAGTGCCTCTGCCACCACCAGACCACCAGCCCTGAGCCCGCCCACAGTGGAACCATCTACTGCGAGTACAGCAACCTTCAATAAGGAGCAAAACATAGGGTAGTTTCACACTTGCGGCAGGACGGATCCGACAGGCTGTTCAGCCTGTTGGATCCGTCCTGCCGCTATTTCGCCTTGCCGCCACTCCATCCCCATTGACTATAATGGGAAAGGGGACGGAGCTCCGGTGCAGCTCGGCAGTGTGCGGTGAAAGCCTGGCGGCCGAAAAGTACTGCAAGTCCGACTTTTTCGTCCGGTGGCCTCTCACCGCACAGTGCTGCGCCGGAGCTCCGCCCCCATCCCCATTATGGTCAATGGGGACGGAGCAGTGGTCTAGCAAAATAGCGGCAGGACGGATCCGACAGGCTGAACAGCCTGCCGGATCCGTCCTGCCGCAAGTGTAAAAGTACCCTTAGTCTGTCATATAAGGGGGGGGGGAACCCCAGAACTAGAGTGTGCCCCTACTTATCACTGCTGGCATCTACTTATCTACTTTGACACAGTCCTGACCTCAGTATCTGAGGAAAGGGATTTAGGAGTAATTATTTCAGAAGACTTAAAGGTGGGAAGACAATGTAATAGAGCAGCACGAAATGCCAGCAGAATTCTTGGATGTATAGGGAGAGGTATAAGCAGTAGAAAGAGTGAAGTGCTTATGCCGCTGTACAGAACACTGGTGAGACCTCACTTGGAGTATTGTGCGCAGTACTGGAGGCCATATCTCCAGAAGGATATAGATACTCTAGAGAGAGTTCAGAGAAGAGCTACTAAACTAGTACATGGATTGCAGGATAAAACTTACCAGGAAAGGTTAAAGGACCTTAATATGTATAGCTTGGAAGAAAGAAGAGACAGAGGGGATATGATAGAAACTTTTAAATACATAAAGGGAATCAACAAGGTAAAGGAAGAGAGCATATTTAAAAGAAGAAAAACTACCACAAGAGGACACAGTTTTAAATTAGAGGGGCAAAGGTTTAAAAGTAATATAAGGAAGTATTACTTTACTGAGAGAGTAGTGGATGCATGGAATAGCCTTCCTGCAGAAGTGGTAGCTGCAAATACAGTGAAGGGGTTTAAGCATGCATAGGATAGGCATAAGGCCATCCTTCATATAAGATAGGGCCGGGGGCTATCCATAGTATTCAGTATATTGGGCAGACTAGATGGGCCAAATGGTTCTTATCTGCCGACACATTCTATGTTTCTATGTTACTTATCTACCTCCTTATCTACTGCTGGCATTGGTACTGCTCCTGACTCCTCCCCACTCCCCAGCCAGGCGCGAGCCGGCCTGGGCCACGGACGGACCGCCCACTAATTGTGCCCGGCGCCCGCCCTCGGCCCTCCCCTAGCCTGCCCTGCAGGCAGCTCACAATGGATTCCGGAACTTAGGATTCCATTCCAATTTCCTGTGCTGTGGCCGCTGGTGCCTGCCTCCGCCTCCGTCCCTCAGGTACGCCCCCCGTTCAGGCCCCCTCCACCGCCTACTGACTCCTTCTCTTCTCCCCAGCCAGGCCCGCGCCGCGGCCCGCCCGCGCCCCGCCCACTACACTAGTGTAGTGGGCGGGCGGTCCGCGGCTCGGGCCTGGCTGCCTGTGTGTAGTGTGTGTCTAAATAAAAAAAAAAAATCAACAGAAGGCAGCCCGGACGGGCCCCCAGTGGCGTAGGGCCCCATAGCCACTGCTATGGTTGCTATGGCGATCCCTACGCCACTGGATTAAAGGGATTCTGTCACCACCTAAAAGCCCTGTGAGCTAAACATATGCTCATGTCCAGGGTAGCATTCTGATCTCTAAGGTGGCCTTATAAAAAGCTATTTGTGGCTTTATTCTGCAGAAAAACAGGTTTTACTAACCTGTCAATCATTGAATTAAGGTGCCCAAGCAGGGGAGGTCTGTGGATGCATGGTGCCCGGCCGCATTCATCGCCATTCGTGCCCCGCGCCGCCTTCTACTCCTCAGTGCCGCCTCTCCCTCCCTCCCCCTCCTCCCGCTTTGAGACCCCGCGCGTGCACACAGGCTCAGCCTGATGCGCCGTTGTGGACTGCTGGCATCGGCTTCTTCTTGCACTGTGCGCACGTGCTTCGATTCACTTGCTGACTCGCTGAGTCGGCTCTTGGTCTGAGTCAGGAAGTTTATTCTTTAAAACCCTGTGTGTAATTATCTACCCCACTGTAGGAAAAAAACAAGCATCCAGGGGGTGTGAATTTAACACTGTGGTAAATAATATAATTAAAATGGAGGGTTAAATGTGTAAATGTATTTTAAAAAATACATCTCTCTCAATAGTTATATAGTTACTGAATGAGACAGAAGAAGGGATGCCTTTAACATATATATCTCCTTGAGAAGCCAATTTGACCCTAAAGGGTTAATTCAACCTGTAATCTAAACTCTGTCCTGTCACTTCTCTTATCTCTCTGCTCTGCTATCAGTAAACCTTTCCAGGATATATTGTTTCAGGGGCGTCAGGGAGCCGCTATCTAATAGCGGGAGACTCCCTGAACCTCCGGGAGACTTGAGATCCCTGCTAATACAGAGGGGGCCATTATAATATACAGGGGGAATAATATTATGGGGACTGGGGGAATAATTGTATGGCTCTAGCACAGTATTGGGGGGCAGCAGGATGACAGTGTTGAGACACCAGGAAGGAGAGGATGATAGTAAAGTGAGGAACCTAAATTTTTTTCTGTGAAACTCTGCAGAGACGAGAAGCAGCTGAAAGAAGGTATCATGGCGGTCTTATCTCTGAATGAAGACGTTGAGGAAAGTCTACATCACAGGAGACATCACTGGATGTAACAGGTATGGTGCTGTATTCTCCTGTATATAATAATGTCCATCCACTTATCTGTTTCACGGTAGGGTTGGGGGAGGAGATTGAGAATTTGGACCACCCGGCTGCATCCTGGCCCCAGACTTCAGGTCACACTGTGCCTGTTCTGAATTCTGGGGGCTCACACCCATCTACTACATTATCTATGGCTACTACTGTGTTATCCGAGTAGTGTTGGGCGCGAATATTCAAATCATGAATATTAATTGAGAATATCGGCACTTCGAAAATTGGCAAATATTTAGAATATAGTGATACATATTCGTAATTTTGAATATTTTTTTTTTTTCATCAGTAACCTCCCTTCTTCCTTGTGGGCCAATGAGAAGGCTGCAATGTCTTTGAGCTTAGCAACATCCCTAGCAACCAATAGGAAAGTTGCCTACCCCTTACTATATACAGTAAGAACCTCCCCAGCAGCCCTTGTATGCAGTATTTTGCAGTTCAGAGAGAGACAGCAGTGTCATTGCTGTGCTCTGTGCTTTCCACTCATTACATTAGATAGATAGTTAGATAGCTTATATTTATAATGCAGATAGTCAGTGTAGGTTGTAATGTTCTGCCGTGCCAACCATTTTCTCCAGTCTCTGGAAACTTATAGCAGCTTGGAAAATGCAGCAAAAGTGACCCATTCGTATTTCACGCGTATTACGTGAATATTACATTGCTGATTTTTCCGCAACCAAGAAAATAATCTCAAATTCGTGAATTTGCAAATATATGACAAATATTCGCCCAAATATTCATGAAATATCGCAAATTCGAATATAGCCCCTGCCGCTTATCACTATATCTGAGGTGTTACATAGGACTGCAGGTGACATCTACTACATTATCTGTACTCAGAGAGTTATTACTGTTACCTGTGGTGTTACATAGGACTACAGGTGAATCTACTACATTATCTGTACACAGAGAGTTATCACTGTGTTATCTGTGGTGTTACATAGGACTGCAAGTGATCTACTACATTATCTGTTAAAAGGGGCATGCTCACAGGCTGGGGGGGGAGGACGCAATTTTTGGCTTGCCCCAGGTGCTGGCAACCCATGCCACACCACTGTAGGAGCAACATACAGTTATAAGAAACAATGCTCTAGAATTGTCATCTCATTTAATTATTTACTAAAACAGACATGCCAGGACGGGTGACAGGTAGGGATGAGCGGTACCCGGACCCAAATCCAGACTTTTTCACTGAAGTCTGGGTTCAGGTTCAGTGTTCAGGTGATTTTATTATTTTGGCCCCTATCACACGGGCGAGAATTCCATGTGGGTGCAATGCGTGAGGTGAATGCATTGCACCCGCACCAAATCCGGACCCATTCACTTCTATGAGGCTGTGCACATGAGCGGTGATTTTCACGCATCACTTGTGCGTTGCGTGAAAATCGCAGCATGCTCTATTTTGTGCGTTTTTCAAGCAACGCAGGCCCCATAGAAATGAATAGGGCTGCGTGAATATTGCAAGCATCTGCAAGCAAGTGCGGATGCGGTGCGATTTTCATGCATGGTTGCTAGGAGATGATCAGGATCGGGACCCAGTCATTATATTATTTTCCCCTATAACATGGTTATAAGGGGAAAGAATAGCATTCTTAATACAGAATGCTTACTAAAATAGGGCTGGAGGGGTTAAAAAAAATATTTAAAAAATTAACTCACCTTAATCCACAGCCCGGCTTCTCTCCTTTTTCTTCTTTGGTGTGCAGGAGGAAAATTACTTGTGGTAACGTCACTGCGCTCATCACATGGTCCGTCACATGATCCATCACCATGGTGATGGATCATGTGATGGACCATGTGATGAGCGCAGTGATGTCATCAAAGGTCCTTTACCCAGGTCCTGAAGAAAGAAGACAGCAGAGAAGCCGGGCTGCGCGAACAAGTGGATTAAGGTGAGGTAAAAAAAAAATTATTTAACCCCTCCAGCCCTAATTTACTAAGCATTCTGTATTAAGAATGCTATTATTTTACCTTATAACCATGTTATAAGGGAAAATAATTACATCTACACAACCTTGAACCCAAACCTGAACTTCAGTAAAGAAGTTCGGGTCTGGGTACCACATTCAGTTTTTTATCACGCACGTGCAAAACACATTGCACCCCCGCAATAAAAACTGAACAGAACGCAATCGCAGTCAAAACTGACTGCAATTGCGTACCTACTCGAGCGGGTTTGCGGCAATGCACCCGGGACGCATCCGGAGCCAAAACGTGACGCCCGTGTGAAAGAGGCCTTAACAGTGACCTCCAATGTACCCCGCTGTCCCTTTAATAAAGGCCTCCACAGTCCCCTCCTCCCTTTAAAGTGACCTCCACAGCGGCCTGCCCTCTTAAGAGTAACATCCACAGCACCCGACCCCTTAACAGTGACCTCCACAGCATCCCGCACCCTTAACAGTGACCTCCACAGTACCCCATCTCCTTAACAGTGATTTCCACAACACCCGACCCCTTAACAGTGGCCTCTACAGCAATCTGCTTCTTAACACTGACCTCCATAGCGGACCATCCTCTTAACTGTGACCTCCACAGCAGCCTGCCCCTAGGGTGGCCAGAGGTCTGGTTTTAGGCCGGACAGTCCGGCTTTCAGACTCCCTGTCCTCTGTCCAGCGCAGGGCCTGGGCGGACGCAGGGATGTCCATAGAACAGCTCACTCTCAGACAGCAGCACTGTGCTGTCTGAGCAGGTGCTGCAGGGAGAAAGTCACCCTCCCTCCCACCCCAGCAGCCGACATAAGTTGATTTTTACCTTCATTTTTTCAATCTTTGTCAGCTGCGGAGTGGGATGGGGCGTGGAATAACTGGGTCAGGGGGTGCCTTTGCGGGACCTGGGGGCGGGTTTTTAAGTCCATCTTTTGAGGGTGGCCTGAATGGCCACCCTACCTGCCCCCTTAACTGTGACCTCCACAGCACTCCGCTCCCTTAACAGTGTCATCCACAGCGCCCTGCCCCTTCAAAGCTGACCTACAGCAGTGAAGAAAAATGGCTGGGTTGTTATGGAAACTTGGTGTAAAACTGTGTGTATGTGGAGACTAAGGACCTGCAAGCTTCTATTGGCTGATAAGGGACATTTGGGATATGAAGAGAAAGATCTGCAGGCTTCTATTGGCTAATGTAGGTCATGTGATGTGCCATATTTTCATTTTTTTGGGAACGGTACGTGCTAGAGAGCTGAGACCCGGTCTAAAACCTTCCTGGACACCTGTTGTACCTGTGTGCCAAATTTTGGGACTGTAAATGCAACGGTGCTGATTCCTTTAGTGGACATACACACAGCTTTATATATTAGATATGTCTGCTTTTTCTAACTTACAGGGGTATTCCAGTTACTCAAAGTTATATGTTTCCCCAAAATAATAATAATAATAAAAAAAATGTATATGGGCAGCATGGTGGCTTAGTGGTTAGCACTGGTGCCTTGCAGTGCCGGGGTCCTTGGTTTGAATCCAACCAAGGACAACAATGCATGGAGTTTGTATGTTCTCCCCGTGTTTGTGTAGGTTTCCTACGGGTACTCTGGTTTCCTTCCACACTCTAAAGACGTACTGATAGGTAACTTAGATTTGAGCCCCATTGGGGACAGTTGGATGCTAATGTCTGTAAAAGCGCTGCGGAATATAGTAGCGCTATATAAGTGCATAAAATAAATAAATAGTGTAATTTACAGCTTTCTAATGTTCATCAGCCTTGTGTTGTCATCCTGTTCCCTATGGTAACGACATGTGTCATCTGCCTTTCACTGGTCGTTCATGTGCAGTTGTTGCCCGTTAAGAAGGGAAGTGACAGAAGCGCGCACATGGATGCTCTCTCGCGTTCCCGTCCTAGTGAGATTTAATCTATGGCAAGTATCACAGCTTGTAATTGCTTTTTGTAGCCAGCTACTAGGTACTAAGCATGCAGGGTGCCCAAACTTTTGCTTTGGTCCCTTTTCTTTTGTTATTTTGAAAATGTTAAAGATGAAGTAAAAAAATACAAAGGGAATGTGTCATCTTTAACTCTATGCCTTTAGGAGATCATCTCAAAGTGCTTAGCTGTTCATAGCAACAGTCATTTTGACCAGGGGTGCCCAAACTTTTGCATGCCACTGTAAATGCAGCTAAATGATCGAGCAATAATTCCTGATCATTGCTCTGTATGATGACCTATGTAAATGGACCATAAGCTGAATATTTCTATTAGGATCCAGGCCCAGGTCAAAACCTTGATACAAAGAAACACTCCCATTTAAAAAATAAAATAAAAAAGATATTTCAGAGTGTAAATCTCTAGATAACATTTCTTGTGTTTCTTTTGTTTTGACCCAGTTATGAGCTAGTATTATATGAAAAGGATTTTCCCTGAACACATTTTTATCTTATTTTATTATTTAACCCCTTAAGGACACATGACGTACCGGTACGGCATGTTTCCCGAGTCCTTAAGGCTTTAAATCGCGATGCCGGCACTGCGGGGGTTAATCAGAACGGGATGCCGGCTGAAATCATTCAGCCGGCATCCTGTAACAACGCCAGGGGGAGTCATTTGACCCCCCCCCCCCCCCCCCGTATCGGCGATCGCAGAAAACCGCAGGTTTCAGACCTGCGGTTTTCTGCGTTTCCGGTCCATTCGGGTCTCCGGTGACCCGATGAACCGGAAAAAGACTGCGATCGGTGGCTTGATTATACACCACCAATCGCAGTCCGAAGATTTGGAGAGGCGGTGCTGGCCCTGGTGCTGAACGCTGCTGTCCAGGGTGCTGATTGGTGCAGGGGAGAGAGGTGCGAGATTCAAACTTCCTGCGCTCCTCTCTCCCCTCCTCTTCCTGTTCTGCACGAGCACCCTGCAGCACCGTCCTCACCACGCTCCTGAGTCCCCCCTAATCGGCATCCATCACCCTCCTGCACCCATCACCCTCCAGGTAGGTTAGGGTCAGTGAGGGAGAGGCACCGTTAGGCAGGGATAGAAGGGAAAAGTTAGGAAAAAAAAAAAAAAAGCACATTTATTCTAAACTTTTTTGTTTCAGCTTTCAGACCCCAGACCCCCCCTGCCACTTGCCCCCCCCCCCCCGCACATCCCCCCCACCACCACTTTTTTTTTTTTTTTTCTGCGTGCGCTGACTGGCCAGCACTCTTAGCGTCCGGCCACTGTTAGCACATCGTTGTACCGCTGATCAGCAAATTTGAACTTTTTTTTTTTTTTTTCTAACACTTGCCCATTTTTTTTGCCTGGACTTTTTAGTACGCGAACACCCGTGCCCCCACACACACGCACATAGAATAAAGGTTTACACACATGCACACACACACACACACACCCATGGCCCGCCGGATGTTCTCGGTGGAGGAGGCATACGCCCAGATTGCCTCCGACTCTGAGAGCCCCAGTGAGGATGAGGATGAGGATGACCCCACGTTCCTTTTGTCATCCGCATCCTCCTCATCATCATCTGGGGCCCCGCATGCTAGGGATCCTGTGGCCCACCCTAGTACGAGCCGCCCTGGGGTTCGTACTGGTTTCCCGGCCTACCAAATAAGCCCACCAGAGACCCCTGCCGATGAACTTAGCTGGTGTCCCCCAGTGGACTTTGAGCCCGAGATTCCGGATTTTGCTGGCAATCCAGGAATCCAGATTCCCACAGTGGGGTTTACTGAAATTGACTTTTTTAGTTTTTTTTTCAGTAACCCACTGGTGAATCTGATGGTGGAGCAGACGAATCTGTACGCCCAACAGTTCGTCGCTCAAAACCCGGGCTCATTTTTGGCTAGACTCGGTGGCTGGACGCCGGTCAGTGCAGCCGAGATGAGGACATTTTGGGGCCTCGTGCTGCATATGGGTCTAGTGCAAAAACCCAGTGTCAGGCAATACTGGAGTGGGGACATCCTCTACCAGACCCCACTCTACAGTACGGCCATGACACGCTCCCGGTTTGAGGCCATCCGGAAATGTCTGCATTATTCCGATAATGCAGCATGTCCCCCCCGAGGTGATCCTGCCTATGACCGGCTGTATAAGATACGGCCGGTCATCGATCACTTTGGGGCCACATTTCAGCAGGCCTACGTACCTGGAAGGGAGGTCGCGGTTGATGAGTCTCTCGTTGCGTTCAAGGGAAGACTCAGTTTCCGCCAATACATTCCCACAAAGCGGGCGAGGTATGGCGTGAAGCTATACAAAATTTGTGAGAGTACCTCAGGGTACACTTACAAATTTCGTGTGTACGAGGGGCGAGATTCCACTGCTGAATAAGGGTTACCACTTGTACGTGGACAACTTTTATACCAGCATTCCCTTGTTCAGGTCCCTTGCCGCCAGATCCACGTTCGCTTGTGGGACCGTGCGGAAAAATCAATGCGGCCTCCCTGCCCACCCCCTCCAGGTACCTATCCCCAGGGGTGAGACCCGTGCCCTTACCAGTGGAAGCCTGTTGCTGGTCAGGTATAAGGACAAGAGGGATGTCCTTATGCTGTCCACAATCCACGGTAACAGCACCACCCCCGTCTCTGTGCGAGGTACCGTGGCAACGGTCCTCAAGCCCGATTGTATCGTCGACTACAATCGGTATATGGGAGGAGTTGATCTCTCTGATCAAGTCCTCAAGCCATATAACGCCATACGCAAAACCCGAGCATGGTACAAAAAAGTTGCGGTCTACTTGGTACAGGTTGCCATGTACAACTCTTTTGTACTATCCCGAAGCGCTGGCAGCACAGGGACATTCCTCCAATTCTATGAGGCAGTCCTCAAAGACCTGATCTTTTCGGACCGGGAAAGAGCAGGCCGGAGTACCTCGGGAATTGGAGGCGCCCGGATCGTCCCTGGCCAACATTTTCCAGGTGTGGTCCCCCATACTGGAAAGAAGGGACAAACCCCAAAAAGATGCAGAGTGTGTCACAAGAGGGGGATACGGAAGGACACCACTACTCAATGTGACACTTGCCCCGATCATCCGGGCCTCTGTGTTATCGATTGCTTCAGGGAGTATCACACTTCCATGGAGTACTAAATTTTTATAATCTCCAACAGTCCCCTAGAGAACATAAAAAACTATGTCTCTCAGACTTTGGAGACACAGAAACAATTTTTTTTCCCCAAAAAAATATTAGTTTTAGTGCAGGCATCCTCAAACTGCGGCCCTCCAGATGTTGTAAAACTATAACTCCCAGCATGCCTAGACAACCTACAGCCATCAGCAGGGCATGGTGGGAATTGTAGTTTTACAACATCTGGAGGGCCGCAGTTTTAGGATGCCTGTTTAGTGTCTCCCAAGTCTGAGAGCCATACATATTGGGCATCGTCGCGTCCGTAAAAATCGTCTCTATAAAAATAACATTTAACCCCCCCCCCCCCCCCCCGGATGAACAGCGTTAAAAAAAAAAAACGTGTAAAAAAAGCAATTTTTTTGTCACCTAACATCAGAAAAAGTGTAATAGCGAGCAAACAAAATGTCATATGCACCCCCAATTAGTGCCAATAAAACCGTCATCTCATCCCGCAAAAAATGAGCCCCTACATTAGATAGTCGCCCAACTAAAAAAAAAAAATTTTTGCTCCCAGGCTATGGAGATACTAAAATAATTTGTAGTGTAAAATCTAAATAACTTCTAAAGTGTAGACATATTAGGTATCGCCGCGTTCGTAAGAATCTGCCCTATAAAAATAACATTTGACCAAACCCCTGGGATGAACAGCGTTAAAAATATAAAATAAAAACGGTGCCAAAACACCAATTAGTGCCGATAAAACCGCCATCTCATCCTGCAAAAAATGAGCCCCTACATTAGATAGTCGCCCAACAAAAAAAAACAACTGTAGCTCCCAGGCTATGGAGATACTAAAATAATTTTTTTGGTTCCTAAAATTATAATATAGTGTAAAATCTAAATAAATTTTAAAATGTAGACATATTAGGTATCGCCGCGTCCGTAAGAATCTTCCCTATAAAAATAACATTTGACCAAACCCCTCGGATGAACAGCGTTAAAAATATAAAATAAAAACGGTGCCAAAACACCAATTTTTGGGCAAAATTTCCATTTGAATCCTTTTTTCCCGGTAATAAAGCAAGGGTTAACAGCCAAACAAAACTCAATATTTATGGCCCTGATTATGTAGTTTGCAGAAACACCCCATATGTGGTCGTAAATGGCTATATAGCCACACGGCAGGGCGTAGAACAAAGGGAACTCCATATGGTTTCTGGCAGATTTTGATGGACAGTTTTTTTTTACACCATGTCCCATTAGAAGCCCCCCTGATGTAGCCTAGACTAGAAACTCCAAAAAGTGACCCCATCTAAGAAACTACACCCCTCAAGGTATTCAAAAGTTACTTTACAAACTTTGGTAACCCTTTAGGTGTTCCACAAAACTAAATAGCGAATGTAGAAACAATTTTAGAATTAACATTTTTTGTTACCTTGCCTCAAAAAAGTGTAATATAGAGCAACCAAAAATCATATTTACCCCTAAAATTGTCCCAAAACAACAACCACCTTATCCCGTAGTTTCCTAGATTTGGTCACTTTTATGGAGTTTCTACTCTAGGGGTGCATCAGGGGGCTTGAAAGGGTACATGGTGTAAATAAACCAGTCCAGCAAAATCTGCCTTCCAAAAAGCATATGGCGTTCCCCTTCTTCTATGTCCTGCCGTTTAGCCAAATAGTAGTTGACGACCACATTTGGGGTGTTTCTGCAAACTACAGAATCAGGGCAACCCATTTTGAGTTTTGTTTGGCTGTTAACCCATTTTTTTCAGTAATAAAGTAAGGGTTAAAATGGAAAATTTTCCAAAAAATAGAAATTTCTAAATTGTTTCTCCATCTGCCATTAACTCTTGTGGAACACCTAAAGGGTTAACAAAGTTTGTAAACCCAGTTTTGAATACCTTGAGGGGTGTACTTTCTTAGATGGGGTCATTTTTTTTAAATTTCTATTCTAGGGGTGCAACAGGGGGCTTCAAATGGGACATGGTATAAACAAAACCAGTCCTGCAAAATCTGCCTTCCAAAACCCATATGGCGTTCCCCTCTTTCTATGTCCTCCCGTTTGGCCAAACAGTTTACGACCACATATGGGGTGTTTTTGCAAACTACAGAATCAGGGCAACCCATATTGAGTTTTGTTTGGCTGTTAACCCTTACTTTATTGCTGGAAAAAATGGGTTAAAATGTAAAATTTTCCAAAAAATTTAAATTTCTAAATTGTTTCTCCATCTGTCATTAACTCTTGTGGAACACCTAAAGGGTTAACAAAGTTTGTAAACCCAGTTTTGAATACCTTGAGGGGTGTACTTTCTTAGATGGAGTCACTTTTTTGGAATTTCTATTCTAGGGGTGCAAGGGGGGGGGGGCTTGAAATGGGACATGGTATAAACAAAACCAGTCCTGCAAAATCTGCCTTCCAAAACCCATATGGTGTTCCCCTCCTTCTATGTCCTCCCGTTTGGCCAAACAGTAGTTTACAACCACATATGGGGTGTTTCTGCAAACTACAGAATCAGGGCAACCCATTTTGAGTTTTTTTTGGCAGTTAACCCTTGTTTTTTTCCAGGAAAAAATAGATTATATTGGAAAATTTTCCAAAAAATCTAAATTCTTAAAATTTATGTCCATTTGCCATGAAGTCTTGTGGAAGACCTAAAGGGTTAACAAAGTTTGTAAAAACAGTTTTGAATACCTTCAGGGGTTTCGTTTCTAGAATGGGGTCATTTTTGGGTGGTTTCTATTATGTAATAGAAATTTTAAAATTTGCTTCTAAACTTCTAAGCCTTGTAACATCCCCAAAAAATAAAATATTATTCCCAAAATGCTACAAACATGATGTAGACATATGGGGAATGTAAAGTCATCACAGATTTTGGGGGTATTACTATGTATTACAGAAGTAGAGAAACTGAAACTTAGAAATTTGCAAATTTTTAAAAATTTTTGGTAAATATGGTATTTTTTTATGCAAAAAAATTTACTTTTTTGACCCAATTTTAGCAGTGTCATGAAGTACAATATGTCACGAAAAAAAAATCTCAGAACGGCCTGGGTAAGTCAAAGCGTTTTAAAGTTATCAGCACTTAAAGTGACACTGGTCAGATTTGCAAAAAATGGCCTGGTCCTTAAGGTGAAATAGGGCTGTGTCCTTAAAGGGTTAAGCAGTAATGCAAGGATCCTAGAGGAAGCCGTTTAATACAGCAGATGCCATCCGGCCATTTGGCGTTTCTGCAGTTTTAGCTTATTGTAATTGCTTGAATCTTCACAGACATACAGTACAGACCAAAAGTTTGGACACACCTTCTCATTTAAAGAGTTTTCTTTATTTTCATGACTATGAAAATTGTAGATTCACACTGAAGGCATCAAAACTATGAATTAACACATGTGGAATTATATACATAACAAACAAGTGTGAAACAACTGAAAATATGTCATATTCTAGGTTCTTCAAAGTAGCCACCTTTTGCTTTGATTACTGCTTTGCACACTCTTGGCATTCTCTTGATGAGCTTCAAGAGGTAGTCCCCTGAAATGGTTTTCACTTCATAGGTGTGCCCTGTCAGGTTTAATAAGTGGGATTTCTTGCCTTATAAATGGGGTTGGGACCATCAGTTGCGTTGAGGAGAAGTCAGGTGGATACACAGCTGATAGTCCTACTGAATAGACTGTTAGAATTTGTATTATGGTAAGAAAAAAGCAGCTAAGTAAAGAAAAACCAGTGGCCATCATTAATTTAAGAAATGAAGGTCAGTCAGTCAGCCGAAAAATTGGGAAAACTTTGAAAGTAAGAGCTATTTGACCATGAAGGAGAGGGATGGGGTGCTGCGCCAGATGACCTGGCCTCCACAGTCACCGGACCTGAAAACCAATCAAAATGGTTTGGGGTGAGCTGGACCGCAGAGTGAAGGCAAAAGGGCCAACAAGTACTAAGCATCTCTGGGAACTCCTTCAAGACTGTTGGAAGACCATTTCAGGGGACTACCTCTTGAAGCTCATCAAGAGAATGCCAAGAGTGTGCAAAGCAGTAATCAAAGCAAAAGGTGGCTACTTTGAAGAACCTAGAATATGACATATTTTCAGTTGTTTCACACTTGTTTGTTATGTATATAATTCCACATGTGTTAATTCATAGTTTTGATGCCTTCATAGTCATGAAAATAAAGAAAACTCTTTGAATGAGAAGGTGTGTCCAAACTTTCGGTCTGTACTGTATATTAAAAACTGAACACTGCCCAGAATTTATTTTCTGGTAGACTTGTTCCTCTAAGGGCTCTTTCACACTTGCGTTGTTCTGTTCCGGCATAGAGTTCCGTCGTCGGGGCTCTATGCCGGAAGAATCCTGATCAGGATTATCCCCATGCATTCTGAATGGAGAGAAATCTGTTCAGGATGCATCAGGATGTCTTTAGTTCCAGAACGGAACGTTTTTTGGCCGGAGAAAATACTGCAGCATGCGTCCTGGGTGCCATAGTAGCACTGAACGCATTTTGAAGACGGATCCGTTTCAGTTCACTTGCGGTGTTACGGATCCGGCGGGCACTTCCAGCAAATGGAGTACACGACGGATCCGGACAATGCAAGTGTGAAAGAGGCCTTACTTAATTTTTGATTGGTTACAATAATGAGATCATGCCAGTGTTGTTGACCAGCTAAAAATGACAAAAATGCTACAACATTGCAATACAGGTCACCCCAGCAGTTAGAATGTTTGGTTGCGTTTTAGTTAAAGTGGTTGGCCAACGAAAAATATTCTACACTTTTCAAACCAGCCCCTGGATCTGAATACTTTTGTAATTTCAAGTAATTAAAAATGTAGCATAGTCACCGAGTTATTCAATAAAATGTATCTGTATAGCGCCACCTGCAGTTTTTTTTTTTCTTATTTCTTTGTCTGGCTCACTGTGATGGCCGCACATGCTCACTTTCATCCCTCAACTGCCTCCTGAGCTGTGACAGGGAGAGAGTAGCAAAAGGTCTGCTCAGAAAGGACGCGCCTCCGGAGCTACCAGCTTGCTATAAATCTAGCAGAGCAATTGGAGCAGTGTATGAGGAGATCTCTGGATCTACATGAGGTACAGGGCTGCTTTTCTGTTAGAAAGAGATTGTCATGTATCAAAAGAACTTTGATTTTCATGAGCTGAACTTAAAGATCTGAAACATTTTCTACATACACAAAAGACATATTACTCTCAAATATTGTTCACAAATCTGTCTAAATCTGTGTTAGTGAGCACTTCTCCTTTGCCAAGATAATCCACCCCACCTCACAGGTGTGGCATATCAAGGTTCTTATTAGACAGCATGAATATCCTGGGCTGGTGTGGTTACACGTGGTCTGCGGTTGTGAGGCTGGTTGGATGTACTGCCAAATTCTCAGAAACGCCTTTAGAGATGGCTAACAGTAGAGAAATGAACATTCATTGCATGGGCAACAGCTCTGGTAGACATTCCTGCAGTCAGCATGCCAATTGCACGCTCCCTCAAACGTTGCAACATCTGTGGCATTGTGTTGTGTGATCAAACTGCACATTTCAGAGTGACCATTTATTGTGGGCAGTCTAAGACACACCTGTGCAATATTCATGCTGTCTAATCAGCACCTTGATATGCCACACCTGTGAGGTGGGACGGATTATCTCGGCAAAGGAGAAGTGCTCACTAACATAGATTTAGACAAATTTGTGAACAATATTTGCGAGTAATGGGTCTTTTGTGCATGTAGAAAATGTTTCAGATCTTTGAGTTCAGCTCATGCAAAATGGGAGCAAAACCGAAAGTGTTGCGTTTATATTTTTGTTCAGTGTACATGCAATTGCAAAAGTATTCAGATCTAGGTGACTGTTTGAAAAATGTAGAATATTTTTCATGGGAGAACCTCTTTAAGGTCTGTAGGTGGAAAATGACCCCAAAATATCATACCCAAAGCATGCAGTAACTTTATTAAGGAAAATAAAAATATCACAAGGGTCAAAACTGACAAAGTTTCAAGACTGACACAAAATTTGTTTTATACAAAGTTTGTTTTTTCAGTGTTTTTAGATCTTTTTGTCAGATGTTTCTATGGTATATTTAAGTATATTTCTACATATGTAAAGTAGTTGTTCAGATAATTGACCTCTGCGAAACAGTGATAGGGTCCATTCACACGTCCGTAATTTGGGTCCGCATTCGTTCTGCAATTTGCGGACCCATTCACATTCAATGGGGCTGGAATGTATGTAAATCCACATTTCCTGGATCCGCATTTTCGGGATCCACAATTTCGTTCCTGAAAAAAATAGAACATGTCCTATTCTTGTCCGCAATTGCGGACCAGAAAAGGCATTTTCTATTATAGTGTCTGTGATGTGCGGTCCGCAAATTGCATATCGCACATTGCAGGTGTCCGTGTTTTGCGGATCCGCAATTTGCGGATCCGTAAAACACTTATGGACGTGTGAATGGACCCATAGACAGAGATATGAGAGAAACAGAGATAGGTCACATTTGCGGTGACCACAGTATCTGAGGTGTGAAAAACTTCGGAGCATGTGCTCCCTGGGCTGGACTGCCTCCTCTGTGCAGCGAACGGGGGAGCCATTGGTTGAAATCTTGCTGACAAAACCAGTGCCTTCACAGTTATAGTTCCTATGTAGACCTATACAGCAATGAATTGCTTTACCTAGAGTGACTTAAAAAAAGGTTACAAGAAAGGTAAAAAATAAAAAAAGTTATTTTTTTATTCTAATCACCCCCTTTCCCCAGAATAAAAATTTAACAAAATTAAACAAACATAATCTGTGTTTGAAAATGTCCTTACTGTCAAAATACTGAAATACTACCACCAAAAATTAAATGAAATGTGATAAAAAAGTCATACACCAAAATGGTATCTATAAATACTACAAATCTCCCCGGAAAAAGTGAGCCTCACATATCTTCATAGATGTAACTTTAAAAAACAAACAAAAAAAAAACAACTTATGGGCGTCAGAATATGTTGATAAAAGAAAAAAAACATTTTTTATATATATATATATATATATATTTTTTTTAAACTGTGAAACACAAGAAAAACGACACAAATGTGGTATAGCTTTAATTGTACTCACCCAGGGAATTAAGTTAACAGGTCAGTGTTACCACATCACGAATGCCACTGTATTTTTTTTCCCCCAATTCCACTCCAATTTAAAATTTCTTCCCAGCTTTCCACTGTTCTACATATACAAGATTGCATGCAATATTAAATAGTGCCATTACAAAGTACAACTTGTCCAGCAAAAAAACAAGTTGAACGACAAAAAATAATAATTATAAATTATGGCTTCCAGGGAGTCCGGAAGTAAGAAATAAAAATGCAAAAATGGAAAATAGTTTAGTAAGGAAGCTCTTAAAAAGACTTCCGTATAAGCCGGCATGGTGTAATTCATATATAAAACACCATGCTCATTTTGTGTCCATATAAAAACTTGCAAAGTAAATAGTTGCGCACTTGCAGCATCACTTTTCCAGCTTGCCACTTTTCTCTTGATAAATAGTTTTCTTTGTGCTGGTAAACACAAAGGAACAGTATGAGTTTCTTGACAGTTTGTGAGCAAATTAAAATCAGTTCTGTAGGAACCGAGAGTAGGAAACCTACTGGGAAATTGCTACCTGAGCAATCTTTATATTACCCTCCTAACAAAGTGCAGTTTACTGAGCCAGCACTCTAATGCTTTCTTGGCAAGGGAAGATAATTGTAGTTGAATTCTTCTTAACTTTGCTGGCTCATTAGTATTACTTTATGTACTTACATAAAACACAATGAGTCATAAAAAAATGCTAGATTCTAGATATGCTCCATCTTCTCTAATACAACATGTATCAGAGATATGCAAAGTTAGCAAGAGGGTGACATTAATAATGTCTGGGTTTATACCTACCACCAGTGGATATTGTAATCAAAGTGTTCCCATGCCTTCGTAATTGGGGATATAAATTCTGCTTCGGTGCACTCAGCAGGGTTATATATTCCATGGAGGGCCTACAAAGCCTCTAAGTGGGAAAAGAGGGAGCTGGAGTAACACTTAACCGCTTGTCGTCACAGTAACGCCGATAGGCGTCCGGACGGCAGCGCTCTCAGGTCTCAGCGACGCCTATTGGCGTCATCTCGTGAGGCCTGAGATTTCCTGTGAACGCGCGCTCACAGGAGCGCGCGTTCACAGGATTGCACAGTTCGCAAGTTGAACTACAGCCTGCCAGCGCTGATCATTGGCTGGCAGGCTGTAGATTTTTTAAATAACCAATCAAATAGGTATATCAGACGCTATTTTGTAAATAGCGTCCAATATACCTGCTACCTGCTCCTCTGGTGGTCCCTTTTACTTGGATCGACCACCAGAGGACACAGGCAGCTCTGTAAGTAGCACCAAACACCACGCACACATTACACCCCCCCCCCCGTCACTTATTAACCCCAGATCACCCCATATAGACTCCCTGATCACCCCCCCTGTCATTGATCACCCCCCTGTAAGGGTCCCTTATCACCGCCAGTTACTTAGCTACTTGTTAGTAGGGCTGTTGAATATAATCGATGCATCGATGCATCGCGATTCGACCCCCGGCGATTCTGCATCGATGCGGTTGCTTTAAATAATCGATGCATGTTGATGACGTCAGCGTCGCGTCCGCCGTGCAGCCGAGTCGGAAAAAAGTTTTTGGGCGCCTTCTTTCCCGCCTCCCGCCTCCCGCTGACGTGTCAGAGGGGGTGGCCACAACATTGAGTGAGCCAGGTCTGACTGAGTGAGGAGGAGCCGGAGGCGTGGTTTCTGCGCATCTCCGGCTCCCAGTCAGACACTCAGAAGCAGGCGGCAGTGCGGACGTGCGGTGGCTGGCGGCGAGGTAAGTTCTGTCACCTATGAGTATGTAATATCTACCTCCAAAGCGCCTGCCACCTACACAGCATATACACCCACCTACCGCCTGCCACCTACACAGCTCATATTGCCGCTTCTCATACCTTTGCCGCCCGCGCCATGTTTCTTCTTTATTTTTTTCGGTTGTGTCTCTTCTTATTCTTCCCCTCCGTCTACTACAGTGGACGGGTCTATGAAAGGCGGTCAAACAGCGGCCCCTAGTGGCCAGTCTGGGAATGTCTACATTTATCTCACAGTATTGGAGATTGCTCCCAGCAGGAGGTGATCCACACTGACAACTCTCAGCTAAGGGCAGGAATCTGAAACTGCTGGGGTGTCAGATTTACTGACAGTTACTGATCCTGCACCATCAGAGCCCCTTCACACGTGTATCAGTCCCTACTGAGAGGATGGTTATTGTGGATACAATGTAGCATACACAGGATCTATCAACCTGAAACCTCCAGGACTAACATACTGATGGTCTCTCAGGTTCTTTCACACTTGCGTTTTTCTTTTCCGGCATAGAGTTCCGTCCTAGGAGCTCAATACCGGAAAAGAACTGACCAGTTTTATCCTAATGCATTCTGAATGGAGAGCAATCCGTTCAGGAGGCATCAGTTCAGTCCCTCTTACGTTTTTTGACCGGAGAGAATACCGCAGCATGCTACAGTTTTCTCTCCTGCCAAAAATCCTGAACACTTGCCGGATCCAGCTTTAAACTTATATTGAAATGTATTAGTGCCAGATCCGGCATTAAAATTGCTGCATTGACGGATCCGTTCTTCCGATCTGCGCAGACCTTTAAATCTGTGAAAAAAATAAACACCGGATCCGTTTTTCCATATGACACCGGAGAGACAGATCCGGTATTTCAATGCATTTGTCAGACGGATCCGCCTGACAAATGCATCCGTTTGCGTCCAGATTGCCGGAATCCTCTGACGCAAGTGTGAAAGTAGCATTAAGCACAGCCTCGAGCACCAATGTAAACTCTCTACCGCCGCCTACCATGTGCCATTTATAATGCTGGAGCCTTTGGGCCCCTCGGGGACCGGAGTCAGATGTAACTGCTACAGAAAGCTATGTCCCGTGTCCCCATTGTCTTGGTTTCTTTACAAGGTTCATAGAGGTCACCACCGGGGGGCCCATAAATTTTTTTTGCTATGGGGCCCAGTCATTTCTAGCTACGCCCCTGCGCCTGCGCAGGTGCCACGTGCCAGCCAGACTCTGCCACCTTGTTGTGACAGGTAGGTGACCATCACACAGATACACCACTCACAGAGACTGCAGGCGCAGCTGGTCACTGCCTGTTATTAACTTATTACCGTACCTAAAAAAAAAAATTGTGTCACCTCAGTCACCACCTGTCCGTTTTTCCTCACTCCTCAGGCTCAGTCCAGTCCACCACAGGCAGGAGGAGAATCGCTCCACCCGACCACCACCAGCAGCCAGCAGTGTTACTTTTTCTGTTGATCTCGTGGCAGGCTTTAGGCTTAGTCACTCAAATTCAAGACTTGTGTCATCCCTACTCACAAATTTACATAGATGCCTGGCATGCATTGCATTTGCTAGTAAATAAAAATGGCAGAAGTAGAACAAAAGGAACGAGAGATAAAAAATGCACCTAGCTTTTTAAAAGCAAACATCTGGGAACATTTTGGCTTTTATGAAAAAAGTAGGAAGCACGAATTGGACAAGTCATACGCTGTGTGTAAAATCTGTCACACAAAAATTAAATATCTAGGGAATACTACTAATCTGAGAAACCACGTCAGCCGTTTTCACCCAGAAATGCTAAAACCTACCACCACCACCACCACCAAGGAAATGAACCCAGATCAGCCAAGAATTGATGCAATGTTACAGTCAACTTTGCCGCCCAACTCTGAAAAGGTAAAGAGAATAACAAAAGCTGTGGCAGCTTTCATAGCGAAGGACCTGCGCCCTTACTCTGTTGTGGAAAACAGTGGGTTTCGCTACCTTTTGAAGACGATAGAGCCGCGTTACAAGATCCCGTCACGAAGTCACTTTACAGAAAACGTCATACCTGCACTCTACCACGAAACCAAAGCTAAGATAATTGCATCAATGAGCCAAGCAAGTCGAGTCGCAATAACGTGTGATTCCTGGACTTCAGTCACGACAGAGTCTTATGTTACAATAACAGCACATTACGTTAGTAAGGACTGGCAGATTTTGTCGCATGTACTGCAAACGAGAGCCATTTATGAGTCTCACACGGGTGCTCATCTGGCAGAGCTACTTTCTCATGTTGTGGAAGAATGGCAGCTGTCCGATAAATCTGTAGTGCTTGTGACCGACAACGCGTCAAACATGATAGTTGCAGCTCAAGTTGGAAAATTCCCCCATGTGAAATGCTTCGCCCATACACTGAATCTTGCATCCCAGCGAGCGTTGAAAGTGGCCACTCTCTCTAGGCTTCTTGGCAGAGTACGTCGGATATCCACATTCTTTCACCGCAGCACTAGAGCAAGCCACTGTCTAAAAGAGAAACAGAAATGTCTTGGCCTGAAGAATCATAAGCTGATAACTGATGTGGCAACAAGATGGAACAGTGCATACGACATGGTCGAGAGGTTCTTGGAACAACAACCTGCAGTCTGTGCCACCTTGCTGTCTCCAGAAGTCAGAAGAGGAGAGTCCGATCTCTGCACTCTAAACGAAACAGATGTGTCAAATGCAGAGGACGCCGTGAGTGCATTAAAGCCAATGAAGGATGCAACCATGCTGATGTCAGAAGAGCGCAATCCAACAGTTTCTCTCATTGCCCCTATAAATGCACAACTTCTCCAGAGCATGACAGACACGATGGGAGACACACCCATGATCCATGAGATCAAGAATTCTATTAGAACAGATCTCCAGAAGAGGTACAGCAGTGAGGCCGAGAAGAAGATCCTTCATACAGCCTCTGCACTGGATCCTCGCTTTAAGGGACTGCCTTTCATCCTCACAGATGAAGAAAGATTGGAGATATTTAAAGGAGTCACTGAGGAAGCTGCATCCTTGGAGGTAATTAAATTAATTTGAAGAATTCCATCATGTTTCTTCTTGAAACGACAGTAGCACAAGCACTACCACGCTTCTGAATCTGATGCGGTGCGGGAACTGTACTGTCCGTTTCCTGTGCTTTTTCATCACCCCATCAGAATCAAAGGCATTGACATTTGTGTTTTTACTTATTGTTTTTTTTCCGTTTCTTTTTTGTTCAAACACAGATTACATCAGATGAGAGTGAGAGGACACAAGAGGATCATCAAGTGCCTAGAAGAAAACAAACTCTGGAAGAAGAGGACAGTTCACCCATCGAAGACAACCATTCTCCACCATCTCCTCCCAAAAAGGCCAGATCGCTGCTCGTGAGTTTGCTGGGACAGTCTTTCACTGACACTGAAGGTACAATAGAACCCAAAAAGACCCCCTATGCCAAGGCTGAAGAGGAAATGGAAAACTATTGTAAAGCCCCACCTCTGCCTCTCACTGAGGACCCTTTGAACTGGTGGCGTGAGCATGAGGTCATATTTCCCCTCCTTTCTCGGCTGTCAAAGCAATACTTGTGTATCCCAGGTACAAGCGTGTCTGCAGAGCGGGTTTTCTCCACTGCAGGAGATGTGGTAACTGCAAAAAGAAGCGCCCTCAAACCAGACCATGTAGATCAATTGGTGTTCTTACAGAAAAATCTACATGTTCCCAAATGCTGAGCAGTGTTTTTAATTTTATAGATTTTGTTTATAGCATTGTCTCTGCCACTGAAATTTTTTATTTCTCTGTCTCCCCTGCCAGACTCCCCTTTTCTCTTCCCCTCCCCTTTTCCCCCTTCCCCTTCTCTTTTCCCTTCCCCTCCCCTTTTCCCTTTCCCTCCCCTGATTATTCTGATTAATCAGAATATATGATATTATTCTAGCTTTTAGCAGCACTGGAGTGGAGAGGAGATGGAGAATGGTTTTCTATTATGCGACTGTCCGTCCGATCCATTTTGTATTTTTACACTGACGTGTTTTTTGGTGTTTTCCCAATGTGTCTGTCATGCTCTGTGAATTTCTGACTCTGTTTAGGGGTTTAAC
This sequence comes from Bufo bufo, assembly GCF_905171765.1. NCBI lineage: Eukaryota > Metazoa > Chordata > Amphibia > Anura > Bufonidae > Bufo > Bufo bufo. The sequence goes on along the minus strand of NC_053392.1, from coordinate 230,737,433 downwards.
CTTCAACCAAAAGAATTCTGTATTTAATTCCAGACAACTGACGCCCGCCAAGCCACCAGAGGAAGGCAAATCCTTGAAAGAATAAATTGAAACTTAAAACCTGGAGTAAATCTTTATTGGATCACACAAATACACATTCACACAAACCAAAAAAACACACACCGACCTTCTCTGACATCATGTCTGACTATGGTGGCTGTGCCACATTGCCCGTCCTGTGGCCTGCCCTTTACCATTATGATTCAGTGAGGAGGATGTGTGTTTATTTTTTTTCTGGTATTCTGTGGTGTGTGTTTGTGATCCCATAAAGATTTGTCCAAGGTTTTCAGATTCAGTTGAAAATGTATTCTGTCAAGGATTTTCCAGCTTCCTCTAATGGTGGCATGGCTTGGCTTCAGTTGATGTATCGTGGTAGAGTGCTTGCTGAGTGCTCAGTGCAGGTAACGTTTTCTGTAAAGTGACAACTCTGAGAGCTTATAGCACTGATCTAGACGTACTACCCATCTGGTGCTGGTGGTGGTGCTGGTGCTGGTGGTGGTGGTGGTGCTGGTGGTGGTGCGCTCCTGCTGCCAAAACAATCACGGTGAACCAGGAAGTTCTGCAACACAGACAACTTGAACACACTGTGTGACAGACAGTTCCTGACTGGCAAACATCACAGTGAGTGAACCTATAACACAGTCACTGACTCACTGTGATGTTTTACAGTCAGGAACTGAAGTGCTCCTTTTTTTGTAGGTACTGTTTAATATTATATAATATATAATATATATTATATGGTAAAACTATTGTAAAACTTATAAACTAACTGCACCAGCCAGGCCAGCACAACAGTTTAATGTTACAGAGACACAGACAGTACTGTTTTAAATAAATACTGTTGTCTGCTGCACTGTTTTGTTCATTCAGACTTTGCTATATGATATGCAGGGAACTTGGTATGATTTGTTTAAATAGCAGATACAAATAAATATTTTTGTGCAATTTCTGACTGATTGAATTAATTTTTTGATGTAAAATTGAAAAACAAGGGGACTTGGGTAATTATCTTGATGCATCGTGATGCATCGCCGAATCGAATCGAATCGTGGACTTGATAATCGTAATCGCATCGAATCGTGAGACGAGTGAAGATGCGCAGCCCTACTTGTTAGGTAGTTAGCGCCCAGCCCACCGCACCGCAGTCACTGATTAGTCGCTGATTAGCGTCATTGCTGTCGCTAATCAGCACTAGTACTATATAGTATCTGTAAGTGATCAAGACTGATCGCAATCAGATCTATATCAGTACATTAGGGTCACCTTAGGCTCTACAAAATGCAGTGTTCGCCCCATCAGGCCTGATCTTGTGCACACACTTGCGTTCAGTCCGCCCCACTGCAGTGACAGAAATAAAAAAAATTCTGATCACTGCAAAAAAAACGTAAAATCGCTGTGGCGCTATAAAGATCACTTTTGAGCTTTCTGGATCTTTATTAGCAGCTTTACTTCGCAAGCAATCCTTTTTACTAGGCAGGTGTGCTCTTTTTCCTGGGTAGTCTCAGAGGAATACCCCCTAAATTTAGTTAGCACAAAATGTCAAACAAGGGGTATTCCGCTGAAGAGGCCTACAGTATTCTGGCCCTGATGGATGATAGCGATGGGAACGCCTTACCCGCTGAATCCAGTGGTTCAGAATATGAACCTGTAGACAGCAGTGGCACTCTAACCGCTAGTGAAGATGACGAGGTTGAGGTCCCTGCTACGGTCAGGCGTACCCGATCCCATGTCAGTGTTCTGCCTACCCCGCATGATGAGCCTCATTTGCAGCAGAGTGGTGCTAGCGCTGATCTTTTTTATGGTGCGGCATACACCAGCAGCGCAGCACATCCTGGACCTTCTACCAGCACTGCCGTATTCCCTGGTGAAGTGGCGAGCACCAGAAGGGCAGTTCAAGCCGGTACTGTGGCACGTGCAGTAACTCCCCCGTCGCAGCCACCACGTTCACAGGCCCGTAGAGCCCTTAGTCTCCAAGAGGTGCTGGCAAACCCAAATTGGCAATCCCCTGCTTTCGCCGCACCCGTATTGCCCCCTTTCACCACCCAATCTGGAGTTCGTGAGGAGACAGCTCATTTAGGATCAGCCCTTGAGTTTTTTGAGCTGTTCTTCACCGCAGATCTCTATGACTTTGTTGTGGCAGAAACCAACCGCTACGCCACACAGTATATAACCGCCAATCCAGAAAGCTTCTATGCCCAGCCTTTCCGTTGGAAACCAGTCACAGTTTCCGAATTTAAAATATTTTTGGGCCTTATCCTCAGCATGGGTCTAACTAAAATAAAATGTATTGCGGTCCTATTGGTCTAAAGACCCAATATATTACATGCCCATGTTCTCTGCTGCTATGTCCAGGGCACGTTTTGAGGTCATCATGCGCTTTATGCATTTCACTGACAATAAAACCTGTCATCCAAGAGGCCACCCTGCTTATGACCGGCTCCACAAAATTCGGCCCCTCACAGACCGTTTGTCATCCAGGTTTGCAGATGTGTATACCCCCAATTAGAACATCTGCATAGACGAGTCCCTTGTACATTTTACTGGGCGCCTTGGCATCAAACAGTACATCCCCAGCAAGCGCGCCCGGTATGGGGTCAAACTGTATAAGCTCTGTGAAAGGGCCACAGGCTATACATATCGTTTTAGGGTCTATGAGGGAAAAGACTAAAAACTGGAGCCGGTCGGATGCCCTGACAACCTGGGGAGCAGTGGCAAGATTGTATGGGACTTGGTGTCACCCTTACTCCACAAGGGGTACCACTTATACGTGGAAAATTTTTACACAAGCGTGGCCCTCTTTCGGCACTTACATCTAGTCAGAATTCAATGCTGTTGCACCGCGCGACCTAGTCGCCGGGGCTTCCCCCAACGGCTCGTTAGTACCCGACTTGCACGGGGGGAGAGGGCTGCCTTGTGTGACCAAGAACTGCTCGCGGTGAAGTGGAGGGACAAGAGGGACGTTTACCTTCTGTCCACCATTCACAGAGACACGACAGTACAAATTGAAAGGGTAACTGGAGTCATTGAGAAACCCCTCTCTGTCCAAGACTATAACCTTCACAAGGGAGGGGTGGACTTCAATGACCAGATGTTGGCTCCCTATTTAGTGTCCCGCCGCACCAGACGCTGGTATAAGAAGGTGTCTGTTTATTTAATTCAATTAGCTGTCCATTATAGTTTTGTTCTCTACAGTAAGGCTGGGAGAACGGGATCCTTCCTAAAATTCCAGGAAGAGATCATTTTGGAACTCCTGTATCCAGGAGGGTCCGTGCCCCAAGTCCCTGATGTAGTTAGCCGGCTACATAACAGACACTTCCTGAGTGTCTATCCTGGTACCCCAACTCAGCGTTCCCCAAGAAAAAGATGTCATGTCTGTAGCAGGGCTGGAATAAGGCGTGACACCACCGTTTTTTGTCCTGACCAGCCTGCCCTATGCATAGTGGAGTGTTTCCGCAAGTACCACACACAGGTACACTATTAGTGTAGGGAGCGCGTGACACAGGACAGGCACACAGGGGTCTTAGGGCCCTTTCACACAGAGCTGCCACAAACCTCTCCTTTCACCTGGGACAAAGTGCATAATGTACTTCGCCACATCTCTGGAGGTTATAAAAAAAATAAAAAAATCACAGGTAATCAAAAAAGTTAATGTTGTTTCAAATGTTATATAAAGTTTACAAAAGTTGATGTTAATAAATTTATTGCGTTGCTGCCTGTTTTTTTAGCTTCTAGGTGGATCAAGCGATCAACCATCTGCAGCACTGATGTGCATTCTGACAAAAGCATTGCGCTGCTGTCAGATTACACAAAAGTCAGTGTATGCGACGCTGCAAGACGAGATTTCTCCTCTGCAGTAAAAAAGATACGTTTGCCGAGGCTTATGAGCTGAGGGGCCGTGTTCATATGCTTTGGCAAACACTTTGTATAAAAAAAAAATATATTATTCTGGCAATGATTTATTCATCCACATCGATTGATGTGAATGGAGAAATCGGGTTTGCCAGGGCATACGAGCTGAAGTGGGTTTGGATGTTGGGCGGAGCTCCTATGTCCTGGCAGACACCTTTCCCCTCTTTTTTTTTTGCCCATTTTTTGGCAGAGATTTTTTCATCCACATTGATCGATGCGAATGAAGAAATCTGTGCGGTTCATTTTTTCTTTCAGCCCAGAGCCTGAACGAAAAAAAAAAATCTCATTACCCGTATGCTCAATATAAGGAGAATAGCAGAAACTCCTAATGCTGGCCATACATGTAATGATTGTACTTCCCTGGCATTTGAGGGTCTCCACAAACACCCCACAAATGACCCCATTTTGGAAAGACACCCCAAGGTATTCGCTGAGGGGCATATTGAATCCATGAAAGATTGAACTTTTTGTCACAAGTTAGCGGAAAGAGAGACTTTGTGAGGAAAAAAATAAAAAAATAAAAATAAATCAATTTCAGCTAACTTGTGCCAAAAACTCTTCTATGAACTCGCCATGCCCCTCACGGAATACCTTGGGGTGTCTTCTTTCCAAAATGGGGTCACATGTGGGGTATTTATACTGCCCTGGCATTTTAGGGGCCCTAAAGCGCGAGAAGAAGTTTGGAATCCAAATGTCTAAAAATGCCATCCTAAAAGGTACTCATTGGAATTTGGGCCCCTTTGCGCACCTAGGCTGCAAAAAAGTGTCACACATGTGGTATCGCCGTACTCAGGAGAAGTAGGGCAATGTGTTTTGGGGTGTATTTTTACATATACCCATACTTTGTGTGAGAAATATCTCTGTAAATGACAACTATTTCCATTTTTTTTATACAAAGTTGTCAATTTACAGAGATATTTCTCTCACCCAGCATGGGTATATGTAAAAATACACCCCAAAACACATTGCCCTACTTCTCCTGAGTACAGCGATAACACATGAGTGACACTTTTTTGCAGCCAAGATGTGCAAAGGGGCTTAAATTCCAATGAGTACTTTTAGGATTTCACTGGGCATTTTTACGCATTTGGATTCCAAACTACTTCTCACGCTTTAGGGCCCCTAAAATGCCAGGGCAGTTAAATACCCCACAAGTGACCCCATTTTAGAAAGAAGACACCCCAAGGTATTCCGTGATGGGTATGGTGAGTTCATGTAAAATTTTATTTTTTGTCACAAGTTAGTGGAATATGAGACTTTGTAAGAAAATAAATAAATAAAAATAATCAATTTCCGCTAACTTGTGTAAATAAAAAAAAAAAAAATCTTCTATGAACTCTCCATGCCCCTCACGGAATACCTTGGGGTGTCTTCTTTCCAAAATGGGGTCACTTGTGGGGTATTTATACTGCCCTGGCATTTTAAGGGCCCTAAAGCGTGAGAAGTAGTTTGGAATCCAAATGTGTAAAAATGCTCTGTGAAATCCTAAAGGTACTCATTGGAATTTGGGCCCCTTTGTGCACCTAGGCTGCAAAAAAAAGTGTCACACATGTGGTATCGCCGTACTCAGAAGAAGTAGGGCAATGTGTTTTGGGGTGTATTTTTTACATACAGTCTTGTGAAAAAATTAGGACACCCTTTGAAAGCATGTGGTTTTTTGTAACATTTTTAATAAATGGTTATTTCATCTCCGTTTCAACAATACAGAGAGATTAAAGTAATCCGACTAAACAAAGAAAACTGAAGAAAAGTCTTTTCAAGATCTTCTGTAAATGTCATTCTACAAAAATGCCTATTCTAACTGAGGAAAAGATAGGACACCCTTGCCCCTAATAGCGAGTGTTACCTCCTTTGGCTGAAATAACTGCAGTGAGACGGTTCTTGTAGCCATCTACCAGTCTTCGACATCGGTCTGAGGAAATTTTACCCCACTCCTCAATGCAGAACTTTTTCAGCTGTGAGATGTTTGAGGGGTTTCTTGCACGTACAGCCCTTTTCAAGTCACCCCACAGCATCTCAATGGGATTCAAATCTGGACTTTGACTTGGCCATTCCAGGACTCTCCATTTCTTCTTTTTCAGCCAATCTTTGGTTGATTTACTAGTATGTTTTGGGTCATTGTCATGTTGCATGGTCCAGTTCCGCTTCAGCTTTAATTTTCTAACTGATGGTCTCACATGTTCTTCAAGCACCTTCTGATACACAGTAGAATTCATCGTGGATTCTATGATGGTGAGCTGACCAGGTCCTGCTGCAGCAAAGCAGCCCCAAACCATGACACTTCCACCTCCATGCTTTACAGTTGGTATGAGGTTCTTTTCTTGGAATGCTGTGTTTGGTTTACGCCAAACATGTCCTCTGCTGTTGTGTCCAAATAATTCAATTTTGGACTCATCTGTCCAAAGAACATTATTCCAGAAGTCCTGGTCTTTGTCAACTTTATCGCTGGCAAATGTCAGTCTGGCCTCGATGTTTCTCTTGGAAAGCAAAGGTTTCCTCCTTGCACACCTCCCATGCAAGTTAAACTTGTACAGTCTCTTTCTGATTGTAGAGGCATGTACTTCTACATCAACAGTAGCCAGAGCCTGCTGTAGTTCTCGAGATGACACTTTAGGGTTTTTGGATACCTCTTTTAGCATCTTGCGGTCTGCTCTTGGGGTGAACCTGCTGGGGCGACCAGTCCTGGGCATGTTGGCAGTTGTTTTGAAAGCCCTCCACTTGTAGACTATCTTCCGGACAGTGGAATGGCTGATTTCAAAATCTTTTGAGATCTTTTTAAATCCCTTCCCAGACTCATAGGCTGCTACAATCTTTTTTCTGAAGTCCTCTGACAGCTCTTTTGCTCTCACCATGGTGCTCACTCTCACTTCAACAGTCAGGAGCACACCAAACTAAATGTCTGAGGTTTAAATAGGGCAAGCCTCATTCAACATGCAGAGTAACGATCTACTAATTATGTGCACCTGGTGTGATATACCTGGGTGAGATCTGAGCCAATTTAAGAGGGAATACATGTGAGGGTGTCCTATCTTTTTCCTCAGTTAGAATAGGCATTTTTGTAGAATGACATTTACAGAAGATCTTGAAAAGACTTTTCTTCAGTTTTCTTTGTTTAGTTGGATTACTTTAATCTCTCTGTATTGTTGAAACGGAGATGAAATAACCATTTATTAAAAATGTTACAAAAAACCACATGCTTTCAAAGGGTGTCCTAATTTTTTCACATGACTGTATATCCATACTGTGTGTGAGAAATATCTCTGTAAATGACAACTTTTTAATTTTTTTTTATACAAAGTTGTCAATTTACAGAGATATTTCTCTCACCCAGCATGGGTATATGTAAAAATACACCCCAAAACACATTGCCCTACTTCTCCTGAGTACGACGATACCACATGTGTGACACTTTTTTGCAGCCTAGGTGTGTAAAGGGGCCGAAAGTCCAACGAGTACCTTTAGGCTTTACAGGGTTGCTCACAATTTAGCCCCGCCCAAAATTCCAGAACAGTAAACACACCCCACAAATGACCCCATTTCGGAAAGTAGACACCCCAAGGTATTCACTGAGTGGCATAGTGAGTCCGTGGGAGATTATTTTTTTGCCAGAAGTTAGCAGAAATGGAAACTTTATAATTATTTTTTTTCCTCAGAAAGTGTCATTTTTCGCTAACTTGTGAAACAAAATTAAATCATACATAAACTCACCATGCCCCTCCGCGAATACTTTGGGGTGTCTTCTTTCTAAAATGGGGTCATTTGGGGGATATTTATACTATCCTGGCATTCTAGCACCTCAAGAAACATGACAGGTGCTCAGAAAGTCAGAGCTGCTTCAAAATGCGGAAATTCTCATTTTTGTACCATAGTTTGTAAACGCTATAACTTTTGTGCAAATGCATACACTTATAGGATTTTTTTTTTATCAAAGACATGTAGCACAATAAATTCTGACATCAACTTGTATAGAAATGTAATTATATTTGAACAATTTTACCAGAAAAAGTTAAAAAGACACTTTTTTTTGACAAAATTGCGGTCTATTTTGATTAATATAAAAAAAAAAGGAAAAATCTCAGCAGCAATCAAATACCACCAAAAGAAAGCTGTATTTGTGAGAAGAAAAGGAGGTAAAATTCATTTGGGTGCCAAGTTGCATGACTGAGCAATAAACCGTTAGGCCCTTTCACACGAGCGAGTTTTCCGCGCGGATGCGTTGCGGGAGGTGAACGCATTGCATCCGCACGGAATTCTGACCCATTCATTTCTATGCGGCTGTTCACATGAGCGGTGATTTTCACGCATCACTTGTGCGTTGCGTGAAAATTGCAGCATGCTCCTCTTTGTGCGTTTTTCACGTAACGCAAGCCCCATAGAAATGAATGGGGTTGCGTGAAAATCGCAAGCATCCGCAAGCAAGTGCAGATGCGGTGCGATTTTCACGCATGGTTGCTAGGACACGATCGGGATGGAGACCCGATCCTTATTATTTTCCCTTATAACATGGTTATAAGGGAAAATAATAGCATTCTGAATACAGAATGCAAAGTAAAACAGCGCTGGAGGGGTTAAAAAAAAGAAAGAAATCATTTAACTCACCTTAATCCACTTGATCGCGATGTCGGCATCTCCTTCTGTCCCCTTTACTGAATAAGACCTGTGGTGAGCATTACTTATAGGTCAAGGACCTTTGATGACGTCACTCTGGTCATCACATGGTACGTCACATGATCTTTTACCATGGTGAATCATGTGATGCCCGGAATGACGTCGCCACAGGTCCTGTTGCTGCACAGAGATCAGATGAAGCCAGAAGGAGATGCCGGGCAGCGAACAAGTGGACTAAGGTGAATTAAATTTTTTTTATTTTTTTTTAACCCCTCCACCGATGTTTTTCTATGCATTCTGTATTCAGAATGCTATTATTTTCCCTTATAACCATGTTATAAGGGAAAATAATACTATTTACAGAACACCGATCCCAAGCCCGAACTTCTGTGAAGAAGTTCAGGTTTGGGTACCAAAGACGCGCGATTTTTCTCACGCGAGTGCAAAACGCATTACAATGTTTTGCACTCGCGCGCAAAAATCACGGGTGTTCCCGGAACGCACCCGCACATTTTCCCGCAATGCCCGTGTGAAAGAGGCCTTAAAGTTGTGAAGTGCCGATTTGTAAAAAAGGGCCTGGTCACTAGGGGGGTATAAACCTGTGGTCCTTAAGTGGTTAAAGAGGTTGTCCCACAAACAATATTCTACATTTTTCAAACCAGCACCTGTATTTGAATACATTTGTAATGGTATCTAAACATTTTGTATAGCCAGTTATTCAATAAAATGTATTGTGTGTATAGCACCACCTGCAGTTTTTTTTCCTCCTTTCTTTGACCTGTTCACTGAGATGGCCGCACATGCTCAGTTTCATCCTTCAACTGCCTCCAGTGTTGTGATAGGAGAGAGCATCACCAGAAAAGACACGCCCCCCTGAGCTGTGATAGGGAGAGCATGGACACACCCCATTAACTGCAGAAGAAACGACACGCCCCTTGATCTGTCAGCTTGATCTAAATCTAGCAGAGCAATGAATGGTGAGATCTCTGGCTCCATGTGAGGTACAGGGCTGGTACTATGCTTTGTTAGACAGAGATTGTCGTGTACCATGATGATGTAAAAAATGACAAAAATCAGATGACATTAATCATGTGATAACCCCTTTAAGTCTGAAAAACTAAAAGGTATAATGCCAGGTGTTCAGTTTTACAACTTTATTAAAAGAATATTTAAATGATGTTATCTTGACAGAACTGTGTTACAGCAGAAAGAAATGCTCCCCCATCTTTTATATTGGACTTGGAAATTTTTTTTCAAGACCTACCATCTTATTAGATCCTCTGAAAGGCCAGTATCTCATTATATAGAATTTAAAGCACTGTATTTTAGTAATTTGCATTCTGATTAAAAGGGATGGTCTTGAATGGGAAAAGTTGATAAAAAACAAAACAAAAAAAAAAAAACCACCACCTTTTTAATCTCAAGGTGATCTAGCAGTGCTGTTTTGTTGCTCTCAACCAGTCTCTGCTTACTTGCACATGGCTGCCACAAGCAATCTCTGCCTTAGGCCCCTTCCAGAGGGGCAAGTTCCACGATCCGGACTCGCAGCGCAAGTATGCAGCAGTTCCTGTCCTGACCTCCCAGCACTGATGGGTCACATAGCATTATATTGATTTATGATGCTATGTAACTCTTAGAGTACTGTAATGTATTGGATAACACTGACATAATGCCTTAGTGGTGATGTTATTATATACTGCATAATACCACTGAGGCCCGTGCTTTGTTTCAGAGGTCACATGAATGCATGCAATATCATCACTGCAAAAAAGGCCAGTAGAGACCACCAGAGCAGCAACACTGGAGCGAAGGGGGCTTGAACAGATATGCAGTCAGGTTCATAAATATTGGGACATTGACACAATTCAAAAAATTTTGGCTCTATACACCACAATAGATTTGAAATGAAACGAACAAGATGTGCTTTAACTGCAGACTGTCAGCTTTAATTTGAGGGTATTTACATCCAAATCAGGTGAACGGTGTAGGAATTACAACAGTTTGCATATGTGCCTCCCACTTGTTAAGGAACCAAAAGTAATGGGACAGAATAATAATCATAAATCAAACTTTCACTTTTTAATACTTGGTTGCAAATCCTTTGCAGTCAATTACAGCCTGAAGTCTGGAACGCATAGACATTACCAGACGCTGGGTTTCATCCCTAGTGATGCTCTGCCAGGCCTCTACTGCAACTGTCTTCAGTTCCTGCTTGTTCTTGGGGCATTTTCCCTTCAGTTTTGTCTTCAGCAAGTGAAATGCATGCTCAATCGGATTCAGGTCAGGTGATTGACTTGGCCATTGCATAACATTCCACTTCTTTCCCTTAAAAAACTCTTTGGTTGCTCTTGCAGTATGCTTTGGGTCATTGTCCATCTGCACTGTGAAGCGCCGTCCAATGAGTTCTGAAGCATTTGGCTGAATATGAGCAGATAATATTGCCCGAAACACTTCAGAATTCATCCTGCTTTTGTCAGCAGTCACATCATCAATAGCTACAAGAGAACCAGTTCCATTGGCAGCCATACATGCCCACGCCATGACACTACCACCACCATGCTTCACTGCTGAGGTGGTATGCTTAGGATCATGAGCAGTTCCTTTCCTTCTCCATACTCTTCTCTTCCCATCACTCTGGTACAAGTTGATCTTGGTCTCATCTGTCCATAGGATGTTGTTCCAGAACTGTGAAGGCTTTTTTAGATGTCGTTTGGCAAACTCTAATCTGGCCTTCCTGTTTTTGAGGCTCACCAATGGTTTACATCTTGTGGTGAACCCTCTGTATTCACTCTGGTGAAGTCTTCTCTTGATTATTGACTTTGACACACATACACCTACCCCCTGGAGAGTGTTCTTGATCTGGCCAACTGTTGTGAAGGGTGTTTTCTTCACCAGGGAAAGAATTCTTCGGTCATCCACCACAGTTGTTTTCCGTGGTCTTCCGGGTCTTTTGGTGTTGCTGAGCTCACCGATGTGTTCCTTCTTTTTAAGAATGATCCAAACAGTTGTTCTGGCCACGCCTAATGTTTTTGCTATCTGATGGGTTTGTTTTGTTTTTTCAGCCTAATGATGGCTTGCTTCACTGGTAGTGACAGCTCTTTGCATCTCATCTTGAGAGTTGACAGCAACAGATTCCAAATGCAAATAACACACTTGAAATGAACTCTGGACCTTTTATCTGCTCATTGTAATTGGGATAATGAGGGAATAACACACACCTGGCCATGGAACAGCCGAGAAGCCAATTGTCCCATTACTTTTGGTCCCTTAACAAGTGGGAGGCACATATGCAAACTGTTGTAATTCCTACACCGTTCACCTGATTTGGATGTAAATACCCTCAAATTAAAGCTGACAGTCTGCAGTTAAAGCACATCTTGTTCGTTTCATTTCAAATCCATTGTGGTGGTGTATAGAGCCAAAAATGTTAGAATTGTGTCGATGTCCCAATATTTATGGACCTGACTGTATATATTTTTTTTAAATCTTACCAATTTCCCTGTTAGCCGAATCTTTTAAAATCCCGGATAAACCCTTTCATGAGACTGCAAATTACTACACATTTAGATGACCTAATAATTCAGATGTGGTGCTAGTCTTAAAAAAAACTCTGTAACCCCAATTTTTTCAATAAAAAAAAAAAAGATCTTAGACAACCCCTTTAATATTAGTAATATAACAGCCTTTAACTTGTGAAAATACTCTGTCAAATGATCACAATCAGATGAGTTAAGGTGTCCAATTTGCTCTTTATTCTACAAACCATCTATAAGCTAAAAATGATGAAGGCAATAACAGAGAGAACTTGTTAGTTAATGAAATAGACAAAAGAGACTGACTCCTGCTGATAAACAGGTATTTCCCTTCCTTTGGGAGTATCTATATTTTATGAGTTAGAGAACTTCTATGAGAATTAGGCAGTTAGTATATCTGTTCCTCAATTGAATAGACAGAAATTGCAATAACATATAGACATGGACAGATCTGGCAATAGCTGTGACAAAAAAATAAAATAAAATAATACACACACCCCCCCCCCCCCCCTCCCCCCCTTTTCAGATTCTGAATTACCCATGTAAATGGGTTATTAATGAATTTTCCAGGGTGCCTTGCAGTCTGGCTACCCAGGCTGGCTTAGAAGTTGATATACTGTAGGTTTACAAGCTATAGGATGGAGTCAAAAGGGGTTGTATATTTTGGTCTAGGATTCCAGATGGTTTAAATCTGGTCATAAGCATATACTTTTGTAGGCTGAACCTGCCAAGAACAGTGGGTTCGGCCAACAAACTAATGCGAGTGGGAAACTTCTGACTCTCCCCTAAGAGATGATTCGGGTGAGACAATCAAGCAAAATCAATATTTTTTGGTCTAGCATTCCAGATGGTCTAAAGCTGGTCATAACCTTATACTTCTGTTGGCCAACACACTAATGCGAGTGGGGAACTTCTGGCTCTCCCCCAACAGATTATTCGGGGGGAGACAATCCGGCAAAATCAATATTTATGCCCGATTCTTTTGTTCTTCGGTGAGATAAGCCACCACTAGAACAGTCTGGCAGCAGCTTTCTCTGTTCTCCCCATAGCATGCTCAGACATGTTCGGCCGAGCCAAACGTGTACGGGAGGGCCTGGAGGTAGTTGTCTGCCAAATGATCGTTCGGCTGACAGCTATTGAATACGTATGGCCACCTTAAGGCCATACCTGCTGTCCACTGGATTACTCACCTCTCCAATTTCCAGAATATTCTGTGCTGCATGTGAAATATATATATATATATATATATATATATATATATATATATATATATATATATATATACACACACACATACACACGCATGCACCCAAATCATTCTGTAACTATAAAGCCAAGCCCAACCGTTCCCGCTGAATTACTAGTCCGGTGACATGTACAGATGATTAAAACAGAAACATCAACAGACCAACACAGATTTCCATTTTTAATTTTGCATGAGAAAAAAATGCATCTTATCAATTATACACATCTTGGGTCTGATAGCAGCACATAGATACAATGATGGACGAATGATACACACGTATTCTACACGATCAAGTAGAACTGGAAATTTCAGCAAGATGAAAGCATTACATCATATTTTAGGAGAACCAAGACCGGTGAAATGAAAACATGTTTCTTCTATGAAAGGGAAAGTAAAGACATGTATAGGGCAGGAAACTATTTAAACATAACAAAAGACATGACTAATATTAGTGCAAATAAGGCATATGGTAATGCTCATCGTTACATTGTATACCACCGTCCCTGCCAAAGCATCAAAGCAAACCACCCCAACTGATACCTTCCTGTCAACTTTATCCCGAAGAATCTACCAGTCTATAGAGACTGGAGCATTATCTGACGTATACCTGGAATGTGAAGATATCCATTCGTTAAGAGTAGGAAAGACAAACTTGCATTAGAATGTGGACACACAGTAAAGAGGTGACATGCTCCACCGCATTAAAAAGTGCTCTTTAAACTGATCTGGAGCAACGCTAAACGAATGCCTCGTTTCTCTACGCACTTGTTCTGAGAGAGGTCATTTAGTACATACCGCAAATCACCTCTTGTAATGTAGGGTGATTTACTATCCAGTGTAATATAGCACCAAAAGAATCTAATATACAGTATGCCTTTGTACAATCCTACTGTACCTGAAGATGCTGGAAGACCATTTTAAACCCCAATAAACTATAAGCAGATACATATATACAAATATAATGCAGGCAGCCATTTTGGGGATGGTCTCCAATAGTGTTGGTAACCGAGGCGAGGCTTTTGTTTTAGAGCTTACCACCTGCCATGTAAGCAATTCATTAATATTGTTCAATTAACTGGACAGAGATGAGAAGACAAGTTAACAATTAAAAATAAATAAATAAAAAATCATAGAAGCCTCTTTGCAGTCCACTACCAGATCTCGTGATGGACTATAGGGGCAATTGTGGGAACTTCATGACGTAGGATGCCAAACGCACGGTGAAGCCTGGAAACTACTAATTTCCAGGCTGCCCCTGTACATGCCATCTGAAACAACGCCAAGGACAGTTGCAGCCTGGCAATTGGCGGTAATCCACATGCAGAGAAGATGGCAGGGCCGCACCGTGTACAGACACCTTAACCATCTGCAGGCGCATTCTTTTTAGGCTACATGCACAAGACCGCACCACCCACGTGCATTCCACAATTTGCAGAACAGAACAGGCCACCCATAATAGAAATGCCTATTTTTTACAGCAAAGCGGACAAGAATAGGACATATTCTATTTTTTTTTGCAGGGCCACGGAACAGAACAGAGGCAGACAGCACTCGGAGTGCTGTTCACATCTTTTGTGAACCCACAGAAGTTAATGGGTCTGCATCCAAGCAGCAAAAATTGCGGCTCAGATGCGGACCCAAACAGCTGTGTACATTATTATTATTATTTTTTAACATGTTTAATGAAAAGCAAGGCCTAACCATTACATTTTCTTATGTAGGATAAAACAGGGTTTCAGTTAGGGTCCAGACAAGCGTTGGTCGCACTGAGTCCGCAGCGCAGCTCCCGGCCTGACCTCACAGCACTGCTGGGGGTCACATAATATTGATTTATGATGCTATGTAACCCTTACAGTTCTGGAATGTATTGTATATAACTGACAGCATTATGCCAGTGTTATCCAATACATTCCAGAATTGTAAGGGTTACATAGCATCATAAATCAATATAAGGCTATGCAACCTGATCAGTGCTGGGAGTTCAGGCCGGGAGCTGCGCTGAGGACTCGCAGCGTGACAAACGCTCGTCTGCAAGGGCCCTTAGGGTTGAGTGATATACCGGTGTCAACAATGTGTTGAGGTATTAAGAAACAGCAATATGGCGATATCAACGTTTCCTAATAACTGCAGTATTTTGTGACGTCATAGGAGCAGCCACATGTGCGCTGACCGCTTCTAAAACATCTGTGTCCGCCCGCCTGCACAGTGCATACTAGTACATTACTTCCCGCAGCGGCCACCCCCGGCCCATCCTTGCTCCTATTTATTCAAGTCTCCATCCACAGCTGACCACACAAGTGAGGCGGGCAAATATAGTCAGCAGCCAATCTCTCCCAGTTCCCCTGAATCCTGGCCTGCGAATGTGTAAGCCAAGGAGGGAGAAGAGGAGCAAGAGACCCTAAAAGATAGAAACGGCCCGGGTGTTACTGTCTGTCTATGGCGCCTTTCAGACGAGCGAGTTCCACACATTGGACTCGCAGTGTGAGCATGCGGTTGCTCCCGTCCTAATATTCCAGCATTGACGGGGTCGTATAGCATTATATTGATTTATGATGCTACGTAACCCTTAGAGTTCTGGAATGTACAGTACAGACCAAAAGTTTGGACACACCTTCTCATTCAAAGAGTTTTCTTTATTTTCATGACTATGAAGGCATCAAAACTATGAATTAACACATGTGGCATTATATACATAACAAACAAGTGTGAAACAACTGAAAATATGTCATATTCTAGGTTCTTCAAAGTAGCCACCTTTTGCTTTGATTACGGCTTTGCACACTCTTGGCATTCTCTTGATGAGCTTCAAGAGGTAGTCCCCTGAAATGGTCTTCCAACAGTCTTGAAGGAGTTCCCAGAGATGCTTAGCACTTGTTGGCCCTTTTGCCTTCACTCTGCGGTCCAGCTCACCCCAAACCATCTCGATTGGGTTCAGGTCCGGTGACTGTGGAGGCCAGGTCATCTAGCGCAGCACCCCATCACTCTCCTTCATGGTCAAATAGCCCTTACTTTTAAAGTGTTCCCATTTTTTCGGCTGACTGACTGACCTTCATTTCTTAAAGTAATGATGGCCACTCGTTTTTCTTTACTTAGAGCTCTGCTTTTTTCTTGCCATAATACAAATTCTTACAGTCTATTCAGTAGGACTATCAGCTGTGTATCCACCTGACTTCTCAACGCAACTGATGGTCCCAACCCCATTTATAAGGCAATAAATCCCACTTATTAAACCTGACAGGGCACACCTGTGAAGTGAAAACCATTTCAGGGGACTACCTCTTGAAGCTCATCAAGAGAATGCCAAGAGTGTGCAAAGCAGTAATCAAAGCAAAAGGTGGCTACTTTGAAGAACCTAGAATATGACATATTTTCAGTTGTTTCACACTTGTTTGTTATGTATATAATTCCACATGTGTTAATTCATAGTTTTGATGCCTTCATAGTCATGAAAATAAAGAAAACTCTTTGAATGAGAAGGTGTGTCCAAACTTTTGGTCTGTACTGTATGTCAGTGTTATCCAATACATTCCAGAACTGTAAGGGTTACAGCATTATAACTCAATATAATGCTATGCAACCCTGTCAGTGCTGGGAGGTTAGGACGGGGGCTGCTTCATACTCACATTTTGAGTCCAATGTGTGGAACTCGCTCATCTGAAAGGGGCCTATGTCTTTAGCGGCCCTGGCCCTGCCTGCACTGCATGGGATGATGGCACTTGATCTCTATACCAAATAGCAGGCATTACGGAATAATATACAGGTCATGAAGAGTCCCATCAGTATAAGCCTCATACAGTATAATGTCTCCCTGTTGCTCTTATACAGGAACAACTAGACAACACTACTGTATGGGGGACAGAAGACGTTATTATACCGATTGGGGGGATAAAAATTGTTGTCCCATACAGTATAATGTCACCATGTGGCCAAGCCCAATACATTATATTGTGTCCCCCTTACAGTATAGTTCCTGAGTGCAGACCATATAATGTCTCCATGGCCCCATACAGTATAACGTCTCCTGGTGGCCCCATGCAGTATAGCGACTCCTTGTGGCCCGCTGCCTGCCCAGCCCATACAGTATATAAAGTCTCCTTGTAGCCCGCTGCCTGCCCAGCCAACCTATACAGTAGATAATGTCTCCTTGTGGCCTGCGACACTGCCTGCCCAGGCACAAGCCATACAATATATAATGTCTCCTTGTGGCCCACTGCCTTCCCAGTCCACATGTCTCCTTGTGGCCCAATGTTATGTTATCTGGTAAAGGATATGGAAATATATATTTTTTCCTGTAAATCCTATGCCTACTTATAACAGGAGCAATTGTAAAATGTTTTATATTTTACAATTAAAAGACCTGAAACACAAGTCCATGTTCTGAGTGTTTTTTCTACTAATAGGTATTTATTGTGATATATTGTTATCTCGATAAATTTCTTAATATCATTATTATGGGAATATTTTTTATATCGCCCAACCCTAGTTTCAGTGTGCACGGTATAAGTAAGGTGTAAACCGGTGTAAGGAATCTGATAATGTATATTTACTTTGAAGACTAACATTAAACTTACAATATTGTAATTCGTTCAAAATTAGAAAATAAATCACTACTTTTGACCATTATTTCTCAAAGAGGGCTCATTCCAAATGACTGTCTATGTGTGATCCGTGCCCTCTAGAAACAGTCTGTAAGCATGCACGCATATACTGTGCTGTATTGGGGATTTACAAGGAAATATATATTATTAGCTGGGAATAATATATTACTACAGTTTTCCAGCGCACAGGTGGCATAGTCTCAGCAGAAGTACAATATAGTATTTTTAAGGGAGTCTGTCGCCAGGAAATTCACTGGTAAACCAGGCAGTGCCTTGTACAGCTAGCTCAGCTATGTGTAATGATACCTTTTACTTAGTGATTTGTTACTTTATTCTGCACAAAAAGTGCTTTTAATGAATATGTAAAATCAGCAGTTAAGAGCACAGAGGGCAGGTCCAAGCCTCTCTGTGCACCCTTGCTCCTTCTACTTCCTCTGTTAGCCCCGCCCTCTGCTTCTTGATTGACAGGGCTCCTGCATAATCATCTTGCCTGGCCCAGTCAATCAAGAATGAGATGGAGAGTCTGGCAAAGAAAGCAGGAGGCACAAGGGTGCACAGAGTGGCTTGGGCTTGCCCAAGGTGCACTTAACTGCTTATTTGCATATTAATTAATAGTATTTTTTTTCTCCAGAAAGAAGCAATGGAATCAGCTGGGGTAGCCCTTCAAGGCATTGTGCCTGGTTTAAATAGTGGTTTTCCTGGTGACAGACTCATTTTAAGGAGACTCTACCTAGAAAAATAAAATAAAATAATCTTATATTCGGATACTGGATTGACTTGACATTATATTCCAGTAAGAGTCATTTAAGAGATGAAACTTTGAAAGTAAAAAAGTGCCTTTAGATTTAATCTGAATATTTTTTATGGACCCATGTAGCAATTTCCAGTAAAATTTCACTATGTAGGAATATCAAATTTATTGTACTTCCTATCAACTTAAAGAGGACCTTTCACCTCTCCTGACAGGTCTGTTTTAATAGCTTCATGCATTCCCCATGTAATAACCATTCTGGAGCATCTATTCTTATGGCTCTATGTTGTGCCATTCCTTTATTATTTCTACTAGAAGTTATGAATTAATTCCTAGCAGTCTGCAGTAAGGATACAAAGGGGTGGTAACCAGTTGGGGGTGTGTACCTGCACACTCTGAAAATGGCAGCACAGATTGGATAGAGTGAGTCTGTGCAGGTACACCCCCCCAACTGGTTACCTCCCCTCTGTACCCTTACTGAAGGTTAATAGCAATTCATTCATAACTTCTAGTAGAAATAATAAAGGAATGGCACAACATAGAGTACTAAGAATAGATGCCCCAGAATTGTTATTACATGGGGAACGCAAGGTCCTCTTTAAAGGATCCAGAAAACCAACTTCACTGCAAAGTCAACCTTTCTAGAGCAGCTTAAAATGCAGGCCACCTTAGATATCTGATGTTGGTATTTCACCATTTATTTAGTTGAGCCCCAGCTGCAGAGCCACAAATGACTGCCTTGTGTAACACAAGGGAAGCCCAATGAAATTCATTTATTACCAAAACATAAATCTAATTTCTCAATATGTAGACAAATTAAATAGACAATGCAAACATAAAATGGTCGTTAAGGCTCATGTTCTCCCTTAAAACTAAAAATGATCAAAGCAGCATATGAATAGTAATTTACCGTTTCAAAATTTGCAAAGTCCTGCACAATCAGGATTAAAAAGTTCATATTGTTCTTGACAGATCCAATCTATGCTGGATATGTAAAAACAAGACAGCACACAGACTACACATCAAGTCCTCATGTAAGCATGTGAAAGTCTCAGAAAAACTTGTCATCAATCCTAAAGTGAGGCCTGGTTACATCGTCAGGGTTAATAAAGACAGAGATGGATTTTCCTGGGTTCTCAGTCACTAGCTGTTGTAATTTTTTGGCTAACCGGTCATCAGGTTGGTTATTGTCTCCGCCATCAGACTGTGGTGATGGTATGCTAGTGGTGCTCCCCCTTCTTTGGATATCCATGGTGAGCCTGTTTGCTGCCTTGACATGTTCTATGGCCGTTCGGAGATGTTCTGCTGGATCGGACCTCACAGAAGAGAGCTTTCGAGCATGTAACATAACAGTCTCCTCTGAAAGGTGCTCAAGCATATTGCACTGAGGAATGAAGTAATTGGGGCACATTTTGTTGACTAAGCAATGCTGAAGATCATCAATAAGACCCAAAAGAAAATGGGCAGCGTAATCGTCTTGAGC
This sequence comes from Bufo bufo, assembly GCF_905171765.1. Classification (NCBI taxonomy): domain Eukaryota; kingdom Metazoa; phylum Chordata; class Amphibia; order Anura; family Bufonidae; genus Bufo; species Bufo bufo. The sequence goes on along the minus strand of NC_053392.1, from coordinate 230,717,266 downwards.
CAAGTAATTAGCTGGAAGTCTGTCACAAGCCCATAGCATCATACTACGAAGATGGTATGGACTGATAGCTTTTGGTCTTGATAAAAGCTTTATGATTATGGCTTTACAAGATTGATAGCCTTGCATTAAGCTACTGGAAATGCATTTCTTCAGCTGTACCTCACTTCTAGCAAACGATAACCGCCATTCATTATCTTTTTTACCCTTATAGGAGCAAGCTGGTACTAAATAAAAGCCACTTATTACTTCTTCTTCTGTGATCTTGCCATCCCAAAAATGGTTTTCCATGAGCCAACTCTGAGCTACAGCCGGCCAACCCTTGAAAGAGACCACAGGAACAATATCGTACATCATGCGACTGCTACCAACGCCTAAAATGATCGTAATAATTGTACCATTCTTTTCAACCTTCTCTACCTTGGGCATCCCTCTCTGAGGTTTCTTCTGGATCTCAGACAACACAATGCTGATTGACTCATGGAACCAGTCTGCAACTTTTGTAGGAGAGAAAAAATAGTTAGTAGCCCCGTTGATATGGTCAACTATTGTACAACAATCTTTCCATTTGGTGATGGTCCCTTCATCAAACAAGCGAAGGCTAAGCCATGAATGACAGAGGGCAGAATGGCGCATATCCAGTGTGACCGGTTGGTTTCGGTCATGGAGTTTTAAAGCTGGCACAAGTAGAGTAAAATCCATGTCATAGTCTGTTCCACGGGCATAAACATTTAACTCATCCAGATCCAGGTCAACGACTCCTTCTCGAACACCGCCTGAAAGCAGCAAGTACTCATTGGCTACAGGCAACTTCTGGTCTAGTTTCTGAACCATACCTGAAAACAGAATAAGCAAAATGGTTAGCATACCAGCAATATAAAAGCATGGCAGTTAAAAGAGGCAATAGTAGGACAAAAATGACCATTATTAGGCTACTTTCACATCTGCGTTGTTGTCTGATCTGGTAGGGATCAGCAAAAACCCTTCCATCATGATAATACAACCGGCTGCATTAGTTATGAACGGATCCGGTTGTATTCTCTCTAAAATAGCCATGACGGATACGTCTCTAAAACCATTATTTATCAGTCAATGGGTGCTAAGTTTTCTTGTGTGTCAGAGAAAACGGATCTGGCACCATAGACTTACATTGTGTTTCATGCCGGATTCGTTTTGCTCTGCATCCCAGGATGCACACAAAAACGTTGCTTGCAGCGGTTTTCTGTCCGGCATGGGAACGCAACAAAATGGAACGGAATGCATTCTGGTCAACTCCGTTCAGTTTTGTCCCCTTTGACAATAAACGGGGACAAAACTGAAGCATTTTCCTCTGGTTTTGAAATCCTATGACGGATCTCAATACCGGAAAGGAAAAATGCTGATGTGAAAGTAGCCTTAGAAAATTATGCACAAAGGCTTAGGAGATCTAGGTACAGTACACAATGTGAAAAAAAATCTACGGCCTTCCCAGATTTGTTTTTAAAGAGGCACTAAACAGAATATAAACTGAAAAGTTAAAGGAGTTGTGATGTACTTAGTATGGAACATGTCTGGTATTGCAACTCGGCTCTATTCAAGTGAATACGGTTGAGTTTCAATACATATTAGCCCAGGTACCAGTGATGTGCAGTTACGGTTGAGAATAAAAAAATAAATAAAAAAAATTTAAAAAAAGGATTTTTAAAAGAGGTTGTCCTAGGCAGGGCATATGGAGATTGCAAACTAGCATTGGCACTTGTTCTGGCAGACTAGAGCTGTTCATGTATTAACATGGACTCCATGTAATGTTTTCCCGTGGCTGCTTCTCCAGCAAAAACAGGGGTTTGCCGAGGTTATCAGGAACCATTACCATGTTCACCACCATGGCAGCTGCCAAAGGGACCGTAGGGGGAGGAGAGTGGCAGTTCTGAGTCTGTGAGGGAGATTTATCAAACTGGTGTAATGGAAAACTGATTTAGTTGCCCCTAACAACCAATCAGATTTTACCTTTCATTTTCCAAAAGAACTCTGAAAAATGAAAGGTGGAATCTGATTGGTTGAATCTGATCTGATTTACAGCAGTAGGATACATTTCCCCCTATATATACTGGGCTACTAGGTCTGGAAGACAAGCCCAGTGCCATCAACTGGCTAGCACCGGCAAAAGCAAGGCTTCTACTGACACAGCAAGCAAACAGTTAAGGTTTCATTCGAATGCGTGTTAATTATGACACCAATTATGAAGCTTAGTTTAAAATGTAAATTTTAGAAATGCTCTCGGGATGGACAGACACTGAAATGCCAGGGGTTTCAGACAGGATGCTTAATTAGACCAGGTGGCACTGCTGATGTAAACCTGCTACCCGCTCTCCGAAGCCTCGTCAGATCAATGCCAGGCCTGTCTGCCATGTTCTCAAGCTTTTACGCATCAATTAAGAAAACGTTCAACTTGGCAGACAATCCATATAAAAGCAGGCCAAGTGCATTAAGACTAACTGAGGCTAATGGACAGCCTTTTTTTAGTGCTTTACCCCTCAATCAATCTGAGGCCTATCCATAATGCAAGAGTGGTTATAGGGTCAACAATGCATGTACAATTAGGCCTGGGAAATCGGCAGTTTCAGACGACGGCCCTAGACGTCTACAACTTGCATTGTTCTCACATTCAGAATTTGCTGAATCAAATATGAATTTTTCAAATCTGCAGCAGAAATCCAAGGCTAAAACGGTTATTTTCCCGGAAGGGCCACGTGGCTTAGTCCCACTGTTATTCACTGGACTGCTCTGTGTCCTTTCCAGAATCCCTGAGAGTAATAAGGGCTCATTCAAACGGATGTATGCTGTCCGCAAAAATGCGGATCAGTTTTTTTCGCGGACAGTTCAGCATGTCTGCAAAAAAACTGATTGCATTCCGTTTTTTTGCTGATCCATAGACTTCAATAGGGCCATGTCCTGATTTTCACTGACCAATATAGGACAGGTTTCATTTGCTGAGCCGTGCAATGGAAGAAAAAGGCGCCATAGAAATGAATGGGACAGCATCTAATCCGCAAAAAAACTGATCCGCATTTTTGCGGACAGCATACGGCCGTCTGAATGAGCCCTAATGAACATGTTGTGGATTTTAAAATCCACAGAGAATTAAGTATCGTCCACAGATTTTTTTCCGCTGCATGGGATATAAAGCACCCCATTCACATTGATGCATTCTGTGAGGATTTACACAAGGAGTCTGGATCCAAGTCCTGGCAGAATCCCGAATGTGTGAACATGGCCTTACTCTGATCAGAAGTCCACTGGGTGCAGTGACAGCGTTCAGACCTCCTGTGTATATACCAGGGGTGCTCCACCTGTGGCCCTCCAGCAGTAGCTGTAGGCTGTCCAGGCATACTGGGAGTTGTAGTTTTGCAACAGCTGGAGGGACGCAGGTGGTGTATCCCTGGTCTAAACTGAGCTGGTTTACCGTTCTCTTTCTAGTTTCACACTAGCGCTTGCGATCTCTCTGCATTCCGGCATTGCGGGCAGCAGTTTTCCTGATCTCCGCCGGTATGAAACTGTGCTGGCAGTTTTTTTCCCTGTAGACCCATTAGCCAGCGTTAGGTCAGTATTTTGCATCAGTATTAGGTCAGTATTTGTAAACCAACTCAGGAGTGGGTCCAAAACAGATGAAGCAGAAATATTTGAATGATTTTTTTTTCTCTGTAGATTCCACTACTGGTTTTGGCTTACAAAAACTGACCAAAAACTGACCAAATACTGACCGTTTGAAAGGGGCCATTCACTTGTAAAAGTGAGTACTGAGACAATGGAACCGAAACAGAACATTGTCTCCGCTGAAGGTCTGTTTGAAAACCCAGCTCCATTCTTCAACTGCAACCAGATCTACATTTAGAAGCTGTGATAGAGAGAGAGAGCTGCAGCAGAAAGGACATGCCCCCAACTTCCCTGAGAAAGGACACATTCCCTGAGCTGCCAGCTTGAAATCTATCTAGCATAGCAAAGACTGGGGAGATCTTGGTATCCATGTACTATATCAAGGTCGCATGATTCCTCATTTAAAGTGAGGAAGCCAATATCATTTATAACCATTTCTAACCAAGTCCAGACAGTTATAAAACTTGTATCTGCCAGACATCTCATAACCCGAATACATAAATACTACACAAACATGCAGCTCTATGACTGTAAAATCTGATAAAGCCAATAAACTAATCATTTTATCACTGAATGTCACAAATACTATCCATATAGTGAATGCACAGAGAGAACTGTTTTGGAAAATGTTGATATAGTGCAGTTCTTTCATTCACCACTAGATGGAGCCACAGTCCCCCTAGACCTATAGGCTGCATGCTGGGTCTTGTAACCCTCCAGGCGGATGTACTGAAAACCTTATTAATTGTTAAACTGATTAAGATATTCTTTGTCGACAGGCCTATTACTAGATCAATTAGGATCAGTTGTCTCAGTAAATCTTGTATTAACCATTGTTCTGAATTTAATAGGAAAGGCTGAGGAACATTAAAATAATGTGGAAATAAAATGTAAAGGCTTTGCATAATCCAGAGAGTTTATAAGAAAAAGTGGCGCGGCTATTCACTGGTATAATGAGTTTTGTGCTTCTCTAAGCTCTAAATTCTAAGTGAAGGTATTTACATGGTTAGAGACTTGGAGATCACGCCACAATCCACAATAAGACGGGAGCAGTCGGAACGTTACTATAGAAATTTGCTAAAACGGCATAAATCACATCCTGTTGGGGATTACAGTGAAGTCAGCTGAAACCAGAGCTTAAAGTGGTCGTCCTGCCAGATATATTGATGACCTATACTAGTCAGGATTGATCAATATCTGATTGGTAGGGGTCCGACACCCAGGACCCCCACCGATCAGCTGTTTGAAGAGGAGGCGGTGCGGTAATGCAGTGTAATTCAAGTGAATGGAACGACTACCTGTAATTACACTACGCCACCGCTCCACAGGAGACAACGTGTAGTGTAAAGTAGAGGGAGCGCCGCCTCCTCAAACAGCTGATCGGCGGGGGTGCCAGGCGTTGGACCTCCGCTGATCTGATATTGATGGCCTATCCTGACGATAGGTCATCAATATACATGGCCGGACAAGCCCTTTAATGTGGATCCATGTTGGTATCCGATTACCGTCACTGCAAACAATGGGGCAGATTTATCAAAACTGGTGTAAAGGAAAACTGGCTTAGTCACCCCTAGCAACCAATCAGATTCCACCTTTCATTTTTAGAGCTCCTTGGGATTATAAAAATTTTAAGTATTTTTATACAGTTTTTTTCCCCCACAACTGCAGCCTTTTAGGTTACAAGGACACTTTTACATTAGAATTTAAGTAGCACTCTCACAAAAAAGTTTTATTCTCTGACCTGTTAGAAAGGTCCTTGTTGTAAACTGTAGTGACTATAGTGACCAGCAACTATATTTGTGAGTTATCCCCTCCCTTCTTAACCTCAGCTGTGTCATGTGACCAACACTGACATAGAACAGGAAGTCAGTTACTTCTCTATTCATTACTAGGAGACTGATATTGAGGAATATATAGAGAAACTGACTTCATGTCCAAAAAAAAGACGCTGTGTTATTTGGATAGTCGGAGTGTTGATCACATGACACAGCTGAGGATCAGAAGGAAGGGATACTTCGCAACTACAGCCACCAGTTAAACAATATAAAAAATACCTTCACTACAGTTTCCTTCCAATAGGTACCTAACAGGTCAGTGGATAAAAATTTTTGTGGGAGTGCTTCTTTAACAGCATATTTCTTTGTAAATGAGCTCATGCTATTGCGGATTTGTACATCTCAGGGGTAATTGGCCACCCACAGACAGGGGCACAAAAAGTTTTCGGCAAAATTCCAATCAGACCGAAAAAGTTTGGCATGCTTCGCAATGCTGAATTATGAAGTTAGTCTCCGTAAAGCACCATCTAGCAGCACAGCTATATGCAAATATGGTGCCCTTCAATAATATGTTTGGAGTGACTATGTTTAGCCGTGTCCCCTTATTTTCTTTACTTTTTTTTTACATTTCTTGCAAAGCATGTTTCTGCTATACTTAGTGTGATAAATGTGCCTCCGTATGTATACAGAATACTGTATATACAGTATGTGTGTGTACATGTAGTGACAAGCCAGTCCTGTTAGATGACTCCTCATCACTTCAGGACAAAAATACATTCACAATCTCTGTGTAATACACTGTAACGACCACTAGGAGGCATGTATGCTCTAATAAAACTGGATGATACAGATAGGCAACTATTCTCCTTACTCCAACAATACTCTCTTTCTCTCTCTCCCGATATGTATATATTAGTAATACTGGTAATCGTCATTAAAGAACAATTCTGGACAGCCTTGATTTAGAACTCAACGTTGTGTGGTGTCTCTGTTAATCCTCCAAGAAATGTATGAACAGATTAACACATTTCCTTTGTTAAACAAGTGTGTCAACAGTTGGCGCAGATTTTTTTTTTTTTACAGAATCAGATTGTGTAGGGACACATGCTCTGTTTCCATTGTCATACATTTCTAGGGGGAGTAACAGATGAACTACAAACTTCAGATCTATACTGAGGGTACTTTCACACTAGCGTTTTTCTTTTCCGGCGCTGAGTTCCGTCCTAGGGGCTCAAATCCGGAAAAGAACTGATCTGTTTTATCCTAATGCATTCTGAATGGAGAGTAATCTGTTCAGGATGCATCAGGATGTCTTCAGTTCAGTCTTTTTGACTGATCAGGCTTTTCAGAAAACCGTAGCATGCTGTATTTTTACCTCCGGCCAAACATCCTGAACACTTTGACTGAACGCCGGATCCGGCCTTTTTCCCATTGACTTGCATTAACGCCGGATCTGGCGCCGTGTGTTCCGTCAAACCGGATCCGGCTTTTGCATGTTAAACCCGAAAAATGTGAAAAAAAAAGTTAAAGTCCATAAATGGCGGATCCGTTTTTTCCAATGCATTTTTTCATTGTTATCAAAATTCTGATCAGGATTCAAATGTAATCAGTTTTCACACGTTTTTCCGGATCCGGCGGGCAGTTCCGGTGTCGGAATTGAACGCCGGATTCAAACAACGCTAGTGTGAAAGTAGCCTGAGTCTGACTATATCTCTTATATTCAAGCAATTTAGAGAAACAAAGTACAACTGGAGTTCTCCCATAAAGGTGCCTTGGTCTTCTATAACTACTTAAAAAAAAACACCAGGCTGTATTTTGTACGGTTCTGTTCACACTGCTGTCAAGGTTTCACTTCTACCAGAGGCCACAATGACAGACAGTTTTGTAGGGGGTCTTTAATTTATCATGCTGCTTTATTCTGGTGGTCAAATATCAATGGAAACTATGAGGACAAGTAACCTCTCCTGACATGTTTGTTTTAGCGACTACCGTATTTTCCGCCCTATAAGGCCTCATGCACACAACCGTATTTTTTCACGGTCCGCAAAACGGGGTTCCGTTGGTCCGTGACTGTTTTTTCATCTGTGGGTCTTCCCTGATTTTTGGAGGATCCACGGACATAAAAAAAAGTCGTTTTGGTGTCCGCCTGGCCGTGCGGAGCCAAACGGATCCGTCCTGAATTACAATGCAAGTCAATGGGGACGGATCCGTTTGCACCATATTGTGTCAATGTCAATTTCAAACGGATCCGTCCCCCATTGACTTTCAATGTAAAGTCAGGAGTCCCTATTATACCATCGGATCGGAGTTTTCTCCAATCCGATGGTATATTTTAACTTGAAGCGTCCCCATCACCATGGGAACGCCTCTATGTTAGAATATACTGTCAGATATGAGTTCGATCGTGAAACTCATATCCGACAGTATATTCTAACACAGAGGTGTTCCCATAGTGATGGGGACGCTTCTAGTTAGAATATACTACGAACTGTGCACATCACTGCCCCCTGCTGCCTGGCAGAACCTGATCTCTTACAGGGGGCTGTGATCCGCACAATTAACCCCTCAGGTGCTGCACCTGAGGGGTTAATTGTGCATATCATAGCCCCCTGTAAGAGATCAGGGGCTGCCAGGCAGCAGACCCCCCCTCCCTCCCCAGTTTGAATATCATTGGGGGCCAGTGTGCGGCCCCCACCCCTGGCCCCCCTCCTCCCTCTATTGTAATATCATTGGTGGCCAGTGTGCGGCCTCCCCCTGCCCCCCCCTCCCTCCCTTTATTGTATTATCATTGGTGGCCAGTGTGCGGCCCCCCCTCCCTCTATTGTATTATCATTGGTGGCCAGTGTGCGGCCTCCCCCTCCCTCCCTTTATTGTATTATCATTGGTGGCCAGTGTGCGGCCTCCCCCACCCGATCATTGGTGGCAGCGGGGCTCCGATCGGTAACCATGGCAACCAGGATGCTACTGCAGGCCTGGTTGCCATGGTTACTTAGCAATATTTCAATATTAGAAGCATCATACTTACCTGCTGCGCTGTCTTGACCGGCCGGGAGCTCCTCCTACTGGTAAGTGACACGTCTGTGCCGCGCATTGCTTAATGATCTGTCACTTACCAGTAGGAGGAGCTCCCAGCCGGTCACAGACAGCGCAGCAGGTAAGTATGATGCTTCTAATATTGTAATATTGCTAAGTAACCATGGCAACCAGGCCTGCAGTAGCGTCCTGGTTGCCATGGTTACCGATCGGAGCCCCAGAGCGATTAAACTGGGACTCCGATCGGAACTCTCCGCTGCCACCAATGATATTAATACAATAGAGGGGGGGCCGCACACTGGCCACCAATGATAATACAATAGAGGGAGGGAGGGGGGTGGCCCGCACACTGGCCACCAATGTTAATACAATAAAGGAAGGGAGGGGGGGGGGGGGGGGGGAGGCCGCACACTGGCCACCAATGATATTACAATAGAGGGAGGGGGAGCCGCACTGGCCACCAATGAAATTAAAACTGGGGAGGGAGGGGGGTCTGCCCCCTGCTGCCTGGCAGCACCCGATCTCTTACAGGGGGCTGTGAGCCGCACAATTAATTGTGCGGATCACAGCCCCCTGTAAGAGATCGGGTGCTGCCAGGCAGCAGTCATGTACACAGTTCGTAGTATATTCTAACTAGAAGCGTCCCCATCACTATGGGAACGCCTCTGTGTTAGAATATACTGTCGGATATGAGTTTTCACGAAGTGAAAACTCATCTCTGAAAAAGCTTTTATGCAGACGGATCTTTGGATCCGTCTGTATGAAAGTAACCTACGGCCACGGATCATGGACGCGGATGCCAATCTTATGTGCATCCGTGTTCTTTCACGGACCCATTGACTTGAATGGGTCCGTGAACCGTTGTCAGTCAAAAAAAATAGGACAGGTCTTATTTTTTTGACGGACAGGAAACACGGATCACGGATGTGGCTGCAAAACGATGCATTTTCCAATTTTTCCACGGACCCATTGAAAGTCAATAGGTCAGTGAAAAAAACGGAAAACGGTACAACGGCCACGGATGCACACAACGGTCGTGTGCATGAGGCCTAAGACACATCAGCCTATAGGTTTTAGAGGAGGACAATAAAAAAAAAAAATTTCATTAGACCTCAGATCAGACCCCCATGTTAATCAGACCTCAGTTCATAGTCCCAATCAGACCCCAAATGTTAATAAGACCCCAATAAAACCTAAGGTCAGACCTCAATGTGAATGACCCCCAATCAGACCTCAAGAGCCCCATGCCTCTCTTCAGCCCCCATATGACCCCCCCCCCATGCCTCTCATTAGCCCCCATGAGCCCCCCATGCCTATCATTAGCCCCATATGAGCCTCCATGCCTCTCTTCAGCCCCCATATCAGCCCACAGCCACAGAGAACTTAAAATAAAACAAAACATTTATCTCTCCTGTTCTAGATGCTCCTCACCTCCAGCGCCATCTTCTTCCTACTGCTGCCAGCTGTGCTGTGAAACTGCGCGCACAGCATGAGGTCACAGAGCGCCCTCAAACTGAGCGCAGCCACTGCACAGCCGAGGACCAGGAAGCTGTGAGTACAGAGCCTTTACCGCTTCCCGTCCTCCAGTACTAACGAGCGCTCACATAATGGAAGCGCTCATTAGTATTCGCCCCATAAGATGCAGGGGCATTTTCCCCCCACTTTTGGGATGAAAAAAATGCACCTTAGGCCTCATGCACACGACCGTTGTTTGGGTCCACATCCAAGCTGCCGTTCTGGCGGCTCGGATGCGGACCCATTCACTTCAATGGGGCCGCAAAAGATGCGGACAGCACTCAGTGTGCTGTCCGCATCCGTTGCTCCTTTCCGTGGCCCCGCTAAAAAAAACTATAACATGTCCTATTCTTGTCCGCACTTCGCGGACAAGAATAGGCATTTATATTGCCGGCGCACGTTCCGCAAATTGCGGAAGGCAACACGGGCGGCTTCCGTTTTTTGCGGATCCGCAATTTGCGGACCGCAAAAAAAAAAAAAAAAAAACAGCATGGCCGTGTGCATGAGGCCTTATGAAGGGAAAAATACGGTACTTGCATCCCTCATGTAATCGTTCTGGATCATCTATTCTTCTGACAGTGTAATTTCTTTATTATTCCTGCTAGAAGTTATGAATGAATTACTAGCAGTTTGAAATGAAGGTCCAGCTGGGTGTTACTACTTGGGAGTGTGTGTATGTGCAGTCTGACATCCAATCAGCGCTGCAGTGACAGATTGTGCAGTGAGACACCCCCAAATGGTAACGCTAGACCTTCATTGCAAACTGCTAGTAATTCATTCATAACTTCTAGCAGGAATAATAAAGGAAAGACATTAGAATAGATGCTCCATAGTTATTACAAGGGGAATGCAGGAGAGGTTACAGGGCCACTAACAGGAGATAAGAGGCCATCAGATGTCTAGAGGAGGCTTTCTTTTCTCTCTTCATTGACAACACATACATTATTGTTTCAACCAAGCATGTACATGTGTGTTTGGGGGGGCGAGGAGTCGCGAGAGAGAGTCGTCTGGTTGACCGCTATTGAACATGTATAGGCTCCCTAAAAATGAGAAGGGGATACCACTGCCCATCATTAAAAAAATAAAAAATAAAAATATAAGCATCCTAGATATGGAGTATCACCTAACCATGCCAAAAAACCAACCATGGCAAATGCTTATGTTTTTGTTTCTATATAATCTACATTGGATTACAATAAATGACTTATTGCATAAGATGTCTCAGCTACAATAAAGCAATATCCTCTTTTCACTAGAGAAATGGCTACTGTGCCTTTAATGACCTGATACGCTGGTTTTCCAGCAGAGGGCAGCATCAGCGTTCATCTCGCTACATTCATAAAATGCAAGTCATCTTATTAGCTCAGAGATCTGAGGGGATTTACATTTAAAGGGAACCTGTCACCGGGATTTTATGTATAGAGCTGAGGACATGGGTTGCTAGATGGCCGCTAGCACATCCGCAATACCCAGTCCCCATAGCTCTGTGTGCTTTTATTGTGTAAAAAAAACGATTTGATACATATGCAATTTAACATAAAAGAGTCATATCTTGCTTGTGTGACCAGAGAAGAGTCATATTTTCAAGCTCTGACTTATCTCAGGTTAATTTACATATGTATCAAATAGTTTTTTTTACACAATAAAAGCACACAGAGCTATGGGGACTGGGTATTGCGGATGTGCTAGCGGCCATCTAGCAACCCATGTCCTCAGCTCTATACACAAAATCCCGGCGACAGGTTCCCTTTAATGCTAAAGTTTTGGAATGTAAAAGCTTTTACCGACAATGAATTCAGATTTAAATATTGCATGATCTCCTTTGCACGGCGATCAAACGGATCAGGGCGCCACGATCCAGGACAAGATTCGTTTAGCGTGGTACACAAAACTTAGGCTACTTTCACACTTGCGTTTTGTGCGGATCAGTCATGGACGGATCCGTTCAGAACGGATCCGTTTGTATTATCTTTAACATAGAAAGTCTTGAACACCATTGAAAGTCAATGGAGGACGGATCCGTTTTCTATTGTGCCAGATTGTGTCATAGAAAACGGATCCGTGCCCATTGATTTACATTGTGTGTCAGGACGTTTGGCTCAGTTTCATCAGACGAACACAAACGCTGCAGGCAGTGTTTTGGTGTCCGCCTCCAGAGCGGAATGGAGACGGAACGGAGGGAAACTGATTTATTCTGAGCGGATCCTTTTCCATTCAGAATGTATTAGGGCAAAACAGATCTGTTTTGGAAAGCCAAAACGCCAGTGTGAAAGTAGCCTAATAGCAGGAACCATTCACAGCTCCGTCTCAGGGGAAGGCCGGGCGTTCCCACGGATTTTCCTGTATCAGGAGTCAGAGGGTGAAACAGACGCGGGTTTCTTGGGCTTCCATTTCCTGCCTCTCTCCCAGCAAGACACCAGAGGGCCCACAACAAAAAGGAGACCACCATAAGCATATCAAGGAGAGGGTGATTTATTGAGGGAGCAATGTGGCGATGGTAGGAGAATTTGCAGTTCTGACCCCACAATAAGACATCATGGGGCTGTGGGACATAAAACAGTGAGGGACGGCGTCCAGATTCTTCTCCACAGGTTTAACCCCATCAATGCCACAACATGTAAGTCAAGCCTGCCGTACAAATACAGACTCGGCTGATGGAAGGGGTAGACAGATATATGGCACAATAAACCTTTCAGAAGGGGGCCCCCTGCATTTTCTATTCAATTCAGTTTTGGGCACTAAATATAGGACTCTCAAAGCCAAGGTTTCCTAGCAGGGCACTAAACGGGATCTATGTTTTGTCCCCAAGCTTTAAAGGGGTTGTTTGGTTTCAAGAGGACAACATAGAGGATCCGTCTGATCGCTACTTACGGCAGCACACCGCCGCTCTGGTATCTGTTTACCCGGCTGCAGCAGTGACGACACGTGACTGCTGCAGCCAATCATTGGCCTCTTTGCCGTAGTCATGGTTCCAGTGGGGTAAACAGATCTGGGCCAGGAGTACCACAGTGGTGGCAAGGGATCTACCAGGTAACTAAATGATCAATTATTTATTGTAGACAACCCCTTTAAGGCTGGGTTTTCACACACCACTTATTTTGTGGGTTAATGGAGTCAAGTTCAAAATCGTGTGGCTATTGATTTCCGGACGCTACGTGGAAATCCAGGCAAAAAGCTAACCTGCTGAATAAATCCACCCAAATGAGTGGTGTTCACAATCCTTATGCTTCATTCACACGTCCGTGATGAAATCTGTGATAAGATAGTAAGCGATTTGTCCATGAATGATCAGTGTTAGGTTTGTGTGTCCGTTTTCTGTTCTCCGTGCATTTCACAGACTGCACAGCTGAGTTTGTGAAACACTGATGGCATCTGTGTTTTTCACGGACCCATAGACTATAATGGTCGTGATACATCCGTCAACACAGACTAAATAGAGCATGAATCCGTGCTAAAACCACAGACCGCGCTAAAACACGGATGTGTAAATAGACACATTAAAGTGAATAGGTACTTGTGTTATCCGTGAAGAACACATACAGCACACGTCCGTGATACACTGGCTTGTGACTTGGGCCACTTTCACACTCGCGTTTGGTGCAGATCTGTCATGGATCTGCACAGACGGATCTGCACCGATAATACAACCGCATGCATCCGTTCAAAACTGATCCGTTTGTATTATCTTTAACATTGTCAAAACGGATCCGTTCCCATAGACTTACATGGTGTGTCAGGACGGATCTGTTTGCCTCTGCATCGTCAGGCGGTGTTTTGGTGTCCGCTTCCAGAGCGGAATGGAGACTGATCGGAGGCAAAGCGATGCATTCTGAGCGGATCCTTTACCATTCAGAATGCATTAGGGCAAAACTGATCCGTTTTGGACCGCTTGTGAGATCCCTGAACACGCCAGTGTGAAAGTGGACTAATAGCAGGAACCATTTACAGCTCCGTCTCAGGGGGAAGGCCAGGCGTTCCCACGGATTTTCCTGTATCATGAGTCAGAGGGTGAAACAGACGCGGGTTTCTTGGGCTTCCATTTCCTGCCTCTCTCCCAGCAAGACACCAGAGGGCCCACAACAAAAAGGAGACCCCCATTAGTCATTACAAAAGCTTGCTCCACAAGGGCCATGGGTCATCCTGAAGTTTGGAAAACACCTTTTGAACCACATGGTCCCTTTACTTGGCAGCTAAAATTCTACCAAGAGGTGAATAAATAGATACATGGATTTAAGGAGAAAACGGAAAAATATAAAATCAACAGATGCAATCCATTAGTGCGTCCAGCAGAAATGGGTGAGGGCCATTAGACTACAACCCGAATCAATCGGTTTAAAGGTTAAGGCACCTCAGTGATTTTTAATACGTGATCAATATACAAAGAAAAGCAGTCTACAGGAGTGAAGGAAGATTCATTAGAGAAGGGGATATGAGGGTCCAATTAGTCATGCTTGATGGGTCCTGCACTGCTTCCAGGCCTGAATGACCGCAGCATTACCGTATGTGAAGGAAAACCACCAGCACTGTAGAGCAGGGATCTGCAACCTTCAGCACTCCAGCTGCTGTGAAACTACAACTCCCAGCATACACAACATACTTGGCGGTTCTCACAACTCCCAAAGAAGTGAATAGAGAATTCTGGCAGTTGTAGTTTCAGAACATCTGGAGTGCCGGAGGTTGCTGATCCCTACAGAAATATTTTACAGCCTATGACTATATTACTCGCTGGGGTCCTTTATGTACTATAATGTAGCCGTGTTACTATGTTATCGGGTCTCATGATATATTTTTTAATTCCCACAGGTTCTACAACACTAGCAGAACAGCTAGACCTCGGCCCTGGTATCCACACATGAAGACACAGATATTCTAAATGGCTCCTGTTGATGGGCTTAGCTACATATGTTGAGACCAAGGAACTCTAAGTTACACCTCTGGGTACTAGTCTGATAGGAGTTAAAATTTTGTGGGAACACAGTGACATGGCTGAACCTTAAAAAGGTTTTCTATAGGATAGGGGGATATAGAATATATATTACTGCTCTATCACAGCTTTACAGCTCTGCTCTTACAGTAAAGACCCCTTTCCTCCATCTGTACAGAGCACCCATCTCTCCATAGGCGACCTTCACCTTTTTTTTTCTTGCACTGGTCATTTAAACGTACGTAGAAATTGTTCCCCCCTTTTCATGGCTAAAAAAAAAAGTAATAAAACTGGATGTGAGCCCGATTAGCAGAGATGTGTTCAGATATGAGGAATAAATTTGTATACAGAGCAGAGCGCGCAGCAGAATCATCTTCTTCTCGGTGTACTTCTAATTCATGGTGTGCTCCCCGAGGCTCTGGGAGATGCAGCAGCGCCGTGCATTCCTAGAACGCACTGCTCATTTCGATATAGGAGAGATTGGCTAGTTAGAAAATATTGCACAGCTCTCTTTTCCCAGTTTTCATTAGTTTTTAAAATGAAATATTCATCTGGAGGTGATCTACAGAGCCATGGATGCTGGATATAACTTCTAAATAATAGAGCATGGCAAGATGAGAGGACCTTTAATTATATCAGACGTCATCTGCTAAGAACATTTATTCCTCACCACCTCACCCTAGCGACATCATTTCCCCCGACCTATTGTCCTCGCGAAACACTAGGCCCCAATGCAGAAACTCTACCTGGGCTCTTCTGGGCCCAACATATGGATCTGATGGACCTTTCGAGCCCTCTCCGGCTACAGGGTGCCGAAGCAGCGTGCACCCTACATTTCCAGTGTTATGATGATTGCTGCGGTTTGCAAAAAGCCTAATTCGAGTAAAACTCCATTGTGTTATTTTCCCCTACCACCTGCCTTTATTCACACTGCTGTGTCACAACCATATGTCTGCCACCAAAACCAATTGTGTACCATTAGGCCTCTTTCACACGAGCGTGACGGATTGGCTCCGGATACGCTCAGTGAAACTCGCACCATTTTGCAAGCAAGTTCAGTCAGTTTTGCCTTCAGTGGTTTAGTTTTTTCCGCGCGGGTGCAACACGTTTTGATGCATTTTTCACGCGCATGATAAAAAACTGAAGGTTTACAAACAATATCTCTTAGCAACCATCAGTGAAAAACGCATCGCACACGCACGTGCTTGCGGATGCAATGCGTTTTTCACTGAAGCCCCATTCACTTCTATGGGGCCAGGGCTGCGTGAAAAATGCAAAATACAGAACATGCTGCGTTTTTCACACAACGCAGAACTGATGCGTGGAAAAAAACAGACCCATTGAAATGAATGTAAATGTGTCAGGATTCAGTGCAGGCGCTATGCGTTCAAGTCACGCATTGCACCCGCGCGGAAAACTCGTGTGAAAGGGGCCTTTTAGTGATTAAATATACAGATTTCACACTCCGTCAGAACATGGCAGAGTATACAAAGACTAAGGGTACGTGCACATGGCAGTGTAGATTGTAAATACTGCAGCACCATGTACGGTACGTAAGACTTGGAAAATCTCATCTACATAGCTGTAACTATTACACTGTGGATTTTCCACATGATAATATGTGTGGAAAATACGCCCCCTGTGTGCACATGGCCTATAAATTAATCTCAGAACCTAAAGTAATCTACCCTA
Source organism: Bufo bufo (assembly GCF_905171765.1). Taxonomy (NCBI): domain Eukaryota; kingdom Metazoa; phylum Chordata; class Amphibia; order Anura; family Bufonidae; genus Bufo; species Bufo bufo. Next base: position 230,700,697 of record NC_053392.1, on the reverse strand, counting down.
TAGCTGGGCAGTGAGAGCCACGTGGCACCACCCATCTCTCCTGCTTTACAGAAAGAGGATCTGTACAGGTCCATATTGTGCCATTTGGCTACCGAGTGAAAGAATACACCGGGCACACAGTTTATGAGGCCAGTGTGGCAGTAATGTGCTGCCATGTGTTTTATGTGCAGCTCGTACAAGTGATGCACACAATTCTGTTATCTGTACAAGTCGTGCAGCCAAAAAAGTATTGCCATTTACACTAATTCATGGACAACCAGATGTATGTAGTTCTCAGCCATGTGACACTAACCACCATGTATACAGCCACCCACCAGATGGCAAAGGACTGAATTCTGTATCAGTAGGTAATGTGAATAGTTACCATGCTGGTTCCATTGCCTTTAAGGCGACCATAAAGCTTGGGTTATCATGGAAATAATATTGATGACCTATCCACAGGATAGGTCATTAATATCACATCAGCGGGGTTCCGAGTCCCAGCATGCCTGCCAATCAGCTGTTTCGGGAAGCTGCGGCCTCCCAGGTGCTTACCAAGCACAGTGCCACACATCATATAGAAGTTGTATTTGGTACTGCAACACAGCCCCATTGGCTTGAATGGGGCTGAGCTGCACACAGGCTAGGGCAGTGCTACAGCCCGCCCATTAGTTCCGGTGATGTCATCAGGAACACTGCTAGGTGGAAGCCTCCACTTAGCAGTGTGAAAATCTAAACAAAAAACAGACCTTGTCCTGTGCGATGCAGCGCAGGACAAGGGAGAGCATCAGAGCATGAAATACTCTGATGCTTTACTCAGAGGGGCTGCCTGGGCAAAGAAGGGGATAAGTCCAGGTTCAGCTTTGAACCGGGACAGCCTATTTTAAGTCCCCTTCCCCTGTGGGAGGATGCCCGAGTAATAACGTCTAGTTCTCTAGTTACTGGCAAAAGTGTGCTAATTGTCTTCTTTTAGATCTCTGGTATATAGACTTCTGCCTGACTCTGGATTTGACCATTTGCTGTCTGTCCTGACCTCCATACTGACCCTGAGCTGCCTGCCCTGATTCTTCGGCCTGACTCTGGATTGCAGAAACGCTGCCTGCCCTAACCTCGGCTTGTCCGTGATTAAGGTTTTGCCTGACCCCATCTTGTTCCGCAGCAGTGTCTCTTGACCACCATGGACCAGCAGTCTACTGAAAAAAACTACTAGAAGAGGCAGTTGTCTGGTGGTTTACCTGCAGCTGCTTTACATGGTCTAAGTCAGTGGTGGCGAAGGTGCCAGAGGCAGCACTTAGCGCCCTATCTGTGGGCACCAGCACCCTGGGAAAAAGTCTATGGTGTAACAATATGCATGAACTTTTCTTGCCACTCATCAGCGCAGGGCGCACTATGAATGGCACAGGCAGCGCACTGAATGTAGGCAGGCTACTATAGCCAAATGATAAAGTACATGGAAGATATACTATATACTGCACTGTAGTATTCAGGTTAAATTGCTATGTTGGCACTTTGCGATAAATAAGTGAGTTTAGGTTTGCAGTTTGGGCACTCTGTCTGTAAAAGGCTCACCATCACTGGTCTAAGATAAAAAAATAAATAATCAGTGTTCTCCAATGCCACTTCCACCGTCACGTTCTGGTCCTCCCTGCCACCACCTGCTTTCTCTAGTTGTGGTCGTGACATTCCATGTATTGTTAGGGTCAGTGATTGGCTGCTTGGCGACCGGTGTGCACGGGATGTCACTGCTGCAGCCAGGAAGATAATGTCAGTGGTGTAGAACTGGACGGCGCCACTGGAAGCGGCAGGAAAAAAAAGGGGTAAGTAACTGTATCACTACCTTTACTATGTTTGGCAGCAGCTGTAAATGGCCTGAGTACCCTTTAAGAGTATGTGCTCTCCCCATGTTACACATCTACTTTTGCACATTTTGTATACATTGCAGTCAGAAAAGGATTTGTGTCAGTGATCACTTACAGTGTAACAATGGCATAAACTAGAACCAGAAAGGGCACGCAGCAATACATAATAACAACACATTAATAATGAGGCGCCCATGATGTCTTGTTTTAACACGTGCGTTAATAGCTTTGCTCAAAGACTTCTGCTAGTAAAATATTCTGCTGACAATTCTCTTTTAGAGGAACCGCACCAACAGAGCTAATTTGTCTACTGGAAGTTTAAGTGCTTTATAGCGCGCACTATACTGCAAAAGAAGCTGCAGTGCATCGCTTCTGAATGCGTTCTAGGTAGTGCTGAGCGAACTTGTGTTTGAGTGTTGAGTTCGGCGTCTAAAGTTCGGGTTATCGAAGAATCGCGTTCTGGATTCCGCTACCACGGACCAAAACGGAATTTAGAATCCATAATGCGATTCTTCGATAACCCGAACTTTAGATGCCGAACTTAAAACACAAGTTCGCTTAACACTAGTTATAGGGTCCTTTTAGAATTTATTTTTCTGCCATCCAGAAATAAATTATTAACTCTTTACCAATACCAACCCATTGGAACATGCAAAGTACTAAAATAAAATAAAAAGTCAGGCACATAAAAATGTGCAAATAAAACTTTTTTTTGCACAATTCTGAAATATTAAAACGTGAATGAGCCCTAAGAGGCTGGTGAAACCAACATCCACACTATACGAGCACAACTGGACTTTGCTCCTAGGTTAAAGGGGTTTTCCAGGAGTAAAAAATATTGATGAAATTTCCTCAGATTAGGTCATCAATATCTGAACATTGGAAGTCCGACACCACCGCTGAACAGCTATTTGAAGAGGCCGCAGTGCTTTGGGGAAATCAACACCCAAAAGTAGGTTAAAAAGGAGCATACTAAGCAAAGTGTACATTGGATAGCCGCTGCGCTTGGTATTGCAGCTCAGCTGATTGGTGTGGGTGCCGGATGACAGACCCCTACCCATCTGATATTGATGACCTATCCCAAGTATAGAAATTATACTCAGAAAACCCTTTAAAAGCCAAAATGAAAAACAAAAACCCCTAAAACCTTTAGGCCTCATGCACACGAACGTAGGCTGTCTGTGCCGATATTGTGGACCGCAAATAGCGGTCCACAATGCATGGCCACTGTCAGAGTGTACGCCGTTTGCGGACGCAGAGCCACCAACTTGAATGGGTCTGCGATCCGCACCTCAAAAAAATAGGACGTTCTATGTTTGTGCGGTGCAGAGGCACGGACTGAAATCCCACTGAGGCGCTTTGTAGTGCTTCCAAAGGCTGTCAATCCGTGCCTCCGCTTCGGACTTTATCTTGCGGCTCATAGACCCATTCAAGTTAATGGGTCCTCAGTTGTGATACGGAGTGCACACAGCCAGTGCCCGTATATTGCGGACCAGCTATTTGCAGTCCACAATATGGGCACGGACGGCCTACATCATCATAAAATAAGCCCATCATGGACATTTAAAGAGAACCTGTCATCATCTTTATGCTGTCCATACTAAACGGCAGTATGAAGTAGAGACAGGTGAGTAGATTTCAGCGGTCTGTCATTTATAAGTTAAAAGTAAGTGGTTGCCGAGAACCAACATCACAATCATTGCAGATCGGGCCTGGAAAAGAGTCCCGGCCACCTGAGAAGAGTCCTGGTTATTCATGAATTCCTGCTCTCCTGCCCACCTGCTGATGACTGACAGTCTTCTACCTAGTTTTCTCTCTTTCTTTCTAGGAGAGAACTGCCAATCATCAGCAGATGGGTGAGAGCAGGAGATTATGAATAACCAGGACTCTTCTCAGGTAGATTTGACTCTTTTCAAGGCCTGGGCTGAAATGATAATGATGCTGGTTCTCAGCACCACTTTTAGCTCATCAGTGACACACCGCTGAAATCAGCATTTTTGTCTATCAGTGAGGTCAGCATAAAGTGGATTACAGGTTCCCTTTAACTCACAGCATTTTAGAGGTCTTTTTCTGAGGTGTGAAGCAACGGGAAAAAAACGCAAATCATCCATTTTGATTTTTTTTTTCTGTTAAGTGAATTAAATATGATAAATGTAACATAATGCTTTTGGCCATGGTCAGCCATCAGAAAATCATCCCGTCTGCCTCCCACGTGCATGTTTGACCAAATTAAATTACAGCTCCCAATAAAAGCTTATTTTTACTTTCATCTCTTCGGGCTTACTGAATGCTGGATATCACATGGCAGCGGCTGTCTCCAGCTTAGCCAAGTGTGTGCAATGCTGCTGGAGGATACTTCACGCCGATCCTGCAGATGCTCCCTTACATTCAGCGCTCATTTACGCTGCTGCTGGTGTCACAACATGTCCTTAGGAAACAAGGGCCAAATTACTTCTACTCCATTCAAAACCACAAGCACTGAGGCTAAAGGCTGCAGACCGCCAAACATAAGCATAGGGGCTCCATCTTATCTATCTAATCACAAGTCAATGGTCTTATTTTCAGAAGTTTCACCCAAAAATGTAGGATTTTGTACACTGGTAATTCAAAGATAATACCTCTATAGGTGGTTCCCTCAATGATCACACATCCAGTCTAGTGATGTAGTTTGAAGTCTAGTCAACACAACCAATGTTTTATTCACCTTGGACCATAAACAGTTTGATCCCAATAATTGCCCGCTCGTCAGTGGAGGTGAGAGCTGCATTTACATGAAGTATTCATCTTTTCTGTATGGGGTTCTCACTTAACACCTTCAGATTGATTGGAATCTGCTGCCCAGAAACAATTTACACAGGACAATCTGCTGTCCAGGAACAATGATTTTGGTGTCCGCATCAACAATGCTTTCACCTGACGAATGAGGGTTTGCTCTTTCTTCGAGTGATCGGCAGCACATTTACACGTCCTAATTATTGGACACAAACTTCTGTTCCCGTGAATTGGTCTATTATCAGCTAGGGCACTGGCCGGACTGAAGATGTTCAATAGCTTGGAAGCTACCATTGATAAAATGCATAATTAAAGGGAATCTGTCACCTAGTTTGAGCATATTAAACTGTTAACATAGCAATGTTCAATAAAGTACCTTCATTCCAGCAAGGGTCTTCTTTCTTTTATTCAAGTTTTCATTTTAATAAAAAAGCGATTTTTCAAATATGCTAATTAAGCTTTAAGGTGCCCAGAGGGGCATTATTCCTCTCCTCTAGTGCCCAGTACCGCCCCCCTGCAGTGCCCAGCCCGCCTTTATTTCAAGCCCAGCACGCCTCTTCATAAATTAATTTACTCCCACAGCGCCGCCCCCTCCGCTACGTCATATAATTTATTCACCCCACGATCCTTGCATCCTCCTTTCTTTCTGCTGTTCGGCTCCGATGTGGGAGTAAATTTATTGATCGCTTTTTGATCAAAATGAAAACTTGAATAAAAGAAAGAAGACCCTTGCTGAAATGAAGGTACTTTATTGAACATTGCTATGTTAACAGTTTAATATGCTCAAACTAGGTGACAGATTCCCTTTAACAAGAATCATCTTTTAACCCCTTACCAACACGCGCTGTACGTGTAAAGATGGCGCCGTTCACCTCCTCCCGCGAGAAACACATTTCTATTCATGCTAGTTTTTCATATATACAATAATTTCTATTTGTCATCCTCTTTTTCTCCCCAACAGTAGGGGGCAAGATTTCTATAGCTGAATGCATTCAGAGAACTGGGGTGTCTTTCTAAGGCCCGATCACATGAGAATGGAAACAATAGTACAGCACATTAATCTTCCAGGCTGAGAACATCGGTCAGCACTTTTAAGGAAAATACATTGTTTTAGACTTGTGGTTTATGGAGAGTATTGGAACAATAAAGCTACAGTTTTCCCTGATTTTATAGAGCTAGTAAGCGATTCTACGTGTCTAATGACACTATAAAAGGGTGTTACTGGTGACATGGCTTTTAGGATTACCCAGTGTCTGTCTGACGAATGCTGCAACAGTCATTGAAAAAAGATAAGTAATAATGTTCACATTAGGTTTTACACGACAGACACCCGGAGGCAAAGTCCATGATGGTTGATAATCATACAGCCATTTAACCCCTCCGATACTGTGGTCCTTTGCGACTACGCTATTTGAGAGGTCTTTTTCTGGGAGTTCTGAGTTCCCGAGGCTTGAATGGCACCCCCCTGCCAAGACTGAAGGAGCTGTTCAGCTGCTGTGGCAGCCTTGAGCCTTCTGAAGGATCCAAGACCTGCCACAGCAATGCTCCTATGTCTGCAGGAACATAGCGAATCTCCTATAGACTGCAATGAATCACCATTGCAGCTTATGGGAGAAGCAATCAAATAATTGCATTTTCAGGTCCCCTAGGGGGACTTTAAAAAAATGTAAAAGAAAGTGTAAAAATTTTATCACATCTTACCCCATATTAAAAAAAAAAAAATGCAAAAAAAAAAAAAAAATATATATATATATATATATATATATATATATATATATATATATATATATATATAAATAAATGAAAAAATAAACATTACTGGCATCGCTGCATCACAAAATGTCCAAACTATTCAAATTTAAGAATTTATCAAGTACAGTGGACATCATAACAGAAAAAAGGAAAATGGCCGATTTGCATTTTTTTGTTGCTTCACCTCTCAAAAGATAAATAAATACAAATATGGAACAAAAAGTGATCAATACACCTATGTATGGTATCAATAAAACCTACAGCAAGTCATGCAAAAAATGAGCCCTCACACCACTCAGCAGATGTAAATATGAAATAGTTATTGGGGTCAGAATATGGTGAACGTATTAAAATAAAAGAAAAACTATAAAAATGTGGTATCACTTTAATTCTCTCAGTCAGTACAATTACAGCAACAGTTCAGTTTTAATACAAAGGAACTGCCGCAAAAACGAAACCCATAAACTTTTTTCCAATTCTACCCCAATTTTCCAGCTTTCAAATTGTACAATGTATGCAATACAAAATGGTGTTATTAGAAAGTACAACTTGTCGCACAAAAAAACAAAAAAAAGCCCTCAGACATTGTGTAAAGTTAAAAATAAAAAGGAAAATTAGTCAGGAAGAGGTTAAGTAAATATCTGTGCTTCACCCATGTTCTGTGTAGAAAAAAGGTGCAGTCAAATGTGCAGCTAGAAATAAACGACACTACTCCCCTCCTCTAAGCAATAAGAGCATGCAAACACCGCCAATGCAAAACCTGAAATATTCACACTATTTGCACATCTCCCAGACGGTTTCCATTCCAGGTATGTCCTGATTTTTAGAGGTCAAGATGACCATGTTCTGCACCTAAGCAGTTAAATGTAGGTTGGTTCTGATACAGCGAGCTCCTGCCTGACTACGATTCTATTGTCTGTACTCACATTGTGATGTGTATGAGCCTGACTGATAAAATCAGGCCATTTATCGGGGGAAGATTAGAGTTTGTATAAAAGGTACCAGTGACCACCCAAATGGTCATTCATTGGGTGATCGTGTCTTCCAGTCATTTCTGTGCAGCAGATCATTTTGTCTACATCGCTATCTGCTGCCCAGGAACAATGATTTTTCCAACAGCAGAGGCGATTATGGCATGTAAGTGCGGCCCTCATCTGCACCGACAATCGGGCAACTTTATTGCATTAAGCAGAAAATACTGATGAAATCCAAAAGTTACAGAGAAGGTGTAGATTACATAGACAGAACCTTGTCCACAGATGTATTATATGATTAACCGTGGGCATACGGAGTATCAAACACAAAGCACTGTATCACAGCTTTCCGGGACAAATATCTAAATACAGTTATAGTGGCTTCCTAGGGTGAAATAGGAGTGTACTGGTATAAATACCAGTAGACACACGGCCTGATGGAAGTTTTGATAAATAAACGTGGATGCCTCTGAGCTTTAAATCCAAACCACTCAACACACATTTCCCAGTGTTACTCAAAAAGCACCTAGGATTTAGAAGAGGAAAAACATTTTTTTCTCTTCATGAAACCTCAGATCAGACCCCCAATCTTCATCAGACCTCAGATCAAACCCCCAATCTTCATCAGACCTCAGATCAGACACCCAATCTTCATGAAACCTCAGATCAGACACCCAATCTTCATGAAACCTCAGATAAGACACCCAATCTTCATGAAACCTCAGATAAGACACCCAATCTTCATGAAACCTCAGATAAGACACCCAATCTTCATGAAACCTCAGATAAGTCACCCAATCTTTAGACCTCAGATCAGACCCCCCCCCCAATCTTCATCAGACTGCCAATAACTAAAAAGTTACCTCTCCGGATGGTGCCACCACTCATTCAGCCGCATTCTCCATACCCTGTTCCTCTCCGGCCCACACCACACTGTGACCTGGAGTCATACAGGGTAAGGTCCTAGTGTGCGCACTACATCCTGAAGCTGTAGGCAGTTAGGACCATGCAGCGTGGCGAGTACAGTGTATAGAGAAAATGTAATCCAGCTCCAGATTTTGGAGTCAAACAGGTCACTGCACGGATTCTGGGCTTGTTCACATCCTTAGCAATAAGCAATTTGAAGGTAGAGAAGGCATCTAGTGTGTTGTAAGTAAAAATCACTCCTTTATTGCAAAAAGATAAGTACATCCCCACTGTCATCTGATGCATTTTGACCGACAAGTGGTCTTAATCATACATACACATGCCCTGCTTATACAAACCGGATTCCAAAAAAGTTGGGACACTATTCAAATCGTGAATAAAAACTGAATGCAATGATGTGGAGGTGCCAACTTCTAATATTTTATTCAGAATAGAACATAAATCACGGAACAAAAGTTTAAACTGAGAAAATGTACCATTTTAAGGGAAAAATATGTCGAATCAGAATTTCATGGTGTCAACAAATCCCCAAAAAGTTGGGACAAGGCCATTTTCACCACTGTGTGGCATCTCCCCTTCTTCTTACAACACTCAGACGTCTGGGGACCGAGGAGACCAGTTTCTCAAGTTTAGAGATAGGAATGCTCTCCCATTCTTGTCTAATACAGGCCTCTAACTGTTCAATCGTCTTGGGCCTTCTTTGTTGCACCTTCCTCTTTATGATGCGCCAAACGTTCTCTATAGGTGAAAGATCTGGACTGCAGACTGGCCATTTCAATACCCGGATCCTTCTCCTACGCAGCCATGATGTTGTGATTGATGCAGAATGTGGTCTGGCATTATCTTGTTGAAAAATGCAGGGTCTTCCCTGAAAGAGATGACGTCTGGATGGGAGCATATGTTGTTCTAGAACCTGAATATATTTTTCTGCATTGATGGTGCCTTTCCAGACATGCAAGCTGCCCATGCAACACGCACTCTTGCAACCCCATACCATCAGAGATGCAGGCTTCTGAACTGAGCGTTGATAACAACTTGGGTTGTCCTTGTCCTCTTTGGTCCGGATGACATGGCGTCCCAGATTTCCAAAAAGAACTTTGAATCGTGACTCGTCTGACCACAGAACAGTCTTCCATTTTGCCACACTCCATTTTAAATGATCCCTGGCCCAGTGAAAACGCCTGAGCTTGTGGAACTTGTTTAGAAATGGCTTCTTTGCACTGTAGAGTTTCAGCTGGCAACGGCGGATGGCACGGTGGATTGTGTTCACTGACAATGGTTTCTGGAAGTATTCCTGAGCCCATTCTGTGATTTCCTTTACAGTAGCATTCCTGTTTGTGGTGCAGTGTCGTTTAAGGGCCCGGAGATCACGGGCATCCAGTATGGTTTTACGGCCTTGACCCTTACGCACAGAGATTGTTCCAGATTCTCTGAATCTTCGGATGATGTTATGCACAGTTGATGATGATAGATGCAAAGTCTTGGCAATTTTTCGCTGGTTAACACCTTTCTAATATTGCTCCACTATCTTTCTGCACAACATTGTGGGAATTGGTGATCCTCTACCCATCTTAGCTTCTAAGAGACACTGCCACTCTGAGAAGCTCTTTTTATACGCAATCATGTTGCCAATTGACCTAATTAGTGTTAATTGGTCTTCCAGCTCTTCGTTATGCTCAAATTTACTTTTTCCAGCCTCTTATTGCTACTTGTCCCAACTTTTTGGGGATTTGTTGACACCGTGAAAATTGGAATCAACGTATTTTTCCTTTAAAATGATACATTTACTCGGATTAAACGTTTGATCTGTCATCTACGTTCTATTACAAATAAAATATTGACATTTGCCATCTCCACATCATTGCATTCAGTTTTTATTCACAATTTGTTTAGTGTCCCAACTTTTTGGTAATCCGGTTTGTACTGTATATGGGGTAAGTCAGCCCACCATAGTGTGCACACAATCAGCACTGATATGGACTAATTAGATTCTAGGGCAGATTATAGCTACAGCCACACACAGGAAAAAAAGTTCAGTAAATACTATATTACATGCTAAAACAAATCATCCTATGTATTCCCTCAAAGCCATCCCTATGGGGGAAACAATATGTGCCAAGTGTAATTGCAGGACAAATGAAGCTGTCCTGATCTGCCCCCTGGATGTTAGAACGTGCCTTGGGCAAAGTAAACAGATTATCCCGACACCAATTACTGTTTGGTACCGACAAATATAAAAACCAAAACGGGACCATTGCTCTGGTGATAGTGTCACAGTATAGCCCTCAATTTTTTCAAATACAACATATTAATAAATATTTACCCATACTCAATGAAGATGAAAAATCGTCGCACGGTTGAAGAATTGTATTCAAAAAGCACCCACTATTGGGCAATCAGTTGCACCTAGTATATTGAGAACAGTAAGTACCCATAAGACCGGGTTACACTGCACTGGTTTTTATATATATGTGGCACACATCCACGTAGAATGTGTCTTTTTGCTAAACCTACCAAAAATCGGATTCTGCACCTTCTGTTAGGCAACAAAGTGCGTGCGCTGGAGCATTAACGATATCACTACTAACAGCCAGTGCAACATGTCCAGAGCATCCAGACATTTTGAAAAGGTTAAGTTGTATACCATAGGTGATCTAAAGCGATGTCTATTGAAACGAGGCATTTTGGATGTAAACACCAAACACTTATTCACCTGAAGGTTTGCATTACCGCAGAGATAGGCCTCATGCACACAACCGTTTTTCGGGTCCGCATCCGAGCTGCAGTTTTTGCGGCTCGGGTGCGGACCCATTCACTTCAATGGGGCCGCAAAAGATGCGGACAGCACTCCGTGTTCTGTCTGCATCCGTTGCTCCTTCCAGGAGGCCCCGCAAAAAAAATAAAAAAAAATAGCATGTCTACAATGGGCCGCCCGTTCCGCAAATTGCGGAAGGCACACGGACGGCTTCCGTTTTTTGTGGATCTGCAGTTTGCGGATCGCAAAAAAAACGGCACGGTCGTGTGCATGTAGACATAGGATGATAATTTATTCATTTTTTGTATTTTATTTATATTAAAAAGGTGTTGTCTCGCTTCAGCAAATGGCCTTTATCTTGCAGAGAAAGTTAATACTAATGTATTGTTATTAACCATATTGCTTCCTTTGCTGGCTTGATTTGTTTTTCCATCACATTATACGCTGCACCATTTCCATGGCTACGGCCACCCTGCAATCCATCAGTGGTGGTCGTGCTTGCACACTATAGCATCAGCCTCTCTGGTGGTCGGGACCGTGGGAGTACACATGGGCTAGGGCGTTCCACAATAGTGTGCAAGCATGACCACTGCGGATGGATTGCAGAGTGGTCGTAACCATGGAAACAAGCAATGTGTAATGTGATGGAAAAATGAATCCAGCCAGCAAAGGAAGCAATATGGGTAATAACAATACATTAGTAAGTGACTTGTATTAGCATTTATTATGTAGAGAAAGTTATTTGCTAAAGCGAGACAACCCCTTTAAGAACACTGTACATAGTGGTTTAGGCTTTTTACTAATTTTACTTCTTCTGGTCATTTTTAATATGTTTGTATTGTCCATTTTCTAAACTGATGCTGTGTATGGGGTTGCCCAGCCCTGCTCATTAATTAGTCCATATCAGTGCTGATTGTGTACACACTATGGTGGGCTGACTTAACCCATATATAAGCATGGCATGTGTATGTATGATTAATAGCGAAAAATAGAGTGAAAATATGGTATATGCATTTACTCGTAGACTGTGGGTACGTCTTAGATGTGCACAGCCTAGTCTATGGGGAGTGTGCCAGCAGCTATACAAAAACATTTCCCTGGATATACAACCTACTCTATAGGCTTTAGGATTACATCACGTCCCCCATCAATCTTATACAATAATTAGGTTTTGATATATGAACCCCTTTTATTCCTTTATACATCCTATTTGTCGCACTTGGTGAATTAGGTTTTTATAAGGTTGATATTCAAAAAGAAGCCTACAGAGCCAGTTTATGCTACTTTTAACATACAGCACAAATGATTAAAGTCGGAGTGTCCTTCCTTGCACAAATGTCTCATTCCATTACGAATGTACTGTATACAATATGGCACTGGGATAAGCCTTTGGAGCTTAAGTCAGCATTTACATTATTGGTCCCTAAATAATTCCTCAAAAAAATAAAATAAAAAAATAGCTAGAAGCTATTGACGTGTCAGAGTTAATCCATGACAGTGCTCCCTTTATAGCTGAACACATGTATATGGCTTGTTCTTCTTTTTACAAAGTGCTGATTTGACGGTAAATGACATTATTGGATAAGTAGGGTCAAACTGTGGAAACTGCTTAGAATTCAATCCACGTCGGATAGATTTGCAGGACCACATCTCTCGAGAATGCAGGCTTTGCAATGGACCAAATCATCATTGCGATTTTATAGCCAAACCACAAAATGTATACTATATGTTTCAGAGACTGTGTCGGTAAAGAGCTGACTGCCCCACTTCATTATGGCTGACCATAGGCGGTCCATGCCTGTATTTCGGGTCCGCGGCCTTGTGAACACTATTACGGATGCAGACCCATTGACTTGAATGGGTCCGCAATCGCAAGATACAGTGTGGAGGCACAGATCGGAAGCCTGCGGGAGCACTACGAAGCGCTTCCATGGGCTTTCGGGTCCGTGCCACCGCACACGATAGGACATGTCCTATCTTTTGCCGTATATTGCAGATCATGCACCCATTCAAGTCAATGGTTCAGCGCCGCAATACGGGATTCACACGGTCGGTGCCCATGCATTGTGGACTGTAATTTACAGTCCGCAGCACACACAGTCAATGGGGGATAAGATACCACCAGTGACAAAATACAGAATCACTCTAGAGATGTAATCTTATATACCTCTATTAAAGGGGTTGGCCAGATTCAGGTAAGGGTGCATTCACACGACCGTATGTATTTTGCGGTCCGCAAAATGTGGATCCACCAAGACAAAAGGATGGTGTCTGTGTTGCATCATTTTTTTGTGGACCCATTGTAACAATGCCTTATCCTTGTCCACAAAACAGGTGAGAATAGGACATGTTTTATATTTTTTTTTTGCGAGAATGTGGAACAGACATACGGATGCGGACTGCACTGCACGCGGTGTGCTGTTGTTTTTGAGGACACACTGAAACAAATGAGTCCGTGTACGATCTGCACCAAAAATACGGTCGCGTGAATCCCTTTTAGGAGGACTACATGGCACTTACTAATATAGCCTTTGTTGCTATTCGGCACCATTTTCTGTATTTCATAAGTCACGTCCCCTTGTTGGCCAAGTCTTCTTGGCTGTCCACACAGAGGTCCGGTCCATAGAATGGTCACATGACCCTCCGTCAGCAGCCAATCATTTACTGCATCTGTCCAGTTTGGAATTCAGTGCAGGCGCAATGTGTTTGAAAAGGAGGCGGACGATTAATGTGTCCAGTCACGTGACCCTCCATCAGCAGCCATCTTATGGACAGGACCTCTATCTGGACAGCACAGAAGATTTATCCAAGGGGATGCCATCTGATGTCAAGGGGAGGCATCATCTATACTGTAGAAGTTAAAACCTCATCCGTTTTTAACAGCCGTTAAAAACGAATGCTAAACTGATACAAAACCGGGGTTAAAAGCAGATGGACAACTAGAAAATAGATGCACACATGGATGCAAAAATGGCCATGAAGACCTGACTATCCGTGTTTAACAGCTGTTTTCACTGTCCTGTGGATGCAGCTTTATACATCAGTCCGTAAAATTATCAAGGACAATGTGAACATAAGGAAGGCGGCAAATTACATCTATTGTATTTTTTAAAGTAGCCTAGGACACAGAACACGGTCTATTCTTTGTGTTTGAATAGGACCATTTCATCAGAAAATTCCAGTATAATTAGTGTCCTGCATCAAAGCCGTGATATTGAGGTGACTGATAGAGTGTAGCACGGGTCAATAAAAGTAATTAGCGCCATGTCAGACAGTGACGCACATGACAGAACATTTCACAGCCGCAAGGTAAGCAAGAGTAGAAGTGATAAAAGTCCCATACACTGTACATACGTGTTGTCTTGTGTGTGAGAGATGATATAGTCTCAACAAGCAAAACCTCCAGACTCTGCACATAAACACCTACAATAAGCCTCCAATTGTATCAAACATCTACATGCTGCACCCACCTATGCCTCCTTGGTGCTCTGAAGGAGAATTAAGATGAATGATACGCTATTCGAGTATAGACCGGACAACTACCAAACTGAACGGTGACCATTTAAGGTCAATGATCAATTCACAGGAGGATCTTCAACATAGACCCTTGGTCCGAGCTGAGAAAGGCTGCAACATGCATCATTCAGCTCAGATTTACCCCAAGACTCATCTGTGCAAGTGAAAATGTGGACTGCACATGGATGCCATTTTGTGTGTCCCCCGTCCAAAACACAGATCGTTTGCCTGAATGCAACCTAAGGGTACGTCCACGTGGAACAGAAAATCTAATAGAGGGTATGAAGAATTATGGTATAATCTGCTTCATTTTAGCTGCAGGTCTTGGGGTTGAGGTTGTTTGAATTAGGATTGGTCAGTCCATAGATCTCTAGAAGTACTCCATGGAGCACCATATTCTCCCCCTACAGTCGATCGTTGTACAGGGGAATACCTATGTAATATGCCACGCTTTGGAACATGGGGGTACAGCATGGGCACATAGAAGTCAATGGGCACAGTCTCATGGCTTTAAACAAAACTGATCCACAATGCGGCTGTGTGTAGGAACGCTAAAAAGAAACGATATGCTGAAGATGAAGGCAAAGCACTGATTTTGTAGTAGTTAAATATGTATTCGCTATGGTATGTATGGCGCCAACAGATGCTGTAACGAAGATTACAGTCACACCAATCCCTATTCCCTGGTGGGACTCACAGTCTAGGAGGCCAATTGTTCTGTCAGAGAGATGTGATAGTTTGGACGAAAACCACAAAGCACGGGAACAACATAAAAACATCATTCCTATAACATGCTTTAGAATTACTTTTGAGTCTGTAGCGTCAATGCAATCCAGAATATGACAAGGTATGAAGAGTTATATTACAAGTCAATATGCAAATTTGCTCTTCTCCAAAGGATGAAAACTGCCTCACTAGAGCCAAACCAAAGTCTCCACCAAAAGGATGAGACGACCACAATCGGCAGTAGACATGAAATGATCTTTGATGCTGTTCTTGAAGGGGGGGGGGGGGGGGGTGTCGGATTTGGGGGTATGGTTCTCATTGAGAGAACCTAGCTGGTGTTTGCTCCATGGGAAATAAGAATGTACATGAACTTTTCTGCACAAAATAAAGAAGTGTCTCTCAAGACTTCTGCAATAGAGACACATCTGCTTTTCCTATGGAACATTGGTCATAAGTCTCCACAGCGTACATCTGATGAGGCCTTTTCTTCTGTCCATTTCACTCATGCGTCTGTCAGAGCAGATCACCTCTGCCTGTGTAAAATGGCGCACAGTGCACGGTTGTCTCTGTACCTGGGGCTCCTTTGGATGCCAGTTAGAGTGGAATAGTTTGAAATACAAAAAAAGTGACAATGGCCTCTTGGAGGACATACGTGCCACAAATATATTCAGAAAATAATAGGATAACATTTTTAAACATTGTCCACGCCAAATTAAACTGTTGCCGTAGTTGCCCTGCTCACGTGAAACTACATATCATATATATCAAAACTATCGATACAAAATATGGAACCCAGTTTAAAGGGCATTTGTCAGAATTGTGCCTACGAAACTGGCTGACCTGTTACATGTGCGCTTGGGCAGCTGAAGACATCTGTGTTGGGTCCCATGTTCATATGTTCCGCATTGGTGAGAAAAATGATGTTTTAATATATGCAAATGAGCCTCTAGGAGCAACCGGGGCGTTACCATTACACCTAGAGGCTCTGCTCTCTCTGCACTTTGACAGGGCCTGGTACTTTCACACTTGCGGCAGAGGATTCCGGCAAAACGTATGCAAACTGATGGCACTCTCTCCGGTGTCATCTGGAAAAACGGATCCGGTGTAAAAAACCGAATCAGTTTTGCCGCAACACTTAATGCCGGATCCGGCACTAATACACTTCAATGTAAATTAATGCCGGATCCGGCATTCAGGCAAGTGTTTAGTCTTTTTGGCTGGAGATAAAAAAAAAAAAAAAAAAAAGAACTGAAGACATCCTGAACAGATTGCTCTCCATTCAGAATGCATTAGGATAAAAACTGATCAGTATTTTCCGGTATTGAGTCCCTAGGACGGAACTCCATGCCGGAAAAGAATAACGCTAGTGTGAAAGTACCCTTATTCAGTTTGCATTTGTAAAGAATAATCTAAATAAGCTAAAGCTTGAAAAAAAAAAAATAATAATAATAAAATTAAATTAGTTCTCTGTAAAACATTTATAAAATCCCCTAGGTGTCACAAATTATTATGGTAGTCCAACAAATAACGTTAGGACCGTTTAATCACCACGTGCACTAAATCAGGAAAAGGTGAATGGTCATTAAAGTGTTAAGTGTAAGTTCCCCCTCTTTCCTTAGACTAATGAAATACATGTAATATGCACAGACTTTCCGGATCCTGGAACGAGTGCCTATACATTATGTTAATGCATGCACTATAAACAAGGGGCCAATTAATAATCGAGAAAGCGCGCGTTAATTAAGAGCGTACCGCGGTCTTAAAGCCACTGGAGCGTACCAGGCTTCAGCACAGAACATTATTTTGCGCTCTAAATTAATTGTGCAGCGGTGTGAAATCCCTACTTGTATAAAACCGGGAACGAAAATGTTTGTCGGGAAGACGCGACGGCAGATTCTTGTTTACTTAATTTCCTTCCTCAGACAGGCGCTCGGTTCTACATAAATCTAAATTTAGAGGAGGGCACAGAAATAAAGAAGTCTTCTATTCAAAGCCAATTCTGCCGCTTGTCAGAATGGAATAATAAGGAGACGACATATAAAGCGGTACGAGAAGCTGTATGAACAGTTCATGTACGTCATTTACCAGGCTCAACGACTTACAAATATTAACTATTGCCCTGTGTAGACCCAGCTCTACAGCATGTCCACCTGCGGGTCCCGACCGGGGAGCGCCTGGAGAAATGGAGGCGAGACAACAGATCACATTGCTGGTAGGCAGCCGTGAGAAGTAATCACTCTCAGCATCTTCATTTGGAAGCTTGAGGGTAATACAACCTACCTCTATTTTATCAGTAGAAGACATCATTGCTTCCAGAAAGAACACAGCGAGCTGGAGAAATCACGTCCGTATATTGATTAGTAGTTACTACTTTCTCCGTCCATGAATAGGACATTAGATGGGAGAACTGGAAATTGTAATAGCCTGTCAGATCTCATCCTGAACAAACTGGAACAATTCCAGACGTTTTCCACTGGTAGATGATGGGAACGTCCAAGCACTTGCCCTATATAATGTAGTACCGAGCAGTAATACAATATCCAAAATCTATGGGGCTTTACTGCACCTCCAAATGCTTCCAATTTTATTCAAAGATATAAATAAGCTTTTCTTGTTGGATATTGTGGCAGAGGTAAGCAGAATAGCTCCGTGCTTCTGTACATATGCTCAGGCGCACGGCATAGCCACTTGCATCAGACCTAATACAAGCAAGTGCCCGGTAACGAGGCTTTGTCAAAAAAGTAAACTGATGCACATTTCAATTGCCCTGCTTATGCGCTCTCAATCCTTTCCAATAGGAAATGGAACTTAATGGGATGGCCTATGAACAATGTCACCTCTCCACAGGATAGGTAAGAAGTGTACGATCACTGGTACCTTCAACACATCACAGGAACAAAGGTTCTCAAATCCCCACATGCGTGACCACCTCTCCATTCAATTCTTTGGGACTGCCTAGTACAGAGTTCGGATATCTCCATCAATCCTGTGGACAGGTGATAAATGGGAAAAATCCATTACAGTAGAAGACATCTAAAGGTCCCTTTACATGGGACCAGTTGGAGGAGAACTCTGTATTTCCATGCAGCGATCTCCTCCAGAGTATGGGGAGGAGAGATCACCAATGCCATCGCTCTTACCTATACTGACTTGGTTTGCCGGCAGCACGGTAAATCACAATTTTTGTGAACGCACAAATTATCTAATTATTATGATCAGCAGTACATTTACACCGGCAGATAATCTCTAACTTTGCGATTCTCGGCCCAGGGCCCTTAAGTGTATTAGGGGGTTCCCCAAAGGTCATCTTTTATCATGCTATGCATATTGTTCCTGGTTCCCCCAGTTCCTCTTACTTCCATTTACCCAATATAAGAGACTTTATGTGGACTATGAAGAGTGTCAATTATCAGCTAACAGCAGCTTTTCTGACTTTATGACGCATGGGGTGCAACACCTCAGTAACTCTCTCCTGTACAAAGGTGGTCATATATAATCATTTTTTCAGCTACTGATCACGTGTCAGGGTGAGCAAAGATAAATGAATAATAAAATGATACTACGATAAGACTCTAGTCACTAAAAGCAGTAACTGAATACAGTATGTACCAACTTTGCCTTTCAGAAGGGACTATAAGGACATGTCCAAAGGCAAATTACATACAATTGATGGCAGACATCCCAACCTGCAAAAACTCATTTCAGGGAGGTTTTCTTTCACTAACTTTTTATTACATTTTCCAGACATATGCAGTATCTGCACACTTTGCTCTATGGTGTGGAGGACGGGGCTCATCACCCTGCCCCAAATTATCACATTTATGAATATGATTAAAGGGATTCTGTCACCACCTATAAGCCCTGTGAGCTAAACATATGCTCATGTCCAGGGCAGCATTCTGATTTCTAAGGTGGCCTTATAAAAGCTATTTGTGGCTTTATTCTGCGGAAAACAGGTTTTACTAACCTGTCAATCATTGAATTAAGGTGCCCAAGCAGGGGAGGTCTGTGGATGCATTCGTGCCCAGCGCCTTCTTCTACTCCTCAGTGCCGCCTCTCCCTCCCTCCCCCCGCTTTGAGATCCCGCGCGTGCGCACAGGCTCAGCCTGATGCGCCGCTGCGGACTGCTGGCATCGGCTTCTTCTTGCACTGTGCGCACGCGCTGAGAAGGGGACACTGCTAAAGGTTGTCGGAAAGGTTTACTGCGAGTAAACTAGAGATGGGAAGTTCGGATCTTTCACATGAATCGGTTCATTTGAATCAGTTCATTCAACTGAACCGATTCATGAATCGAATCTTTGGTTCATTCGCTGAACTGACAAGAAGCAAGTGAACCGAAGCTTAGGTTGCGCAATGCGCATGCGCGGATTCTTCTATTCACTTGCTGACTCGCTGAGTCGGCTCTTGGTCTGAGTCAGGAAGTTCATTCTTTAAAACCCTGTGTGTAATTATCTACCCCACTGTAGGAAAAAAACATCCAGGGGGGGTGAATTTAACACTGGGGTAAATAATAGTATTAAAATGGAGGGTTAAATGTGTAAATGTATTTAAAAAAAATACATCTCTCTCAATAGTTATAGCTACTGAATGAGACAGAAGAAGGGATGCCTTTAACATATATATCTCCTTGAGAAGCCAATTTGACCCTAAAGGGTTAATTCAACCTGTAATGTAAACTCTGTCCTGTCACTTCTCTTATCTCTCTGCTGACTGCTATCAGTAAACCTTTCCGGGATATATTGTCTCACATGTGGGTGTCAGGGAGCCGCTATCTAATAGCAGGAGACTCCCTGAACGTCCGGGAGACTTGAGATCCCTGTGATGGTAACATTTATAGGGTGGAACCGCACGCAAGGACTTTGTAACTGACTAATAGTTATATGGTTGGAGGTTAAAGGTCCAACGTCATATGCAATAAATCAAGCTTAAGAGCTGAAATCACTACTCCCAATTGTTCTTCAGGTAGCGTACACGAGGGACAGTAAAATAAATCATAGCCTTTTATTGAAGATTTCAGATAGCTTTGGGTCAGTTGGGTACTATCTGAGAACACAAAACTAAGGCTACTTTCACACTGCCTTTTCGAGGCTCTCACAAGCGGCCCCAAACGGATAAGAATGCATCAGTTTGGCTCCGCTCTGCCTCCATTCCGCTCTGGAGGCGGACACCAAAACGCTGCTTGCAGCGTTTCGGTGTCCGCCTGGCGGTGCGGAGCCACACAGATCCGTCCTGACATACAATGTAAGTCAATGGGGACGGATCCGTCTACATTGACACAATATTGGTGCAATTGTAAACGGATCCGTCCTCCATTGACTTTCAATGTAAAGTCAGGACGGATCCGTTTGACTTCACTTAGACTTTATTTGACTAAGTGTATGCAGATGGATCCGTACTGAACGGATACCATCGTTTGCATTTATAGGTGCGGATCCGTCTGTGCAGATACCAGACGGATCCGCACCTAGCGCAGGTGTAAAAGTAGCCTTATTGTGAGTTTTGGGATGGCAATAAGCAGATCCAAAGCACTAACCACAAAGAGGAAAAAAGATTTCTTCTCTCACTACCAGATACTTTAAGTATTTTAAAGTGCATGCCCAGTTTGAGGATATTAATGACCCATCCATAGGATAGGTCATCAGTAGCAGATCGGTGGCAGTGACTCCAGGCACGCCTGATGATCAGCGTCTTATTCAGTGCAATTACAGCTGCTCGCCCCATTCACTTGAATGGGAGGATTTGTCATCAATATCATGAAATTCGGACAAAGCCTTTAAGGTTTTGTGGTGTGTACTGTTTATTAAAAACGACCCCATTCCAATTAAATATAATTCCTGAAATATTGACACCTGTCACTGGCGCTACAGTTCTGTCATCAAGCTCTTCACCTCTGCTGGTCCGCACTAGGCCAGAAGTGTGATGTGCCGCCTACACACCCGCCAATTTACCGGCTGCAGTGACATGCGCATAGATGGCATGCCGCACTTTCAGTCCAACGCAGACAAGAAGAGGTGGAAAAGGGAGCTCTGTGCTGGAACCAGAGCACCTGTGACAGGCGATTATATTTTTTTTATTATTTCTGCACCCTTAACCACGGTCGTGTGCATGAGGCCTTACTTGCAATATTAAACGGGGTTCCTGATCTCAGAGAACCGCTTTTAAGTATAAATACTGGGCAGATTTACTAATGGTACTGTTTTAATGGGTGGAAACATTGCGGTCACTTACTATGCTGACTAGAGCATAACACAGACAGATCGTTAATGGGATGCTGTCTCCAAGTCGGTTTTACTGGATTCAGATTTGCGTACTTGCATCCTCCTTTTCGTGAATTGCTGTCTCATCACATTCTATTTAACAAAAAAAGTATCTAAAATATGTCCATCTTTGAGCAATGCTGTCACCATTGCAGGGACCTACATGAGCTGAAAAGGGTGGGATGCTTTGAACAGTGCAGTCGGCCTGTTTAGCAAGTATGGAATGAAGCCCGCCATTATCATACAATTTACAGAACTCAGTCAAGTGGAGAAGATGTTGATTATAGCTCAGCTTTCAGGATTCGCAATCGTATCATGCAGTACTTAGAAGAGCTGCAAAAAATATGTTCAAGCCAAGCAAATGACTGACGTTCCCAGCTATTGCTGAGCATCGGGCTATGTGATCTGATGGGCAGTCCGGTAAGTAACCAACACAAAGCCGGGAGTAGTCCTTCTCCTCTAGATAGTCACGCATCCATCAGAGGTGCCAGAAATCACACACTCCTTTGAAAAAGTAGTCTTGGTTATGGAAGTCAAAAGATCATTAGAGGAAGAAGAAAAAAAAGAAAAAAAAGGATTATTTAGAAAGGGGGAAGCGAGTGTCCGTAGCACCTAGCTTTCCTTCTTGGACTTTAAAGGGAATCTGCCACCTAACTAATCTAAAGAATGTCCTTACAGCACTTCATACCTTCTTTCCATATGTTTTTCTTTGGAACTGGTATTATATCTTCATAAAATCCACTTTTAGGGTCCATTCACACGTCCGTAATTTGGGTCCGCTTTCGTTCCGCAATTTGCGGACCCATTCACTTTCAATGGGGCTAGAACGGATGCGAATTCGCATTTTCGGGATCCGCAATTCCATTCCTGAAAAAAAAAAAATAGAACATGTCCTATTCTTGTCCGCAATTGCGGACCAGAAAAGGCATTTTCTATTATAGTGTCTGTGATGTGCGGTCCGCAAATTGCGGATCGCCATTGCAGGTGTCCGTGTTTTGCGGATCCGCAAAACACTTACGGACGTGTGAACGGACCCTTATCTATACACTAATGAGGCATTAAGGTGTCCAGAGGGGTGTTATTTTCATTCAAAAGGGACCCAACCAATGCCCAGGCCTGACCCCCTAAAGAGTCCACGCACACCTCTCCTCCACTCAAACTATGCCCCCAGCAGCGCTGTTGCCAGCCCCCACTAGGTTGCTAGCAGTCAATAACCCCACCCACCCTTTCCCTTCAACATCGCCAACAGGCACAGTGCCGAACATTGCCTGCGCTCTTCCGGATCAACTGAGGGCATCAACCTCAACTGTTTCACTGGGCATGAGCCAAAAACATCCAGAAGTGCGCAGGCAGTATTCAGCACTGTGCGAGATTTAGAGGCGTTTGTGAAGGGAAAGGGCTGCAGCTAATGCGCTTGCTGAGCAGGCGCCATCTTTAAAGCCCTGACCTGCGGTGTACATGAACGGTGCAAGTCATTAAGGGGTTAAAATGGGAACATTATTACTAATTTATTTTTCCAACAACTGTTGCAGCATTCGTCAGACAGACACTGGGTACTCATAAAAGCCATGTCACCAGTAACACCCTTTTATAGTGTCATTAGACACACAGAATCGCAGCAGGGCTCCAGATGGCGACCAAAATGGTCGCCAATGCGACTTAGAATTTACAAATGGCGACAAGACTTTAGTCTTGTCGCCATTTGCGACTAGACCTGCCGCCGCAGCTCTGCAGTTGAATACAGCGGCGGGGCACCGGAGATTATAGTTCTCTGCCCCGCCGCCGATGTTCTTCTCAGCAGCGCAGTGAAGGAGTCTCTCCCTCCCCCTGTGCTGCTGCCGCCAATAAGAAGAGAGACAGGAGGAGGAGGAGAAGGGGGGGGGGGGGCTGTGGCCACTGCGCCACCAATGAAGATAACTGACCTGTTAATACAAATACATGAGGCGGGTGCCGGAATCAAATAGCCGGCACCCGACCTCTGACAGGGAGCTGCGATCAGCGGCAGTTAACCCTTCAGGTGCGGTACCTGAGGAGTTAACTGCAGCAGATCGCAGCTCCCTGTCATAGAAGTCGGGTGCCGGCTATTTGATTCCGGCACCCGCCTCATGTATTTGTATTAACAGGTCAGTTATCTTCATTGGTGGCGCAGTGCGCCCCCCCCCCCCCCCCAAGTATAATAAACATTGGTGGCACAGTGCCAATGAGGGTTAAAAAAATAAAAATAAATTAACTCGCCTCCTCCAATTGATCGCGTAGCTGCCGGTCTCCTGTTCTTTCTTCAGGACCTGTGGTGACGTCACTGAGCTCATCACATGGTCCATTACCATGGTGATGGATCATGTGATGTACCATGTGATGAGCACAGTGACGTCACCACAGGTCCTGAAGAAAGAACAGGAGACCGGCAGCTACGCGATCAATTGGAGGAGGCGAGTTCATATATTTTTTTTTTTAACCCTCAATTGACCTTCTACTAAGCATTCTGTATTAAAGAATGCTATTATTTTCCCTTATAACCATGTTATAAGGGAAAATAACACAGTGAATAGACTTTCATCCTAGAAACCATGCGTGAAAAATCGCACGCATCCGCACTTGCTTGCGAATGCTTGCGACTTTCACGCAGCCCCATTAACTTCTATGGGGCCTGCGTTGTGTGAAAAACGCACAATATAGAGCATGCTGCGATTTTCACGCAACGCACAAGTGATGCGTAAAAATCACCGCTCATGTGCACAGCCCCATAGAAGTGAATGGGTCCGGATTCAGTGCGGGTGCAATGCGTTCACCTCAAGCATTGCACCCGCTCAGAAATCTCGCCCATGTGAAAGGGGCCTAAGGGTGAATAGGACAAGGGTTCCAGCCCCTAAGGGGGCTAATAGTAAGTAAAAAAAATAAAAAAATAACACAAACACTAAGGCTACTTTCACACTTGCGGCAGTGTGATCCGGCAAGCAGTTCCGTCGTCGGAACTGCCTGCCGGATCCGCCGATCTGGATGCGGATCCGTCTCACAAATGCATTGCAAGAACTAATCCATCTCTCCGCTTGCCATGCGGACAGACGGATCCGTCTTGTATCTTTTTACCGGTCTGCGCATGCCGTATCTGGAACTAATACATAGCATTCAGGCAAGTCTTCAGTTTTTTTTTGCCGGAGATAAAACCGTAGCATGCTACGGTTTTATCTTTTGCCTGGTCAAAATGACTGAACTGAAGACATCCTTATGCATCCTGAACGGATTGCTCTCCATTTAGAATGCATGGGGATATGCCTGATCAGTTCTTTTCCGGTATAGGGCCCCTGTGATGGAACTCTATGCCGGAAATGAAAAAAGCTAGTGTGAAAGTACCCTAAAATATTAAGTTTAAATCCCCCCTTTCCCAAATTTACATATAAAATAAAAAAACAATAAATAAACATATTAATTATTAAAAAATATCTCCTATGCAGTGAGCGCCGTAACAGAAAGAAATAAATAGAAACCATGCGATTCGCCATTTTTTTAGTCACCTTGTCACCCCAAAAAAATAGGATAGGACTGTTCTATTATGGGCCGAACGTTTCATAAAAAGCAAAATGCACGCAGCCTATTTTTTATTTTTTTTGCGTGGTATGGAGTATCGCAATACTTTTTTATGGTGACGAAAGCAAATAAAAATTTTGGTATCGAAACAACCCATTGTCACGATACCAAAATTTTGATTCGGTTTCGATTTGGCAACTAAAAATTTAATTTGGCTCCTACATTTTTCAGTTCAGGAGCCAATGGCTACTAGGTATTTTTTTTAGTCTGGAGCACTGTTACTAGCTCCAAAAAGTCAGGGAAAACTGTAGCTTTATTGTTCCAATACTCTCCATAAACCACAGGTCTAAAAATATGTATTTTAATTAAAAGTGCTGACCGATGTTCTCAGCCTGGAAGATTAATGTGCTGTACTATTGTTTCCATTCTCATGTGATCGGGCCTTCCTGTTCAAGTGACTATTACAGAGCCGTCCTACAGAAGTGAACGGGGAAGCCATACTTGTAACTACACCTGCTCACCACTGCAGTTGTGATGGCGAGCAGGTAAACAATGAACAGAAGGCGGCGCTCTAACAAGCACTGCATTCTCTTCAAACAGCTGACCAGCAGGGGGTTCTAGGAGTGGCCGCCCCACAGATCCGATATTAAAGTTTCCCTGAAATCCACTTGAAATGGTTGAAAGCCGAGGGTGAAAGCCAAAAGGATAAACTGACATACTGCAGATTGAAAACCTGCAGCACAAGACAGCTTCCACTGTTTTCCGCAGATTTCTGAAATCTCATCCACTTTGCTGCTACTGTATAAATGCTACAGATTCTAAACGCAGTTCGGCAACAGTGAATCTGCAGTATTCGCGCCACTTATGACCGTATCCCTTAGACTACCCATTACAGAGCCAGCGTCTCCGACCACACAAGCTCAGGGTGCATCAGAAGTATCAGAAGTGTCGCAGCCAATAAGTGAGAAGGAAGAGGCTCCGTTTCCAGGATAATGTTCCATTTTTATGTCAGATTGAAGGGGTCACTTTAGGAATCCTACATCATTCCTATGGAGGAGATTGAGAAAAATGCAGAGTGCACATGGGCTTGCGGAGCGAAATATTGACACGGCTGTAAAACCTCAAAATAAGTATACAAAGAAATGAACATCTGAATGAAGCAGTGACGAGAGATAGCCACATGCAGGTTTACAGTATCACTCATATACGGTACATGAACACCGTTTTAGGCAGCTGAAGTCTCTCTTTGTCCGAGTGGAATGCCCGTTAATAAAGGTAAAGGCTTTCATTGTAATTAGGAGAGACATTCACAGATCACAAAAAGATAATTCTTCAAGAGGAATGTGGAATTTTTAAAAACGTTCCTATGTTTACATATTGCTATTACATACTTAGTATGGCGCCCCCTGGTGTCTTTTACTATGTCCATCCTATCTGTTGTGCACCAGTGGGCACATATACCTAGTAATCCAGTCCCTCCACACAGATCCTCTTGTACTTGGGTAGCGGAGTCATTTCTGCTATTGGGCAGGTCGGTCAGTAAGTATCAGAGAACATGGACCGGCTTCTCACCAGCAATGGACACATTAGATGGATGTTCTCAGAACGCAATCGAAAGTCTTTTTACAGGCTAGGGCAGCGCTAAAGCCCGCCGATTAGTGCTGATGACATCACCGAACTCCCTGCTAGGCGGAAGCGAGAGCATCGGATTCATATCAAGGAGACTGAGTGGGGGAAGAAGGGGGATATGTCCAGGTTCAGTACTGAACGTGGACAACCCCGTTAAGGTGGATTTAGACGTGTAGATAATCAGGCAGATTATCGGGAACGAACATTGCTGCAAACCCTTGTTCCTGACAATCCGCCCGTGTAAAGATGCCGCAGATCACGCGATGAATGAGTGGAACACTCGTTCATCAGGTGAGCCTCGCCTTATTGCAGGCGCCAAAATTATTGCTTCCGGCCAGCAGATGGTGCTGTCTACTGTGATCTACTGGCCAGAAACAGTGCAGTTGTATGAGGATAAGCGATTGCATTAGCTATCCCTCGTCTTGATACTGTGGAGGTGATCGCTGTATGTAAATACAGTGCTTCACACCGACTGACCAAGCAGCCGATTGCTGAGAAGGAACGGTTCCTAAGGCTGGGGCTACATGGCGACATGTTGCACAACAGAACACAAACATCGCATGCAATGATTGTCAATGTAGTCGGGAGTCAACTTGCAACATGCCACGACTGCAACACAACAGTTGCAAAAAAATATATATATAAAAATCCAACTCCACTGTTGGATTTTTGGCCGCAGGCTGCAAGTCGCACAGGACTTTACAATGCAGGCTGCAAATCACAGCTCTAAATGAGTTGCAGACAAGTGGCGACTTTTCTGAGGCTTGCCGTCACGCAGTCGTGTAGCATCAGCCTAATGCACACGACCGTGCCGTTTTTTGCGCGCCGGAGTGCTGTCTGCATCTTTTGCGGCCCCATTGAAGTGAATGGGTCCGCATCCCAGCCGCCAAAACGGCTGACCCAAACAACGGCCGTGTGCATGAGGCCTTATCCAGCTCGACAGGCTAAGCACGTCCACTTTCCAAAACTGGAGTGAGCGGTGTAACAAAGCAAATGCAATGCAACATTTCATGAAATTTTTGCACAAATAATTGCAAAGCCATGCACTGCACAGCCTCACGTAACGCCCCACTTCAGAGATCAGACAAGTCCTTTGATCTGGCTGCTTTGCCGCCCATGACAATGAAGAAAAGAACACCCTCCAGCTCACAGCGTAGGATTTGTGATCACATGAGTTGGCCAGATATCAGAGGCCCACATTATTCCAACACAAAGCCTTCAGACATCTTGATCCCCTTTTGTAACCTGATTATATACGTGGGCACTGGAGCGTAAGCGCGTGTACTCTTACATTTTTCTTGTCTTCATACCAACCTTCCAACACCTGGTGGAGAAAACGGATCATTTACATATTTCTATAAGAGCAGCAAACTAGTCAAGCACTTCATGCCACATTAGGCAATTAACTTTCCTGCACTGGAATTCCAAGGCTGCCGAAGGGGAAGTCACTGGTGAATTTACTTCGCCACAATCAAAATATAATTAATAGCAACGCTCCAATTTTCTCATTCTTTACAGTACCTAGAGCCTGCGTTCTTCTAATCCTTGTACAAAAGACAACAATTAGTGGAAATGAGAGGGGTGAACTAAGGACAATTTGATCTCCAAAGCTGGCATGATAGTTTGACTAGTTCCCCTTCCTGGAGCGTGAACAGCTGTCCGATTTCACTTGCTAAACCCTTAATAGTAGGACAATGGCTAGCAGCATGCACATTTTCACTTTTAGTGACCTATTGTGCGGACTCACTCCGGTTCAGATTTCAAACACTGCCCTCCTCAGCAGACAAACAAGGCTGAAATGCGTGGAATTCCCAGGATGGAAGCACTTGTAATCAGGCTTGTAGATTGCTATGGAAACACGAATCATAAGACTACTGACCAGGATCAGGCAGGCAGTCCTGTTAGCTGCCAATGATCAATGCAATAGGCTACGGTATAAGAGTGCAAGACAGATTAGGTTTATGCAAGGTGCCCAGTTACATACGGTAGGGAAAGGAATATTTGCATTGGCATATTTTTGGACAGATCGTCCTAATAGTCCTAGTTCACTGCAGAAGAGAGATGCAAGGTAACAACACAATGTATAATACACACAGGACTGTCAGTTTATTCACTGGGAATATGATGGCCATAATAAATTTTCACAGACGTGTTTATATCTACCTGGTTCAAAAACCATCTGAACATTGCGATAAATGGAGGCATTAAAGGGGTTATCCCATGACTAATGTAAAAATCAGAGCTCATATAGTACATGACTATCTTTCTAATAAAGCTAGAACCAGCCCTGTACCTCACATGGATCCAGAGATCTCCACATTCATTGCTCTGCTAGATTTGTATCAAGCTGACAGCTCTAGGGGAGTGTCTTTTCTGCTGCAACTAAGGGGGCGTGTCATGCTCTCCCTATCACAGCTCAGGAGGCGTGCCCATGCTCTCCCTATCACAACTAAGGGGGCGTGTCATGCTCTCCCTATCACAGCTCAGAAGGCGTGCCCATGCTCTCCCTATCACAGCTAAGGGGGCGTGTCCATGCTCTCCCTATCACAGCTCAGGAGGCAGCTGAAGTATGAAACTGAGCATGTGCGACCTTCTCAGTGAGCAGGTCAAAGCTAGAACCAGCCCTGTACCTCACATGGATCCAGAGATCTCCACATTCATT
Organism: Bufo bufo; assembly: GCF_905171765.1. Classification (NCBI taxonomy): domain Eukaryota; kingdom Metazoa; phylum Chordata; class Amphibia; order Anura; family Bufonidae; genus Bufo; species Bufo bufo. The sequence continues at coordinate 230,671,364 of NC_053392.1, read as the reverse complement.
GCTCTGCTAGATTTACTATATCAAGCTGACAGCTCAGGGGGCGTGCCCATGCAGTCCCTGTCACAGCTCAGGGGGCGTGCCCATGCAGTCCCTGTCACAGCTCAGGGGGCGTGCCCATGCAGTCCCCGTCACAGCTCAGGGGGCAGCTGAAGGATGAAACTGAGCATGTGCGGCTTTCTCAGTGAGCAGGTCAAAGAAACAAGACAAAAAACAGCAGATGGCGCTATACAGATACATTTTGTTGAAAAGCTCAGTGGCTATGCTAAATTTTTTATTACATGCAATTACAAAAATATTCATATCCAGGTGCTAGTTTGAGAAGTGTAGAATATTTTTCATGGGACAACCCCTTTAATATGAAAAGCTTCTCACAAGCAGGAGCAGCACAGAGAGCAGTCAAGTGAGGGGAGCATAGTTGCAGTACTTGCCTGGGTGGTGCTTTTCTTCACTCGTAATGACACCCCTCGTTTCTAATAACTGATTGACACTCCAACCAAACACTAAGTTAAAGAGGACCTTTCGTGGGTCCAAAGAATATGAACTTATCAGCAGGCTGCATAGAGCGGCGCCCAGGGATCTAAGTGCACTTACTATTATTCCTGGGTGCCGCTCCGTTGGTCCGCTGTGGCCCCCGGTAATTTCTCAACATTCGGTGCAAGTGGGAGGAGACGCCAGTGTCTCTCCTCCCTGACAGCAGCGCTGTCCAATCACAGCTCAAAGCCAGGGAGTTTTTTTTCTCCCTGGCTCTGAGCTTGCGCTGTGATTGGACAGCGCTGCTGTCAGGGAGGAGAGACACTGGCGTCTCCTCCCACTTGCACCGAATGTTGAGAAATTACCGGGGGCCACAGCGGACGAACGGAGTGGCACCCAGGAATAATAGTAAGTGCACTTAGATCCCTGGGCGCCGCTCTATGCAGCCTGCTACTAAGTTCATATTCTTTGGACCCATGAAAGGTCCTCTTTAAGGTGTAACCTAACATATGGAAAAACTCCTTGAATAAATATATATATATTTTTTATTCAGTTGTATTACGTAGCTGCTCAAACCATACATTTTGGGACAGGAATAAGACCTTAAAAGGGAACCGGTCACCTAGAAAATGCATATTAAACCGCCAGCAGTACCTTATTGCAGCCTCTAGCATGATTATAAAAGTCTGTGTCTTTTCTGTACAATGCGCCAAAAGTCTGAAAAAAGACTTTTATTCAACTGGCCACGCTATATAAACGATAGTCTTGAAGTCAGGGGGGCAGCGGCTTTCACGCCTGAAGTCAAGCGTGCCCCACCCCCTTTCCGGCTCCTTACAATTTGATTGATAGGAATTCAAATTCCTTTACCACTGGACGCTCAAACGTAGTCTTGCGCGTGCGCTTTGTCCCTGCAGACAGTGACTGCGCACTGTTCCACTCCGCTGTGAGGTATGCTCAATGATAAGGCACTCTCACATGAGACCCTGCTCAAGCGCGAGAGTACGCTCAAGTGCCCAGCAGTGAAGGAATTGGGCATTCTATCAAATACTAAAGGGGCGGGGCATGCTTGACTTCAGGCGAGAAAGCCGTTGCCCCCTTGACTTCATGACTATCGTTTACATAGCGTGGCCAGTTGAATAAAAGTTTTTTCAGACTTTTGGCGCATTGTACAGAAAAGACACAGACTTTTATAATCATGCTACAGGCTGCAATAAAGGTACTGCTGGCGGTTTAATATTCATTTTCTAGGTGACAGGCTCCCTTTAACAGCTTTTAAAGTAGCTAAGAGAAGGAATCCATAAAGCTTAAAAGGGGTTGCATCATGACCCCATATGCACCACCGCCCTCTATTCATTTCTATGGGGCCGCCAAAAAAAGCCGAGCGCTGGTTTGGCTCTTTCCATCAGCCCCATAGAAAAAAAATGGGATCGGTGGCCGCGCAAGCGCGGTGCGTCCTCTGACTTTCAAGGCTTCAGTTACAGGATAGGTGTGGGTCCCAGAGGTGGGATCCGCACTTATCAGACTATGGGGGCATATCCTAGCAATAACGCCCCATTTTCTGCAATTGTATAACCCTTTTAAATACAATAAAGGATAACTCAACTTACAAGATAAAATTCCTTAAATTCTAAGGTACATAAAAAGAAGATACTGATACTCTGCTACATTACCAGTACACTCTGAGCCCATAAGTCACACCATTGGAAGGTACATATAACAGAGTAGCAGGCACACTTGTTCCCCATATTTTGCCTTTTATAGGTGTGACAGGTCTGTTCACTGAATTGAGTTTGATCTTGGTGTCCTCAGAGTACACTGCGACTTAGCTTTCCTATGCTGTTCGATACATGTACTGTAGCCTAATTGCTAGTCTGCAAAGCTGTAACTATCATTGGAAGATCCCAAAATGCACTGCTTCCCAGGTCACAGAAATCCTACACTTTATAACACAGATGAGTAATATATTTCCAAATATCCTTAAAGAGACACTCCCACAAAAATTGTTATTCTCTGACAAAGTGTACATGATGTAAACTGTACTAAAAAGGTATTTGTCAGTTATAACCTCCCTTCTGATCCTCAGCTGTCTCATGTGAATGGCACTGATTCTTCAAATAACACAGCATCTTATGTGAGGACAGGAAGCCAGTTTCTCTATATATTACTATGGGAGACTCAATGTCAGTCTCATAAGAATGAATAGAGAAGTAACCGACTTCCTGTCCCGTGTCTGTTGGAGAGTTCACATGACACAGCTGAGGATCAGATGGGAGGTTATAACTCACAAATACAGTCACTAGTAAGAAGTTTACCTTCACTACAGATTACATCATTACTGTTCTAACAAATCAGATAAAAAAATGTTATGGGAGTCCTACTTTAACTGTTTATGGAGAAACTGTCTAATATCTTAAAAAGGTGTAAGAGTACAACAAAGTATAGAAATAAATGTTCAGCATCCAACACTCACAAACCCTCATCCTTTGCCTAAGGCCATGGTGATATAGGGATATAAAAAGCTAGATTAAAAAAAAAAAAAAAAAGAAAAAAAAAAGCTGAAGTTCACTGCCGTAGCTTATATGTGCCTTGTATTAGAGATTTGTTAATTTCTTAAAATTCTGCTGGAGTCTGAATTGGCGGAATCTGATCCAATTTGGGTCCAAATAAATTACACCCAAATTGCTTAGGTTCTAAAGAAAAGAAATTATAAAATTTTTTATTTATTTAGAACCGTAAGAATCTTTAGAAAAATTTAAAGGGGTTCTGCACTTTGTTTAAACTGATGATCTATCCTCTGGACAGATCATCAGCTTCTGATCGGCGGGGGTCCTGGGCCCTTGAATGGAGCTTAGCCCCACCCAGGCCAGTTAATACAAGTCGTGACGTCACCCGGCCAGCGGTAAACCGTGAGAAGGCCGCTGCGCTGCTGGAGCGCCGCTGCCTTCTCAAACAGCTGATCGGCGGGGGTCCCGGGTGTCTGACCCCCGCCGATCAGAGGCTGATCTATCCAGAGGATAGATCATCAGTTTAAAACAAAGTGCAGAAACCCTTTAATTTAATTCAATATTTTTTTTTTGCTATAGCACAGCTGCCTTCCTTAGTTCACAGCACCAAAAAATGTTGATGGGGTGAACAGTATTTTTACATTTTCTCAAATGGCGGTCATGTACTGCATTAGACCTCACCGGCATAGGTCTTGTTGACCAGCCATGGCCACCTTCAAGACTATGACGTCATGTTTATTATATCATCTTTTTATAGGTCTCACAGAAGGAAATAAAATGTGAAGAAAAAAAAAGCGTTCCCACATCAGCAAGAGTGGTGGTGTACTTTCATTTTCCACATGGCTGATTTTCTCCCTACATACCCTTTCTTCTTTAATAAATGGCCCCGACTAGGTTATCGCCTTAAGTAGAACTGTCATTATAATATTTGCTCTCACGCAGCGGACGCGCCCTCTTTGGGTTAAGACGAAGACCTACTCAAATCCATCCATCCTAACCTAAGGTCAGTTCATCTGTTTTAATATTCACGCATCAGGCAGAGAACATGATAACATAAGCCAACATGACTCAGGATCCTCGTCCTATGGTGTCACATTAAAGCTTTTATCAGGAAAGATGTATCTATTCCATTATGGAAAGTGCATCCACATTCTCCTTGTCCGTCACAGCCCATTCTGCATCTATTTATAGGTGGGCTACTAATCTGAAAGTACCATGTCCACATCCTCCGATTCACTAAGCAAATGGTTTTCATCTAATAAAAGCACACACATCCCCTGGGCTTAGCCATGAGGAATAAAGGCCGTCTAGGGCTTCCCTGGCAAAGCACTTCTAAAAGGTATCTTTATGGGCACACAAACTGCAAAGCCTAAATAAGAAAGAGATAGAAACGCCACATTAAATGAATAGCCCTGCATAAAAGCAGTATGTAGAACAGTTGGCACGTAGGCGCACACGCTGCAGAGAACATCGACAGGATGGTATCACACCACGGTAACAGAAAGATGGCCCTAACATATCTTCCCTATACAGATGATCAACAATTAAAACTGCAGACATACAACAGAACATCACACAAAGCAACAAAATAGGACACAAGGTTTGCCTCACATCCCGGGACCTGTAACGACATTTCTGCTTTGTAGTAAACCTAAGTAATAAAAGAATAATACAGAAACCACAGCTAATAAGAAAAGCGGCCCATCAGAAGATGAAAACCATCTACCTCATGACTAGGGAGACCAGGAGACATTAGTCTGTTCTTAGAAGGGGGGGACTTTTCCAACCAGCAGGTCCATCCTAATCAGGTAGGGGGTTCCACAGGGTATGGATTCCCTGTTCTTGTGATCTGTGGGGGTCCCAGCGGTAGGACTCCTTGTTGATAGGGCATAACTTGTTATCACTTTAAATAAAAAGACTTATAAAATGTATGGCAGCCAGACACCTTTCATCCATTCCTACTTTTAAATTCATAGAAATATATAGACCAGGGGTCCTCGATATCATTCTGTGTGGCCACCAACCATCTGGTGACAGACATGTATGTCTATGGCTTGTGGCTGCTCACATGCATTTTTCATGTATTCTCCCATTAGATGGAAATCCTGGAAGTATAACTAGACATTTATGATATATTCTGTATCCATATGCCATAAATATAGTATTTCAGTTGGTAATACCCCTTTAACTTTTATTTTCGGCCCTTGGGATTCCTTCAGTCTGACAATGTGGCCCCCAACCAGAAAAGGTTTTACACCCCTTCTCTAGACAGGGGAGAAAGAAATTAGGGAAGGGCACTGCACACTATAATGCTATAGCATGTATTAGTAAAACCGCTAGGGCAGCGTTTATGTTGCGGAATTTGTTTCTATTCAGTAAGGAAGACAGGAGAGCAGAACTTCAGAAACTGGGGCTGGGTTAGCAACAGCTGACTGCCATGCACTCTTGAAAGATACAGCTGCTTCACTGTCACATGGGAAGAGCTGCTGCACCCCCACAGAAAAGTGAGACAACAGAAGACGTCGGAGCTCCTTTACTTCACCATACATCCAGCATACTTAGCAACGTTTAGCTTGGTAAAAATCAGGACATTGAAAGCCCCGCCCCGAGGAACACCCAACGCCACCGGGAAATGGCCATTTATGGACGGGTTATCGCTAGCCTCACCCATTTCTGGCCCAGGACTTTGAAAACCAGGGACAGTCCCTGCAAATTCAGTACAGTTGGCAACTATCATGTGAGATGCTCCAGCTATATCTGTACAGATGCTACCCAGTTATCTCAAGTTCTGAGAGAGACAGATGCTCCCTTCTAACACCACAGAAGTCAAGCCATATAATTGGACACGTTCTACATTGTGAAAATCAATTAACTTGTGTCAGATCTATACTTAGTATCTTACTTGGCCCACTTATGAGGCAATATTATACTCTCCATACATAAACCTCAGGAATGGGCTCCTCACAATTTACTGTAGTATGTGACGTATGACAGAGAGAAGGATAACCCCTAACAGCCATGAAGACTGTACACACATCGCAATGATGAAGTAAATGAGGAGACATGCAGCATGGTTCCCCCAGGCTGTATTTTAGTAATAAGCAATGCAATGCTGAAGACATACATGGCACAATTCTTTATCAACTATTGGTCCACACAGGTTTAATATGACTCAGTGGGCACAAAGGGCAATCCATGACTGCCAACAGCAGCTGCTGGGCTAGGTGAGAGGTCACCTTGAGACAGATGATAGATCAGAGGCTAGGCCTCACCTGAATTAGCCATACCGTGACATGACCGTCAGATTACATTATTAAAATATCAGGTATACCATGTATAAATTATACTACTGCAAAGCTACGGCAGCAGCATAATGGTGATGTACGGTTCGTGTAGAGACAGGCCATGTGGGTGTATTCAGGTATGCCAGTTCTGAGGTGGGAATATCTAAGTGTTGAGAACAGAATAGATGAGGGAGATTTACCAAAACTGGTGTAAAGTAGACCTGGCTAAGTTGCCCATAGCAACCAATAGGATTCCACCCTTCATTTTTCACAGCTCCTTTGGAAAGTGAAAGGTGAAATCTGATTGGTTGTTATGGGCAAACTAGGCTACGTTTCCCTTCTATCAGTTTTGATAAATCTCCTCTATTATCTTACAAATAAGGCCTTATTCACACACCAGTGAATTACAGATGTGTGCCGTCTCTGTTCTCCATGGAAAGCACACGGCAGTATTGAATTCAATGGGTATAATCAGACACCCCATTTATTTCTGCAGACCAGCCCTAGAAAACAGCAAAGTATGCACTATTTTGGTCCATTTTCCAGACCAAAAACGCCCATTCGGTATATGTGTCTGTGAAAACCACAGACACCATTCAGGTTTGGTCTGTTTTTTAGGGACCACTGGAAGCACTCCAAAACAGCCGTCTACGGATGAATATCGGGCTTGGCTATATTCCCTTGTCAAATCACAAGTCTTGTTGGAAAGCCAGATTTCGACTCATAGGAAGCAACTTCCAATAGGTAAAATGCTAAATAACCGTGGAGCCCCAGTTATGGGTCTTCAACACAGTGAAAGCCAGATATCCCTCAAAAGGAAGGAAAACCAAGCAAAGTGGTGTCCCCATTACAGTGATAACCATATCCACCATATTAAGTGTCCCCTATGTCAAGATCCAGCTCTTTTACAAGCCTTAGGACTCAGTCACACATTCGGCATGAAGCGCACGGCGTCATAGCAACCAATGACGTGTGCGCTTGTGCAGCCAGCAGGACGGCTTTTCACGGACTAATTATTAGTCCGTGAAAATCCACGTGTGTGTGAATGAGGCCTTAAGGATGTGACAGGGGAAGACCTAAGCCAGTTATCCATCCACAGACAGCTGTTTCTGGGTGTCGCCCCTCATCAGTAGTAGTATTCTACTCTAACCAGGAGCAATGCCTTGGAGACTACTCAAACAAAAACAGGCTCTCCTTCCTGTGAGGGATATCTGGCTTTCACTGTGTTGAAGACCCATAACTGGGGCTTCACGGTTATTTTGCATTTTACTGTTTCCCAGGGAGCTTTGCACTTTGGATTCCTCTGGTCTCCCTAAGATCAGCTATTGTTTTGTTTCACTTCCCATAGGTGGCACTGCTGAGACGGTTCTCTTTCTTAGGGTACTTTCACACTAGCGTTTTTCTTTTCCGGCACCGAGTTTCGTCAAAAGGGCTCAATGCCGGAAAAGAACTGATCAGGCATATTCCCATGCATTCCGAATGGAGAGTAATCCGTTCAGGATGTCTTTAGTTCAGTCATTTTGACTGATCAGGCAAAAGAAAAGAAACGCAGAATGCTACGGTTTTATCTCCGGCGGAAAAAAACTGAAGACTTGCCTGAATGCCCGGCATTTTTTCCCATAGGAATGTATTAGTGCTGGATCCAGCATTAAAAAAAAACGGAATGCCGGTGAAGAAAATAAATGCCGGATCAGTTTTGCCGGATGACACCGGAAAGACAGAGTCGGCATTTGAATGCATTTTTCTGACGGATCAGGCATTTTTAAGACTGATCAGGATCCTGATCAGTCTTACAAATGCCATCAGTTGGCATACGTTTTGCCGGCGATTGAACTGCTTGCCGGATCACTCTGCCACAAGTGTGAAAGTAGCCTTAGGAGATACCTCTTTGCATATCCACTTCCAGTAGGTCTTCATACAGGGCTGGTCTTTAAGGAAATACAGCCCCGAAAGCAGGGACCATTGCTAGAAGATGCTCTGGAAATCCTCTTTTCAGCCTAGCATTACACACAGAGGGCAAAAAACAGACACATGGAATTAAATGAACGCAACGCACATAGAAAACTGTCACCGATGTGTGAAGGAGGCCTAAAACTAACCAAATTGATCAAAAGATTGGAAAATGCAGCCTATTACCCTGCTCCAATCTCTTTCAGTAATAATCAATATCATTGCATATTACTTCATGGAAGAGGAACAGACCATCTGCTATGTAATCGGTTAGGTCTGAATGCAGCACGAGACCCTCTTTTTACTTAATTTTTTTTGCTGATGATCCAAATAAGATTTCTGGAGGTCAGCATATTCCTGAATAAAGTGCAGGTGGAGCCTGTCAAACATTTCCAAAACCGCTTCGCGCGACTACTCGACCTCTTAAACCATCAGCATGTTTCAAGGGCAGAGAGGATACGGCCTGGTTTCATAATTTGCAATCAATTCTAGACATTTTTGTGAAGCGCCAAAAGAATGAAAGGTTAGAGAATATTAAAGAGAGGGTGAGAAAAAGATAGGTCGACTGAAAAAGGTTAGTCTGCCCTCCAGAGCACTGCGAGCTGTGGCATGAGCAGAGCTTAGCTTGGGGCGAATTCTTGGCATACCACGGGTCAGGAAGACCAAGTTCTGGTACATAGCTCAGCAGACTGTTCATTTTTACATCACTTTCACAAAACCTGAACTCGGAACTGACCTGGTAAACCGTAATAAATCATTTATAACATTAATAGGAAACAGGATCACAATCTTTTGTTCCCTTAATGTAAAAAAAACACTGCGTTGCTCCATTATGCTTCAGATCTCGAGTTTTCTTTACCAGCATGAAGACGCTGATTTCTTTCTTAAGTGTGTCCAGATACTAACTGTACTGTAATGGTATGTAATAATCCCAAAGAAACAGGAGCCTTTTCTGTAAATGTAACTTTGCAATTATTTTTGTACGATAATGTTACTATAATCTGTGCATTTGGTTTTTAATGTAATGATACTAGCTTGTACAGTACGACTAGGCCTCATGCACACGTGGATCCTCAGATACCGGCCGTGTGCATCCTGCACTGTATGACGGCCCGCAAAATGAACAACAGGACACTTCTACCATTTCTGCGGAACAGCCGCATGAACACACAGACGTAGTCAGCACACTGGGTGCCGTCGGATTTTTTGTGGCCCCGTTGAAATGAATGGGTCCACATCCGATCTGCAAACAATGCGTTAAAAAATATGGTCTTTTGCACAAGTCCTTAAATTAGAGCTATAGGCTTTAAAGGGGTTATCCAATTTCTCAAACAGCCCTTCCATGTGCCGGACCCTCACAGGTAATATACTTACCCCACTCCCTGCACCGCCGCTGCTGCTTCTCCTTGTACACGGATAAAAACCATCTGGTGTCGGGGGGGGGGGGGGGGGGGGAGCAGCCAATGACAGGCAGGGACGGGGACGAGCCTCCCTAGCATCACCCGCGATGCTAAGGAGGCTCATCCCTGTCCCCGCCTGCCATTGACTGCTCCCCCCACACCAGATATTTTCATCCATGTACAGGGAGAAGCAGCAATGGCGGTGCGGGGACCAGGAGCGGTGCAGGGAGCGGGGTAAGTATATTCCCTGTAAGGAGCCCGGCACATGGGGGTGCTGTTTCAGAAATTGGATAACTCTTTTAAAGGGGTGTAAAGGGCCATTTTAGTATTAGCAATTTTTTTATTGGGGAGATTAGGCTTCATTCACAAACGTGAAAAAAGAACCAATTAAAGTCTGGGTGGCTATTTTTATGACCGTTTCTTTTTTAATGCTGTCAGTCAGTCAATAGGGATGTTTTTAACAGCCGCTTAGAAAGGAGTCACCCATCTGATGGCCAATAAATACTGAGTACACTATAAAAAATTAAATAAAAAAATCCTTAACCACTTACCAGTCTGGGGACACTCACGCCTCACTGGAGACAGCAGGACCTGATGTGCCCAGTGTGATGTCACATGATGACGCTGGGTCCTGTTGCCATTGCATGTGCAAGGAAATGTTTTTTTTTTCTTGGCACACGAAGAATGAGGGCCACTAAGGGGGGTATATTACTCCTACTGAGAGGCACAAAGGAGGTCTTTAATCATACTAGGGGCACCATGGCAGCAACTTGATGTCCAGGGGATCCTATGAGGGGCATTATGTATACTCTGAGGGCACTGCAGGGGTTTGGATGTTTAAAAAAAAAATATATATAAAAAAACTAAATTTTTTTTAGCCTTTAAAAATGCTTGCAAAACAGCCATTAAAAATGGACATACGGCCAGAAAATGGATTCAAAATGGCCACGAAAAACAGACAATGTATCTGTTTTTAAAGGCTTTATTTTTGCCACAGTCATGGGAATGTGCCCTTAGGGATCATGCACATGGTAGTTTAGGGTGTATTCACATGCAGCAGATGCGTTGCAGAAATTACTGACTGTTTGACTCCTATGAATAGAGCCTGCAGTAATCTCTGCATGCGAGTACTTGCCAAGGCTTACTTCACACGAACCATACTGAACTTGTCCGAGTTCTGTCAGTGAAAAACTGACATCCCCCCTCCCCCCCAGTTTACCGTTAGTTTGCTTCAGTGTATACCGCAAATCTGTTAAATTCCTGCATTTTGTCTGTGCAAATGCAATTTGTTTTTAACGTCTTTCACACAGTGAAAAATGGACAGTCCTTAAGTGTGGTTCAGCTTTTTCACCGACCCAAGACTTGAATGGACCAGTTCTGTATGAAAAACGGATAAAGACAGAACATGCTGTGATTTATCCTGAATGGACAGATGGTCAGTGAAAGACCGCGCTCGTGTGCATAGGCCCATTGTTCACTCCAAATGCTATGCACTGTAAAAATGGACCGCATCCGGATGGAAAACTCTCTTTAGTGCAATAAACCTTAAAAGGGACCCATCCTCAGGTACCTGATCGGTGGGGGTCTGACACCCGAAACCCCCACCTTTCAGCTGTTTGAGAAGGCAGGGGTGCTCATAGTAGCACTGTGACCTACTCTCAGCTTTTCATCGATCACATAGCCTAGGCGCAGCCCACCCCCGGGCTACCATACCAAGCACAGCCGCTATACAATGTACAGCGCTGTGCTTGCTTGGGGTACTTTCACACTTGCGGCAGAGGATTCCGGCAGGCAGTTCCGTCGCTGGAACTGCCTGCCTGATCCGTCAAAACGCACTGAAATGCCGGATCCGTCTCTCTGGTGTCATCCAAAAAAAAAGGATCCGGCATTTATTTTTTTTCTATTTTTTTGCGGTCTGAGCATGCGCAGATTGCAATGCAGGATCCGTTTTGCTGGAACACTCGGGGCCGGATCCGGCATTAATGCATGTCAATGGGAAAGAAATGACAGATCCGGCATTCCGGCAAGTGTTCCAGAATTGTGGACGGAGATAAAACCGCAGCATGCTGCGGTATTATCTCTGTCCTGATCAGTCAAAAAGACTGAACTGAAGACATCCTGATGCATCCTGAACGGATTACTCTCCATTCAGAATGCATTAGGATAAAACTGATCAGTTCTTTTCTGGTATTGAGCCCCTAGGACGGAACTCAGCGCCGGAAAAGAATAACGCTAGTGTGAAAGTACCCTTAGCCGGGAGAAGGCCGCAACGCTCACAGGAGCACCGGTGCCTTTTACAACAGCTGGTCCCTATCCAGTTCTAAAGTCTTGGGAAACACTTTTAGAGTCACATAGTCAATTTAACATGCAGTTTCTGTAGTTCATACGGAGCAGCTTTTTCCAGGTGTTGACTGATATTCTATGTTGTAGGAAAATAAGCAACATGTTCGTCCTTGGTGCAGATTCTGTGAGGAAATTCTCACCGAAATCAGTGGGAAGCCTAAAACAGATCTAAATCCACACCAAAAAAAGCTTTAGGCCTCATGCACACAACCGTGGTGTGTTTTGCAGTCCGCAAAACACGGATGGCGTCCGTGCGCATTCCGCAATTTGCGGAACGGCACGGACAGCCTTCAATATAATGCCTATTCTTGTCCGCAAAGCGCAGACAAGAATAGGACATGTTATATATATATTTTTTTTTTGCGGGGCCACGGAACGGAGCAACGGATGCAGTGAAGTGAACGGGTCCGCATCCAAGCCGCCAAAACGGTGGCTCGGATGTGGACCAAAACAACGGCCGTGTGTATGAGGCCTTAAGCAGGAAACCACATGGAATATAGGTGTGGATTCTGTGCCTAATACAACCATGTGGACATGCCTTAAGACTATTAGGGTCATTTATCAAACTGGTGTAAAGTAGAACGGTCTTAGTAGCCCCATAGCAACCAGATTCCTCCTTTCATTTTCCACAGGGTCTGTGAAAAATGAAAGGTGAAATCTGATTGGTTGCTATGGGGCTACTAAGACCGTTCTACTTTACACCAGTTTGATAAATGAACCCGTATGTTCTCCGTGCATATGCTCTGCAGATTCACAACTAAAGAGATGCGGGCTGAAAATCCGCAGCGTTTTACAGTAGCAGGTGGATTATACTTCAATCTCATCCAACTTGCACCGATTCTGCGTGGAAGTTTGACACGTGGTGCGGATTTTACCCTCTGCGACACATATACCCATGGCAAAATCCTTATGTCACAGATCTCTTGGGTTCTGCTGGGACCAGACTCTCCAAATAAAGTGGTATTCCCCTGTTTCTAGGGGGCAGAAGCTCCGCACATATAGCACCCCACAGTCTGTACTAGGGGGATGTGCAGTTTCCAACGCACTGCTATGTTCACTGCGCCTCTGGCCGAAAGATGCAATGGGTACATAAATATAACATGAACCCCGTGGATGATCTAAAGCCAAATATACAGCACAACCAATTATTTGCATTATTTATACTGTTTGACCAATGAAGCATAGCGGGCCAGGGCATGCCTTCACCATTAGATTTCGTTCCCACATACTGTAGGTAAAGGAAAAATACATATCAATGTGGCAGGCACTCCAAAAAAATAATAATGCGATTCCCAAAGCAACAGCAATTTGCAGTCAGTTTGATACACTTAAGAAAATGTAATCCTCCTCACTGTAATGCTCTACTAAATCTTCTCTAAGCCATTATTCTATGCAGAAGATCTCAGTGTTAGCTGGACATGACCCATTTTCTTTGGTCAGCACACCTTCCTTACAGAGTGGAAAAGCAATCCTATCACGCAAGAGGGGCTTTGGAAATAAATTGGATTTCCGACTTGGAGAAACTGGCGACAGTCACCGCCGTGGAATGGAATGCAAGCTTAAGGGCTGCACGCATTAGGACACAATTTGCACCCTATGAAAATGTCAACTACTATTAGATCACCATGGCACAGTCTACCGGTGCTCCCCTGGCCCCCATTATCAGCAGATCTTCCATCAACTACAAAGCTACCTAATAACATTAGGGTATATAGGTTGTCCTGCAACTCTACTGCATAAGAGTCAACTGCTCTACAGCTGGAATGAACAGACGGTTCATATGTTCTACGGAGACACATGGATTTCTTAGACGTTTCTCTTATAGCCATAGCAGAGAGTTACAAGAAAGAACAGCTCCTGCACAACCATTTTTTGAATGGGCACTATGCTATATGTCACCAGCAGCATCAATATCAGCTATTCATGGGCAGAACTGGATTCAGAAATAGGGTTGTCCAAATAAGTCAACCCCTTTCAACATGAAGACTTAGGGAGTCATTTATCAAGCCCTGCATTCCACAATTCGGTCTTCAAAAAGTCACAAAATTGGACCTTTTTTTCAACATTTTGAAGTCCTTTGTGCTAAGTTTTTTGAAACTTTTTGCATTTGTACAGCACTCACTCACTGCTGGGTGTGAACACAGCCTAAGGTCTCCTGCACACGAACATGTGCTGCACCGTTCCGTGCGTATTCCGTATCACGGATGCGGACCCATTCACGTCAATGGGTCCGAAAAATCTGGAGATGCGGAACTGAACCCTACGGAGTGCTTCCATGGGGTTTCGCCCCGTACTTACGTTCCGCAAAAAGATAGAACATGTCCTATCTTTTTGCGGAATGGCCGGATCGCGGACCCATTAAAGTTAGTGGGTCCCCGATCCCCTGCGGCTGCCCCACGGTCGGTGTTTGTGCATCAGGAGGCCTAAAGCTTTTATTTTACCCACATATATAACAAATAACGCATAAACGGATAGAAAGTTCTACAAAATCTCTCAGTCTGCTTATCTACACTCTCTTCCACATTCCCAGAAGTCGCAGCCGTTCTGCCTGATGCTATTTAAGGCTGTCTGCTGCTCTAATAATATACCACTAAAGAGATGTGTCGTGGTTAAATAATATCAATGCCGATACATTATAAAGCGAAGAATAATTTTCCCATGAGCTGGACACTTCTTCAAATTTTCTCAGCAGGAAAACTCAAAATGATCCGACTGTAACCAAGAATAATCTAAGTAATTGGAGAACTGCAAAAGACAAATACTGCATATAGAACAAACACAATCCGGTATGAACAGCAGCTATGAAGTCCCCTACTGACCATTTATGATGGAAAATACGCTTTAAGAATGTAGGATCAAATAACTAAGTCCTCCGGCTTCACCATTACTCCATTATTAGTTGCAGAAATGGAGGACAATAGGTTGTAAAACAAAAAAAAAACAACAGATACCGTCGGTCTCTATTCCCTTGACTCTAGAGAAGGTGGGTTGTCTCCAAATAAAGCTGGATATACTCAAGAGCTTTTGGCCAAATGATTGGTTGGACAATAGTTACGTATTCTTCTCAACTCCACTATCCTTCAGGCAGCAGCTTATCTCCTACACAAACAAATCACTGGTCATGTTGAAAGCCAACATTTCCAGTCCTTCTCCCCTCCGCCAGGCATCGGTTGTCAGAGGAGAACCACCAGACCTTAGCTCTTCAGACATGCCTGATGAAATAGTCAAGCTCGGACAACTTTCATATAAATGTGAATGATCCTCATAACATTTAATAGTTAAAGGGTTTATCCCATAAATAATTAAAAAATAAAAACGATAATCTAGTACATGGCAACCCTTTTTCTAACAAAGCTAGAACCAGCCCTGTACCTCACATGGATCCAGAGATCTCCACATTCATTGCTCCAATTGTTCTGCCAGATTTACTTGAAGCAGTCAGCTTGGGGTCATGGATGGAAATGAGCATGTGCTTCCATCTCAGTGAGCAGGACAGAGAAATGAGAAAAAGTGCAAACAGAAGGTGGCGCTGTACAGACAGAATTCATTGAATAACTCAGTAGCTATAATACATTTTTAAGGACATGCAAGTGCTCACATCCAGGTGCTTGTTTGAAACCTATAAAATATTCTTCGTGGGACAACCCCTTTTCATTCAAAATGATGACTATGATCTATGTCCATGGCCAGCTTTACATATAGCACATGCCTAGAATACGGCACCGAGAAGATTGACTACCTCAATTTCTTTATATATTTTCTTGATGCAAATATATAATGCATGTATGAAGAACTCAACTACTGTACAATAAAAAAAAAAAATCCTTCTACACAAGCAACTATGAGCTTAGTCACATCACAGAGGACATGAAATCCACAGGGATAGCGGTAATAACTGGTAATAAGATCCCAGTACGTTTAAATACTGGTATTATCACATTCACAAAGAAAGGAACAGACATTCCCCTATCCAAAGAAAAACAAAAGTATAGTATTACACAACACAAATGACGAGCGTGGATGATGAGGGATGCCACAAATGATGTACTATCATCAGTCATTGACCAAACTGGTTTTCCAATCCCTCTGCTCTCGGTCACTAACAATTCCCTCTAGGAGAAGCTTTAAGCAGTCTATGAAATGGAAATATTTGAGTCCCACGTGGGTGACATATTTAGTACTGTTCGTACATATTTAGTTTAGCACTCTGCAGTCATGACAATATTCTCCCAGGCCAGATTGCAACGATGTATGTAACACCTCGTATATAAAGCTGGAGGCAGAGAACATAGGAAACGCCGCAGCTTACCTCCTCCCCCTCCCTGCATAGTGACCTTTGCACATGTCACTAAGCAAGCCTAGAGCACACTAGAAGTCAATTGGGGAGATCAAAACTAGTGTAAAGGAAAACTGGTTTAGTTGCCCCTGCGCAACCAATCAGATTGATCCATTCATTTTCCAAAGGAGCTATGAAAAATAAAAAAAGTGGAATCTGATTGGTTGGTATGGGCATCTAAACCAGTTTTCCTTTACACCAGTTTTGATAAATCTCCCCCAATGAGTGCGCTCGGGGCTAAAGGTTTCATGCTGTAAAAGAATCTCTCGGAATCCTGTTAATATCAGTTCTGATAAGATGGCTACCTCCATAATGATGTACATAAAAATTTTTAGCAAAATATTAAAAACCTTAGCTGCATTGTAAGCTGTTCTACCCAATGACTACGTAATAGTCCCAAAATTTTTACATTTTTCCCACCAGGACCTGGATCTGAATAGTTCTGTAATTGCCAGTAATTAAAATGCAGTATAGCAACTAAGTTATTCAATAAATGGCTTCTGTTTAGCGCCACCTGCTTTTTAAATTTTGCTTTATTTCTCTGTCCACATCGGTGATATTGCTGAGGTGGTCGCACATGCTCCGTTCGATTCTTGAACTGCCACCAACTGGCTCTTCTTTAAGAAGCTGTGACAATTACTGAGAGAAAACTGCAGCAGAAAGGACACGTCCCCTGAGCTGCCAGTGGGAAATAAATCTAGCAGAGGAATTGGAGCAATGAATGGGGATTGTTGGATCCATGTCAGGTAGGCTGGTTCTTTGTTAGTAAGAGATTGGTGCGTATTATACGATGTCTGGTTTTCTCTTTTTTAATTTTTTTTACATTAACCATGGAACAACCCCTTTAAGGCTGGAAACCTACATGCAGTTTTTTTTTTTAACAAAATTTGGCTCCGAACCTGAATCTGTGAATCCTGTTGTATAGGGACAGTGGTGACCCAGTGAGAAGGGGTTATCTTCTTCTGGATCTCAGTATTGGAGCATGCTGAGAGTACAAGCACAGAGCTACAGTAAAATGATTGGGCCTGTCACCGCACATCAAGAGATAGGAAAATAACAAGCCTCAGTTTCCATGGACCGCACAAACTCATCCGTTTTGTTGTCTGAACAAATATTCAATCAAATTGCAAGGAACTAATGATATGGCAGAAGCATGACAAGACGAGAGCATTCATAAGGCCTGAATTATGGCCAGAACGGATCCTACAGAAGAGACCGGCTACATTATCATGAACATTAGTTCAAATCCCATAATAGAGGCTTGTGCTGCGGACATCTGACGGGTCATAATAAACTATTTCTGCCAATAGGACAATAAAAGGACTACAGAAAAGCTGAGCAAGTGTTTCAAAGGTTTAAAGGGAAAAAAATTAGAAGGACATTTTGCATTGTAGGTGTATTTGCAGTTAGTTTCTAGACTGGAGTTGCTATGCACACCTGCGCCAAATTTATGAGAATGGGGCACAGTAGTAATAAACTTGTCGCAAGTGCCCTGTAGTAGTATACGAGGGTGCCTGGTGTGGAGTAGCAACATTTTAAGAAGTCGCACTTCATAAATGTGAAATAAAAGTGATCTACTGTGAAATCCAGACTAGATTTTCACTCCGCATGTGTAGGGGGGCGCAGAATGGTGCAGCGGTATTAAAAAAATAAAATAAAAAAAAAGTTGCAAACTTTTTGCGCAAGTGACCCCAAAGCGTTGTGACTTTTTGAAGCCATAGTTCATAGCTGTGAAATACAGAGAGACATTCAGTATACCTGCCTAGAAATCCGCTACTCACGCCGAATGTTTCCTTATTTCATTTTTAAAGTTCTTCGAAGCCGACGTTCGCGACACAGAATGTCTGCATTATGTAACAGATACAGAAATAAATGTACGTGCGGTTATTGTAAAGGAGACGTTTGTAGTTTTGTCTATGAGGAAATACAACACAATGCAATGTAACGGTAGTATTATTTCTGTGTGATAACCTGTTCTGTTCTAAATAATACTCTTCTTACCTCACATACAAGAATACAAACTACAGCCTCGGAAAGGGCAGATCCGGTAATTCTGTTCAAGAGCAACTGTCCATAGACCTAAGATAATGGCCGACTATCTTATGGGCACGGGGGTGTCCTGACATTTCCTCCACAATGTCAGGAGAAAGACTGACTGCTGGATTTAAAGGGAACCTGCCATAGCAAAATGCAGTGCAATCCGCAGGTAGCAGGTTATAGAGCAGGAGGAGCTGAGCAGATTGATACATAGTTTTGTGGGTAACGATTCAGTAAAAATTGTAATTTAACATTATTCATGCTAGCGCTAGACATCACCGGCAGCCTGTCAGGCAGGGAGTAGCCTGCTGGAGATGTCTGGATCCGGCACTACCAAAAGTACCCGATACCCGCTGGCCCCATGAACTATAATAGGGACCAGCGAAGATCCGGTCACAACCCAGTATATATGCCGAGAATTGGCCGAACGAAAGCCACTGTGCCTGCTCCCTGCCGGATATAACAGCGCTAGTGTGAAACTAGCCTGAGAAAGAGCAGAGATTTAAAACTATAAATTACCAGCTTAGGCCTCATGCACATGGCCGTTGGGCGGTCGTGGCCGTATTGCAGCCCGTAAATGGTGGGTCGGCATTTCACGGCTGTGTGCACCACGCATGCGGACCTATTAACTTGAATGGGTCTGCAATTCCGGAGATGCGGAACGGAGTCACGGAATTAAACACCGGAAGCACTACGGAGTGCTTCCATGGTGTTTCTTTCTGTTGTTCCGCACCACAAATAAATAGGACACTTCATATTTTTCTGCGGTGCGGACAGACCACGGACCCACGGATGTTGCCCATGCATTCGGGACCGCAATTTCCGGAACGGCCGCACAATGGCCATGTGCGTGGGGCCTTACTGAATCTTTTCTCACAAAACTATATATTATTCTGCTCTATATCAAGCTGTCTGCAGATTAAATGGTTATTTCCATCTTGGACATTGCGGGCATACCACTAGGATAGTCTATCCTATACTTAGAACAGAGCCCACAAAGTGCTGGAGAACACATTGTGCATGAGCGGCCGCCCTCCATTCATTTCAAAGGGACTGCCGAAAATAGCCATTTTCCATAAGCCCCATAGAAGTGGATGGAGTGGTGGCCGCGCTTGCGCCGTGACGTTCCCATTCATTTCAATAAGAACTTCTGAAAACATGTTCGGCACGCCATAGAAATAAATGGCACTTCTCCGTTCTAAGTATAGGTAAGGGTCCCCACCTATTATTGGTGACATATCCTAGCCAATGTCCAAAATGGGAGTTTGCATTTTCATGGTGATAGGTTCCCTTAAAACATGCACAATCCTTTTGTTCTCAGTGGAGATAAGCAGCCACCACTAAGGTACATGGCCAGCCTTATGGACGATATACATTTGCCGCAGTGGAAACACTGATCTGCTGTACAATTGAGTGAAACGCTTAGGCCTCTTTCAGACGGGCGCTGCATAAAAAAATGTGCGGGTGCGTTGCAGGAACACACGCAATTTTTCCGTGCGAGTGCAAACATTGTAATGCGTTTTGCACTTGCGTGAGAAAAATCACTCATGTTGGTACCCAAACCCGAACTTCTTCATAGAAGTTCGGGCTTGGGATCGGTGTTCTGTAGATTGTATTATTTTCCCTTATAACATGGTTATAAGGGAAAATAATAGCATTCTGAATACAGAATGCATAGTAAAATAGCACTGGAGGGGTTAAAAAAAAAAAATAACTCACCTTAATCCACTTGCTCGCGCAGCCCGGCTTCTCTTCTGTCTCCTTTGCTGAACAGGACCTGTGGTGACGTCACTCGCGTGATGGATGGATCGCGTGATGGCCGGAGTGACGTCACCACAGGTCCTGTTCAGCAAAGGAGACAGAAGGAGACAGAAGGAGATGCCGGGCTGCGCGATCAAGTGGACTAAGGGGAGTTAAATTATTTTTTAACCCCTCCAGCACTATTTTACTATGCATTCTGTATTCAGAATGCTATTATTTTCCCTTATAACCATGTTATAAGAGAAAATAATAATGATCGGGTCTCCATCCCGATCGTCTCCTAGCAACCGTGCGTGAAAATCGCACCGCATCCGCACTTGCTTGCGATTTTCACGCAACCCCATTCACTTCTATGGGGCCTGCGTTGCGTGAAAAACAAGTGATGCGTGAAAATCACCGCTCATGTGAACAGCCCCATAGAAATGAATGGGTCGGTATTCAGTGCGGGTGCAATGCGTTCAATCCGCGCGGAATACTCGCCCGTGTGAAAGGGGCCTTAGGGTTCATGGAGAAGTTACATGCCACTTATAGGAATCTGGTGGATGTGTTGTGAAGGCTCCTATGGAGTTCCTACGAATGTCAAGTTGCCCAAATAATCGTATTTGACGCCTTTCTAGTTTGCCAGAAAATATACAGCTCTGCAATTCCACAGCATAAATATTTGCTGCAACCATTTCTTCTAAATGAAGGAGTTAAAGGCCACTTCCTACTAACATCCCTAAAGTCGCTATACGACTACACAATTCATTCCACAACTGTAGTCACAGATACTAAGCTGCTTACACACGTCTAGCCAGAAAGTCCATTTAGGTCATATAGGGTTGATAACCCAGCACCCAACAACAATTATGACTGAGAGACCTGGTTACCTTTACCAGTTGAAAATCATTTGAGATCTATGCGATACCCTGGCAAGGATAAACCAGTACAACCATACAGGGACTGTTCTTAGATCACATTACATAGAACATACATACAAATCCTCTAGGCCATGTGTAGAGGAAGCACTGTTCCAAAGCCAAAGCACAGAGCCAAGAGTTGTGCAGCTGGCATAATCTGGTGCCAGACGGATGTCCTCATCTGCCACAAAACAGTCTAGGATGCGGAATACTAACTGGGCTATGAGCACACAGACCAAACTCCACCAGCAAGTACCTGTATGCATTTACGTATTTAGAGACACCAACATATTGTGCGGCAATGTGTTTGGAACGGTTTCAGTTGGAATTTTTCCTTAAAACTAGAGCCAACTGATCGACTACAGGGAATGCCTGCAAGAGGTTGACATGGACGTTGATAGATCATGTGCTTCAAGGCAGCAGAGACGCTCATGTCTAACCTTGTAGAAACTTTAGCATGAGAGGGCCATTGTCCTACAAACTGGTTCCCTGCAGTTCAAAGGTTTAAGAAATCAGTCAGTCACTCTATGATATGTGCAAACAAGCTAAAGTTTTAACAACGTCCATTCACTGTCAGCTCAGCATAGGAAGCCCATGAAGAAACCATTATTCCTCTGTGAAAGAGACACAATGAATGTGAGGGGACTCATGAAACGAAATATAAAAGGGCCATTTAGAGGACACTTCATGATGGAACTGATCTTATCGGACTGACTACACATTTAATTAAAAAAAATAACATTTCAAAGTACCCTTAGATGGTAGAGCAATATTACAACAAAGTGAGACTGAAAACTCAGTCCAAAGACAATGCAATTCATTCCAGAAACTTCTATGTCGCAGTAGGTTCTAAAGGTGGACATATGAAAGAGGTAGAGTAGACATGTCTAATGGTGTTTATTCAATCATGACTGGGAATAAAAGATATATATTTCACCATCTTAAAGGCAAATGTAAGGAGCATGCTCAGCCACCATTTCATATAACCTCTCCTCACAGTGGTGGTCATTAGGGATGAGAAGACTTCTGTTTTCAAGTTCAGCGTACAAGGTTCGGATTATCTAAGAATTCCATTATGGACTCCACTACTACGGACCATGGTCCATGATAGCGGATTCCATAACTGAATTCTTAGATAACCCGAACCTTGAATGCCGAACTTGAAAAACAGAAGTCTGCTCATCACTTGTGGTGATGGATGGGTTACTGCAGTCCCAAATCCTAGCCATCTGTGGTCAGAAATGTAACATTTATCCCAGTCTATAGGTTAAAAAATGTTAGTTGCTGGAATACCACATCAAGCCCTGGAGTTTGTACAGTGACCTAGACTTCAGAAGGCTTTGTATTACAGAGCTATAAGCACTTGTGCCCACGTATGGTGCTGCTATGCAACACCACGTTCTACAGAAGAATACCTCCATAGTGTTGCACAAGGTGAAGCAAACAAGGTGTTCTCATAGATTCCAAATGAAGCCATGAGAAAAAAAAAAAAAAGTGAATTCTGCCATACAGTATGAAGTCTCAACAAAGTATTACACAACCAAATTGCAATAGTCTTAATAATAGGCAAGAAACATTTGAGAAGTGCCCTGATCATAAACCTGGATCTTAAGAACGTGACAAATTCAAACCTCAAGTGTGAGTTGGTCTTCCAACCTTGCAGGCAGGCCCCCCTCAACTTCCATATAAGTGTTTTCGTGCGCATCCGATCCGCATTTTTTGCAGGTCGGATGCAGACCCAATCACTTCAATGGGGCTGCAAAAAGTGGTGTGCTGTCCGCATCCGCATATCCGTTCTGTGGCACCCGCAAAAAAACAGAACATGCAATGTTCTTGTCTGTATTATGGACAAGGACAGGACAACTGTCTGGAGGGGCTGGACGTTCCGTTCTACAAAATGCGGACCGCATATGGCCGGTATGCATGTTTTGTGGATCCACAATTAGTGGACGGCAAAAATGGAGTGGAGAATAAAAAAAAATAATAATCAGGATTGATCATAAAAAGAGTTAAGATATAACTTCTCTTTTTTTGAATTCACTCGAGGTTTTGGCTTCCAAAACGGCATCAGAAACCTGACCGTACGGCCGTGTCCACAGATTCCCGCACTGACACAGAATGATCTACACTGCCACATAATACAGAGTTAAAAAATGAATCATTGTTACTATACATTCTATCAAATTTCATCAAAATGTTTGGCAATAATGCTGCTTACTGCCACTGCTGGGGTTAAATGCTGCATATCACTTGACCATATAATACATAAAACACAAATCTAAAAGCAACCAATATTGGATTATTTGCCATACTAAACTCTGCTTTAGAAAAAACCATCAATCTGGAGAAGCCTTGAAGTCGTTCCGAGGACGGCTGTGCTGTCTAGCAACGTACTGGGTGATGGGTTTATTTTAATAAAGAATGAAAAATACAGAGGAGGCTCATGTATCATGGGGATAATGTGAGTGTTTCACAGCCATGGATACTGCCCCCAGCTGACTGCAGATGACAGCAAGAGCCTAATACAGTCATACATCTTTCACACGGCAGGATCGGCGGTTTCATTCAATTCAGCGTGAAAACAGAAATGGGATTGAAAAATAGGACAGTGACACAAATGAAAATAATATTCATGATGATCATAAATGGCCCATTAAGATAAAAGAGCTTTGTACTAGCCCGATGAATACCTGATTTATGCTAATTCCCAACACTAGGGCCTAGTTCTGAAATTTAAAGAGACACAGACCTCTCTCATGGTACCGCAGGCAACAGAACAAGCTCGTCTTTCAGATGCCAGACTGCACCACGTTAATAAGAAAGCCTAATTATTTCTGAATGCATCCAGTCCCATTCTCTACCAGTCGCCCCCGGTTACAGTACATATGGACCGTGAGGGCTTTTGATACAACCATCTAAAAAAAAAAAAAAAACACAACCCGTGCCTCATCCACTAAAGGTCAGTTCTCCAGGGATGTTCTCCTAGGGGATGTAGGAATGATTTCTGTGCTCATTGGAGAACGTATTAATAAAGCTGACTGGAAGACAGAATGGAAAATTCAATTTTTGGAAGATGAATGTATTTTGAGCACTTTTAGCTGTGTGAAACGTGGACATACATGAATGGTTAGAATTTACAATCTCAGAAGACGCACCATTGCACGTTCCTTGGAGAGCTTATTTTTGTACTTGCTCATGCAGTAGCAGGACACCTGTCAGATGTTCAGTCGGTGAAGACCTCATAACCGGCATCATATGAAAAACTGGTTTCCGTTATGTACAGATGGTCAAAGGGCACTTTTGACGTTCCATATTTCTTCTGTACGGTGTTCTATAGAGACACCGTGGCATCTTTTCTACAGAAAACATGACCGAATTCTGGCTCACACGTATCTAAAGTTTTAAATACTATTTCCACCACTTCTGACAAGGGGTAGGCCAACTAATAGGCGGTATAAACATTGACTAGACAGGCTGAAGGTGCGCCACTTTGAGAAATCTTATACGTTAGTAAATCTGCACCCCTGTGTTAAAGAGGTCATCTAAATTACATACAAACTCAGAAAACCCTTGTAAAAAGGATCAATAGTCACTGTTTTCACCCTTGATTCCTCCAGCGCTGTGCTCCTGTCCTCCCCGCTTCTGACATCTTCCTGGCTGCAGTAGTGATGCGCCATGCACACAGATCACCATGCAGCCAATCCCTGGCCTCAGCAGTCATGTCCCTTAGGCTACATGCACACGACCGTATGTGTTTTGCAGTCCGCAAAAAAAAAAAAAAAAAAAAAAGACGGAAGACGTCCGTATGTGATACGTTATTTTTGTGGATCCATTGTAACAATGCCTATCCTTGTCCGCCAAACGGACAAGAATAGGACATGTTAAAAAAAAAAAAATTTGCGGGGGCTATGGAATGGACATACTGATGCGGACAGTGCTGTCCGCATTTTTTGCAGACCCATTGAAATGAATGGGTCCGCATATTATCCGCAAAAAAAAAAAAACGGAACGGACATGGAAACAAAATAAGTTAGCGTGCATGTAGCCTTATACTGCTGAGGCCAAGCAGCAGAGAAACTAGAATCGGCCCTAGCCATCCTCCAATGTCAGCAGGCCATGCTTCACAACCTCTTCCTGCTGCTGGAGCATTCAGCTAGGAGACTTTTACAGCCTGTGACTGTGGAGCGTTTACTGCAGAGACCAAGGGCATTTAGCGGTATGATTGGTAATATTGTCCGGGGGACAGTGCGTTTTGTTCAGTTTCAGTATGCAGTTTGGACTAGATGGACACACACTAATTATTCTATATTTATTCACTCTATGGTGGGGGTAGCATACACCTTTAGGCTTTTTGCCCCTGATCTTTTAAGACCTTAGCAATGCTCTGGCATACTGCCTTTTCAGCTGACTAAATGCGAGTGTGTTACAATATTGAATTATTATACATCAAATTTTGTCCAGGGCACAGATTGTCTAAAACCAGCCCTGATGGCATGGCCCCACAGAGCCCCGTTCTCATCATCAAGTCTGTGTGGGATTGCATGAAGGGACAGAATGACTTGAGCAAGCCTACATCCACAGAGGATATGTGCCTGCCTGCCGGGTTCCTTTAAAATAACTGTGTGCCAGTCTACCTAGAAGAATTGATGCAGACGGTGGTCATTTGTTTGTTCATTCACTTTGCATTGTCAATTGATAAATGAAAACCATTAACACTTCTACGTTACAAAGCATTCTAACTTTGCAGCATATTCCTCACACCTGCCTAAAACTGTATGCAAGGACTTGCTTCATCCACATCCATACTATAGACCAGGGATCGGCAATCTCCGGCACTCCAGCTGTTCTGAAACTACAACTCCCAGAGTGCTCCATTTACTTCTAGGGGAGTTGTGGGAACACCAGAGCATGTTTGCACGCTGGGAGTTGGAGTTTGACAGCACCTGGAGTGCCGCAGGTTATTGATCCCTACAAAATTTACTATAGAAATACATGACGCAGAGGTCACGATGCAGTACCAAGGCTTCATCCCGATGATGGCAAAGACCATGGAACATAAAACAAGCTCTGAGGGACCTGGAACTCTCTTGACCAGGGATGCCCAACCCGCGGCCCTCCAGCTGTTGCAAAACTACAACTCCTAATAGCTGTAGGGTGTCCAGGCATACTGGGAATTGTAGTTTTGGAACAGCTGGAGGGCCGCAGGTTGGGCTTCCAGACTTACACTCCTGTGCATTTACTTCAGCATCTTCATGTCTCGGCTGTATACTGCATAATGAGGCCTGAGGGTCTGTTTTGTCACAGAAAACTATGCATTTATTATACACCTATCAAACCAAATTTGTATTGTAGCAACTTGTTGAAACTGGATTATCAGGACAAGCTACAACCCATACATGGAATCCTCTTGACGTTTGCATCCAAAGACAAGACAAGACAAGACCACTTATACAACCTCCATGCATGTTCAAGAATACATGTGCAATGAAATATATATATGCCCATACCATTCCAGGAGTATTAAAAAATATAAATGTTTTCACTGTGCACATTTAGAAGGAACGTCATACAGAATACGTTTCTCAGCTCCTCGGACATGCCCGTTTTAGTAAATATGATCCTCATGAAATTCCAAGGTTCAACAACTGAAGCTCTACTTACTAATAAAAATATAATATATATATATATATATATATATATATATATATATATATATATATATATATATATATATATATATATATATATATATATACATACATATACATACATACATATACACACACATACATATATACACACACACACACACACTAAAACAGAAGGTTGACGGGTCCTCTGTAAGGGTGGGGGTCACATCACGTTTTTGCCATCTGTTTAACATATATTTTGGGGGAAAGAAGGGGATACAAAAGCGTAGCACACCACGATTTTCCATCCTGCAGAGTCCGGTAAAAAACGCATACGTTTTATATATATATATATCTCTATCTTATTTTTTATTTTTATTTTTTCGTTTCACGTTACAATGGAACTCTATGGTGATGGATGCCACTGTATGACATGTGTCTGAGGCATCTGTTAACGTCAGTGTTGAGCGAAACTTAGTTTGAATTCTGTACGGAGACTTCAAATGTATGGGCTTCGTGGAGGCAAAATACCCTAAGTCCAAAATCTCACGAGACTTCATTGAATAACTTTGGACTTCAACTTGAAAACCATTTTAAAACTGGGATCTGAAGTCGGTTTCGGAGGAGACTGGTATCTCGGTACCAAAGCCAACTTCGGATTACAGTTTTCAAAGTTGTAGAATCAAATGTCAAAGTTCTTCACCGAAGTCCCGCGAGACTTCACCTCCGCTCAGCCCATACATTTTAATGCTGTACAGAGACAGATCTCCATACTGCATGGGAATTTTTGAAAGAGGCGACTGCGGATCTATAATCCAAAGCGCACTTCGCTCTACACTAGTTAACGTATATGTTTATGTACAATAAACAGATGGCAAAAACATCATGTGAACCCAGCCTGAGAATTACTAAACACGCCAGGAAAATCTCGCTCTTCCTTGTTAGGCTACTTTCACACTAGCGTTTTCTATTCCGCTACTGAGATCCGTCATAGGATCTCAATAGCGGAAGAAAACGCTTCAGGTTTTGTCCCCATTCATTGTCAATGGGGACAAAACTGAACTGAACGAAACTGAGTGCACCAGAATGCATTCCGTTCCGTTTGGTTGCATCCCCATCGCGGATAGAAAAACGCTGCTTGCAGCTTTTTTCTGTCCGCGATGTGGTGCGGAGCAAGACTGATCCGTCCTGACACACAATGTAAGTCAATGGGGATGGATCAGTTTCTCTGACACAATAGAAAACGGATCCGCCCCCCATTGACTTTCAATGGTGTTCCTGACAGATCAGTCATGGCATTAGAAGACATAATACAACCGGTTCTGTTCATGACGGATGCGGTTGTATTATTGTAACGGAAGCGTTTTTCCAGATCCATGACGGATCCGCAAAAAAAAGCTAGTGTGAAAGTAGCCTTAATGCCTATCCGGTAAATAGTAATGATCGTTTACTTCCTGAATTATCAGCGCCATCTCTTCGCTTGGACCACACAGTCACGGCCTGACCCTTTGCATCAAGCAGCCTCTTGTCAGTCTGTCTATGCTCGCCTATGGGATGCAGACTGGACTGTATAGAGAGACTGGCATCTGGTCCACAGTGAAGAGGGCGCTTCATTTGGAGAGTCAGAATGAGTCAAGTGGTGCAACTGAATGGAACTGATAACGTAAAAAGAATCAATAAAAAAGAAATTACCGCCAAAACAATTTACTGGAGGGACAGATTAAAGAATTCCAGGAGTGCTCCTTGATATACATGACTTGTAGAATAAATCCACTAACAATATATTCTAAATCTGTGGTGATTAGTAACACCCAGATCATTTAAAGGGAATCTGTCACCAGTGACCTCCCTGTACAGCTGTTTGCATAGATTTTGTCGATCCGAGTTTCTGCTCCAAAGTTATGATAATTTTTCTTAATATACAGATTAGGCCTTTGGTGCAATGAGGGCATCGGCATTGCTCTTATTGCATCCAAGCTCCACTCCTTTCTGTAGTCAGCCCCTCTATTACTGCCTGACCCCGTCATTCAAAGCAGCCAGGGGAGTTGCTGGTCACAGAAAGGAGCAGAGCTTGGATGCAACAAGAGCAATGGTGACACCCTCTTTGCACCAAAGACCTAATCTACATATTTAGAAAGTATAACATGGGAGCAGGGCCTGGAATCGACAAGAAAAACTGATTCCCTTTAAATAAAATGTTAACTCTTGTTTTCCCCCTCAGATAGAAGCATCTCTTCCCAGCTTTGTGACCTCAGACAATTCTGGTTCCCACGGAAGGGCAGGCGCTGATTACTTGCTACAGAACAGAAGGTTAGGAGATCTTTCAAATCCCATCCGCACACACTAGGGCTGAAATGATTCATTGATTTAAATTGATGAAATCGAGCCAAAAAAAAGTTTAAAATCACATGACCACGGAGCGGGAGTGAAGTGAAGCTTCTCACCGTTCCTTGGCCTCCCGACTCGGCGCTGCAGGGCCTTGCGTTCACACATCGTCAGCGTGCTGGCTGACGCTGTGTGTGACATCAGGCCCCAGTGCATGCTGGGATGAAGGCGCGCCTCCTGCGGACTCCATGTGCCAGCGCATGCTGCGAGGAAAGGCAAGAATAAAGTTAGCAGCACCAGCGGCGGGGAGGGAAGGGGGCACCTAAGATTTGGCAATGGCATGTATAAAGTTTTTGGCCGGGGGGGAGAGGGGTTAATGGGGGCACCTGTGATTCGGCAATGGCATGTATAAAGTTATTGGCGGGGGGGGGGGGGGGGTTAATGGGGGCACCTGTGATTTGGCAATGGCATGTATAAAGTTATTGGCGGGGGGGGGGGGGGTAATGGGGGCACCTGTGATTTGGCAATGGCATGTATAAAGTTATTGGCGGGGGGGTTAATGGGGGCACCTGTGATTCAGCAGTGGCATGTATAAAGTTATTGGCGGGGGGGGGGGGTAAATGGGGGCACCTGTGATTTGGCATGGAGGGGCTGATCTGGGGGCGTGAGGGACATGGTGGATGGCATGGAGGCACTGGGAAAGGGGGACATCATGGCAGTCTGTTCCTCCACCAGAGTTCACAACATAACCTTAGATACACATTCTGGCAGAGGAACAGCCTGCTGGAGTATACCGTATTGGGTATAGCCGGATACAACCAGCTATACGCTCTCATTGACTATAATGTGGTCCAAGGCCATCTGGCCATGTTCCGGCATACATGCTGCGTATCATCCAAAGCTTTTTTTTTGTCCTTACAAAACCCAGCTTGAATGCTGTAACAAGGCCGGACCCCATTACAGCAGTCGGCAGTATCCAGCTGTACCCGATATGGTACATTCTGGCTTCTGACAGAATGTATAGAAGCCTTATGTGTGTGCAATTATGTGCTATACCACTGTAAGAAATAAAAATATTGTTTTTAAAAAGCAATACGCTATTTTAAGAAGGTTTTTCTTATTAGATTACTCGATTAATAGTGAAAAATAAAATCGATAAGATACTCAATTACTAAAATAATTGTTTACTGCAGCCCTAGCACATCCTATGAGAAAGATGACAGACACTTGTCATTGTGTTGGCAGCCAATTACTGAGCCGGGATCCTCATGCATTTTGCCTAGATAACCCATAAAAAAATAAAATTAAAAAAAATTCTAAAAATGAAATAGAAACATGCAGTTAACTATCCGCTTACTATGAAATATAGAAGACCTGCTGAAGATTAAATATTATAAGGCCTCTTGCACACAAACATTTTTTTCCCCGTTTACGCTCCGTTTTGTATACAAAACCATTCATTTCAATGGGTCTGCAAAAAAAAAAAAAAACACAGAATGTACTCCGTATGCATTGTTTCCGTATTTCCGTTTTAAGATAGAATGTCCTATTATTTCCTGCAAATCACGTTCCGTGGCTCAAGTCAATGGAGCTGTAAAAAAAAAAAAAAAAACTGAACGGATACGGAATGCATCCGTATGTCTTCCGTATCCGTTCTTATGGAACCATCTATTGAAAATGTTATGCCTAGCCCAATTTTTCGATGTAATTACTGTATATACCATGCTTCCGTTTGCGATCCGCAAAAAACGGAAACCAAACGGAAAAACAAAATGGCAAAACGGAAAAAAAAATACTGAAACAAAAAAACTGTTCAGTTTAAAACGGACCGCAAAACACTGAAAAAGCCATACAGTCGTGTGCAAGAGGCCTAACAGGGAGACAGCCAGCAAAACAAGAATTCTCATTAGGGACAAACTGTATCCGAGCCGTTATCTGCAGGTTTGCCCCAGGGATGGACATAAATAAAAAAAATAAAAAATTCATTACTCACCTCCCTGAACTCCCGCTGCCATTTTTGGTCTCAGCTGCTTTCTTCTTCCTGGGATCAACACGCAGGAAGCAGCTTGGACTGCTCGCTCAGCAAATCATTGGCTGCAGCAGTGACCCACCCCAGTCTGTGATTGGTTGAGCGGGCTGTTTCCAGGATTTCCCTGGAAAACCTTTTTAAAGGGAACCTGCAGAGAGTTCCGCCTAGCAGTGAGCGCGGTGATGTCACCAGCACCGACGGGTGGTTGATAGCGCTGCCGGAGGCTGTTACCATGCTACTTTCCATAGTACCCTCCAACCATGTGTGCCAGTGACGTTATCGGGCTCACTGCTAGGAGAAGCCCAGTAACGTCACCGGCAGTAAACAGAGCAATGCAGCGTTGGAGAGACATTCGCTACACATGGCCGCCTGACCAGCTTTAGGCCTCTTTCACACAGTCAGTGTTTGAGCAATTTCCATCAGTGATGGTGAGCCAAAACCAGAAAATAAAACCTAAAAAAGGTACAAATCTTCTCCATTATACCTCATCACTGTGCAGGCGCCATTATGGTTTCGGCTTACAATCAGTAGTGGAAATCCCATATCAAACACGGACTGTGAAAGCGGCCTTGTGCGCACTTCACTGACGCACAGACATGCGCTACATGTTCTCCACAGACAGCACACGTAGCCATCGACTCTTAATGTGCTTGTTCATACGTCAGTGGTTTCCCACTGAACATGGGTCAGAGGAAACATCACGGAGGCGTGCACCACTTTGGTGATGTGGACCAGACACGCCCACTGGAGTCTACAGGTCCGTGAAAAACCAATGACACAACGCGGATAGTGTCTTTTCCCGGACCATTGGTAGGAGATGCTCTGGAAATTCATTTTCAGCTGAACAGTGCCCATGGAGTACGGATGGCACAGGGAGGGCAAAAAACAGACACACCGACCAAACAGAGGGGTGGATTTATCTGGAGTAAAGGAAAACCGGCTTAGTTGTCCATAGCAACCAATCAGATGCCACCTTTCTTTTTTCAAAGCTCCTTTGGAAAATAAAAGGTGGAATCCGATTGGTTGCTATGGGCAACTAAGCCAGTTCTACTTTACACCAGTTTGATGATTCTTTACAGACATCTTCATGTAGGAAACGGACAGATTTTCCACCGACGTCAAATGGATGGAAATGTGTTCACTGTGTAGCTGCGGCCTTAGATGCCAAATACACGCAAGAAGATTTACTCAAAGCTTTATTTAAAGGGTTAGTCCAGGATTAAAAAAACATGGCTGCTCTCTTCCAGCAACAGCGCTATACCTGTCCATAGCCCATGCTGGCTACTGAGGTTCAGCTCCAATGCAAGCCACAACCCAAGGACAGGAGCGGAGTCATTTCTGAAGGAAAGCAGCCATGTTCTTGTAATCCTGGACAAACCCTCTAAGACTTATTTATAAAAGGTGCAGCAAAGGAATATTTCCTTATTGTGCAACAGCCAAGAGGCGGTAGAAAGGCGACTCCGGCCACTTCCAGTGCAGTCACAGCACTTCACAAAGCGCCATAGACTCGCCCCAGGGTGTATTCTCTGCGACCCGTCCATGTGAAATACAAACTGTAATATCACTGGGAGCTAAGGGTTAATCTCCAGGACGTGAGCTCCTTCCATGAGTAAGTGTAGGAACAGTCTCAAGAAAGCATGCAGATCCTTCAGGAACCGCAAAGAAACCTGAGGAAATACTTTTGCTGCTGTGCTGAAGTTTAGGCTTTCCAATCAATGTCGGCTAGATCTCCTCCACAGTCCCAGTCAGGAGCACGGAAGCACCAGTGCTGCACATATAGCCTTCATCAGGCAGGCAAGTCCAGATCATTCTAGATAGACCCATAGATGGCCAGATTTATCATGACTGACAGCTCACTCCACTTTCACATATGGCTAAAGTCAGTTTTAGCCAAGTCAGATTTATGATCGGCCCTTTCAGACTGTAATAAATGTGGTTTGACGGTAGCAGTTTATCCGTCAGTAAGCAGCTTTACAAAAGTCGCACATCTTTACGAAAAAGTCGCACGTTTTTATGAAAAAGTCGCATGTTCTATTAAAAAGTCTCATAAGATAAGCATGGTCCTCACTGGAGTGAAACTGCGACTTTTTAAATAGTCCCAATAGTAAATCTGTCTAGAGATTCATTTACATAAGAAAACACGCCCACTTTCAGAAAACTAGCGAGCAAAGTGCAGAGCAGGAAAAAGTCGCACATTTGTGCGCAGTTTTAGCGTTTGGGACTTTTTTCACTCCATTATTCTGACCTGAGCTAATGATAAACCTGGCCCTCTGAGTACATATGATTCCAGCAATGTACTGTGTGTCTAATATGTCATCGTTTATCTACAAAGATGATGCATATATGAATCCACACATCATGTCAGCTCTGGGCCTAATGTCATGGGTTACCTTTTTGTATCCATGAGCCTTGGACCCAATACATACATGTTGGCAGCAGAGGCACACGTGAGAGGCAGACACACAGACCTGCCAGGTGGGCACACGTGGCCAGCAATGTACATACATGTTGGCAGCAGAGACACACGTAGCCTGCAGTTTACATACATGTTGGCAGCAGAGGCACACGTGGCCAGCAATGTACATACATGTTGGCAGCAGAGGCACACGTGGCCAGCAATGTACATACATGTTGGCAGCAGAGGCACACGTGGCCAGCAATGTACATACATGTTGGCAGCAGAGGCACACGTGGCCAGCAATGTACATACATGTTGGCAGCAGAGGCACACGTGGCCAGCAGTGTACATACATGTTGGCAGCAGAGGCACACGTGGCCAGCAATGTACATACATGTTGGCAGCAGAGGCACACGTGACCTGCAGTGTACATACATGTTGGCAGCAGAGGCACACGTGGCCTGCAGTGTACATACATGTTGGCAGCAGAGGCACACGTGGCCTGCAGTGTACATACATGTTGGCAGCAGAGGCACACGTGGCCTGCAGTGTACATACATGTTGGCAGCAGAGGCACACGTGACCTGCAGTGTACATACATGTTGGCAGCAGAGGCACACGTGACCTGCAGTGTACATACATGTTGGCAGCAGAGGCACACGTGGCCTGCAGTGTACATACATGTTGGCAGCAGAGGCACACGTGGCCTGCAGTGTACATACATGTTGGCAGCAGAGGCACACGTGACCTGCAGTGTACATACATGTTGGCAGCAGAGGCACACGTGACCTGCAGTGTACATACATGTTGGCAGCAGAGGCACACGTGGCCTGCAGTGTACATACATGTTGGCAGCAGAGGCACACATGGCCTGCAGTGTACATACATGTTGGCAGCAGAGGCACACGTGACCTGCAGTGTACATACATGTTGGCAGCAGAGGCACACATGACCTGCAGTGTACATACATGTTGGCAGCAGAGGCACACATGGCCTGCAGTGTACATACATGTGGGCAGAGGCACACATGACCTGCAGTGTACATACATGTTGGCAGCAGAGGCACACATGACTTGCAGTGTACATACATGTTGGCAGCAGAGGCACACATGACTTGCAGTGTACATACATGTTGGCAGCAGAGGCACACATGACCTGCAGTGTACATACATGTTGGCAGCAGAGGCACACATGACCTGCAGTGTACATACATGTTGGCAGCAGAGGCACACATGGCCTGCAGTGTACATACATGTTGGCAGCAGAGGCACACATGACCTGCAGTGTACATACATGTTGGCAGCAGAGGCAGACACAGACCTGCCAGGTGGGCACAGAGCACGGGGGCAGCAGCCAGGTTACCTAGCATGGAGAAGATGAAGTCCTTGGCCGTGTGGATCTCCAGGGCTCGCTGGTCGTCGTACTCCCGCTGGTCGTGCTTGCTGAATTCCTGGATGAGTTTGTTCAGCTCTTCTACCCGAGCTCCAGACCTGAAATCCAGCTCCGGGGGAGCGGGCTTGCTGCCTCCCACTACAGTGCCGGGCTTGGTGGGGATGGGAGCCGCCATCTTCACTCGCACAGGCAGCAGGATTAGACGAGAGCGGCGCTGCCTCCTTCCTTCCCCTCCCCGGGATGGTGGCTGATGGCTGCCGTCTGGGAGTGTGACAGACACCGGACTGGAGGAGGAGGTCTCTGACTGAAAGGGTTAATGGGAGAGCAGCCAGCCTGCTAGAGCAGCTGGAACTATCAAGCTGGGAGGAGGGGAGGGGAGGGGGGGGGGAGAATGTTGCATTCATTAGCTGCTAAAGGGTGGTTCACCCCCCTTTCAGAAAAGGCAGGAATGGTTCCGTCCCTGGTCTCCCCCCTGTGCAGGTTTAGTGCCTCATTCACATGTCAGTGTTTGGTCAGTGATTTCCATGAGCCAAAACCAGGTGCAGATCTTTCCTTTATACCTTATGTCTGTGGTGCTAAAATCCGGGTTTTGGCTCACAATCACTGACTAAACACTGACGTGTGAAGGAGTCTTAAAGGGGTTGTCCGGGTTCAGAGCTGAACCCGGACATACCCATATTTTCACCCAGGCAGCACCCCTGATGTTGGCATCAGAGCATCTCATGCTCCGATACACTCCCTTGCCCTGCGCTAGATCGCGCAGGGCACGGGCTCTTTTGTTTACAATAACACACTGCCGGGCAGAAGCTTCTGCCCGGCAGTGTGTTTGGTGACGTCACTGGCTCTGATAGGCGTTCTTTAGCGCTGCCCTAGCCATTTTACTGTAATGTAAAGCCCATCCATCAGTGCCGGTGACGTCATCGGGGTTCCTGGCAGCCCTATGGAGAGCCCGGTTCGTCACCGAAACTCCTGAATATGCCTTTGCCCTGCACGATTTAGCGCAGGGCAAAGGAGAGCCTCGGAGCATGAACTACTCTGATGCTCAAGTCAGGGGGGCTGCCGGGGTGAAAATGGAGGTACCCCTTAAAGGGAACCTGTCACCAGTTTTATGGTGTCCTAAGGGTCCATTCACACGTCCATTGTTTCTTTCCTGATCTGTTCCGTTTTTTGCAGAACAGATCTGGACCCATTCATTTTCAATGGGTCCTGAAAAAAAACGGACAGCTCAATGTCTGATTTTTTTTCAGGACCCATTAAAAATGAATGGGTCCAGATCTGTTCCGCAAAAAAACAGAACAGATCAGGAAAGAAACAACGGACGTGTGAATAAGGCCTTACTAAGGGCAACATAAATAAGTGACTGATTCTCTTAGCATAATGCTGGGTCACTTTCTTTGATTGACCCAGTCAATCTGCCAACATCTTGTATTGAAAAGCTCCAGCTGATAATGATGAGTCCTGAATATTCATGAGCTCCTGACTCTCCCCGCCCACCTGCTGCTGAGTGACAGTTTGTTTCCATATGAATCAGCAGCAGGTGGGCAGGGGAGTGGCTATATCTCTGAATCAAATATACGCTGGACTCAATGACATCACGCTGGACTCAAATCAGCTCATTAGCATGCGGCATGCGGCATCTTTGTGTGTATATTATGAGATAACCATCTGTCACACCAGTAAGTGAATACATCTAAGGCACTTTTTAGTAGTTAATGATTGTATATAATTAGTTAGATTATAATCAAATATCCACATGACAGGTTCCCTTTAAGTCCTAGCCCCCCGCTTGCGTCGTCGCCAGCAACAAGAGGGCCCCATGTTCTCTGCCTCCGCCCTCTGCTGCCTTGTGCTTTGTGCCATTCAGTGCTTCTAGCCCCATGTTCTGGCCCCTCGTGCTCTGTGCCCTTTAGTGCTACAGCTCCTTACCCCCACTGAGCTGTCTAGCTGACATGGGCAATAATAATTCCTCCTCTTCAGCTCCTGATAGCCTATCACCTGCATACATACAGTTTGCTGGGGGGTTGAAGACGGGCAACTGGGGGCTGATATGAGGCACTGGGGGGCTGAAGAGGGGCATTGGGGGCTGATATGAGGCACTGGGGGGCTGAAGAGGGGCATTGGGGGCTGATATGAGGCACTGGGGGGCTGAAGAGAGGCTGCTGGGGGCTGAAGAGGGGCACTGGGGGCTGATATGAGGCACTGGGGCTCTTATCTGAGGTCTGATTGGGGGTCATTCACATTGGGGTCTGATCTGAGATCTTATTGGGGTCTTATTAACATTGGGGGTCTTATTGGGGCTGTCAGCTGAGGTCTAATAAACATTGGTGGTCTGACCTCAGGTGTAATGAAAAATATTTTTTCTTATTGTCCCCCTCTAAAACCTAGGTGCGTCTTATGGGCTGGAGCGTCTTATAGGGCGAAAAATGCGGGTATGTATGTATTTTCTTCTCTTCTATAGTGCGGGTCTGTATGTACGTATGCAGAGTGTATTTGTGTATATATATGTGTGTGTGTATAATATATACATACAGTACATACGCCTGCGGCGTGTGTGTTTGTGCTTTAGGGTGCACACGCCTATGACTGTATTAACAGCTTGTAATCCTCATCCCTTGCGGTTTTGGCGTTATTACGGCATCTGGAGCTTTGGTGCCTGGAACTTAACATCTGGTTCAGGGCTCGCCATGTCCCAGGGTCAAATAATACAATTGCTGATGCTCTCTCTTGTTTCCAGTGGCAAAAGTTTTGAGACCTGTTGCCGGACGCGGAGAAGGAGGGTTGCCCATGTCCACCCCATCTGCCAGGCTTCGGTTGCAACAGCCACCTGCCTAGGTCATGGTAAGTCTTGGTCAGAATGGTGGGGGTTAGTTGGCGACAGACAGGTGCATGGTCGTGCTGAGGAGTCTTTAGCTGTCCCACTAGTTTACCTGCTTTGGCTCCGTGACCGCGGGGTGTCTGCAGTGGTTGCCCAGCTCAGCATGGCCGGCATCTGCTTTCATTTTCGACTTAATGGCTGGACGAATGTCACCAGGCACCTCCTTGTCTGGGAGGCCTTAAAAGGCTGGCGTAAGGAGTATGTTAGAAAGGAATGTAGGCACCCAGTGATGTAACGCAATGCGTCAGCCGGTGGAAATCCTCCTTTTTAAGAGCGCAGAGCTCTGTCAGCATGAGAATTGCTCTCTTTGTGCGCTCCAGATCAGGGGTGGTGATCCGCCATCGTCAATTGGAAGGGGATAATTCCAGACTGATGGGGATCACCTCAATGACATAGGCCTCAACATTTTCTTGTTTCTTGTCGGGGATCCAGGATGACATTGAGCATGCTCTTTTTTTGTTGGGTGGGGTTCGGAGCTCCGCGTAGCAGTACACGGACTCCTCCTTGGCGGTGTTTGTCGTAATGGAGTGGAGCAGAAGGTGGGCTTGCCCACCGGGAGTCTGGTGGTCTGGCATACAGCTTCCTAACACCTCGATATGCAGTTTTTTCATGTTGAAATAATGTTGAAGGTTGGAAAGATCTTTATGCCTTTTAACAAACCTGTGACTGACCTCCCAACAAAAAGAATTGACGGTGTTGTTGTATTTTTATGGCAAGTGAGATGTAAGTTTTGGGAAAAGGGATCATTGTTTTTTGCAGTCTGCTTGTGGTCGGCGGGGCTCCGGCTCTCCCTCTGCACACACTGGAGACAACGTGACTGGCAGCGCCTGTGAGATCATGCAACAAGCTGCCGAACCCCTCCTGTGCCGAGGGCATCCCTGCAGCTGCCTCAGATGACTGGGCCAGTGAGCAGCTGCATCCCCAACTGGGCATTAGGACTAGCAGATGGGCCCTTCAGAAGGCATGGGTGGCCCCATCTTATAGGCGGGACCAGATTGACAGAAGGCGGGGCAACAAACATAGGCGGGGGCAGCAGTACCTTAGTGCAGCACAAAATACCACCCAAGCAGAACCATATACCACAGTGCAGCACAAAATACCGCCCAAGCAGAACCATACACCACAGAGCAGCACAGAATATTGCCCCAGCAGAACCATACACCACAGTGCAGCACAGAATATTGCCCCAGCAGAACCATACACCACAGTGCAGCACAGAATATTGTCCCAGCAGAACCATACACCACAGAGCAGCACAGAATATTGCCCCAGCAGAACCATACACCACAGTGCAGCACAGAATATTGCCCCAGCAGAACCATACACCACAGAGCAGCACAGAATATTGCCCCAGCAGAACCATATACCACAGAGCAGCACAGAATATTGTCCCAGCAGAACCATATACCACAGAGCAGCACAGAATATTGTCCCAGCAGAACCATATACCACAGAGCAGCACAGAATATTGTCCCAGCAGAACCATACACCACAGTGCAGCACAGAATAT
The DNA here is from genome assembly GCF_905171765.1 of Bufo bufo. NCBI lineage: Eukaryota > Metazoa > Chordata > Amphibia > Anura > Bufonidae > Bufo > Bufo bufo. The sequence goes on along the minus strand of NC_053392.1, from coordinate 230,632,220 downwards.
TGCCCCAGCAGAACCATACACCACAGTGCAGCACAGAATATTGCCCCAGCAGAACCATACACCACAGAATATTGTCCCAGCAGAACCATACACCACAGAGCAGCACAGAATATTGCCCCAGCAGAACCATACACCACAGTGCAGCACAGAATATTGCCCCAGCAGAACCATACACCACAGTGCAGCACAGAATATTGCCCCAGCAGAACCATACACCACAGTGCAGCACAGAATATTGCCCCAGCAGAACCATATACCACAGAGCAGCACAGAATATTGCCCCAGCAGAACCATACACCACAGTGCAGCACAGAATATTGCCCCAGCAGAACCATACACCACAGAGCAGCACAGAATATTGTCCCAGCAGAACCATACACCACAGTGCAGCACAGAATATTGTCCCAGCAGAACCATACACCACAGAGCAGCACAGAATATTGTCCCAGCAGAACCATACACCACAGAGCAGCACAGAATATTGTCCCAGCAGAACCATACACCACAGAGCAGCACAGAATATTGTCCCAGCAGAACCATACACCACAGTGCAGCACAGAATATTGCCCCAGCAGAACCATACACCACAGTGCAGCACAGAATATTGTCCCAGCAGAACCATACACCACAGTGCAGCACAGAATATTGTCCCAGCAGAACCATACACCACAGAGCAGCACAGAATATTGCCCCAGCAGAACCATATACCACAGTGCAGCACAAAATACTGTAGCCCGTGCCGCAGTATCCAACTGTGTGGCTGTCCTGAGAAGAGTGATACAGTTGAGTTCAGGAGGTCACCTATGGGTGCCAGCCAGGTGTATAAGTACTTGATGCTCCTACTATTAATTAATGCTTAGAGCATCAGGTCATTAGGCACCCAGCTGGTGGCCTATAGGATAGGTCACGCAGCCCCTTGGACATCGGCCTACCAGGTAATTTCCCTGTAGGGTCTATGACTAGTCTGCCCCTGGAATAAGGCGTTACTACCGAGCTGGGCATGACTTAGTGGCTTTTGAATCTGCACATAGTTTGATCTGCGGGGAGACTTTAAATTGGTAGCATGGGTGAAATCTGTGGCTAATGGGCATCATTTATGCTATGAATGTGACAATGAAATCTACACAGCTGCTGTGAGATTCTGGTAGATACCCTGTATTTTTAATGGGAAACCTGCCGCTGACCCATCCCCTGTGGACATACACTAAAGCCTCATTCACACATCAGTGTCTTGGTCAGTTATTTCCCTCAGAGACTGTGAGCCAAAACCAGGACTGGAGCCTCCACAGACACATGGTTTAAAGGAAAGATCTGTTCCTGTTCTGTGTTTGGAGCCGCACCTGGTTTTGGGTCAGAATCACTGATGGAAATCACTGACCAAACACTGACGTGTGAACGAGACATTAGGCTTTGCCCACAATCCTTACGGCAGGTCAATTTCTGCATGGAAAAAATGCACATGTGTACATGGAGTTAACTTTGCGGGTATCATGTGTAATATGCATCATAGATAATGCACACGTTGAAATTGACCCGCAGAATCTGGAACCCGCAGCATGTCAATAGTTTGTGTGGATTTTGCAGATTTCACACTTTGCAGTGAGTGAGATCTGGGGCAAATCTGTGACAAAATCTTCATCAAAATTCCTGACAATATCCTCAATATCTGCATGGAAAATCCGCAGAAACCACACTGCCGTGTGAATGTACCCTGAGGGGCGCTGTGAAGGGCTAGAGGGTTTGTGCCAGCTTTTAATGCAGTTCTTGTACCAAAGCCAAGAGTAGATCTAGCAGTGAAAGAGAAGCATACGCTCCTTTTATATTTCTTCCACTGCCATGCATTTTGAAAAAAATGCACATCAAAAGTGACGAAAATCTATCTATCTATCTATCTAATCTATCTCATATCTATCTTCTATCTATTATCTATCTATATATCTTCTATCTATCATCTATCTATCTCATATCTATCTATCTATCATCTATCTATCTCATATCTATCTATCTATCTCATATCTATCTTCTATCTATTATCTATCTATCTATCTATATATCTATCTATCTATCTATCTATCTCATATCTATCTATCTCATATCTATCTCATATCTATCTATCTATCTATCTATCTATCTCATATCTATCTCATATCTATCTATCTATCTATCTCATATCTATCTATCTCATATCTATCTCATATCTATCTATCTATCTATCTATCTATCTCTCATATCTATCTATCTCCTATCTATCTATCTATCTTCTATCTATCTATCTATCTATCTATCTCATATCTATCTATCTCATATCTATCTATATATCTTCTATCTATCTATTATCTATCTATCTATCTATCTATCTATCTATCTATTATCTAGCTCATATCTATCTATCTATTATCTATATATCTATCTATCTCATATCTATCTGTTTATCTATCTATTAGATATCTATCTATCTATCTCATATCTATCTATCTATCTATCTATCTATCTCATATCTATCTATCTATCTCCTATTATCTATCTATCTCATATCTATTATCTATCTATCTCCTATTATCTATCTATCTATCTCCTATCTATCTATCTATCTATCTATCTATCTATCTCATATCTATCTATCTCATATCTAACTATCTATCTATCTATCTATCTATCTCCTATCTATCTCATATCTATCTATTATCTATCTATCTCTCATATCTATCTATCTCATATCTATCTATCTATCTATCTATCTATCTCATATCTATCTATCTCATATCTATCTATCTCATATCTATCTATCTATCTATCTATCTATCTATCTATCTCCTATTATCTATCTATCTATCTCATATCTATCTATCTATCTATCTATCTCATATTTATCTCATATCTATCTATCTATCTCCTATTATCTATCTATCTATCCATCTATCTATCTCCTATTATCTATCATCTATCTATCTCATATCTATTATCTATCTATCTCCTATTATCTATCTATCTATCTCATATCTATCTATCTATCTCATATCTATCTATCTCATATCTATCTATCTCATATCTATCTTCTATCTATTATCTATCTATCTATCTAATATCTATCTATCTATATATCTATCTATCTATCTATCTATCTATCTATCTATCTCATATCTATCTCATATCTATCTCATATCTATCTATCTATCTATCTATCTATCTATCTATCTATCTCATATCTATCTATCTATCTATCTATCTCATATCTATCTTCTATCTATCTATCTATCTATCTAATATCTATCTATATATCTTCTATCTATCTATTATCTATCTATCTATATATCTTCTATCTATCTATCTATTATCTAGCTCATATCTATCTATCTATTCCATATCTATCTATTATCTATATATCTATCTCATATCTATCTGTTTATCTATCTATTAGATATCTATCTATCTATCTATCTATCTATCTATCTATCTCATATCTATCTCATATCTATCTATCTATCTATTATCTATCTCATATCTATCTATCTATCTATCTCATATCTATCTCATATCTATCTATCTATCTATCTATCTCCTATTATCTATCTATCTATCTATCTCATATCTATCTATCTATCTATCTCATATCTATCTCATATCCATCTATCTATCTCCTATTATCTATCTATCTCATATCTATTATCTATCTATCTCCTATTATCTATCTATCTATCTCATATCTATCTATCTATCTATCTATCTATCTCATATCTATCTATCTATCTATCTATCTATCTCCTATCTATTTCCTATCTATCTCCTATCTATCTATCTATCTATCTATCTATCTATCTATCTCATATCTATCTATCTATCTATCTATCTATCTCATATCTATCTATCTCATATCTAACTATCTATCTCATATCTATCTATCTCATATCTATCTATCTATCTATCTATCTATCTCATATCTATCTATCTCATATCTATCTATCTATCTATCTATCTATCTATCTCATATCTATCTATCTATCTATCTATCTCATATCTATCTCATATCTATCTATCTATCTATCTATCTATCTATCTCCTATTATCTATCTATCTATCTATCTCATATCTATCTATCTATCTATCTCATATCTATCTCATATCTATCTATCTATCTCCTATTATCTATCTATCTATCCATCTATCTATCTCCTATTATCTATCATCTATCTATCTCATATCTATTATCTATCTATCTCCTATTATCTATCTATCTATCTCATATCTATCTATCTATCTCATATCTATCTATCTATCTATCTATCTCCTATTATCTATCATCTATCTATCTATCTATCTCATATCTATCTATCTATCTATCTATCTATCTCATATCTATCTCATATCTATCTATCTATCTCCTATTATCTATCTATCTATCTATCTCCTATCTATTTCCTATCTATCTATCTATCTATCTATCTATCTATCTATCTATCTCATATCTATCTCATATCTATCTATCTATCATCTATCTATCTATCTCATATCTATCTATCATCTATTATCTATCTCATATCTATTTATCTATCTATCATCTATCTATTATCTATCATCTATCTATCTATCATCTATCTCATATCTATCTCCTATCTATCTATCTATCTCATATCTATCTATCTATCTATCTATCTATCTCATATCTATCTATCTCATATCTATCTATCTCATATCTATCTCCTATTATCTATCATCTATCTATCTCATATCTATTATCTATCTATCTATCTCCTATTATCTATCTATCTATCTATCTATCTATCTATCTCATATCTATCTATCTCATATCTATCTATCTATCTATCTATCTATCTATTATCTATCTATCTCATATCTATCTATCATCTATCTATCTATTATCTATCTATCTATCTATCTATCTCATAT